>NC_083408.1:78429735-79054735 GCF_020745735.1 Hemiscyllium ocellatum
GATTCTTGTGGAACCCCACAGATCACATGCCACCAACCTGAAAAAGAACCACTTATCCCCACTCACTGTTTCCTCAGATGAGCCAATTTTTTTTATCCATGCCAATATATTCTCTCCAACATCACATGTTTTTTTCTTATAAGAAATTATGAGATACCTTATTGAATGCCTTCTGGGAGTCCAAATAAAAAAATCTACCACTTCCTCTCTGTCCGCTCTTCAGACTGCCACAAAAACCTCCAATAAATTGGGCAGACATGATTCCCCTTTCATGAAGGCTCGATTAGATGATGATTTTTCAAATGTTCTGCTACAATTTTCTTCATAATTGTTTCCAATACTTTTCCAACAATAGATGATCAGTTAACTAACCTATAGTTACCCACTTTTTTCCTCTCTCCCTTTTTGAATAGAGATGTGACATTAGCAGTTTTCCAACTATTTGTTACTTCTCCAAAATGCAATTATTTTTGGAAAATTACAATCAATGCATCTACTGGTTGAACAAAACAATCTGGGTGGTGCACTTGGCAATACCCGTTTTTAAAAAAAAAGCAAAGAAAACATACTGAATTTAAAGATGGGATTATAAATCCCTTACAATTTGTTTGAAATATTCTGCTTGCTGGACCTTTCAACTGCAGTTATATTTAACGTGAATTCTGTTTTTCTATCTCAAATCTCAGTGTATTTAAACAAACATTAATATTTTTTGAAAAGAGTAAGCAACAAAACAAAGTCAACATACATAAACTGCACAGCATTAAATGTTTAATTTTCAAATACCTCCATACTATGTTTTTCTCCAGATGAATTGAGATGATTCTGGTCATCTACTGTGACTAATCTGTAGGTTAGGGACACACTTGCATCTTGCTGGTTTTCTTTGTTTGTATATTCAGTTATTCCTAATGACTCAGCAACCTGGAACATTTATAGGAAAGAGACATCAATAAGCTTTAATTTTGTTCAGTTCCTAAAACAAACTTAATGTTCTACTTGTGAACTCTAATATGTTGAAGTAAAAGGTGGTTTTATTTACATTGAATACTGTGGTAAACAGAAAGTATTAAAATCACATAGAATGTCTCTCGCCATGTTTTGCATGTGGAAACCTGTTACTGAAACTCAAAGCATCTAGAAAGCCAACACTAAAAGAGACTAACAACATAATAAAAACTTATTTAAAGAAGTTATTGTCATAATGGTTTAAGTTGGAGAGAGGAAATGGTTACATTTTGCCTATCTTGGACAATATATTTTAATCTTGATGGTGAGGTAATCAATGAGATCTAAATTGCTCACACAAACTGGTATCTGTCAGAGATCTGTGAACAAAACAGAAAATGTTGGAAATACTCCACGTCTAGGAGGTCTTGGGCAAAAAGAAAACAGCTAATGACTTCAAATGTTAGAACTTGCTTTGCACAGATGTCAACTGTTTCCAACACCTGCTTTATTTTCAAATTCCCAGCATCCACAATATTTTGCTTCCATATCCTTGTTATATCTTTAATTACCACCATCAACAGTGATTAAGAAACTAATGTTGAAGAAATACAAGTAAGGTCTACATTTATTTTGAAAGACCAGGACATGTACCTACGACAGATAAGAATTTAGATGGATAAAAGGACACTGAGGAGGAAAGAGTGTTCATTCAGGACATAGAAGTGAAAGTGAAGATTATTTACATGAAAAGCTTTATGCTATGGAATAGGGACATAAAAGAAAATAACTAAATGATTGGTTATGGCTGTGGGGTGTGGAAAGGAATCATGTGAATAAAAGCAGGGGAGTGATTCAATTAGACAGCTTATGTGGACAAAATTACCAACATGGAGTTGCTGGGCCAAATAGGATAATTCAGCACTGAAATAGGCCATGATTCTACCAAGGAATATTTCGGATAAACACTTTTTTTCTCTATTGCCCTCCTAGCAAGCATAAATGTATTCTTGAAGAGGTACCTTCATTCCTTTTTTTCCCTCTTTAGTCTCTTTATTGAATAACTTCGCAGCCTGATTGTTCAACCTCATCTCAACTCGTGCTCTCTTACACTACCCTTTTTCGTATCCCTAAATTTCATCTCTCCATGTAAGTATTTCAACTTCTATTCATGGCCATTCCTTTGATTTTATTGCTCCCATCATTTCAACAATGAATAAGACCATTTTGGAGCACTTTCTAGTATGATTCTCTCTCTTTCCACACCTGAATTCTACCACCTTCTGTTTCCACCTCTGGTAAAAGTATGCCACAGTATACTTACACGTGTACTTTCAAAACCCCAACTGTCTCATCTTTAGCATTCAGTCACCACAATTTTTCTACAGCTATTGATTTCCTCAACAGCACTCTCACCTCCTAAAAGCATTAATGTCTATTAACTAAACATTAAAATAATGCAAGGTTGCTATCGTCCTAACAGACCACAGGACAGAACACTCATTAGAGAGAGGCAACTGGTGGTGGTTTAACCTGAGGAGTCACCACACCTCAGAGAAGGGAAAAGAGAGTCCTTTATGGTTACCCCAGCTGGTGCAGGAATGAATACCGTTAGCATCACTCTGCATAACAAACCAGCCATCCAGTTAACTGACCACTATCCCAGTATAGCCAACAACTTGGCTCCCTTATTCCAATACATGCAGATTGAAGAGATGTAGCAAACAACTGATTTAGTCATCATCAGATCCAGCTGGGCCACACAAACACTTAACAAGTCCTGCTCTCGTCTATTAAGGCGAATAATGATTCAAGTCAAGATAATTCCCAGCTTTTATGCTCTGCCACAAACTTCTACCTAAAATTATTCTCCGGTCTCTTCCACTTTTACCACAAACAACACCTAATTAACCTCTCTTCCACAAAACCATCCAATCCCTGAATGTGCATTTCCCCTTGCATCACCTCTGCATCCATTTGGTCCATGAGATCTAAGTCCTGAATTCGTGACCTTAATCCCACTAAACTGCAGACCAAGTAACATCAGCTCCTGGTCCACATTTCCGTTGAAATAAAAGGCAGAAAATGCTGGAAATACTTAGCAGGTCTGACAATATCTGTGGAGAGAGATTCCCTCCATAATCTTGAGACTTTCAACCTATTTTAATTTTTTTAAAATGCTTCTTCATAACTACCTCTATGACATAAATCTTGCTATTTGCCCTACTACTGCCTGCTGTGACAAGGCGTTCACTTTTGTTCTATAACCTTCTGTGAAGCACTTTGACTAATGCCTTTGACAGAGAACAAAGATATTTTGTCCCTTATTTTATTGTTTCGCAGAATGTAGGCATCGCGGGGTGGATGAGCATTTATTGGTAATACCTAACTTTCCTTAAAGGTAATGGTTAGCCACCTTTTTGAACCAATACAGTCGTGTAGTGCAAGTACATCAACTGTGTTATTCAGGATTCTGACCCAGTAACAGGGGCAGCATATTGGCTCAATGACTAGTACTGCTGCCTCACAGCATCAGGAACCCAGGTTCAATTTCAGCCACAGGCTACTTTCTATCTGGTGTTTACACATTGTCCCTTTGGCTCCCCAGGTTTCCTCCAGGTACTCCGGTTTCCTCCCATAGTCCAAACATATGCAGATTAGGTGGACTGGCCATGGGAAATGCAGGGTTACAGGGATAAGGCGGGTCTGTGTGGTATACTTTTCAGAGGGTCGATGTGGAGTCAAAGGGGCCAAATGACCTGCCTCCACACTGCAGAGATTCTATGACAGTGAAAGAACAGTGATGGGGTTCCAAGTCAGGGATTGTTTAAAGCTTGTAGGGGAATTCGAAGACAGTGACATGCATCTGCAGCCCTTATCATACTAGCTTGTGGAGATCACGGGCTCGAAAGATGATGTCAAGGGAGCCTTGGTGCTGAAGTGACCACCTCCATTCAATCACTGACATCTTGGCACCAGAGCTCAAAATATTTCTCCTCACTCCGTGGGCTCCACTAGAGAATTTCTCATGTGCTAGTTTTTTCTTTGATTTCTGTGGGCTACTTCATAAATCTCATCAGCTCTTATTAAATGCTGTCATGTCATAACACAAGTCAAAAATGTAATACGGGGTCTTTTATGGTTTTCTTCTTTTGACAGACATGATAGTCTAATAGCCAAATATTACATATGAAGGCCTGAATAAATACTCTTGTGGAACTACTCACATGCATTCTGCCATTTAAGAGAACCTGCCAATTATTCCTACTCTGTCTCTTGACAGAGCCAATTTCCTAACTGAGTCGATAAATGTACCTTGAACTGTATAAGCTTCAACTATAGCTAACTGTCTCTTAGCAGAGACTTTATCAAAATGTCTTTTGGAAAGCCATTTAGTCAACATTCACAGACATTCCTCTGGCTATTACTTTAATCACTTAAAAAAGCATCACTGATGCTTGTTAGCCATGATCTAATCATTTACATATCCTCTTCGCTTAGCTAACTTTCTTTCAGGATGCTCAGTCACTGTACTCTTTTAAACTGCTCAGTCACTTAATCCTTAGTTACAGGCTGTAGAAATTTCCTGTACTAACGTGTAAAAACAAAAATGTTGAATGGGATTTCAGTGGTTTAGAATTTGCTTACTTCACAATAATTACTGCTATAACATTTTAAAACTGAAATCTCTAAAGTCATTGGAAGGAATGATATATAGACATCAAAAGCATGTTTTAAAGTATCTGGAAAGCGGTTGCTCTATGTACTACATTTTCTTTAACACTGGGGTTTGAAATCTTCTACAAAACCAGGCCAGCATTGACTGTACTGCTATTTTCCAGCTCCATCATAGCCTACATGGGATCTCAGCTTCAGGCCAATGTGCCTGTTACTATGGCTGTGTCACTGGGACTGCCAGCTCCTAGCTACTTCCCTCAGCCACACTGAAAAGGAATCAGAGGACTTCCCAAACTCCACCTCCTTGGAGCAGATGGGGAAGCCAGCCAAGGTGAAGGTGAATAACCTGAGCTAGGTCAGTCAGGTTCAAAAATCCCATGACACCAGGTTATAGTCCAATAGGTTTATTTGAAAATACAAGGTTTCAGAGGCTCGCGCTTTCTTCACCTCATAGGTCAAGTTGGACAGCTCTCCACTTTTGAGCAAGGATCAAAATTATATGTTTGCCAAAGGAATTAATTTGTGTTTTGTCCAAACGACAGCTTTAGAATGAGTAAAATTACTTTGAAAGAGACAAAGGCTCCTTGTTAGACCATTCATAGAGATGCTTTATTCTCATTTAAACTTTTATTTTGATGCTCAAGTGCACAAAATACAACACTTTGTCTTTGGGCAAATTCCCCTAAGGCTTACTGCCTTCATTTTCAAATGATCAAAAACAGCACAAGGCAGGCTCCATTAACATAGGTGCATGTAAATATAGATCAGCAGTAATACCAAGCAAAGTTAAAACTGTCACCCAGCAACAAGGCAGGTACCAGTAGTGACCAATGAATTGAGAAATTTACTTATTCCTTTGTATATATGTTGGCCTTAAATATCTTCATGCAGAAAAGACACAACAGAATAATTGGTGTAAGGGAACTTAAGGAACAAATCTGTAATTTTCATGTTTGATGGCCTATAAACAAAAAGTAAAAAGCATTCACCTGTGTACAAGAGATCTGCAAGGGCTGTTGAGGATTTATCATCCTATTGGAATTGCTTAAGTGCTCATCAGCCATTTTCTTCACATGTTTATGTAGCATCTCAAATTCTCTATACACATCTGAAAATTGTGGTCTGGCAGGCCGTCCTTTTTCCACCTAGGAATTCAGCACTAAACATGAAAATCAATTACACTGCAGAGCAAAACTTTCATTTATATGACCCGAATATCCAAAAATTCACTTGTACAGTTTTTATAACACTACACAACAAAAAAGTAATTATTACCAGACAGAATAATAGCATTTCAAAATGATTACTCAAATAAGAAGTTTGTTACATGCACAAGTTTCTCATCAGGCCAAAGTTGATCTATAGCACTTTTTTTCTTGAATCCACAGTATTTTAATTTCCAATACAAAAGCTTGGGAGATATGCAAAAACTTTAAAAGGACATTCCCTAGGTACAAAGATTATTAAGCATATCAATCAGCTGCTGTTATTGTGGCAATAACAAAATGTGAAACTACAAATGCAAGCTGTGTTCATGTATATACCCCTTATCAAAAAGGAAATTCAAATAATAGGAAATGTATAGGAGGGCACATGAACAGGAAGGGTTTAGAAGGGTATGGTCCAAGTGCTGGAAAGTGGGACTAGACTAAGTTAGGATATTTGGTTGGCATTGACAAGTTGGATTGAAGGGTCCGTTTCCATGCTGTACATTTTTATGACTCTAAATACAGATCAATTTCTATATGGAATGGGAAAAGAACAATGAATGTTTTGGTTTTAACTGTTTGGTGCTAACGAGTTTCTATTTTGCCTTTTAATTTGCCTTTTCTTTTTAAAGGGGATTGCAGATCTTCTGTATTCCTAGCATTGGTTTTGACTCCACCTATCCAAAGGCTTGAGAAGATTTCAGTCTATCATTCAGAGCCATTAAAATCTGTGAATACAAACTTGTCACAATTTTCAAGCATTTCTGCTCAAAAGGAATTCTGTGTTGAAAGGTGGCAGTATGACGATAGACGAAGCACCACAGAACAATGCAACTGTGTGTTTTGCACTCAGAGCCACCAACAGGATGAGATAAATTTTCTTCCTTGGAGATGAATAATTCAAAAATTAACCAAAATGGATTGGTAACAAGCTCTGGACCTCTTCGCATCCAAAGCCAAGGTAAAACAAATGTTCACATTTTAATTGAAAGGAAGGTTCTATACTGGTGAGTGCACCACAATCCCGTTCTTTTCAGATTTTTTTTTGAAGGGGAGGACAGGACGTAGTTAAGAAGAAAACTCAAAACTCCTCACCTTAATTACTAGATCTATCATTGAGTACTGCATCACAGTATAGCAGTCCTTTCACAAAACCATCACTGTTGATGTATGATAACAATTCTTATCAAGAATTCTGTCTCGGTCACCTTTATTTCCAGTTTGCAATAGGGGCAGAAAGACTTGCAAAATAGTGGGTTTATGAATAACTTTGTGAATTGAGTGTACACATGCACTCTTGAAACTTTTAAATAAAAAGATCTGTTTTAGGGAACTCCAGAGCCTGGTATGTCTGCAATAACAAGCAGCATTTGTCTACTTGTGAGAAAAGAGACATGCTGTTGAAGCTTTTCATTTTTCACCCATCAGAATCACAAATCTACCAAACTTCTCAATACGCAAGCAAATATTACCAAGCAATTATTTGTTTATTTCTAAGGGAGCCCAGAAGGGAATGCATCTTTAAGCAAACAGGAAAATTTTTAAACATTCAAGTTTAAAAACAGATTCAACAACTGGAAACTACATTATTATCGCTAAAAAACAGCACAAGGTATTTATTTTTAATACCATAACATGGGAAGCTAAGGTTGGATGAATAAAATAATGAATTACAGAATGGGCACAGACTGTGTGGTCCTAAATTAAAGCAGAACTGTTAGTATTCATTATTCAATAAGAAGTGACAGTTCTTAGACAAGATGATGTGGAAACCCAAAGCCAGTGTCAGTATTTCTACTACCCCCTCCTCAATCTCACCCCCACCCCCCCCAAATATTAAATACAGTATGTAAATATTTCAGAAAGATTAATCTAGTTGAATAAAGTGCAACTAGGATCTTAATGGCATGCTAGTTTAATTATTACATGTAAAACACCTTCACTGGCCCTGAAAGCCATTTACGTATTTTGGGAATGTCAAACTTCTTTTAATAAGTATAACTAAGTAAAGATAAACTTTGATAATAAAAGATCAATTTAATCTGTCAATTACATATTTCAATATCTGAATATTTAGAAGTTCATGATTTTTAAGTACTTCTAAATTTCTTGTTTGTCATCTCATTATTTGAATGTGATTGGTCGATTACTTACTTCATGACATCACTGTTGCTACAACAAAGATATCTCCTTGACCTTGCACCAGATTCAAACTGCTACCAATAAAGCAGAAAGCTACAGAGATCATGAACACGTCATCAGTAACCTTCTTGAAGGCCAGCAAAAAACAGTCACACTTTACAACCATAAAATTTGGGCTAATAATTTTCCAAAATATATCTGATTATTTGGCCTACAGTGAAATCATTATGTACTTCAACAAAAAATAGCACATGGGAAGAAAACAGTTTTGAGAAGAGATTTTTTTTTAAATTGTCAGATTTTTCACAGCTATAGTTTTCCACATTAAAACTACAATAGCTGTAAGAACTTTGAATGAATAATAAGTCATTAGGAGAGTGTACAAAATGTTTTATATCAGTTATATTAGAAAATCAACCTGTGCATTTCTTGGAATGGCAGATTACAACAGCGAAGTCTTATGAGAAACTCAACAAAGTTTATTTTGGATCTAATAACAAAAAGTATATTCTGATCATTGTGTTTTTGTGGACAAAATATTCAGCACTAGACTTGAATTTTCACTGCATAATTATGTAACACATAGTGTTACTCAGTATTAAGCTTCAAGAATAATGTGGCTTACCTTCATTAACAGAAATTCCCAGAGAGTAATGACTTTTGTAAGCCTAGGAAGAGCCAATTCCATCAATTCCTCGTCATCACACTGTTTGAGCAGCTAGTTAAAACATAACTTTAATTATTGTGCTGCCAGAATAACTTAGCATTCTACATTTATGAAAGCATTATTGAGTCAAAACATTAATGTCCTACAGTCACTTAAAGTAGCTGTTGCATACTGACAAAGTAACTAGGCTAGTAATCCACAGTGCCTAATGTTCTGGAATCATGTGATTGAATCCCACCATGGCAGGTAGCAAAATTTGAATTCAATAACTGTTAAAAGTATGGAATTAAAATATCAACCATTGTCTTAACAACCCATCTAGTTCACTAATGTCCTTTAGGGAAGGAAGTCAGCTATCTTCTCTGGTTTGTCTATATGCAATCTGGTTGCCCTTTGAAAATGGACTAGCCCACAGCTCCAAAATGAGTTTTAAAATCCAGCTGTGGTTTGAACTTTCATAATTAAAAAGAAAATAGAAAATGCTCACTAAACTCAAAAGCATCTATCAAGACAAAAACAGAGTTAATATTTCAGGTCAAGGACCTTTTATCAGATCTGTAATAACCTTACTGCACCGAGTATTAAACTTTCTTGATCCACAAAGCATTCTGGCATTAAAAGTTGAAGAAAGCTTTAGAACAAAAAAAACTACGTGTTGAAATTTCAGTAGGTCAGTTCCATAGCACCAGAATGAAAAGACTACTTTAAAACAAAAGTTGGGTTTGGAGTCGAGGTAATAGGGTACTTCAATGAGAATAAACAACATTGATGAAATGCAACATCACAGAATTGCTAGCAAAGATCTGATGAAGAAAACATTGTATGGATTTGAATTTAGTTAGTTCCAGGAAACTGATTAGAGCTGAACTTTTTTTTTAGAGCAAGTAAAAAATTTAGAAGAATCTCCAGATTCCCTGTTAGGATAACAGGTTTCTTTAATATGTATTAGTAACTTAATCATGGATATACAGGACAATTTAAACATTTATGCATGACACAAATCTGAAAATATTATGAATTGTAAGGATAATAATAAACTTTAAGAGGATGTAGATTATTGGAAGGATGGGCAAGTGAAAGACCATAAGAAATAGGAAATGGAGTAGGCTGTTTCGTTCCTCAAGTCTGCTCCACTATTCAACAGAATCACGACTAATCAGATAATCATCTCGTCCACTTTCTTGCCTTTTCCCGATAACCCTCGATTCTCCCTGATGAGCAAGAAGCCTACCTATCGCAGCCTTAAATATACACAAGGGCTTTGCACCCACAGCTCTCTTTGGCAAGGAGTTCAAAAAATTCACAATCTTCAGAGAACATTCTTCCTTACTTCAGTCTTACATTGGTACTCTGAGTTCTGAGACTATATCTGTTGGTCCGAGTTTCGCCCATGCAAGACATCTGGGTCAGGGGTTTGATTTACCTTTAGCCCAATTCATTTGTCTAATAGTACTTATTTAGAATGGTGATGGTACTTAATTCCTCCCCTATATTCTTTAATGTTAATGGGACTTTTGAAATATCTTCCATCTTAATGAGTAATGCAAAATACCCATTTAATACCTCTGCCACATTTTTTGTTGCCCAAATATCTCCTCACATTCATTTTCTATGGGGCCTATGTTCACATTAACTTCTTTCTTTCTTTTATATGTTTAAAGAAGCTCTTTTCAGTTTTTATATTTCCTGCTGGTTTGCCCTCTGTTTATTTTCTATTATCTTTTAGTCCTCCTTTCCTAGACTTGGAATTTATTTCAGTCTTTAACTTTTACCTCCTTATTTGCTTTTTCCTTAAGCTTAAAACTCCCCTTAACTTCCTTGGTTTATCCCTCAGAATCTTTCCTCCTTCCTGGGGAATGGTCTCTGGTTCACTATTCCAAATAACCTTTTGACCTCTCATAAAAGTCACTCTTCACAGAAATGAAAACACATTTCAAATGTGTTCAAAAACACAACCCAAATCCCAATTATAATAACATTAAAATACCATAAAACAACATACCACACTAGTATAAAACATTGGTTCAGCCTTAAATAAAATATTGTGTCCTGTTCTGGTGATCACATTTTAAAGAAATACATGAAAACATTAGAGATGGTTCAGAAAAGAGAAGAATAGTTCGAGGGATGAGAAGCTTCAGCGCTGTGAGTACATTGGACAAGTTAGGGCTGTTATGTTGGAGAAGAGAAGATTAAGAGGAGATTTGATGGATGTGATCAAAATTATGAGGCTATAAACTAAAGATTGTTGACATAAGAAATAATGGTAAAGCAAACACATTTATATGCAACTAGTGGTATGCATTTGGAATGCACTGCTTGAAAGTGTGAAGGCAAATTCAGTCAAACCCTCAAAAAGAAGTGAATAATCCTTGAGATTAGGGATTGCAGGACTATGGGAAGAATGTAGAATACTCCTTTAAAGGGAGCAGTTGACGTTATTAGTAGACATGATGTGGAAGTGCCAGTGTTGGACTGGGGTGGACAAAGTTTAAAATCATCAAGGAGAAAGGCGAGGTCTGTAGATGCTAGAGATCAGAGCTGAGCATTCCTGAAGAAGGGCTTATGCCCGAAACGTCGAATCTCCTGTTCCTTGGATGCTGCCTGACCTGCTGCGCTTTTCCAGCAACACATTTTCAGCAAAGTTTAAAATCACACAACAGGTTATAGTCCAACATGTTTATATAGATCCAAGTAAACCTGTTGGACTATAACCTGGTGTTGTGAGAGATTTAACATTGTTAGTAGATGCATTATAGAGGAAGCTAGGTAAACAAGAATAGAAAGAAACCCAAGGTGAAAGTGAGGTCTGCAGATGCTGGAGATCAGAGCTGAAAATGTGTTGCTGGAAAAGTGCAGCAGGTCAGGCAGCATCCAAGGAACAGGAAATTCGACGTTTCGGGCATAAGCCCTTTTGGTTGCTGCCTGACCTGCTGCACTTTTCCAGCAACACATTTTCGGCTCTAGAAAGAAACCCAAATAAAGTGGAAACATCTGGCATGGACTGGTTAGAAGAGTGGCCTGTTTCAGTGTCATACACTTTGTGAAATGCCTTTTATAAGCATGATTTGTCATGCTATGATATCAGTGATCAATTAAATGAGATGCTATGTGCTATTACAAACTAAAAATTGCTTAAACAGGATTTTTGTGATGTAGGCGGCTAGCTCCATAAAATCTTACAGCAGCAAAGACAGTCTCAAACCTAAATGCACAAAGTTCAATTAAATATGTGTTTGCTGTCCTCCAATAAATCTATATGCACTACCACATCAGGCCCAACATCAAAATTGTGTTTCCTTCATGTGCCATGTTTTGCAAATTTCTTGATCGCAACCAACATGTTGGTCTTAATCTCAAGTCTTACGTCTCTCTGCTTCTTATTCTTGCTTACAAGATACTTTTCGGACAAATAACATACTTCCTATAATCGTATCATACTCTGTAATAAACTTCTAATTAACGCCACACATCTCAAGTGATAAGGGGCCTAAACACTGCAAAGTATTGCACCTATCATAAGCATGGTAAATATAAAATACAACCAAACGTTAGTGACAGATTACCCCAAGGGAAGACAGGAATCTCATCTTTGGAATTCATTTGGAGAAGAACTGGAAAGATTTATTAGAAAATTGAGGGACTCTAAAAAATGTATGACAACATTTTAAAAAGGGAAAAAGACAACAGAAACAAGAAAGAACAAATATAACCTTGTAAGATAATTTTATAGTATTGCCATTAAAGGGTGAAGCAGTATTTGCAACATTCTGCAACACTGTTTCATATACTTTTAAGTTTTAAAAATCAAAACAAATAGATTGAACATTCATAATCATATCATCGTGAATGAAAGAAGGGTTGTTTTGAGAAAGAAAAAAGGAAATTGCCACTGGCAATGAGGAATGCAATTTATCAGTTATGCGTACCCTTATAAATCCTCATTCACACGTTTGTCACTTCTAGACCCCATTATTTCAACACTTTTCTGGCTGGTTGACAGTCTTCCATCTCCAGAAACACGAGGTTATCAAAAAGAAATCTGTTCTCTCTATGCTAATTTGCTCAAATTTCCAATGACCCAACACCTTTGTTCCCTGATTCTCCAAATTGGTTTTTGGTCTAGGAATCTCATTTTTACAGTTCAAGTTTATTCCAAATTCTTCATAGTTTAACCCTTCTCATCTCTAGAAAAGCACAGCTGGTCAGGCAGCATCCAAGGAGCAGGAGAGTCGACATTTTAAGCACAAGCTCTTCACCAGGAACTCCTGCTGTGCTTTTCCAGAGCCACACTCTCGAATCTGATCTCCAGCATCTGCAGTCCTCACTTTCTCCTCCTTAACTCTGATCTGTAGAGCTCTACAACCCTCCAAGATTTGTGTGCTCCTTCAATAACAGACTCTTGGCATCTCTTGCTTTATTGCTCCAGTATTTGCAATTGTGTCTTTAAGATTTCCTTCTTAAAATCTCTGTATGTCAGTCTCACACTGTCTCTCCTTTTTAAAGAGGTTTTGTAAAAACTTCCTTCATTGATCAAACTATATGCACATCCACCAATTTTCAGGCAAACAGGAAACTTCGCTCAAGGAATTTGACACAACTTTCATCTGCCACTAAGCTACATATACTATGTGAAGAAAATCCGAAACTCCGATTTCTCACTTGGCTAACAGACTCCCCTTGTCTCTTCATTTTTTTGACTCTCCATATTTTCTCCAAGTTCTCTCTCCTTTCTAATCCACTCTCCATTCTGACTGATTACACACTCTCCTACTGAGAATACACAAGTCCAGAGTCCAAGTTAAAGCACAGATCCTCTGCTTAGTAGCTTCCCTCTGCAACCCTGCAAAGACAAACACTCTTCTCTCATTTCCTTCACACCAGCCCCCACCACAAAAAAACCACACCTTGCAATCACTATCATTTCTTCCATTTTACTCTTTCCAGTTACACCACCTGCGGGAAATGGTTTCACACTATTTTTCCTAATCTCAACACTCATCATTTCCTTTCTCTACCTACTCTTTGTTTCTCCCCTCTTCTGCATCATAGAACATAGAACATAGAACACAGAACATAGAAAAGTACAGCACAGAACAGGCCCTTCAGCCCACAATGTTGTGCTAAGGATTATTCCTAACCTAAAATAACTTAACCCATGCACCCCCTCAATTCACTGCTGTCCATGTGCATGTCCAGCAGTCACTTAAATGTCCCTAACATCGTTGCTTCCACCACCACCACTAGCAATGCATTCCATGCATTCACAACTCTCTGCGTAAAAAACATACCTCTGACGTCTCCTCTATACCTTCCTCCTAATATCTTAAAATGATGACTCCTCGCGCCAGTTCATCTTGCTCTGGGGAAAGGTCTCTGGCTATTGACTCTATCCGTGCCTCTCATTACCTTGTACACCTCGATCATGTCACGTCTCTTCCTCCTTCTCTCCAGAGAGAAAAGTCTGAGTTAGTCAACCACTCTTTCTAAGACAAGCCCACCAGTCCAGGCAGCATCCTGGTAAACCTTCTTTGCACCCTCTCCAAAGCCTCTGTATCTTTCCTATAGTAGGGCAACCAGAACTGGACACAATATTCCAAATGTGGTCTCACCAGGGACTTGTAGAGCTGCAGCAAAACCTCACAGCTCTTAAACTCTATCCTCTTGTTAATGAAGGTCAAAACACTGTATGCTTTCTTAACAACCATGTCCACTTGAATGGCAACTTTGAGGGATCTATGCACTTGAACACCAAGATCCCTCTGTTCCTCTACACTGCCAAGAATCCTGTCTTTAATCCTATATTCAACATTAAAGTTTGACCTTCCAAAATGCATCACTTCACATTTATCCAGGTTGAACTCCATCTGCCATTTCTCAGCCCAGCTCTGCATCCTGTCTATGTCGTGCTGCAGCCTGCAATAGCCCTCGATACTATCAACAGCACATCCAACCTTTGTGTCATCAGCAAATTTACTAACCCACCCTCATCCTTCCACCTCTTTTCCATTATGCCTATCACTATCCACTGCTCTCTCAGCTCTTTTAATTCCATTCTTCTCTTCCTTTGCTTGTTCTCTTCTCACCTCCCAATCTTCAGCACCAGAATTTACTCCATGTGTTTCATACAATGGAAAGTATAGTAATAAATACACTTCACATAAAATTCATCACGACATTAAATTGGAGAGAAGGTCTGCATTATATTGAAGATTCACAAAATACTTTAAAACGCTTCGAAAGGAAGTTAAAAATTTGCACCAGGTTTATCCAAAGCCATGCGCACTAAAAACAAATACCTCTTTTATTCTTGCTTTTCTCTTCAGGATTTGCTCTTGATGATAAGTGTTGTTGTGATGTTTTGGAGGTCGACCACGTCGTACAGTCCGTCGGCGTCCAGGAAAATGTCGTGCTAATGTAACCTTTTCAGTCTATAGGAAAAATAAACTTGCACATTTTACCTCATGTTACCGAAAAATCAAATTATTTTTCTGTACAGGCATGGCTAATACTCCATTCCAAATAAAATATTGCAGTGTTACTGAATACAAAACATAGGGAAGTGAATAATGAAATGATTTGCCAATAAGTAAAGATAAACTACCAGTCTTTATCATAAGTGAGGAGAGAGGTTGAGAAAGAGTTCTTCATGATACACCAGTATGGGAACTGAATCCATGCTACTAGCATCAGTCTGCCTCTCAAACCAGTCATTGAGCCAAATGAGCTAATTACTGCATATGGACTGAGTAAATAATCAGTTGAATAAATTATACTAGTCACACTCCCACAGTCACAAAGATGTGCGGGTCAGGTGAATTGGCCATGCTAAATTGCCTGTAGTGTTAGGTAAGGGGTAAATGTAGGGGTATGGGTGGGTCGCGCTTCGGCGGGTCGGTGTGGACTTGTTGGGCCGAAGGGCCTGTTTCCAAACTGTAAGTAATCTAATCTAATCTAAAAAAAAATTAGCCCAAAACAAAAGCAGAGTACACAAAAAAAACCAAAGACACCCAAAAATAGCATTTGCTTCACATCAGAATAACCTGCACAATGCTCATATCATTGTGCATTCTATCCTTCTCATTAAACATCTCAACACCATTCTTGAATTAAATCTTAGAAACATGCCAATATACATTAACATTATAGGTCTAGGAAGAAATTTTGGTTAAGAAAAAAAAGTTTCATTTATTTCCATTTAAAATTAATGTAAGTGCACATAAACTACATTGTGGGCTCTGTAAATATCTTAACCACAGTGCATATTTATATATGCATGGAAAGAATTAAAGTAACATCTAAAGTAGCACAAAATAAGGGAAAACAAGTAGTGCAAATGTATGCAAATGAGCAATTAAATCGTGTGTGTTAAATGTAAACCAGTCACAATGTTAGTTCTGTTTTAAACTTGAAAACATTCATGGTCACATTTCACATCAATGTGAAAAGGTCATCCAAAACTTGCATTTAGACTGCAGAAATTAACAGCTCATGGTATTTCACAGAAGCACCAGGAGCACGGTGCTTCTTTGTGGGCGGCACGGTGGCACAGTGGTTAGCACTGCTGCACGTGGAGTTTGCACGTTCTCCCCGTGTCTGCGTGGGTTTCCTCCGGGTGCTCCGGTTTCCTCCCACAGTCACAAAGATGTGCGGGTCAGGTGAATTGGCCATGCTAAATTGCCCATAGTGTTAGGTAAGGGGTAAATGTAGGGGTATGGGTGGGTTGCGCTTCGGCGGGTCGGTGTGGACTTGTTGGGCCGAAGGGCCTGTTTCCACACTGTAAGTCTAATCTAAAAAGATTGGCAATCAACAGCTTGATCAAAGAGAAGTTCATAGAGTATTAAAAGAACAAAGTGTAAGAATCACAGAGAATGAAGCTCAAAGCACAGGTGCCATAGGGTAGGATAGAACAGCACATTTTGGGTCAGCTGAGGTTAACAATGCAGAAGGGTAGCACTAAAATAGTTGATTCTGAAAGTAATAATGGCATGGATGAGGACTTTAATACAAGTATACAAGTAGAGGCAGGAAGTAGGTGGTCTCTGCAGAAGATGGAATCCAATTTAAAGGGAGAATGCTGGGGAAACAATCTGCTGTAAATCTAAGGCACTAAACAGGGTAGATGAAACCAGTGGCAAGTGTAGAATGCAATAATTTCAGTCTTACCACACCAGCTGGGATATATGGCTTATTAAGTCTAGCCGTTGGATAATTGTGGAGAAATATTGCTGGTATTGCCAAGTTATTTGACACAATGTCAGAATGGGCAGAGAATGATGTAGCCAGGGCCTATCATGTATTTGACGTTGAGGAAAGAATAAAGAATATATTCTTGGTGAGAAGGAATATTACTGGTAGAAATACTCAAATTATAAATCACATTATAAAAATTGAAACATGAAAGGTGAAGTCACACTAATCTAGACACAGAGGAAACGACTCAACCACATCAAAGGATTCTAAGACACTATGGGGACTAATGCACCACAATCACAGAAAGACATCTGCAGTCCAGAATTTCTGTCTTTTCACGGGATGTGGATGCCCAGCTAGACCAGCATCCTTACTTAAGATGATTTAGGAACATTTCATAGGGAATGGCTGTTTTAATATGTTTTAGGTGGAAGCTGGAGAAGTATAGCATTGTGAAGTTGTCTGTGGGTTTGCAGTAGGAGTGTGGTGCTGAGGTGTCCATCCTTGATGGAGACGCACGTGTCCAAGAATGAGACAGACAGTCGAGAGTAGTCCATGGTGAGTTTGATGATGGGATGAAACTTGATGTCACTGTGTAGTTTTATCAGTGACTCTTCGCCATGGGTCCAGAGGAAGAAAATGTCATGAATGTACCTGGTGTACAATGTTGGTTGGAGATCCTGCATAGAGAATAAATCTTGTTCAAACCTGTGCATAAAAATGTTGGCATATTGGGGTGCAAATTTGGTCTACATGGCTGTTCCGTGTGTCTGGATGAAGAATTGGGTGTCAAAGGTGAAGACGTTATGATCGAGGATAAAGTGGATGAGTTGTAGGATGGTGTTTGGAGACTGGCAGTTGTTGGCGTTGAGTACTGAGGCTGTTGCTGCGATGCCATCCTTGTGGGGGATGCTGGTGTAGAGTGCTGAAACGTCCATTGTGGTGAGGAATGTTCCCGGTTCGACTGGTGCTGAGTTTCTGTAAGAAATCCGTAGTGTCGCGACAGAAGCTGGAGATCCCCTGTACAATAGGTTTCAAGATGCCTTCCACATAGCCAGAGAGATTCTCACAAAGGTCCCATTGCCCGACACGATGGGACGTTCCGGTGTGTTGGCTTTGTATACCTTTGAAAGGCAGTAGGAGTCACCTACACGAGAAGTACGTGGGATGAGGGCGCGTCTGGATCCAGTCCTTCAGAGTTCCCAAGTTCTGATCAGTGTGTTTAATTCTCGGGTGTGTTCTTTGGTCGGATCAGCTGGTAGTTGCCTGTAGTGTTCCTGGTTGTTCACTTGCTTGCAGTAATCTGTCCTATTCTGAATGACAATGGCTCCTCCTTTATCTGCTGGTTTGATGACAATGTTGTGATTGGATTTGAGAGCCTGGATGGTATTGCATTGTGAACGGGTGATGTTTTGCTCTACCTTGTGGGCATGGCTGATGAATCTGAATCTGGATGTTTAGAATCAACCTAAACATCAGGTCATAGACAGAGAACACAGGGGGCTAACACCTTCAACATATTGTCTAGCTATCACCATTGTTAACAGCTAACCCGAGAATGCAACTTTAGAAAAAAAAAGAGTTTTGTGATTTATACATGAAAGAAGTGAAACTATCACTGTATTCTAACAGATGAAAGGCTTAACAGACAATCAATTTTTCAATGTATAATTTCAGTTACATCAAATTTTTGCTATAAATTCTGTATTACGATCAAGCCCCCCACAATCACCTGATGAAGGAGCGTCGCTCTGAAAGCTAGTGTGCTTCCAATTAAACCTATTGGGCTATAACCTGGTGTTGCGTGATTTTTAACTTAATATAATTTGAAGCAGCTTAGATAGGAACCACAGGTGCTGACATGCCAAATGCATCCGCTGCACTTCCACAACTTGGTGGTAGAGGTTACAGGGTTGAAGGTGGTGTCAAAGGAACCTTGGAAATTTGTAGTGCACCTTTTAGTGATATACTATGCTGGTTCTGTACATTGGTGTGGAGGGAGTGAATGTTTACTGCAGTGGGTGGGGTGCCAATAAAGCAGGTTGCTTTCTCTTCGAAAGTGCCCAAGAGAGTGCTATTGAAGCATTAAACAGATAAGCAAGCGGACAGTATTCCATCATTCTCCTGACTTGTGCCTTGGAGATGTTAGATTGATCATAAACAATAATACTATAACAAAGGGACAGATTAAGGCCATTTGGCCCATCAGGTCTGCTGCACCATTCAATCACAGCTGATATATTCCTTAACCCCATTCTCCTGCCTTCTTTCCATAATCCTTGATCCCCTCATTATCTATCCCTATCTTAAATATTCACAATGACTTGGTCTCCAAAGCCTTCTGCAACAATGGATTCCACAGATTAATCACCCTCTATTTGAAGAAATTCCTCCTCATCTCAATTGTAAAAGGGTCAGCCCTTCACTCGGAGGCTGTGTCCCAGTCTCTCCTACTAGTGGAAACATCTCTTCTACCTCCACTCTATCCAGGCCTCTCAATATTCTGTAAGTTTCAACTGGCAGTCAGTCCATGTGGCATTTTATCAATTCCTACTTTGGAAATAGAACCGGTCTGACTCAAGGTTAAAATACAGACGGACTCTAACTGCACACCTTTAATGCATTGCCTTTTCTTTTCTAAAACCTTAATTTATCGCGGGAATGTGACTTGAAAGAAGTGCTTGGATTTACACATTAATGAATCATCATTGTGAACCTGCACAGTTACTGCCTTTGCTGTTTGAATTCATGTATCGCTGGACATTAGAGTGCATCTGGGAAAATTAACAAACGGTGAAATTCACAAGTGATCTTGGAGGAACTGTTTGGGTGAAGTCACAGCACAGAATCAGATAAGTGAACAGTTTGAAATGTTGCCTACAGAAAGTCTGCAGTAGTGAGTAGAGTGGACTCTTTCTTGATTATATCTTTTTTGAGATACGTTTCTTGATTCAACTTAAAATATAAGCTATAACTATTAATTTAACCTGGAGCAGTGTTTTGTAGAGGAATAAGACACTCTTATTTTCTAGGTCTGTGAAGGAGCAAAAATGGCCTTTAGTAGAGTGATATGCGCTTCTTGTCAAATGTGGGAGTTTAAAGGAGATTTACGGGTTACTGTGGATTGCATCTGCAATAAACGCTTTGGTTGAGAATCCTATCAGATCAAATGGATCAGTTGAAGAGACAGTTAGAGGCAATGAGGAATTTGAAAGAGCAACAGTATGTGATGGATGGCAGTTATAGAAAGGGGAAAAAGTCGCAGATACAGTCACATAGATGGGTTAATTCCAGGAAAGGTAAGAGAGGTAGATAGTTAGTGCAGGAGTCTTCTGTGACTATCCCCATTTCAAACAAATATGCTGTTTTGGAAAACGTAAGGGGGTGATCGATTCACAGAGGAACATGGCACGAAAAGCCAAGTTTCTAGTATTGAGACTGCCTCTAATGCAATGAGGGGTATGTCAGGTTCCAAGAGATCAATCGATCTAAGTACAGAATAGTATTTGTTATAGAAGCACCCATTGAGACACTTATTGTGTAATAATTTGCCTTTGTTAGGGGACTCTGTAGTCCGAGGTACAGACAAATGTTTGTGTGGGCAGCAGCGAAAACTCAGAATGGTGTGTTGCTTCCCTAGTGCCAGGATCAAGGATGTCTCAGAAAGGGTGCAGAATGCTCTCATGGGGGAGAGGGGCCAACAAGAGGTCATTGTCCACATTGGAACCAACGACATAGGAAGGGAAACGGTTGAGATACTGAAGGGAGATTACAGAGAGTTAGGCAGGAATTTAAAAAGGAGGTCCTCAAGGGTAGTAATATCTGGATTACTCCCAGTGCTACGAGCTAGTGAGGGCAGGAATAGGAGGACAGAGCAGATGAATGCATGGCTGAGGAGCTGGTGTATAGGAGAAGGAATCACATTTTTGGATCATTGGAATCTCTTTTGGGGTAGAAGTAACATGTACAAGAAGGACAGATTGCATCTGAATTGGAAGGGCGCTAATATACTGGAAGGGAGATTTGCTAGAGCTACTCGGGAAGATTTAAACTAGTAAGGTGTGGGAGGTGCAACTCAGGGAGATAGTGAGGAAAGAGATCAATCTGAGACTGGTACACTTGAGAAAAGAAGTGAGTCAGTCAGGGTAGGCAGGGACAAAGTAGGACTAATAAATTAAACTGCATTTATTTCAATGTAAGGGGTCTAACAGGGAAGGCAGATGAACTCAGGGCATGGTTAGGAACATGGGACTGGGATATCATAGCAATTACAGAAACATGGCTCAGGGATGGGCAGGACTGGCAGCTTAATGTTCTAGGATACAAATGCTACAGGAAGGATAGAAAGGGAGGCAAAAGAAGAGGGGTGTGGTCTATTTGATTACAGCTGTACGGAGGGAGGACATTCCCGGAAATACATCCGGGCAAGTTATTTGGGTGGAACCGAGAAATAAGAAAGGGATGATCACCTTACTGGGATTGTATTATAGACCCCCTAATAGTCAGAGGGAAATGGAGAATCAAATTTGTAAGGAGATCTCAGCTATCTCTAAGAATAATAGGGTAGTTATGGTAGGAGATTTTAACTTTCCAAACATAAACTGGGACTGCCATAGTGTTAAGGGTTTAAATGGAGAGGAATTTGTTAAGGGCATACAAGAAAATTTTCTGATTCAGTATGTGGATGTACCTACTAGAGAAGGTGCAAAACTTGACCTACTCTTGGGAAATAAGGCAGGGTAGGTGTCTGAGGTGTCAGTGGGGGAGCACTTTGGGGCCAGCGACCATAATTCTATCAGAATTAAAATTGTGAAGGAAAAGGATAGACCAGATCTAAAAGTTGAATTGCTAAATTGGACAAAGGCCAGTTTTGACGGTATTAGACAAGAACTTTCGAAAGCTGATTGGAGGCAATGTTCTTAGGTAAAGGGACGGCTGGAAAATGGGAAGCCTTCAGAAATGAGACAACGAGTGTCCAGAGAAAGTATATTCCTGTCAGGGTGAAATGAAAGGCTGGTATAGGGAATGCTGGATGACTTAAAAAAAATGGATGGTTTGGTGAAGAAAAAGTATAGACAGGATAGATCGAGTGAATCCTTAGAAGAGTATAAAACCAGTAGGAGTATGTTTAAGGAAGTGAAGGAGGCTGGTACAATTGCAACATTTAAAAGGCATCTGGATGGGTATATGAATAGGAAGGGTTTGGAGGGATATGAGCTGGGTGCTGGCAGGTGCTGGTACAATTGCAACATTTAAAAGGCATCTGGATGGGTATATGAATAGGAAGGGTTTGGAGGGATATGAGCTGAGTGCTGGCAGATTGGGTTGGGATATCTGGTCGGCATGGATGGGCTGGACCGAAGAGTCTGTTTCCATGATGTACATCTCTATGACCAAAACCTGCAACCCCATTCTAAGTGATTAAAGTCTTAACAGCAATCTAGGTTTGCTCAATACATCGCATCAGTTATGACATCTTTTACTTTAAATTCTGACGAAGGAGCAGTGCTCCAAAAGCTTGTACTTCCAAAAACATTTGTTGGACTATAATCTCATGTTGAGTGATTTTTAAACTTCATCCACCCCAGCCCAACACCCACACCTCCACCTCAAATAAACGTATTGGACTATAAACCTGTTTGTGTGATTTTTGACTTTGTCCACCCCAGTCCAACACTAGCACCTCCACATCATCCTTAATAATGGAACTCTAAAATCTTACCAACTAGAGGTCAGGCTAACTGGCCCTATCACTCCCTGTTTCTGTCTCCCACCCTTCTTAAACAGAAGTATTAGATCAGCCATTTTCTAGTCCTCTGGGACCCTCCCCGACTCCAGTGATTCCTGAAAGATCATCACCGATGCCTCCACAATCTCCTCAGCTACCTCCTTCAGAACTCTGTGCTGTTGTCAGTCTTGTCCAGGTGACTTAACCAATTCAGACCTTTCAGCTTCTCCAGCACCACCGTGTTAGTGATGTCAACGGGAAAATGGGAGAGGAGGAACTGGATGCAAAACTTATGGCTATTGGTCTGTTTTTGTAGCCACAGCATTCATATGGCTGGCCAAGTCAGTTTTTGCTGAAAATGTGTTGCTGGAAAAGCGCAGCAGGTCAGGCAGCATCCAAGGAACAGGAGACTCAACGTTTCGGGCATAAGTCCTTCTTATGCTGCCTGACCTGCTGCGCTTTTCCAGCAACACATTTTCAGCTCTGATCTCCAGCATCTGCAGACCTCACTTTCTCCTCAAGTCAGTTTTTGGTCAATTCTTAAGCCCAGGATTTTGACAGTGAGGGGATCAGTAATGGTAATGCTACTGAATATCAACGTAGGGTGGACAGATTTTTTGCTGTTGGAGATAATCTTTGCCTGGCACATGTAGTGCGAATGGTGTTTGCCACTCATTAGTTAAGCCTCTAATATGGCCAGGCCTCATTGCACATGGACATGAACAGCGTCAGTATCTGGAGAATCAGGAATGGTACCAGACATTTCACAATGGATCATTTGCTGATACTTAACCATATAATTAGTCAAATTCTGCCTTCATATCAAAGGAATGCAGTCTCATCTCAGCTCTGATTTCAGCTCCTTTATCCATGTTTGGACCATGATTGTAATGATATCAGGAGCTAAGCAGCCCTGGCAGTTTCAGTACTACAGAATGGGCAAAAACATCATTCCAGAAAACAAAACAGTTGCTGTAAAGATGGGAATTTTTGGAGTTGACAGCATGTTCATGAATCTTCCTGGAAAGGGAGGGTACCAACTTTGCTGAAGCAAAGGTGACGAATGATTTAGCAATGACAGCTGAAAAACTGGCAAATGGAGCGGCAAAGGGTGGACATTTGAAAGAACTAGTATAAGCTACAAGAACAAAAATGTATTGAAAGCAGAATTAATTTGATCCAGACTGAACAGATACTTCATTTTAGTCAGAAGGTTAGTGTATACATTGGCTTCAAATGTTTCTGTTAGCAGAAACAGATCAACAGAATGACTGTTAGCACGTCAGCAGCTCGACTGCAAATACTGACATTGACTTCCACAGCTGGAAACACCAACATAGTCTGCCGCTTTCAGAATTTAACTGTTACTACATGCAGTCTGATTAAGTATTATATATTTCTTTTTAGTACAAGCCCGCAAAAATTCCTGCCACTGCAAAAATCTGAATTCAGAAAAACACAGAAATACTTAACATTTAAATTAATTAGCACACTGTAGTAGAAATCAAACTACATACAAGTGGTTGAAAATAGAAAAGGTTGAATGCCACTGGAACAGACAATTATTGTGTTCCTGAGGCCAGCTGGTTATAAAGTCTGCAATGACACAATTCACTCAGCCATCGTGTTTCCTCTCCCATTTCAAATGTTGTTTGGAATATCCTTTGGCACAAGTTTCAAACAGCAGTTATTTTAAAACAAACACTCGTTAACCTAAAAAGAATATGGTCAATGTATTAAAAATCTCTAAATTCTTCTTTAACAATTTCAAATTGCAATTTCTTTTTTCTTCCCTTCATACTTTTCTAGATCGTGCATTGGACCACTGTTGAGAACAGCCGACACCAGATTGTTCTGTTGTCTCCACTGTCAGTAATGGTAGAAGGAAATCTGTTCCTTATATCTACAAGGAGTTTCATACTGTTTCTGCAACTACTTTTTGTCATTTACATAAATGATTTGGATGCGAGCATAAGAAGTACAGTTAGTAAGTTGGCAGATGACACCAAAATCGGAGGTGTAGTGGACAGCGAAGAGGGTTACCTCAGATTACAGCAGGGTCTTGACCAGATGGGCCTATGGGCTAAGAAGTGGCAGATGGACTTTAATTCAGATAAATGCGAGGTGCTGTATTTTAGGAAAGCAAATCTTAGCAGAACAGATACACTTAATGGTAAGGTCCTAGGGAGTGTTACTGAACAAAGAGACCTTGGAGTGCAGGTTCATAGCTCCTTGAAAGTGGAGCCGCAGGTAGATAGGATAGTGAAGGTGGCATTTGGTATGCTTTCCTTTATGGTCAGAGTATTGAGTACAGGAGTTGAGAGGTCATGTTGCGGCTGTACAGGACATTGGTTAGACCACTGTTGGAATATTGCGTGCAATTCTGGTCTCCTTCCTATCGGAAAGATGTTGTGAAATTTGAAAGGGTTCAGAAAAGATTTACAAGGATGTTGCCAGGGTTGGAGGATCTGAGCTACAGAGGGAGGCTGAACAGGCTGGGGCTGTTTTCCCTGGAGCGTCAGAGGCTGAGGGGTGACCTTATAGAGGTCTACAAAATTATGAGGGGCATGGATAGGGTAAATAGATAAAGTCTTTTCCCTGAGGTCGGGGAGTCCAGAATTAGAGGGCATAGGTTTAGGGCGAGAGGGGAAAGATATAAAAGAGACCTACGGGGCAATGTTTTCACACAAAGGATGGTACGAGTATGGCATGAGCCGCCAGAGGAAGTGGGGGAGACTGGTACAATTGCAACATTTAAAAGGCATTTGGATGGGTATATGAATAGGAAGGCTTTGGAGGGATATGGGCCGGGTGCTGGCAGGTGGGACTAGATTTGGTTGGGATATCTGGTCAGCATGGACGGGTTGGACTGAAGGGTCTGTTTCCATACTGTATGTCTCTATGACTCTATAACATGTGAGACCACTTATAGGATCAGAAAAAAAAAGAACTTCTTCTCAATACCTGTGATAATTAAAACCTTCAGGACATAATTTTTCAAAGTCATTTCATAGAATTATATTACTATATCAATATTTCTGCATCTCCTTCACTACATCTGTTTAAGATGATTGCTCAAGTGTTAATTGCTTTTGCCATCAGCACTTTCAAGAAACACCAATATCCAGTCAGGCTTTAATAAAAAGCTCTCAACCATAAGAATAACACTGAAACACTGAGCAAACAATGCAGAACCATAAAGAGTGAGAGTTTCAAAGCAATTTACACTCAAGGTCAATAGAAGACAAAATACCTAAGACCACCAAAATGTAGATTCAAAGGCACTCAATAAATTCAAAATAATAAATGACAAATTGATTTTTAAAGATAAAATAAATCATGAATTTAGTGTTTATAAATTGTCAATTGTTAACACATTATGTTTAATGTATCTTCCATTGTTATATTTCATTTCCTAGTCAGTGACAATAATTTTGAAAATTAACAGTTCCTCTCAATATCTCAAGTAACGAATGCATGAATATTTTCATACTTAGCCAAACTGACCAGGAAGGTTCCAAGTTTAATCACAAATCTGTGCTGAGTTATTTGAGTTACTGTGATATCTCCACCTCATACCCAATCTAAACAGTCACACAAAAGAATATCCAGTTCAGTAGGTATCCAGTATACTGGCAATAGCCCTGGAACCATGCACCAGTGCATCATTTTCAGAATAGAGAACAGAAAATATGAATTCATTACTTCATTACACACCTGCTGGAAGTCTTGGGAAGAAGGGGCTGTGCTGTCCACCATTAAAGATGCAGTGTCAGAACCTATGGATGATACTACTACTTCAGGATTCATTTGACCATTCCTATCATCTTCGTTATCCCCAATTGTCACATTACCATTGGATTTGTCCACAGAAGTTCTCTGTTCCTCGGAGACGGGAGCCAGCTGTCCATGCAATGGGTTGAGTCTATAATGCCGGGCTAATCCTCCTCTTCCAATGTAGGACTTTTCACAAGTATCACATTTGAACTTTTTGGGTTTGAAAGAGCAAGGCATTGAAAGGCTTGGCTCATCCACTTTCGTTTTCACATCTTCTTCATCAAAACTGTATTCAGAATAATCATCAGAGTCTGACTGATGACCTTCTGCCAAATCTTCAGTTTTTATAAACTTGTAGTCCTTTACTTTGTATTTTGGAGGTCGTGATATTCGACCAGATCGAGTTTTAATCTTCACAGGTTTTTTTTCCTTTGATTTATCACTAGGTTCATGTTTCTTGGTATGGCTGGAACAAACTGAATTTCCTACAGCTGTTGTAATGGTAGATACACTGGTATTCGCAATACTAGTCTGTCCACTGATGCTCACTCCTGGAATCACACGAATGGCATTTACGGGTGCAAGTGGAGGAGGCTGCCGCTGAACAAGTAGCTGAATGGGAGGTTCTGAAGAACTATGCAAAATATACTGTTGTGTTCCAGATGTTGAAATTGGCTGGATTCTAATGATCTGGGGTCCAGAAATATTAACTCCCCCTGAAACAGTGGTCCTTTTGTTAACCGGCTGGCCAGATGTTGCAGTTTTGGACTGTACTACAGCTAGGGGTGGCATGGGCCGATTTTTTTCCTCCTGTGGCTGAACTGTCTGTATATGAACTTGGACAGTTTCTAGTTGATGCTGCAAGAAAAGAGAGAGAGGGAACTTAGTATTCACTGACTTAAAAGTTCACAAATACAGTGCAATTATTCAATGAGACTGATCAGAAAGGTCCAAAGTCAGAGTGCTGAATGAACTTCTTTCAGCCAGGATACAACAGCAACATTGTCCTTCGTAATAACAAATGTGTAAATAATGGAAATATGTAGCATTTTAATATGTTTTAGAATATAACAGTTAGGAATAACGTTTAACCAGTTTAAAACTAATGAACAACAAAGGTAACAAAATTCAAATGATCTAGTACCATATTGACTTAAAAGGTTAAAAATGAAGGTATTTTACTTGCTATTTTCCAATCCACTGGGACCTTGCCATAATCCAAGGAATTTTGAATTATTATAACTACTTATCTACTAACAGTGCAAGCACATTAGATTCAAGGATGCAGGCCTTGGGACTTGTCAGCCTTTAGGTTCGATTTTTTTTGGCACCTTTCCCCTGCTGATGGCGATCATTTTAAGTTCGTGCTCCACCCCTTTGAGAAGTTTTCTTAATCTTCTACTATGAAAACACAAAATACTGTTCAAAGCCCTAGATATTTCTTTATTTTCCATCTTTAACTCTCTGCAAGGCAACACTCTCTTATGTTACTCTTGTCCTATTCAAATACCCCCAACCTTTAAAACATCCCCAAACATGCCCCTGTGAAAATTCCAAGGTTTGCAAAAAGAATGGCCATTAGAGCTCAATAGTGAGTAAGACAGGCAAAGACAGAAAACTGGCAATATTTTATTTTCAAAGAAAAGCAAACAACTGTAGATGCTGGAAATCGGAAATAAAAACGTATTTGTTACAGAAACTCAGCAGGTCTGGCGGCATTCATGGAGATAGAAACAAAGTTAACGTTTTGAATTCAGTATGCTTTTTCTCCAAGAAAATAAAATGTAACAGTTAAAATTGTGCTTCAGAAAAAAAGCATACTGTCTTTTAATCTTCAGTGTCACACATTTCAGCTTGATGGAAAAGATGAAGAAGTGTTTCAAATTAAACAAAACTAACTAGGCTCATGATACAATTCGCCAAATAAATTTACAAGCTCTTCCAACATTACACCAATTTTATGGGAATACAACTTATAGATCAACAAAACGTATGCTACGCATTTAAAGACATAGAAGGACAACACATATTTTCTAAAACTGTCCAGAAAGTGTATTTCGTGATGTGAAATGGAAAGATATACACAAGAAATTTTAATTATATTTTAATGAAATCAAATTATTTTGCAAATTAAACTAAATTTCTGAAGCCCAATTTCACGTAATTCCAAAATTCTGTAACTCATCATTAATCAACAGCCAATGTAATTTTTTAAAAATCAATCTGCATTAACAAAACTATAGACATTGCATTTGATAATTGGAAAAAAATTCACACTGAAAGAAACTTGCTATGATAATTTGTTGAAAATGTGTTGCTGGTTAAAGCACAGCAGGTCAGGCAGCATCCAAGGAATAGGAAATTCGACGTTTCGGGCATAAGCCCTTCATCAGGAATGATAATTTTTATGATAATTTGTTACCAAGTTTTCAGATTTGACACTTTAATTTTTACTTAACGATGTACTGTATCTACAGTTATGCAGTATGAGCACTTGCACCATGTTAATATATGGAAAATCAATTTTACATCATATGAGGAATCTAGCTCATAAAAATCTTGAAACCAATTCCAGCATTTAAGAAAGTATGCTTAAGTGCGTGAATTTGAATAGGCATGGTCAAATGTGCAATATATTGGAAAATTGGAAAAATTAAAATTAAAATTACAACTTCAAACAAGAACATTTTCTCTCCTGAGGACAATTACGTACACTGGGTGAAAAAAAAGCTCCTTAAAACGAATGATTAAAATACTTCTTATACATAGTTCTATCCTTAAATGTTGTGCATACAATATTGCGCCTCAGAAGAGCTTTCCAAGGAATTACACTAGTTTAACCCCTTCCTGTGACCTCCCTCCATTTTTTTCCTGATATGGTTTGGTGCCAGTGACCACAAATTTGAGTGCTGTGAAACTTTAAATATGTGCTCAGACAGGATGAATTTCAAACTCTAACGATGCTCCAATCCTGAATTTACTAAATTTTACCCACAAATCCAGTATTATAAAACTCAAATAATCAATCAATACCGCACTGTATTTGCACTGCAGTGTTGGTGTGCAGCAGTTTGACTTTTAATGACTAAAGTAGGAAAATAAATTTCAAATTATTGCAAGACTAATAAAGGCACATGCATACTTAAACACAATGTACAGCATTCAAGTCGTGTAGGTAGCAATCAGGTTAGGCACTAATTCTACATTTCTACGTCAATTCAATCCCTGAAATAGCAATGCACCAAATGTACAAATGTGATAAAAATATAACCACTTCAGTCGGGTCTCTGCATGTCAGGTCAAAAGAAACAACATGACTGTCACTGGTCCCTTGGAAGGTGCACTGAGGTAATTTTACAAGAGGTCACATTGACATAACTGGAGTGAAGTTTTCACAAGTAACCTATGCAATATTTTTTAAAAATATTTGTTCACAGAACATTGGCACACTGAAAAAGGCCAGCATTTATTGCCCACATCTAACTGTCCTCAAGAAATTGGTGATGAGCTACCATCTTTAACTGCTGTAATTTATCTGATATAAGTACATCCACAGTGCTGTCAGAGTTCCCAGATTTTGACTCAGTAGCAATGGAAGTATAGCAAAATACTGTAGTTCTAATTCAGGATTTGAAGTGGAACATTCAGATGGAGTTGTTCCCATGCATCTGCAGCCCTGGTTCTTTAGCTGTCACACATTTCAAAAGGTATTGTCGAAGGGATCTTGCTGATTTGCTACAATGCATCTCAAACATGGTACAGTATACTTTGCTGTGATGCTAGTTGTTTTGGAAGTGAAGATTCAAGGGGGTGGACAGGAATTAACAGCTTTGTTGTGAATATTGTGATTCCTCAGCATCATTGGTGCTACACTCATTGAGGCAAGAAAAGAATATTCCATCACCCTCCTGACTTGTGCCTTGTAACTGGACAGACTTGAGGAAGTCAAGAGGCAAGTCACTCACTACAGAATTCCCAACATTTAACCTGCTCTTATAGCCATAATATTTACATGACTGGTCTAGTTAAGTTTGGCAAAGGTAAGAGAAGGATAATGGGGATTCAGTGATTGTTATGCCAAAAAAAAAGGCAAGAGGAGATTGTCAGATTCATTATAAGAATAGTAGAAGTGATTCTGAACTTTGCATCAAGTTCCTCATAATTAATGAGAATAGCTACAGCTGAAAATTATGACTGGAAGCAGTTTGAACTTCAATGCAGATATTCAAATTTTTAGCAATAATGAATTTCTTATAACCTCCACAATCCTCCAAAGCACTTAAATGAAGAACCGCAATAATGACAGTGGCTGTAATTAATATGAAAAGTAGTACAGGGATACATCGAATAATTAACATTTGACAGAACCTGAAGTGAACTTTTGTAACATCTGGTATAATTTCCATTGGATTAGCTTGAGTAAATGACAGTAACTTATATCTCCAGGATTAGTTATATCAATATTGCATACTTAGGATTGGGGCCTCATAAGCAAACCAGCACTTTCGGAATAATCACAATTAATGTGCAGTCTTGTCATAGCTTTCATTTCAAAGAAAGAAAATAACCATCCAAAATCGGATCGAAACCGGACTTTAAATTGTCAGGTTTCACAGAAGAGTCCAAAGATCAACATTAAGAACAATTTATAGCTATATAGTGTCTTTAAGTGAAACTATCTTGAGCCACTTCACAGAAACATTATAAAAGAAAACATGATTCTAAGCAATGTAATCAATGGAGGTCCATAAGACCATAAGAAATATGAACAGAAGTCCCTTCAATCCTCTAAGCCTGCTCTGCCATTCAGTAGGATGATAACTGATCTGACATTCCTGAAAGCCACTTTCCTCCATTTTCCCCCAATCCTTGATTTCCTCAAAGAATCAAGAAATGATTCATCTCAGCCTTTAATATATTGAAGGACTTTGCTCCCACAGGACTGTGGCAAGGAGTTCAAAAGACTCAACACTCAGAAAAGACATTCCTCCTCATCTCAGCCTTAATAGGCACCCCTTTACTTAACTACACCCTGTGGTCCTAGTTTCTCTCATGTGGGGAAACATCTTTTCAGCACTTACCTTGTCAAGCTCCTTAAGAATCTCACTCATTCATTTAAACAACAGTGAGTAGAGAGCCAACCTGCTTCAACTTTGCTCATCAGACAATCCCTCCATACCGGGGATCATTCCAGTGAACCTTCTCCAAATTGCTTCGAATGAAATGATACATTTCCTTATACAAGGGGACCAAAACAGCTCTCAGTACTCTAGACATGGTCTCACCAGCACCTTGTTTCAGTAAGACTTTCCTACTCTTATACTCCAATCTTCCTTGAAATAAGGACCAACATTCCATTAACATTTCTGATTACCTGTGTGGTAGCTTTCTATGTTTTGTGCACAAGTACCCTGAAGTCTTCATATGGCAGCTTTCAACAGTTGTTCTCCCTTTCAAAATGAACAACTTTACATTTTTCCACATTAGCTTTCATTTGTCAACTCCTAACCACTCACTTAACCTCTCTGTAAACTGTTTGGATCCCTCTTACACCTAGCCTTTCCACCTACAGTGTCATCTGTAAATTTGGCTTCAGCACATTTTCTTCCTTCCTCCCTCCCTCCAAGTCATTACAAAAATATTGTAAACAGTTGCAGTTCCAGCACTGATCCCTATGGTATCCCACTCATCACAGGTCACCACGAAAAAGAACCCTTATCTCCACTTACTGTTTCCCGCTCATTAGCCAATTCCCTGTCTATGCAAATTTACTATCTCCAACACAGTGGGCTCTTATGACTTAACATTTTGTGAGGCACCTTGTCAAATAGAGCTGATGACCAAAGAAGTAGATTTCTCACAGTACATTAAAGGATGACAAGTAAGAAGCAGGGGGGTTTCAGAGATGTGAGTTTGGGACCTAGGCAACTGGACGCACAGCACTAATAGTGAAGCAATTAAAAGAAAGGATAAACAAGTGGCAAGAATCAAAGGACCACAAATCTTGAACAGTTATGGGACTCAAGGAGATTAGGACAATAGTCAGACATGAGGCCACGGAGAGATAAGAATATAAAGATGAGAATTTAATAGTCAAGGAATTGCTGGACTGGGGGCCAATGTAGGTCAGCAAGCAGGAATGTGACTCAGTACACGATAAGACATGGTGGCATTTTGGATGACCTCCAATTTAGAGAGCAGAGTTTGGAGCCCAACTGGGAGCACAGTGCAATAGAATCATACAAATGAGGCCCTTTGGCCCATTAAGTTCGTATTGCCAAAAATATACTACTAATTATTGCTAGTCCCATTTTGCCACACTAGGCCTGCTACTTTGAATGTTATCACTCTTCAAATGCTCATCTAAGTAAACTTTAAAAGGTTGTGAGGTTTCCTGCCTCAACTACACATCCAGACAGTGCACTATAGATCCCCTCAAACACCTTCTGGATGAAAAGGATTTTCATCAAATCCCCTCTAAAGCCCCACCTTTCACTTTAAAATTATATCCCCTTGTTACTGAACATCACTTCATAGAAGATAGGCTCCATCCAAGACAACATCTTGGTGAATCCCCTTTGTACTGGAGGAGATGCAATCACATCCTTCTTATCAAATGGCAACCAGTCTGGCACACTTTACTCCAGCTGTGGCCGAAACAAAATTCTGTGCAGTTCTAACATGACCTACCTGCTCTAATATTCTATGCCACAATTGATAAAGGCAAGTGCCCCATATGTTTTCTTAACTATCCTATTAACTTGCCCTGCCACTTTAAATTGTCTACTTTTGCCCAATTGCCAAAACCTCCAATAGCTCCTTGCTTCTTATATCAATCTACCCAAAATGATTACAGTCCATCTCTTCAAATTCTGTACTTGCATTCTCCTTCCCCCAAGGAAGATTTGAAATATTAATTTAAAATTCAACCTATGTCCTATGTTTTCTTGCACAAATTATCTGCTTGGTTTTCCAAATAGGTCCTAATCTTTTCCTTTTCTTCTCCTCAATGTACTTGTAGAATATTTTAGAATTCTCCCTAATCGTGCCTGCTAGCAATTTTTCATGTTCCATTTTTGCTTTCTTCTGGTCCACCCTACGCTTTCTGTAGTTGTCCACAGCCTTTGCTGTTGTGCTCCCTTTGTAACTTTTTATTCAGTCCCAAGTATTCCTGGACACCCAAAGTTATCTTGTTTTCTGAAGATTGTGATGACAAAGGCATTAAGGAGAATTTTTTGGAGGAAGTGAGTTAAGACTGCACAAACTCAAGCAACGTTGTAGAAACAGACAGTCTTGCTTATAGTGCAAACAGGAGCTTAGAATGTCATCCCAGGATCAAATGCTACACTAAACTGGCTGAATGTCAGACTGTCGTCAAGGAGAGAGATCAAGTCAGCAGTATGGAAGGCACCCAAATAAGTTTTGTGACAGTATGACAGACATAAGATAGAAACAAGACAAAGACGAGTTCAGGGCCAGGCAGACGGACATCATAAAAGGGAAGTTTAGCTAGGTAGACTACAGGAGGGGAGAGATGTAGTAGAGTCAGCCGTTTGAATGTTCTCAATCGTAATGACAAAGAGATTAATGAGCTCCTTTCACTTATTGCTAGAGAGAAAGATGGAGAGAACAGAGGGTAGGGGTCTAAGAAAATGATTTGTAAGGGAGAATAAAAAAGCCACAGGTTACCTTTGCATTCTTGGATGATTCTGGAATAGAGCAGGACCTGACAAGTGTTTCAACTGGCCATCAGAAATAGCAGTGACTGCCAGTTGTCTGCCATACTTTTCAAGTTTGTATCCCATGCATTTAAGTGAAGGAATGTATCAGTAAAACAAGGAAGGAGAGAGAATAGTGGTCTTTTGTGTACCAACTTAAAGGTATACAAGAGTACAATTGAGCAAGAGAATATAAATAGAAAAGTAGGGTTTTTGAAAAGGCATTTCAAAGTGCAGAACAACCAAAACACAGGAAATAAGAGTTGGCCATCCAGCCCCACAAGCCTACTCCACCATTCAGTATCATTGATCTGATAAAAGTGGCCTTTTAACTTCATTTTCATTCCACACACCCAAAGACTCCCTTGTTGATCAATAATCTGTCGAACTACAGCCTTGAGTACATTCAGTGAGCCAGTCTCTCCTCCTGACTGAAAATGAAAATGCAAAACCTGATTACTTTGAGTGAATAAATTTCTAACAATGTTCTTAGTTTTAGATTTGTCCAGAAAGCCCCTGAAATCTTAAATGCTTCAATAACTAAATAATTCTAAGCTCTGATCAACTATAGTTCAAACTTTTCTCAGAGGACAGCCCCTTCAAGCAACGAAATAAAATCCCTCTGACTACTAGTGTAAGTATATCGCTCCTGATCAATCAAGAACGTACACAACATCCTAAATGCAGTCTCACCAAGGCCTATAGAATATAGATGTAGCAAGGTGTTCTCTAATTCTTCATTAACTACACAATAAATGACACGAAGTTATGAATTATTGTTTCTTGAAATGAAGTATCAAAAATGCATGTACCTGAATTGATGGTGTAACTCTCAATGGAGCCATTTTTTGTTGTGCACGTGCAATACTTTGTTGTATACTCTGCTGTAGAGCAGCCTGATGAGCAGCATTTTGCAACTGTCGCGTTGCATTGTGAATGATTGTCAATGGCTGAGTAAAGACAGCAGGCTGCTGTGAAACAGCCGTTAGAATCTTAGGTTGACTAGGTCGGTTCACTGGAGAGGAGTGGGAGGAAATATTTATTTGCTGAATTTGGGTTGGGTTGCATGAATCTATCCTTTGGACAACTTGACTCGGGTGAACACTGGCATGCACCTGCTGCATCGTAGTATTGCACTCAGGCACTTGTAACATCTGATGCTGATCGGTGGAAAGCACTCGAGTTTCCGGAGGAACATATGATGCAAAACTAGTCTTCTGTAGAATTTGATTTTCAGCAGTCTCAGAGTTCAATTGCACAACATTATTTTTGCTGAATTGCGTCGCTTGTTGCTGCGACTTTGTAACATGAGCGATGACTTGCTGGAGATCATCTGTCAGACCCACATGCTGCACAAACTGGGCATGTTCCTGCTGTTCCTGATGATGACTCCCAAACATCTGAGCCGCTTCGCCTTCGCTTACTTCTACCAGTCCCTGTTGCTTTGCCAATTGCTCGACCAGTTGTTGCTGTTCCTCCGGGGTCAGCCCCGTGCCCTCCACGAAAGTGCCATCGGGCTGCACGTAAATAATAGTGCTGGGGGTGGACTCAATCGAGATGCTCTCCAGCTCCTCCGCGGCCACCGTGAAGTCACCTGCGCCCACCGCTGCCACGGTGCCAGCAACTGGAGGGGCCTCCGCCAAAGAGTTGATGATGCCATTGGCGTTCAAGAGGCCGCCCGCACCATCGGCTAAAGTGCTGACCGCCTGAGTGGCCTCTCCTCCTCCTCCTCCCACCACAACCTGCACGATCTCCTCCGGCAGCATTTGGCACGCGTGGGCATCGAACTGCTTGCAGGGCACGCTGGCACAGCCGGTCTCCGTGCTCGCGGGGTTCTGCTGTACCAGAGTCTCCAGGCTGTCGATGCCATGCTGCTGGGGAGCTGCCCCCTCTTGTGTTGTCAGCCTGTTCTCCTCTTCGTCCGCCATGTTGGCGGCCCTGGCTCTCAGGCAGAGGGAGTCGGGAGCGCCAACACTAATTTCTCTATCGAGCTTTTTTTCAACCCGGAGCCGGCGCCGAGGTCGAAAAAGGAGAAAACAAGCCCCGAACAGCGGCCGAAACCGAAAAAATCGGCGAAACGGACGCGAGAAAGATTAATCCCTTTCCACAAAAAAAGCAGTCGTTATGCGGACGTCACAGGCGTCGAGACAACATGGCGGAAAGCGGGTGTACGGCAGCCGGCGAAGCTGAAAAAGAACGCGGCTGTGACGTCAGGATTTTGCGGTTGCAGAGGGAGGGGGTGGGGGGAAGGTAAACGAAATGATGCTTCAAGATGTGGTGGGATGGGGAAGAGGTGGAGCTGGGAAGGCGCCCAGATATATCCGTCCCCAGTAAAACCTAAAATAATTATGAGGAGGCGTCCTCTCCCTACCTGGCCTGTATTAAAACAAGATTTCGTGCGAATCCCATTTCAGTACATATGTGCAGAAATATGTTTTTTGGGTGGGGGGGGCAACTGGAAAGGAGAACATAATAACAATCAAAAATGACAAATCGGCGAGAAACATATTTGAAACATCCCAATATTATTTTATACCTTGACAGAATTAACTTCGCGTTGAGAGAAAAAAAAATCGGTCGCCCAACGTGGGGCTCGAACCCACGACCCTGAGATTAAGAGTCTCATGCTCTACCGACTGAGCTAGCCGGGCACTGTATGCAATAGCTGCTAGAATGCCCCATAACATCTATTTTTCCTAAATGATTACTGTCCGCAACATTGCACGGATTTGCTTTCTGAATATGTTGGTTAACACACTTCATGTTAACCATCACGACTAAAAGTTTAATGGATTTGGAAAACCACAGCTGGAGGGAATAATAAATAATTTATAATAGGTTTTAACAATGTAGTACAACAAACTGCAAGAAGTCCATCCTGTAGTTTTTTTAAGGAGACAGTAAAATTAAATTGAGATTTTAGTTTTTGCAACAGAACTTATAATAAGTACTTGTTAATTTGTCTCTTGTGATTTGGATCCATATATTTCAATCCTGTAAAAGATAATTTGATACGTATATGAAAAAATAGACTAATGACGGTGAGGATTTCTTTGGGATGAAAATCTTTTCAGCATGGTTTTCAAATTTCTGTAACACATGTTCCAAGTACAAAATGCACATTAAATTTTTGTCTGTGTTTGGCAAACTAAGTCAGCAGAGCACTTTTTTTTCCATCTGAGACAAGTGGCTTCTGAAATCGTGGAAGAAACATAGTTCATTGGATTTTGATATCACCGAAAGGGTATGAGAAAACATTCTGACATTTCCACTGCTGTCAGTGTTAGAGCATTACTGACAGAGGTTCGGAAAGTGATCAGGCAAACTTAGCACATGCAGAATTACATTTTATTTTGCTCAGAAACTATATGAATCCATATAAGATTCTGTAAATCCTTTTGTAGAAATAGAATCAATCTTTTGTAGAGACAGACAGACTTTAATGCAATATCTGAGCTGCCATGGCACCTATAAAGTGCACTTGAGAATGTAAATTTAAAAAAACGTTCTGAGATTTATATATGAAAGAACTGAAACCAACATGGTCATTCTAAAGGATGAGAGACTTAACAAACAATCCAGGTCTTTTTCAGTATACCATTTCAGTTGTATCACACTGTAACCTTCTATTGTAAATTCTGTGTCTTATGATCTTACACTCCACAACCACCTGTTGAAGGAGCAGCACTCCAAAAGCCAGTGCATCCAAATAAACCTGTTGGAGTATAACCTGGTGTGGTGTGATTTTTGACATTGTACACCCCAGTCCAACACTGGCACCTCCAAATCCTGCTTATTGATGTCAGTTTGGCTCCTGTCAGGCCCCTCAGTTCCTCTTTTTATTACAGCCATTTAACTACTGCCTTGGTATTTTGCCATAGACAAAAGAGCTGAACTCAAGAGAGAGGAAGGGAAGCTGATTACCTTGATGCCAAAGTCACAGTTGATAGTGTGGCATCAAGGAGTCAGTAGACTTGAGGGGAAAACACTCCACAAAAGACAGTTCCAATTGGAGAAATATCATCTCAACCACAGGATATCATTAGCAGGAGTTCTTTGGGATAATGTCTATGCCCAAACCTCTTCAGCTGTTTCAAGAATGATCTTCCTTCCATCGTAAGGTCAGTGGTGGGGATGTTCACTGACGATTGCACAATGTTCAGCACCATTCATGACTCCTCAGATACTGAAGCAGTCTGTGTCCAATTCAACAAGACCTGGACATCATTGAGCCTTGGACTGATAAGAAGTAAGTAACATTCACATCACACAAGTGCCAGGCAATGACATCTCTGCTAAAAATAAAATCAAAATATCTCCCCTTGACTTTCAATGGCATTGCCATCCCTAAATTGCATGCTACCAACATTCAGAAACTGACTGGACCAATGAACAGCTGGCTACAAGAGAACGTTAGAGGCTGGGAATTCTGTGGCAACTCACCTCCTGTGTCCTTAATGCCTATCCTCCATCTATAAGTTTGAGTGCAACTCCAACAACACTCCAGAATCACAACATCATTCAGGACAATGCAGCCTACTTTATTTGTACTCTATTTACCACCTTTAAAACTCATTCCCTTCACCACCAAAGCATTCTGGCAATTGTGTGTGCAATTATAAGATGTAACAACAAATCAAGTCTCCTTTGACAACATTGTCCAAACATGCAACCTTTACCACCAGAAGGAAAGAGCAGCAGATGCATTTGAACAGCACCAGTTGCAAGGTCCCCTCCAATCTAGTCGACATTCTGACTTGGAACTATATTGCCATTCCTTCATCAACACTGGCTCAAAATCCTAGAACTCCTTTCTTAACATCACTGTGGGTGTCTCTACATCCCAAGACTGCATTAGTTCAAGAAAGTAGCTGTAATTGCAACTGCAATTAGCGATAAGCAAAACAAAAATGCTCATTTAGCCAGTGATGCACACATCCTACGTTGAATTTTAAAACTTCAACACAAGGATTAATTTTAAGTTTGAGGCACTGGTAGCTTAGGAAGCAATTTGGACCAGTGAGTGAGAAGGACATGACTAGGCAGTAGAGCTATGAATGTTGTGTCTACTAAAGAGATTTTAAAATGACAAATGGGAATAGAGTATTGGAACACTCAAGTCTAAACATGGTGAAGGCAGGCAAATGATTTCAGTCACCAATCGGCTAAAATAGAGGTGGAGAAAGTGAGGACTGCCGATACTGGAGCTCAGAGTTGAAGAGTGTAGTGCTAGAAAAGCACAGCGATCAGGTATTTCGAACATAAGTCCTTCATCAGGAATGATCATTCGAAATGTCGATGCTCCTGCTCCTCGGATGCTGCCTGGCCGGCTGTGCTTTTTCCAACACCACACTCTTCGACTAAAACAGAGGTGGGGCCAGGTGAGACCACGAAGGTTTATGTAGTACTCTTTCTGAGGCACAGGGACAACCAAAGTACATATTGTCACATCTCGGTTTGTATCAGCATGCCTTCCGAAACAGAAGTGTGTCAATACAAAATATACAAGAATTCAAAGCTGCCGAATAATCTATCAATTTACTTATTGTCTTCAATATGTTGAAATGAAATATTAAAATGAAAGCTTCCAGATTCACGAAATGATAGTAAGCATTCAATCTAGATATATGTTATATTTAAGTGATTGATGTTTTATTTTTGCAACAGTAAAATTGTAACAGTACATTGAATTTTATAACACAGTAACAGATCATTTAACCCAACAGGTCTATACTGATGCAAAGTTCCACACAAGTCCCTTCCTCCCTTGTACCATGTTGAACTACAATTATATCACCATATTATTGCTGCTAAAAGTCTGAACAGTCATGAGGAAAATAACTGGCTTTAGCAAAGTCCGAAAATGGACTCTTTGGAGTGACCCTAAACATCACACAAGGTATGTGAATTGGCGTTATCACATTGACATCAGTGAACATTGAAGCAAAGAAACTACGTCAAATGTACCTCTGACTTTCCCTGGACCTGAGAATCAGGCGGACCAGAAGCAGCGGGAAGCAGCAATCTCTCAGGACCTCAGCATTGGGAGGCTAATGTGGCTTTGTACTCCTGTGCTGGGTAAAGGAGGCTGGAGGGAAACAGCAGCTGACGGCTGCCAAGAGGAAGTGTACAAACCAAAAGCAATGATTCCTGCACTCAGATGAATCACAGAAAAGGGCATTGTCATCACGGAGAAACCCGGCGACAAGTAGAGCTAAAATGTTCGTTGTGGGACTCCGGTTTAATTTAGTATTCACAGGAACAAGTGTACCTAGGACCCGGGTGTCAAGTTTAACCCTGTTTCCTCTGGTTGGGGCGGAGACTGAGATTACCGGCAAAATAAAGTATCTGTTACATTACCTCAATATCAATTCAGCAAGAGGCTGTCGAAAAGCACAGTAAACTGATATCAATGCACTTTTCAATTGACTGTGCCACATAAGCAGCTTTTTGACAGTGAAATATTTAAAAAGGTTTTCTGCGGATTTGAAATGACTCTTCCACATCATCCAGTCGATGCCAGCTGGATATAAATAACCTTGCTCAGAATCCTCAAAAATATACTTTAAAAAGTAGCTCCCAGCTGCTGACATTGCATATAAAAATGAGCTGAATAATTATCCTGTACGGAAATGTATTCAGCATCAGCAGCTCAGTTACCATCCTTACATTCCTCACAGGATGCACATGAGCGCACTCATAACTAACGTCAGAAATCATTTTAAGTGAGTCTTTCTTTTGGGAAATAGAGAATATCTATATTAAAACGTTTGATATAATCAAGCTCTCACTTTTATTCCTGGATCACTGTATTTCTGCGCAGACACACATTTCATCTTTGCTCTGGATTGTCCTGGAAACATAAATTGAACATGAGAACATCAAAACATAAATGACACGTTAATCGATTCGTAAAAAGTTATGTGTAATAATAATCAGCGTAAGGGGCCTCTAAACAATTTGGTACTTGTTAACAATTGCCAAATCAGTCTCCCTTGCACAGAAAGTCATCAATTGACTTTCTCATTCCTGCATCTTCTGATGGTTAAACTTCTGGTCCTTCCTGCAGTCTTGGACATGATAGACCATCCTCCTATAACAGCTCTTCAGCATTGCCCGGGAGAGGTAAGATTGTTCTCACTTCGTGTCGTTCCTAACTATCCAATTGTAGCCAAAAATTCACTTCTTATATCTTTGCTTCCTGCTCCTGCACAGTTACCTCTCATACTTCCCTGGCTGTGTCCTAGGTCTCCTATGTAACATCAAGCGCTGCCTCTTGAGGACAATCTAAAATACAACTCTGATGAAGAGTCATTTAGACTGAAAGCATTAGCTTGCTCTCTCTTCATGAATACTTTCTGACCCACTGTGATGTCCAGTATATTTTGTTTTCAGGCATTCTAACATACATCAATTTCCACATGATGCTACCCAGTTCTATTGCACCACTAGCTCTCTCCATACCTTCACTAATTCAACTATCAGACTGTTTGCCTGTCAGCCAGTTCAACCAAAATGACTGTCACCATACAGTATGGTTGCTTGATTCAGTTTGGTCATAAGCAGCACAATTAGAATGCACTATAAAAAGTGTCTGAAGGGGTTCTTAACAGGTTGACTCACTGATTTGCAGGAAGTACATTGATACTCTTGCTATTTGATCAAAATCCCAAATTAGAAGCACGACAGTTACTTTGTGAATAAAATTAAAGCTAACCAAAATACAGCTTTTATCACATCATTTAAACTCAATTTTCAATAATTGTACCAATAAGAAATACACTGCCAATGAAGTATGATACTTTCAAAGCGTACTTGTTTTGTAATGTAGAGAATTATGAATGTCTATTTGCACATAAGGTTTCATAAGCAATAACGCGATGTTGTCTTAGTAATGGTAGGTAAGGAAATGTTTGTACCTGGCCAAGACCAGGACAACATCACAATTCTTTGTGGAAGAGTCATTAAAATTCAATCCCACTTGCCTGCTCAAGCGAACCCAAACAATCTCTGCACTATTTTGAAGAAGAGCAGAAGGCATTATTCCTGTTATCATGGCCAACAACATACAAACAGATTATTTGATTATCATAATATTATTTTCTATGTGCATTTTCTGTGGGCAAATTGGTTGTTGCATCAAGAACTGTGACTACATTTAATTGGCTTTAGAGTACCTTGGAGTGTCCTGTACTCATGGAAGGCACTATATAAAAACATGTCTTTCCTTTTTCAATTATAATATTATAACAAGATTTTTTAACAGACACCTGAATAAACAAACAAGGCCAAAGTTAAAGGTACAGGAAAAGGTATATGAATTTCAGTGCTGATGTGATGTTAGGTATGTAGACCGCATATTCCAAAGACTAGCACATTGTATCAAACAGCATATTCTTTTGGCTATTCACAACAGGCAATGTACTGTCTATCTATGTATATTTGTTGCACCTGTTTTGACTACATGAAATAGACACAGCCACTCTTCAGTTCATGCCTCAATGCAATGCTTTGACTAATCATGGTCAAGCTGCCTGGTTTAAATTCAAACAACGTTTGGCATGTAACTGGCAGTCATCATTTAACTGATGCATTCTCCATACTAACACTTTTCCTAATCAAAGTGCAATTGCCAAGCAATCAGCATTCTCTCATAAATATAAAATGTGCCTCAGTGCAATGTTTTGATAAATCAGGGTTAAACTGCCTGGTTTAAACTTAAACAAAGCTTGATAGTTAACTGACAATCATCATTTAACAAGTGCATTCTTCACACCAACACTTCTCCCAATCAAATTCTACTTGCCATCCAATCATCATTCTCTCACACAATATAAAATATGCCCTTAATATTGGTGGTCTTGCAAATGTCCTGTCGAATACAATAAAAAAAACTTTGGAAAATGTTTCTTTTTCCGCAACACTCAAAATCAGTACTACCAAGGAGCTATTTATACCATAAAACATTAATATTACTACTTTAATGTTCAATATGATAGTCTTAACTACAAAAGTAACTGCAGTAAGATTATTATTTGCAATAATAATACAATAATAACTAAAAGAGTATAAGAAAGTAAAAATAAATTCCAGCCCAAAATTACTGAATTAATGTTCACCTCTGTTCTAGGTTTGGGATACATTATGAAATGAATTTCAAGGAAACTCAGTCCTTGAGTAACAGTCTGCAGTACAAAATTGCTGAACTTGTTTCTATATGAAGTGTGGAGTAATTTTACATAAGCCAAAAAAATGCCTATGACATTAGCTGGACAGGATAGTGCAGAGCTCAGACAAAGTCTGAGCATGTGCCAGTCACAGCATCTTGTGCACTGTGCTGTCATAATGAGCGCATGTGATGATGATGAGGGGTTTGGAGGAGAAACGTGTGAGTAGGGACAAAGGCTAGGAAGGGAATTAGGGAGTGGGGAAGGCGTAGGCATGCACCAAAAGAGGACCTTGCAAGAGGCTTGCATTTGGAGTAGGATGTGGCTTGCATCAAGAGCAGTGCGGGGAGACCTGCACCAGTGGTGATGGGGAGGGTGACAGATTGGTTGTGTGCACCAGGATTGGTAGAAGAGGCTACAAATAGAGCTGTGGGAAGCCAGCAGTGGGAGCACGGGGAGAACTGAAAGGAGACTGAGGGCAGAGGAGGGGTAGGCCTTCACCAGGATCTGGAGGAATGGGGGAGTTCTGCAATGAAGGCTACACTGGGGATTGGGAGAGGCTGCCACATGAATGAGGGCAAGAAGGCCAGTGACAGGAGAGGTTGTTGATAGGGTGTATAGGGGGACAAGGTGTGAGCTTCAACCAGAAATGAGAGACTTGTATGTAGTGCTACTTTTCTTTGACTGGGAGTGATGGAAAGATTGGGGTAAGACTGGAAAGTTGTAGGGATGGGTGATAGAGAGAAGCTGCTTGGTGGGAGAAAGAGAGGTATGTTGGAAAGAAGAAAGATAATGTTAAAATCAACCAAACTATTTTTTGTCACACAAGCACTTTATTTTACATTTTGCAGTGTCACCTTTAGTCAGGCAGCTGCTTCCTGTCAGTTAAGAAAAATGTTGGCTTAGTTCCTACTCTTTGCACCACTTAGAAGTGGTGTGTATAGGACATTCTGTAAAATAAAGTCAATTGACAGAGAGTCAATTTGGATAATTGCCAAGACAGCTTATGCTATTCTGAGTGGGACTGAAGTTCATTATCGAAGCATAACCAAGTTATGTTTCGTTAATATTTATGACGGCCAACCTTGAAGTTTTTTTAAAGAACAAGCATGGGCTCAGCAGATCTTTTAATTCGAGCATCAATGTCTCAAAGCGTGTGTTAAAATCTAGTGTAAGGTGTGCAAAGTGAAAAATATCAACATTCCTTACTTTCTGAGCAAAATGTTCACAACAATTAAAATCAAGTCAGTTTAAAGAAAGAGCAAAATGTTATATATGGTTGCTCAAAATAATTCAAATGTAGACATATTTAAACATGACTGGATACATGTCCTTTTTTAACTCAATGTTTGTTTTGATCAAAATTGAAGTTTCTTTTGAGCAGGGTTTCTTATATATGAAATAGAAGGATACCATGTAACATTTCTGAATGCAATAATATTTATGGGTCATGCTTAATGTGGAAATATCCAAACTAATTTACATATGAGAAGGAGAAGAATTATAAGTGTGAAGTGAGAAAACTAGGCTTTTCAGCCCATCATCTTGATGCTGGCTTCTTTTTGAACAGCAAACTAGTTTGTCCCACTCCCCACTCTTTTTCTAAATCTCTGCCGTGTTTAAAAATTCTCTTTATAAGCTACTGCTGAATACCAGCAATACTGGTATTCCATATCTATTCATTGTGTAAAAACCTTAAATCTGTTATCATACTATTAGAATTGAGGAAGAAACTTATCGTTTTGCCAAAAACTACAGTAAGACAAATAATTGATAGAATTTTGGAATTTATCAAGCAATATCAAAAATTGATTAACAAAGACAAATCAGAACTTTATAGTAAATTAGCAAAGATATAAAAACTGGTTTTCAAGACCTTCCATTGACATATGAATAGGAAATGATTAATGAAAGTAAGAAATTACAGAAGTAAGAAATTATAATGGGGAATTCAAAAATGATACTAAACAGATAATTTGAGTCTGCCTTCATGACATAAGTCACAAAAAACAGTCTGGAGTTGGAGGGATCTTCAGAATAAGAAATTAATCTTAATAAAAAATATACTGGTGAAATTGTGGATGAAAAGCCTCTAAACCTGTTAAATTTGATAATTTAATCTGCCTAATTTGATAGCATGAGTTTTAAAAGAGATGGCTAAAGGGAGAGTGTTTATTTGGTTTTGAATTTCAGAATTTCTTAGAATTTAGAATGGATTAAGAAGTAACAATTACAATTCCAGAAAGAGAGAGAAATACAGCAGGAATATAAAATAAAACAAAGACATGATGGAGATCTGACACAAGTAAAAACAGAAATTGCTGGAGTAACTCATGTGTGGCAACATCTGTAGAGAGAAACAGAGTTAACATTCCAAGTCTAGTTACAGTTCTTCAGAACTGGAGTCAGGACCTTCACTCAACAAGCTAGACACCATTAAGAGTAAAGCAACTGCTTAACTGACATGAATCCACAGTGCTAAACATATGTAATGTACCATCTTCATGATGCATTGCAGTGAACAGTGAACACTAGCTAAACACCCAACTTCTATCACCTAGAAGAACTAAGAGAGAACCAATACCTATAATTTACTCCAGGTACATGCATTCTCTTCACTTGGAAACATATCACAATTGTCCAAAAATCCCAGAAGACTCCTTTAGGGTACTAATTACAATCAATCAGCTGCATTGGGCAGCCCACATTATCCACATGCCTGACACAAGACTCCCAAAACAAGCTCTCTGACTCTGAATTTCACCAAGTAAAGTGATTGTCATGAGGGCAAGGAAATGCTTCCACAGTGTCCAAGACTTCTCTGAAAAAAAAGTATTATGCCCACCAAAACATGAGAATCTCTAGCTCAAGGTTGTTTAAACTGGCAAAAAAAAATCCTCAAAGGAGCTGACCATTTTGAGCATTACTGACAGGGCCAAGTGGAATCCAGAGGATGGAGTGTGCAAACGTTCCACCTCGCCATCCACTCCAGCAAGTGCCCACCTGCCCCACTTGTGCCAGAGTGTGTAGATTGAATATTAAGCTGTTTAATCATCTCACGAACTACAACAAAGGAGTGGAAGAAAGGTCTACTCAATCTCAAGGTACTGTCTAAGATGGAGACACCCTGTCCAGCAACACCATTGCTGTACCTGCACCACGCAAATTGCAAGAATTAGGAAAGACAGCTCCCCAGCACATTGTCAAGCCAATGTTTTTCTAACTCAGTTGTTAAATGAGGCCATTTCTAGGTCAACCAATATTTGCCGCCCATCCCTACTTTCCTTTGAGCAGAAAATGGTGAACATTGAATACTGTTTCGGCTGTTCAAGGCATTGGTTCAGCCACTTTTGGAGTATTACATGCAATTCTGGTCTCCCTCCAATAGAAAGAACATCCTGAAACTTGAAATGGTTCAGAAAAGATTTACAAAGATCTTGTCAGGGTTGGAAGGTGTGAATTATAGGGAGAGACCGAATAGGCTGGGGCTATTTTCCCTGGAGCATCGAAGAGGTTTATAAAATCAGGACCTTATAAAGGTTTATAAAATCATGAGGGGCATGAATAGGGTAAATAGGCAAGGTCTTTTCCCCAGTCAAAAAGTGTGGTGCTGGAAAAACACAGCCAGTCAGGCATCAACTGAGGAACCAGAGAGTTGACATTTCGAGCATAAGCTCTTCATCAGAATTGTGAACATTCCTGATGAAGAATTTATGCTCAAAACATTGGCTCTCCTGTTCCTCGGATGCTGCCTAACCGACTGTGCTTTTCCAGCACCACACATTTTGACTCTGATCTCCAGCATCTGCAGTTCTCACTATCTCCAAGGTCTTTTCCCCAGGGTGGGGGAATCCAAAACTAGAGGGCATAGGTTTAAGGTGATTGGGGGAAGGTTTAAAAGGGACCTCAGGGGCAACTTTTCCACACAGAGGGTGGTGTGTGTATGAAATAAGCTGCCAGAAGAAATGGTGGAGGCTGGTACAATTACAACATTTAAGAAACATCTGGCTGGTATATGAATAGGGAGGGTTTAGAGGATATTGGCCAAATGCTGGCAAATGGGATTAAATTTATATGGGATATCTGGTCACCATGGACAACTTGGACCGAAGCATATTTATTCCATGCTGTATATCTGTATGTATGTACTGTATGTAACTGATTCTCCTGCTTACCCATTTCAGAGGGCAGTAAGCATCAACCATGTTTGTGTGTGCATCTGAAATTACATAAAGGTCAGACTGTGTAAGGACAGCAGATTTTCTGCTCGAGAGGTCATTCATAAATCAGACATTTTTTCACGCCTTTTTAATGTGACAACTATATTTTCATAGTTATCGTTACTGTTATAAGGCTTTTATTTTATATTCATTTAATTATTTGAATTTAGATCCAAAGATGTGATGATGTGCATGCTCTCAGAATAAAGGAGCGGCTATTTAAAGCTGAGATGTGAAGACATTTCTTCAGAGGGTCATGAGTCATTGGCGCTCCTCGCCACAGACAAGTGTAAAGCAGGGGTCTTGTGGATAATAAAGGCTGAGATAGGGTCTTGATCCAAACGGGAATCAAGGGTTACAGGGAGAACACAAGGAAGTGAATGTGATCAGCCATCATTCTTTCGAACGGCAGAGGTTCCAGGGGCCAAATGACCTACTACTGTTCCTATTCTTTATGGGCGAATGTCTCTCCATCAATAGTCCAGCTATTTGATCAGTCCAGTTCAATACCATTACTATTCTACTCTATCTTTCGGGTTGGGCAGTGATATCTTTGCTGGCAACATCCATCTTCCATGAACACATATTTTTTAAAAAATGCATGGACCAAATGGTTGCTCCTGGTGCTATTTTCGCTCCTATATGTTTCAGCCAATCAGAGCGAGCTTCTCACATCTGAACTGTTCAGTGCCTTTCAGCATATCAGATGGCTAAAAGGAAGGAGTGCTGAGCAGCGTGGTAAAGAGGTAATGGTATGTGGCCAAAGATTTGGATGGAAAGACTGGTTTTGAAAAGATTAAGAGAGAAATATTGTGGTAGGGCGATTTTACTTGTAATTTTCACGATCTACACATGCAGTTACAAGAGTAAGGCAATTAAGGATTCGGAATAGCATATTAAATGTCCACAGCCACCGTTCCCTCAAGAGTCTAACCATGACACTACAAGAAGTGAAACCTGCCAGTGATTCCAGTGATACACCAGTGGAAGGGGCTGAGCACACTGGGGAGGATGTGTCTGCACTGTTGGATGGGAGGAGCAGGGAGAGAGAGAGAGACACACCTCCGGTATGTTGTTGGAAATAGCTGCTTTCCTAGTTGGGTTTTCTGTGACAGACGCTAACAAGCGAATACATTTCGGCAGCGAGGCCGGGCCAAGGGACAGTCAGGATGGGGAAGCTTTCCTCCGTGTCTGTTTCTGCAGTTCTCCTTCTCACTCTGGCGTTGCTGATCCTGAAAGCCCCCGGGAGCTCTCGCTGGCGAAAGGGTGCTGCGGTTTCTGACGAGCAGGAGTCGCTTTGTACCTCCCGCCAGCGGGAGCTGGCGAACGCACTCGAAGGCAGGGTGGATGAAATCAATCGTTATCAAGATGTTCACTGGGAACGAGCGATATTTCTCCCCGAACCCTCCTCCCACTTTCAGGAATCCTCGCTGGGAAGAGCTCAGGCTGGTGGCAATGTCTTCAATAAGAAAACGCGGAGAGCTGTTGGGAATCTCTCCAAAGGGACTGTGGGCTGCAATGACTTCAGGAATATCACGGGAATTGAATTCCTGGGCTCTGGTTATACTAAGACCGTTCTGAAAGGGACGCTGCAGGACGGAACTGCCGTCGCCCTGAAAACGGTGAACAGTCAGGGTGTTGAAGTGAAGCGCTGTCTCCAGCGGTATGGACAGCAACGAGACTGCTTCAGATTGGCAGCTTATAAAATCATCAAGGAAATGATTCTTCTCCAGAAGCTCCAACATCCGAATATCATCCAGGTAATTCGGGCGGTTCCTGAACATTGTCGGACAGAGAAAGAACTAATACTTAGACAAAATTCGCGCGTTACGTAAATGTTTTCGTTTGTCAACGCGCCTGAGAACATTCAAAAAAGACTTCATTGACTTAATGAACTTACTTACAATTCTCTTACTGTTTTGAGGGTCACTGGACCCGAAACGTTGACTCTGATTTCTCTCTATAGATGTTGCCAGACCTGCTGAGCTTTTTTTTAGCAGTTTTTGTTTCTGATTTCCAGCATCCACAATTCTTTCAGTTTTTATTTCCAGTCCAGCCCTTGTGATATTTAAACTGAATCAAAACAGTGAGGCACATGGCAAATGAATGATTGTTAATGTTGATTGGAAATGTGTATTTAACTCTCATATTAACTGTACTCGCATCATTCATTAGTTAGTTCCTGATACGCTCTATTCAGCGAGGAATGAGTTGTGAGTTACAGAACAATATTTATTATAATTGCTCGATTGACTAACGCATCGTCTGCCTTCGCGTGCCTTTCTGGAACGACTTACGAGATTTCATTCACAGGATTCCCTCGCAGAAAACAAAACTGATAAAACTGACGGAAACAGAATTTCACTTTTCAGTCACTAAGCTGGTGGCTCTAACGGCAAACAATTAAGTTGCAATTTCTAAAATACAGGGACAAAAGCACATCCAGGAGTTTGTTGCAATAAAGACAGAATGTGTGCTCCTCATTCATGGACATGGCTCGCTAGTCCAGCATTTTCTGCCCCTTTTCCGCTGATGGGTGAGTGCCGAACCAGAGGACACAGCTTAAAAATACGGGGTAGACAATTTAGGACAGAGATGAGGAGAAACTTCTTCACCCAGAGAATGATGGCTGTGTGGAATGCTCTTCCCCAGAGGGCAGTGGAGGCCCGGTCTCTGGATTCATTTAAGAAAGAGTTGGATAGAGCCCTCAAGGATAGTGGAATCAAGGGTTATGGAGATAAGGCAGGAACAGGATACTGATTAAGGATGATCAGCTATTATCATATTGAATGGTGATGCAGGCTCGAAGGGCAGAATGGCCTACTCCTGCACCTATTGTGTATTGTCTATTTCTAACTGCCTCAGTGAAGATAGTGCGAGCTGCCTTATTGAAGCCCTGCAGTATACGTGGTGTAAGGACACTCACAATGCTTTTTGGGAGGTTGGTGGGATGGTCTCAGGATTTTGACTTTGTGACAACTAAGGAATGGTGATAAATTGCCAGGGCAGTGGGTGGATCAGAGGGGAACTTACAAGCGTGTCAGAATTTCGGAACTAGTAGAACTCTTTTGGAGACGAATAAAAAGAGGAATTGCTGGAGAAACTCAGCAGGCCTGGTAGCATCTGTGCAGTAAAAAATAGAGTTAATGTTTCGAGTCCAGTTACTCTTCTTCAGAACTTCAGAATGTTAGTTCTGTTTCTCTTCCCTGAGTTTTTCCAGCGCGTTCTGTTTTAGTGTATTCCAGGAATGTAAAGGTGATCATAAAAATGTTAGTTTATTAAGGATGTGGTACTTTAAAAATCTTTACGTGTGTAGACAAAGCCGATATGATGTGCAAATCATGTTTCATAAATCAGTTAGAATTTTTGATTCAACAATGGGATAGATGAGATGGAATGATCAGATGTAATTGGAAATTCAAAAAGCATTAGCTAAGTCTTAACAAAAGAGATTATTCTAACAAAATTAGAACTTCTGTATTTGAGGTAACGTATTAGCATTGATTGAAGATGTGTTAACAAAGTTAAAACAGGGCTTAGGAATATGCAGGTCATTTTTGGTTTGGCAGGCTGTATTGAAGTAATGCAAGGATCAGTGCTTCACACTTGGCTATTTACAATCTATATCAATGCCATAGCTGAGAAGGCCGAGTGAAATGTATCCAAATTGACTGTGTTACAAAACTAGGCTGGAATAGAAACTGAGGAAGATTCAATGTGAACACAATGGTTTATGGACATGTTAAGCGGGTGCACGAGAAGTTCAGAAGGAAAGCCTTCATGGTAATCTCAGTGGTTGTTGGAATTAACTAGTGCCAATGGCTTGATATTGATTTGATTGACGTTGGGTTAATGTGAGCGCTGACCCCAAGGCCTTGAGGATCTCACGCAATCTCAAGAATCTCTTCATTAGGCAGAAAGACACCTTTGCGACCAGGGGTGTGGTCAGCCTTGTCAGAAGGCAGGTGCTGAAGTAATAGCAAGGATGTTAGATCCTTCAGCAGAAAGTGGGCGCAATCTACATGCTTAAAACTCCACAAGGTTTTGCACCATCTAATTTGCTGACATTATTATGTGACAGAAATCATTTAAAAAACCCTCCAGATTCCTGTGTTTAAGCTCTGTACAGTCTAATCTCTCCACCTCTCTTTTCCTTTATGATGCTCCTTAATATCTTGGGACTAGATTAATTTTAAGGTATTTGGTCGGTACGGAGGAGGTTTGGTCACTTTTGGTCCCTGTGCAGTTTTGATCCCCATATTTGAGTAAATATATATTGGCACTGGAGGGGTGCACAGGTCGCTCATTGGGTTGGTTCTGGAGTTGAGGGATTTGGTTTATGAGGGGAGACTGAGTAAACTGGGATTATTTTAATTGGAATTCAGAAGATGGAGAGGGATCTTATAGAAACATATAAAATTCTGAAAAGATTAGATAAGACAGAAGTAGAGAGGATGTTTTCACAATGACTGCAGATGCTGGAAACCAGATTCTGAATCAGTGGTGCTGGAAGAGTCCTGATGAAGGGCTTTTGCCTGAAACATCGATTTTGCTGCACTTTGGATGCTGCCTGAACTGCTGTGCTCTTCCAGCACCACTGATCCAGGATGTTTCCACTGGCAGGTGAAACTACAACAACAGGGTATAACCTGAAGATTAGAGATTAGGTTAGATTATTTACAGATTAGATTAGATTAGATCAGGTTTAGGACCGAATTGAGAAGGAATTTCTTCACCCAGAGGGTTGGGAAGCTACGGAATTCCTTGCCGAGGGAAGTAGTTGACGCCACTTTCAGTAAACGTTTTTAAAGCTAAGGTACATATTCTTTGAACAATAAAGGAATCAAGAGATAAGATGAGAGGACGGGTAAGTGAATGGGAGCCCACGAAAAGATTAGCCATGATCTTATTGAATGGCAGAGCAGGCTGGAAGGCCTGGATGGCCGACTGCTGCTCCTGGTTGTTCCGGTGAGTTGGACAGAAGGGTCCGTTTTCCTGCTGTACATTTCTATGATTCTATCTCCATCTTTGAATAAACTGTTGGCCTAACATCACTTTTGGTTCGCTCTATACTTCTCTATTTGCGCTTCTGTAAAATCCTTGGGATTGTTGTCTGCAATATTTAAAGGCTTTACATACATGGAACATTTACATACATGGACATTTTACATACATGGAACTTTTATATACACAGGACTTTTATATACATTAAACTTTTACATACATGGAACTTTTGTGTTTGGTGAACAGAATATGTATGGACAAGCAATTTTATCATTTCTTTGTATGATTTTGACATTGCTTAGATTGTTCGTCCTTTACTGTGTGTTTAGGATGTTGCCTTTTTCCCGTATAGTTGTACGGTCAGTGCTACTCCGGCAGTTTGCAAGATGGGCCTGTCATTACCGCGGTGGTGGAACAGGGAGCTCCAGTGGAAATGATTCAACTCTTGCAAACTCCTTGGGAGGAGAGATTTAGGGTAAGAAATGGAAGCCTCATTATCAATACCTTCTGGGCATTAAACCGGTTAAGAGTGGTGTTAATTATATGCTAGTTCTGTGGAGTAGATGTCCCTTGGGGGGAAAAAAACTCATTTAAACCATCATAAAGAGAAGATGCAAAGAAAAAGAAATCATTTCTAAATCTACCATTAATGAGGATAACGTGGTAATAAAACTGACCTCCAAGACATTTGTATTTGACAGTTTCAAAATATCCTGCTAAACTCAGTTCTGTTGGTGAATATAAATTATTATTTAGTCAGGCAAACATACTGACAAAACTCAGGAAGAAAATGGTGTTCATGCAATTTCATAACCAAAACATATGGTTGAAACGCTCATTTAGTCTATGCGCCTGCAATATCTCGTGAATTTCTCACTGCGTCGTAATGAATATGGCGTTCTGCCGGTATCTGATCCAAAGTGCCCATTCTACGCGCCTGGGTTTTGGCAGTGACTAGCCTGCTCTTCTTAATTCCGTGTTCCTTTCGGAAGGTAAGCTGGACCCCTGAACCGTATATATGTGGCAAGTAGAGAATTCATCAGAATATTAAAGCTAGGCAAACCAAAAATCAAACCAAACTCCAAAGTACATTTGCTGATTCTCCACAAAAAAAAACTCAGGTCACGTTTGTACTTTTAGATGCCTGTGAGCGTCCAAAGGCTGTTTGGCAGGTGTCACCTTGAGTCCTGTATGTTCGCCGATTCCTGATACTGGCCTGGTCTGCACTGTGTTTCAGATTTGCCTGAGCCTAATGAAGCTACTCCATTACTTAGCTCACTCCCCACTTGGATCGGTGCTTCTGTTAGATTTCCAACCGCGTCAGTTTGTCCTTGTGGACGGAGAGCTTAAAGTGACGGATTTGGACGACGTCAGCACGGAAGAACTTCCCTGTACAACAGACAGCGACTGTGTCATTGAATTTCCCACCAGGAGTTTCAGTCTGCGATGTGCAGCAGATGGGAAATGCCATAAAATAAATGAAAAGAGAAACCTTTACAACGCGTTCAGGTATCAAAGCTGGGCTTTGTCCCTATCATGTTGAAAGTTCCCACATTCTTAACTTTCGAAGTGTTCTTGTCATTTTAGTATAGTGGGTGAACATAAGTGGTCATTTCTGTCTCCGTAACAACTTGGATGTTGAGGACGGCAGTGGAAGGTCTGAACAATCTTGTGGAATTTGTTTTCCCTTTTCCTGATGGTAGTTTAAATCTGGCGGTGCTGGTAGGAATTTTCAGGAGTGTCCATCAGTTTCCCGTATAACTATACGGGGAAAAGGCAATATCCTAAACACACAGTAAAGGACGAACAGTGGTGTCCGCAAGAAAATGACCACAAACAGCAAACCAGGCTGTTAAACAACTGAATCTCTCAACTGGATTATGATGGAAATTCAAAACAACATTTAAAATTAGCTCAATACATGTACATTTTAACCATTAGTATTGAGAAATGTTATGTTCTATGAATATAAAACTCGCTTTCTCAAGGTCAACCAGGCAAATTATGAGCAGTTGTGATGTAGTAGACCATTTAGTATCATCTCATTCAATATGTTGCATATTTTTCCTGGGTTTTTGCAATACAATCAGCAGTGTGGTTGAACATTTTCCTCAATTTGAATGATTTTTCCAATGATTTTACCTTGTGGTGGAATGCAGAGTGTGCTGCCTCAATCCTGCACTCTTTGGAGAAACAGCCTCACTGACAGAATCTCTGGATCACATTAGTGTGGATATGCATTCTCCAAATATTGTTGTCACCTTCAGTGGACAAATGAAAATGAACACTATGATGATGATGCCCCTTTAACAAGGTTATTTTGCCTTTATTATTCGAGAGGGGTTGTAAGGGCAGAGGTTCCAATTTGTCTGGGATTAGGTCACTTTAATTATGGCTAACAGAAGACAACAATTGAGGAAAAGGGTTTTAGTGGTTGGCCAGTTCTCCCAGTACAAGAGTTTTTCTAGTGTGGTTTAGTTTTAGCTGGGAACCTAGAGAAACTGCTGCTAGAGTGAAAGGAGATTCCATTGCTGCTTCTTTCTGTGACATCTCTCCTGTAAGAACCTGTGTTTGAATTTACCTTTTTGCCAAGGGGATGTGTTTCTGGGATGTTGCAGGAAATCAGAGCAGCTCTTTGTTAAGCTGCGGGCAGATATCGTGTCACGTTTTCAAATAATTGTTGTTCTAAATTCTGTTTTCTTTTGTTTATGTTTCATTCAGTAGTCTGTAAGTAAATTCTGTTTTGCTTAAAATTGAGTGGTTTGACCAGCTGCATTCCTCCTGGAATATCCACCTAACACCTACTTAAAACAACTTGGAAAATTAGGGTCTGGGTTACCTTCTTGAAATGTTTTAAGGGAGTCTGGCCTGGCCTATAACAACACTGACAATTTTATTGCTATTACAGCTGAAACATGTGATTAAATTAACTTCTATTATTCCTCTGTATTAATAATCTTTCAATATTATGTTGCCTTGACTGTATTTTCTCCAATAATGTTTTTCCATTTTTTTAAAAGATTTTTTTTAACATACTTGCTGCCTTATGGTGCACCCTCTACCTTAAGACCTCTCCTGTGGAAAATTATGAATGCAACAGGTAATTATTGCTTTATCTTGCATTAATTCCACAGTGTAATCACAATACTAATTATTGATTGTAATTTATATTACCCTCAGGTGACCTACAATATGGGATTAATGAAACACTCGAAGCTTTTGAAGAAGTGTTGTATCTTTACAAATCTGGATTGCCCCGCATTAATCATTTTCAGTCCTGGCTAGAAGGTACTGCTGTGAATTTAATGTTCTTTCCTCTCCCTCAATTTATTATTCCTTCAATAGGGACAACAAGAACTTTTCAGATAGAAATCCTTAATGTAACTGATTGGCCGCAGTTATGTGAATCAACACTACAATTACAGTTTCTATAAGCATATCAACCTGTACAAACTTGGATGGAAAAGAAAACACATGTTTCTTTGTATTGGAACCGATGTAACCTTGTATTATTATAAATGGGCCAAATACACTTTTGTATCATCAGAAAGAAATCATAGATAGAGTCATAGAGTCATAGAGATGTACAATATGAAAACAGACCCTTTGGTTCAACCTGTCCATGCCGACCAGATATCCCAACCCAATTTAGTCTCACCTGCCAGCACCCGGCCCATATCCCTCCAAACCCTTCCTATTCATATACCCATCCAGATGCCTTTTAAATGTTGCAATTGTACTAGTCTCCACCACTTCCTCTGGCAGCTCATTCCATACATGTACCATCCTCTGCATGAAAAAGTTGCCGTTTAGGTCTCTTTTATATCTTTCCCCTCTCACCCTAAACCCATCACCTCTAGTTCTGGACTCCCCCATCTGAGGGAAGAGACTTTGTCTATTTATCCTATCCATGCCCCTCATGATTTTATAAACTCTAAAAGATCACCCCTCAGCATCCACGCTCCAGGGAAAACAGCCCCAATCTATTCAACCTTTCCCTTTAGTTCAAATCTTCCAACCCTGGCAACATGCTTGTAAATCTTTTCTGAACCCTTTCAAATTTCACAACATCCTTGCGATAGGAAGGAGACCAGAATTGCATGCAATATTTCACAAGTGGCCTAACCAATGTTCTGTACAGCTGCAATATAACCTCTTAACTCCTGTACTCAATACTCTGACCAATAAAGGAAAGCATGCCAAACGCCTTCTCCTATCCACCTGCGACTCTACTTTCAAGGAGCTATGAACCTGTACTCCTAGGTCTCTTTGTTTAGCAACACCCCTTATGACCTTACAATTAAGTGTATAAGTCCTGCTAAGATTCCAAAATGCAGCACCTTAGGAGATAGGGTTATTCATATCAGGCACTGAGTAATGGCCATGCTATGAGGAATGCTGTTTTAATATCTGTACTTTGTCCCTGTCTATTAAATATGTTATTCATTTTATGTTTGAAATTTACCAATGTGGAGAAACAGTAATATTTCATTGAGTCCAGAGAATGCTTTGTGGTATAGCAACTGAGTAAATTGGAACCCATATGATTTTGCTTCATCCCATATACATTATGCATTTGCGATTTTGTACCACAAAGTTGTGGAATTAGTTCCAGAATAAATCACTACCAAAATAGGTTCAATTCAGAAGAGAGGTATGCAGGTTTTTTCAAAGGCTTTATTTTGTTATAAATGTTCATTAAGTAGGCCCAATTCAATGATTTGTGTGTTTGGAGCTCCTAAATGAATTACAGAACAAAGTAATTTCGGATTTTCAATTCTGAAATTATGTATTCAAATTGGAATGTGACTTCAAAGCGTGAAATTAAAAATGTGAAGGTGTAACACTTTTCCTGTTACTGTCTTTCAGATTATAAGGTATATGAAGGATTTCGCATTCATGATAATTTGGACTACAAATGTTGGCCATCTTACAACCTCCAGGGTTGTTTGCTGTCTGTCCACAATACAGAGGAGGCTGCTGCAATCTGTCACTCTCAACAACAGTGCCAAAGTTTCACTTTTACCCAGCAGAAAACACGGCTTGGTATAGTTATCATATTTACTGCATTGAATGTAGATGCAGGTTATGACAAGCTCAATAGGGACCAATATCTCATGAAATAGTCCACTAGTCAGTGCTCGCGGAGAAAATCTGATTTATTCATAATAATGTGTATAAAGAAATGAAGACCATTATGACACTGTTATGAAATTAAGAACTTAAAAATTGAAAAGAAAGTAGCATGAAAATTCAGGAGGCAATGAATTGATTCAACTTTGATTTTTTATTAATGATAATCATAAACTGATAATTATTATACTGCTAAAAACTGGTTTCACTAAGCCCAACTGTTTTTGTTTGACAGCAGCAGAAAATTCAAAGGTGCACACTTTGACAAAATAATGGAGACAGGAATTAAGCAGGCAATTGGATAATAATTTAATTACTCAGGACAAGACAGAATTGTTTTGCTTTACATGCAAGTATGTTAATGGTGTCGCAATAGTAGTTTAGCTAACACAGGATTTAACATGAAAATTTAATGAGTGGAATGATGGCTTCCAACACAATAATACAGCCAGGGAGACTTTAAAAGGAGCTGATGTTTCTTTTTGAATAAAGAGTCTGAGCGTGGAGGTCACAGCTGAGAAGAACATTCAAGATATATAGCATGCTCAAGCATTTAGCTACTCATTAGTATCACCTTGAACATTGCTTTCATGTTCCTACTTCACTAGAATGCTAAAGATGCTGAGCTAAAAAGGTGGGGCCAGTTGATCTCTTAGCCTGACTTTGGAATCTGACTTGCAGTTCCAATGTAAGTTGTAATCTCTGGCAACATTGTAAGTGCAGTTTTTCTTTTGCAAATGAGATCTCCATGATGAAGTCAACCTCAGATAAGGGGGAAATAAATGTATAATATCTAGTAACAGTAAATTGTATCTGTGGAATTGATCATTTTTCATGGACACAATATTAAAAATATTTTACTGGATTCACTAATTAGTGAACTGTTTAATGTGCATGTGACCGCAAGCAAAATCATGATGCGAATTGAATAAATCTTAAGCAACTTAGATACCATCTTTTGTTGGTATCATAGAGTTTAACTCAATCCTTTTAAACTGAGTCAAATCCATGAGCAACTTATTACTCTAAAAGATAGAAATTCAGCGGATTGTAAATGGCAAAAAATTCAGTCAAGATACTCTCACTGCTATTTTTGTCATGGCTTAAATTAAAAACAATATTATTTCTTGCAAAATGTTCCAATTGGTTTATCTAAACATGCCTTGAGAAATTTAAAAACATGTAGTCAGAAATGCATGGTCCAGGTATTCCTCACCAGACTGAGCAATGTAAGGCGAGAGCTGTGGTCACATTGTTTCCTCATGTGTTTTTTGTGTGCGGGAGGTCAGTATTCCACACAAATGTGCTCAAATGTATTTGTGGTGCAGTGATTATCGGGCTATAACAATGTTTTGAATTACTAACAATGATGAGAACCTAAGGAAATGTTGGCACTTTTCTGCCTTTATAAACTAAGTAGAATAACGTGGTTAAAGTTTGAAGTAAACTTTATAAATCAAGATGATTAGTGACTGTAGCAAATTGCATGATATTGCATTGTTTAACTCTATCTTATCTTGATGGTGATTGTTATACAGATGGAAAAGTTTGATTTTTCTGTTTAGATTTAATGTAGGAATATTGGTACAAACTAAAGCAAGGGATAATTTTGGGGGTTTAAGACAGTCAAGTTAATAACTGATGTATTTTTCTCCAGGCCGATACTTGGTTTCATTCAGAAGCAGCACCAAGCTAGTATTGGATAGTAATTCAACTGTCTACATGAAGTCAAGAAGCTTAAGGGCAACAATGTGAAGAATCAAGATCATAGAAGTAGTTTATCTTGAAAGAAATCTGAAACTAGTTATAGTTTCAGGAATTAAATGCAATTCATAAACTGCTGGTTGATCAATGTGCCAAGCTTTCCAAGACTTTTAGACCAGAGGCTGAATGCGAGAACATTGATATAATTCACTTTAAAGATAAGAGGATGTGCTCTGATCACCAATCTGAGGATGATTTCCAAAATATAAAGTTATGATATGAGTCTTAAGGAAAATGTTTCTTAATTAGTATAGGTGGTAGAATTTAGCCAATAGTATTGCAATAATATGTATGACAAAGTTAAGTATGAATTTGTTTCAAACAGGCTAACATTCCTGCTTTAACCATTTTCGCAAAGGGTTAGTTGACTCACTTGCATTTGTAATATAAATGATTTCAGCGTTTGAACTTTGAGACAGCATCAAATTAAGTACTTGCTTAATAGACCAGCTATGCTTTGGGAATCAGCACTGCACCCTGCAACACTCCTTTCCTGTGTTGACATATTAGTTTAAGATGGGCTAGTCAAGGTTCTACAATTGATCTCAATACAGTATTTCCATCTGGAGAACAGTCTTGGCCAGAGTCTTCAAACTTGGATGACATTCGGGGAGCAGTATAAATAAAGGTAACAGATTGGACTTACCTGTGATGGGTTGGCCCAAGCTCATACATAAAGAACAGCTATATGGATTCAGAAAAGCATAACAACATGTGACAGATTGGAAACATGCACAGTTCTGAAATTTGGAAGAGACAGGGAAAAGTGGTCATAATCTCTAACAAGACAAATTGAAGGGAGAAGAAATGATGTTTCTCCTACAAGCATCCAAATTCACAAAGCTTCTGAAGGAAAACTGAAAGTGAAAAAAACTTGAGCTATGCTGGAGATTTTTGAGAATGCTATTGAATAATGACCTTAAAGGTCACAGTTGTATTTTCTATGAAAAAGTGTAATATGTTGAAAAGTTTCATTTCAAACTTGTATTTTATGCCTTTCTGACTTCTGCAGGAAATAAAACTAACCTGACAAAGACAAGTATAAAGGGGTATTTTTCCTTTAACAAATAGTATCATGAAAACTCATTTTGTCAGAGAATTATAGCAATAATATTACAAGTTGAGAAAAATGTAACTTTTTGATTTACTCTTGGTAAGGTTATTTGCCTTCATTAAAACTTTATGACGCACCTTTTTGTAATATCCATTCTAAAATATTCCAATGATCATTGAACTTTATCAAAAAAAACACAATAGGATTGTGAAAATTGTCATCCACTTGACAATTCCTTTTTCTGCAGAATGGATCCTAAACAGTTCTCATAGTGACTAGATGCTCTTGTCAATTCTCTTGAATTCAGGTGCTTTGTTTAAGCTGATAGCAACTCTGTAAATGATTTCGGGGACCTGTGTGGTTGAGAGAAATAAACTAGGAATTCTGTGATAAGAATCCATTATTAGATTCATAAAGTGCTTCTGTGCACCTTCTGATCTATTTTAAATGCTCTTTTAAAAGTTAGCTACTTTTAATAATATGGCAAACTGAATTCTTTAAAATGTTGAATGTTTTCAATGTGCAGGAATTTCTAGGGGAGATAGAAAAGAAACAAGGAACTGTCCTGCAAGAAATTAATTAGTTCCCTCCTCTTGCAAAACGTAACTTGATATATTATCCCTGCTACAGACAAATCAATCCATTGAATATCTATCAGGTGCCACACTGGGAATAGCCCTTTAGTAATGGCCCCTGCATATAAGACAAAATGATTCAACTGGGACCTTGGGTTCATGTCACATTACAGGTGACCACCATTGCCCTATACACACACACAGACACTCCTACACACACACATTGGCACTTCTATACACACGGACACACATATACACAGACGTGCACACAGACACCCACACACATCCTTACAGACACACACACACTTCCACACTCACACATGCACCTCCTCACAGACTTTAGACACTCTACACTTACAACACACACATACATATACTTTCTCACACTCACAACCCCCAACCCAGACAGACAGACACACACAGACAAACACTTTGTACACCACAGTTCAACACTGGCATCTCCAAATCATGTTCATTTATTATGGTACCTTACCTACTTTTGATGACATTGATGGAAGGCGTCTTCTCCCAGCCCAGACCTAGTGTGGAGTTTGCAGTGGCCCAGAATTGCAAAATTGCCATGGCACCTGGTGATACAGTTCCCCAGTCTGGCGGTTTCCTGGTGTTTTATCCTTGTCTAGGAGGGGCGGTCTCGGCCTTGTCCTAGCAGTCTTGTTCCAGCCCTGAGGTCTCATCGTGGCATGGAAATCTTCTTTAGTGGCTCCTGGATATTCCAGCATGAAGGAATAGTCCTGGCACAGAGGTCTCATAGAGTTATAGAGTCATAGAGACGTACAGCTTGGAAACAGACCCTTCGGTCCAACCCATCCATGCCGACCATATATGCCAACTCAATCTAGTCCCACCTGCCAGCACCCGGCCCATATCCCTCCAAACCCTTCCTATTCATATACCACTGCATTTGTACCAGGCTGCTTTTGGGCCTTCCAGTTGCCCAGTGTGGAGGTCTAGTCCCAGCGTGGAGCTCTTGTCGTGACATGGTGGGGCACTCTAGGCCTAGTTCAGCAGTTTCAGCCTAGTTTAGCAGTCTTGGCCTGGCCAATTATTTTCCAATGGAGCCATGGAGCTACTATTTGAACTGTAATGAACTTTTATTTTTTATTCTCCTTATTTAAGTCTTCTATTTATGTTAATAATTTAGGTGTCATGTTACGGTGACTTATAAAAGTTTTCTTTTTTTTGCAGAAATGCATATGACAATAAGTTGCTATTCTATTCCAGATGGGATTGAATCATATAGAACTCTGAATGATATGGGCTATGGCAAAAAATCTAGGACAATCACATGCAAAATTAGGAAAGGCCTTTCTTGATATTGAGAAAAATTTGTTGTATTTTTAAACAGAGTTTGAGGCATCAACATGAAATTCTTGCTAGGAAGTGGCAAGTTGCCTATTAAGAGGAACTATTGCTTATTACAGTCTCATTAACTACAAATCTTAACTCATTAATATGCAGCTTCCTATCCTATAACCTGTTGCAAGGAAATTAGACATCAACAGTTTTCAACACAATGTTGGGGCTGGTATCTGATGACTTTAGCTCGCAGCTTGCTTCTCTTGGACGCCAGCGCCAACATCTCAAGCTGCTTTCCATGGACATTCAGTCATCATGGCTTATTCCCACTCCTCTTCTACACTTTAAAGCTGGAATTCAGGGTCACTGGCAACTATCACAGAAATGTTGCTATAGAGACATTTTTTCTGCACCTACCTCACAAATTGGATCAGGCTGCATCTCAGTTTTGTTCACCCTCTCAGAACTCACTCACTTTGGATGCTCTTATCATTCCTGCTTTGCGTATCTTTTTGTGGTCTGTCATTTTAGTGTAGACACATACTCAGGAAGCTTATAATAATTCAGGAAGGTCTCAATCAAATTCAGAGAAACACTCTTTAGCCAGACATGGCAAGTTGGCATCCCACAATGCAGACAAAGCACCTGGAGGTTGTGATGAATGGGGGCATGAAAGACTGGCAGAGGACACAATGCTCCCTTGCAAGAATGTCGCTTGATCCTCGAACTCTGTTTGAAAATACGACAAATTATTCTCAATATCAAGAAAGGCCTTTCCTAACTTCTCGTGTGATTCTCCTAGATTTCTTGCTATAGCCCACGTTATTCAGAGCTCTGTATGAATTGGTCCCATATAGAATAGAATAGAATACAATACAATACAGCAGAATACAATAGAACAGAATAGCAGACAACAACTGCAGTCCAGAGGCTTGGACACAGTCAACAATCAGTAATGGATAGTCAGAGTTTGGATTCTCTTCATGCAGAGTGTGAGGAGCCCATTGTCAGGCAGCCCAGCACTGTCATAGTTCTTTCTGCCTGCCTTTGGACTGTTTACTCTAGAATGAGAGAAAGGGAGGTATAAAACAAGATGAAAGCTTGGTGCAGGTAGAGGGAAGATGATGAGGTGTTCCAGGGGAGAAAATAGGCAGCACAGAGGGCATATAGGGTTGAATAATGTCGATGACTGGGTAGGTGAGAGTGAGTGAGGGAAGATATTGATTGCAATAGTTACTGTAGGAGACCATGACCTCAGAGGCAGGCAGTACAATAGGAGAAATAGAGTGAAAGCAGATGGTGACATTTATGCTGACAGCTTGGAGACCTTGACCTTGAAGAAGGTCTTTGACTTTCCTTGACTACTGAGCATTCCTTCAGACAGCTGATGCTGAATGAACCAGGTAGGAACCTTGGATGAGGATCGCACTGTCTAATAGCATTGTGTCCTCTGCCAGTCCTGCATGCCCTCAGTCATCAGGACTGTCAGGTGCCTTGTCTGCATCATGGGATGCCAACTTTTCCTTATCTGCTACATCTGGGCAAATGTCATGAACTGTGCAGAGCAGCTCTGTCTGACAGTCCATCTCCAGGTGTGCAATGGCCTTTGTAAAGAATCACAGATGCCAGGGATATTGGACAATTCCAGGATCCGTGGCAGTAGCAAATTCTTCCAGGTACGGGAAATGGTAGAATCCAGTTGGCATGGACAAGAGGGGCACAGCATGATACTTAGTTGATGAGGCGAGTTTGGATTAAAGATAATGAGCAGGAAAGGAGCAATGAAGAGGATGTAACTAAAGCTTGGTTGAAGAGCTGAATTTTTAAAACTTTGCAGTGGAGAAGAGAACCAAGTTCAGTCAGTGGAGGTTAGGCAGGGAATTCCAGAGAAGGGAACCAGGTTAAGTCAGTGGAGGTTAGGCAGGGAATTCCAGAGAAGGGAACCAGGTTGCTCTTGATAAGGCCACCAAACGGGAAGTGAGGAAAATGCATGCGTGAGTGTATATCCGAATGTTTGGTGGGATCCTACATAGCTGGGTTGAATTGTTTAGCAATTAAGTGAGTTTAGAAGCAGGAGTACGTTATTTAGCCCATCAAGCCTGCTTCATCATCCATTTAGATTGTGACTGATCATTTACTTCAGTGTCATACTGCTTGACTTCATTTTATCAAGAAATCTATGGATTTCTGTCTTGAACTTCCTCAACAGTGGAGCTTCCGTAACCTTCTGAGATAGAGGTTTCAAAAGAAGTAGAGGCTTCACCCATTGAATCTTTTTCACTTCAGTTTTAAATTTCTCACTCAATAGAAGGCAAGGCCATAGAAATATTGAAAAGGATTAAATGTCACAGATTTTTAAGATAAGATTAAATTAGAGCAGTTGAGTCTGGAGCCAATAAATTTTAGTCATAGCAATAAAGGGAAAGTGGAGAATGAAGTTAAACTTCAATCCAGTCCTCGACTTGATTTGAGATCTTGGCTCTGAGAAAGGGTGGTGCCACTGATTGATCCAACACGTCCACTCTGGTCCACATCACTTTAATATTGGGACAGAATTGAATGTGTACACCATGAAATCTCTGGTACACCATAAAATCAAGACTGATGATGGGAGAAGTTTCTGACTTCATGCCCGATTGTGATCTTACAGATAGCGAACACTATCAAAAGTCAGAGACTTACGAACAATCAGTTAAAAGCCAATTGTTTATTGGCCAATTGAATTAAATTGTATGGAACTCTGCAGTTTTGCAGTTGGGCTGAGCAGTGAAAGCAAATTGTGACAGACTGCTCTTTGTTAAATAAGGGCGGGGTAAAAGCTCTCAGCAAAATTATAGAGCATGGTGTTAGGAATCTGGCACTAAGAGTGCAACAAGTCTGATAGGCTTTCTTTGTTTCTTTATTTCATCAATTGCTATTTGTCACATCCTCTTTTACATTTCAAAAGCTCATATCTTTAGGGAGCCTGAGAACATGCTGTGAAAATGTTTAGCTGAAGCTCTTAATTCTGCATTGAGCCAAAGAGTGATTCTAGTGGAAGTTACTCAATTTAGGAGCAGGGAAAAGGAAGGAGAGGACACCAGCTGGCAGGAGGCAGCAGCAATACTTTTGCCAACATGCATGCCCAGGAGCTGTTGAAAGGGAAAGAGGCCAGTGAGGGATGCTTGAGAGATGAGCTCAGTGGAGGTGCCACTACCCTGCTGGAAGAAATTACAGACAGTACTCCGAACATGACACGTACAAGGTAGAGTAGAAGAAGAACCTTTCATGATAGTAACTTTAATATGCAAGACGATTTGTAAAAACATAGCATGGAACAATATGAGAAGGCATCCAGTACTGGAAGCACTGAAAGAGCATGTTGTCCTTATCCTCTACACTTCAGGGTTCTTGCTAGGATTAGATTAGACTTACAGTGTGGAAACAGGCCCTTCGGCCCAACAAGTCCACACCGACCCGCCGAAGCGCAACCCACCCATACCCCTACATTTACCCCTACCTAACACTATGGGCAATTTAGCACGGCCAATTCACCTGACCCGCACATCTTTGGACTGTGGGAGGAAACCAAAGCACCCAGAGGAAACCCATGCAGAGAACGTGCAAACTCCACATAGTCAGTCGCCTGAGTCGGGAATTGAACCCGGGTCTCAGGCGCTGTGAGGCAGCAGTGCTAACCACTGTGCCACCGTGCCGCCCACACAGGATCTCTGGGGGATCTTTGTAGAGAGTCCAATACAATTGCCACCTTAACATAAAAGTCATTATAGTAGTGGGGAAAATGTTAGAGTCTATTATAAAAGAATAGCTGAGCATTTGGAAAACAATGGCAGGATTGGACAAAGTCAGACAATTTCTGAATGGCAGGCAGTGACTTGTGAGTTACCACAAGGATCAGTATTAGGACTTGAGTTATTCACAATGTATATTCATGATTTGGATAACAGAACTAAATTTAGAATCTCCAAATTTGCAGATGACACAAAGCTAGGTGGAACAAGTAAGGAAGAGGCAGCGATGCTTTTATGTGATTTGAATGAGCTGAGTGAGTGGGTAAATGCATGGCAGATGCAGTTTAGTATGGATAAATGTGAGGTTATCCACTTTGGTAGCAAAAATAAGAAGATAAATTATTATCTGAATAGCTATATGTTGAGAGAGGGGAATATGCAATGAGACATGGATATCCTTGTAAACCAGTCACTGAAGATAAACTTGCAGGTGTAGCAGGTGTCAAAAAGGCAAATGGTATGTTGGCCTTTATAGTGAGAGGACTTGAGTACAGGAGCAAGGATATCTTCCTTTAATTATACAAGGTCTTAGTGAGACCACATCTGGAATATTGTGTGCACGTTTTGGTCTCTTTGTCTGAGGAAAGATGTTCTTGCTGTAGAGGGAGTGCAGCGAAGGCTAAATAAATTGATTCCTGGGATGGTGGGACTGATCTACGAGGACAGATTGAGTTAGATACCATTATATTCGCTGGAGTTCAGAAGCATGAGGAGGAATCTCATAGAAACCTATTAAATTCTAACAGTGCTAGACAGGGTAGATACTGGAAGAATGTTCCGAATATTGGGGGAGTCCAGAGCTAAGGGGTAAGTCTAAGGGTATGGGGTAAACCAGTTAGGACTGAGATGAGGAGAAATTTCTTCATCTATAGAGTAGTGAGCCTATGGAATTTGTTACCATGTAAGGCATTCAAGGCCAAAATATTATATGATCTCAAGAAGGAGTTAACTATAATACTTGGGACTAAAGGGATCAAAGGACATGGAGGAGAACAGGAGCAGGCTATTGAGTTGGATGATCAGCCATAATCATAATGAATGGTGGAGCAGGCTTGAAGGGCAGAATGGCTTACTCCTGCATCTATTTTCCATGTTTCATTAGTTCATTAGACATTGCCATGAAGTCTAAAAGGAGACCTGTGCATATAGGTTTGCATTTGATGAGAAGATGATTTATCCTACCCCCCACTCAAACCTGTATGTCATGGGGGATGCTTAATGCAGTCTTCAACATTAACCCTTGCAGAACCATTACTTTATAACTTTCCCATTATTAGCATTCATGTATGTGATTACATTGACCACTGTCCCATCTCTCCCCAAGTCTCTGACTTGACAAATTCTGGACGTGTTGATGTTTCATAATTACTTCAAAACGCCATCTGTGCAGATTTGGAAGAATGATAGGTTTTATCTTGAGATTGTTGTCTTTGGCTCTTTTGTTGTTCTTGAGCTGACATGATCTGTACAGACTCTCTTCACACTCTCATTTTATTTTCTGAATGTCCTTTGCTAATAATGTCATTCCTGTTAAATCAGGTATTTTGTCCTTTACCTTATTTGGAAGACTCTTACTCTCCCAAATGTCTTTTGCAGTGGAACAATGTGCTGAATCAAATAGTTGCCCAACAATATCACCTAAGGGACTAATAAGCATATGGAGTTCATTCATGGTAGGAGACTGTTCCATTATATCGCCCGTTGCTCCCGATGCAGTCTCCTCTACATTGGGGAGACTGGATGCCTCCTAGCAGAGCACTTTAGGGAACATCTACGGGATGCCTGCACCAATCAACCTCACCGCCCTGTGGCCCAACATTTCAACTCCCCCTCCCATTCTGCCGAGGACATGCAGGTCCTGGGCCTCCTCCACCGCCACTCCCTCACCACCCGACGCCTGGAGGAAGAACGCCTCATCTTCCACCTCGGAACACTTCAACCCCATGGCATCAATGTGGATTTCACCAGTTTCCTCATTTCCCTTTCCCCCACCTCATCCCAGCTCCAACCTTCCAGCTCAGCATTACCCTTATGACCTGTTCTATCTGCCTATCTTCCTTTACATTGATCCACTCCACCCTCCTCTCTGACCTATCATCTTCATCCTCACCCCCATTCACCTATTGTACTCTATGCTACTTTCTCCCCACCCCCACCCCTCTCATTTATCTCTCCACCCTGCAGGCAGTCTGCCTCATTCCTGATGAAGGGCTTTTGCCTGAAATGTCGATTTTCCTGCTCCTCGGATGCTGCCTGACCTGCTGTGCCTTTCCAGCACCACTCTGATCTAGACTCTGGTTTCCAGCATCTGCAGTCCTTGTTTTTACCCTGTTCCATTGAAATAGTTAGGTTCTTTTTGTCATTTTTCTGGATCTCAGAGCAAGGTAGTTTTTTCTTGATAGTATCTTGAAGCTGTGAACATTCGCCCTCCCATCTCAGTGTTGGTTTCTGTAAAATGGCATGCAGCCCATTTTCAATCTATGTAAGCAAATCTTCATTGTCAATCTGCTGATACATCTGTATTGAAGTACATAAACTCTTTATTTCAACCTGTTGATTAGGCAGAACATCTTCCTTCACCCTCTGTAGTTGTCTTATTGATGAACCCAACATGTTCCCATCTTCAGACTTCCACCTGATAGTTGCTGCTGACTTAGCTCTATCACTGGTACTAATAATTATTCCTTAGAAGATGAAGAATTGAAATATTCTCCTTGAACCTGTGTTTCAGCATCTGACTTCAAATTTGAATCTGCTATTACAATTGACTAACCAGGCCGATTTTGTCCCAGAGAAACTTCAGTCAAAGTTTGATCAATGAACTTGAGTGGCATGTGCTGCTCAATCATTTTCTCCTTGTCTGCACCTTATCACAAACTTTGCTGGTTCCTGTGAACTGAAGTTTCTTCAGCGATAATAGGGTTGTTTTCCACCCCCAAAAATTCTGTGAACATTAGATTGTAAGAAATTGGAGCAGGAGTAGACCATTCAGACCCAAAAGTCTGCCTCAGCATTCAATCAAATCACGGATGACCTGCCCCAGGCCTCAACCTCTTTTTCAACTCATCAGAGACTTCAATTTTTCAGATATTCCAAAAATCTATCTCTTCTTTAAATCCTTTCAGTGATCTAAGCTCCACAGCTCTCTGACTTAGTTTGAGATTCTCCCACATCCATCTATCAGCCTTCAATATTCAAAAGGCTTTTGTTATCCTTTTCTGAGTGCTGTACTGCAATGTTTCTCTCATAACTGCCAAACGTGTTGGATGTCAGTTCCTGAATTTAATCTCCCGTTGTGGCGTCATGTGGCAGTGAGGGCCCAGATAAAGTGAGTAATTGCTGCACAGTGACACAGTCTCCTGTCACTGCAGCAAATGACACACTGATGTCAATGGCAGAGAAGCAGAGGAACCGCTGTCACCATCCAGGGCCCAGAGAGAGCGTCCATATATGGAGAGCTGGGGCTCATCCACTAACGCTAATGTGAACTTCCCTGCTCATCATAAGTGAACTGGAACCTTGCAAGCACTCCAGGTATCGAGCCCTTCTCTTGCATAGGCTATGCCTTGCTAATATCATTGACAATAGATGTGCTTATAGGTCTGAATGCTTCGTCAGAGCCTCCTGATTGAGCTGCTGAGTGTGATTCTCTATGAAGGTCACCAATCTCTTAATGGAGAATGCCTTGCATAATGAAGCGAGGTGATTGCAGCATTCATGGCTGAATCAGTCTCATGACCAGAATCCCAGGCAAGGTTCCCCAGCTTGTTATTATTCCAGATGTGATATCTCAAATTGTTAAGCTCCTAGCTGAGGAGGCATGAACTGGTTGCCCTGCAGTGTAGGTGGTTACAATAGTGTTAATTCAAGAAAAGATTCCTTCCCTTGTGAATACCTTTTTTCCAGATCTAAATAAACTAATGCACTATAAGGAGCTAATATAACCATTCTTTGTTGAATTAGCAAAGGAGTGAGTTGATTAAAATGATTAATGATTAAAAAGGAAAGGGATAATTATGTAACACAAACTGCATGCAAATGAGAGATTAGAGGCGAAATTTTAAAAAATACAGATCACTCTATGAATTGTTCATGAAGAGCAGGCATGAAAATGTTGCAAACATTATTAGATGGCACCCATAGCATTGACATTGGCAATTGAGTTGTTGATTGAAAATTCTAATTTCACAGTCATAGAGTCATAGAGTTATACAGCACGTAAACAGACTCTTCAATCCAACTAATCCATGCTGACCAGACATGCTAAACTGATCTAGTCCCATTGACAACATTTGGCCCATATCTCCCTAAACCTTTCCTATTCATGTACCTGTCCAAGTTCTTTTTTAAATGTTGTAATTGTACCACATCCTCTGGCAGCTCATCCCATACCCTCTGTGTGAAAGTGTTGCTCCTCAGGTCCCTTTTAAATCTTTCCCCTCTCACCTTAACCTTAAGTCCTCTAGTTTTGGATTCCCCTGCCCTGAAAAAAAGACTTTGGCTATTCACCATATCCATGTCCCTCATGATTTTCTAAGCATCTATAAAGACACTTTTCAGTCTCCAATGCTCCAGAGAACAGGTTGGTTGAAATTATGCTGACCCATCTCCTACTGACAGTGACTGAATTCCAGTCCTCAGAATGAGAGTGAGAGTGAGTTTATTCCTTCGTTTTACATGCAGGGCAGGGTTTTTAAGAAATGGCTGTTCTCAAAGTTGTGGCCCTGGGGGCTGCCTTTGCGGAAATGGTCAGAACCTTGCAACATCTTTTTGTTAGGTCTCTGTCTGTTTAAGGTTTTGTGGCATTTTGAGACATTCCACTAACTTCACACAGGAGTTTGCCAGACAGTTAGTGAATTCCACTTGCAGCTATTTTGTTTTGTAATAGCCTTCTTTTTAAAATAAAAACAAATTTTGGAATTAAAAGTTTTTTTAAAATGTCTACCTTGGGGTTCTAATCTGTTAACAATGGACTTCGTCACTCTGTGCCATGATGTGCATTCCTTCCGGAAGCTCCAACATTGGCCACCTGATGAACATCTTCAGAGGATGGTCATCAATGGTCCCGCTAAGCTGCATGGCTGCACACGTGCAAAGCCACTCCAGGGTTTCACACATGGCGATTGGTATCTGCACGCTGAATGCAATGTTGACTTCCAATTCTGGAAGTCATTGGCACACATAGACTTTAGAGGCTCATGCAGACAGAAAGAAAATTAGAAGGAATACTAGTCAACATTTGCATGGGTCTCAATACCTTGTTTGTGTGAACAGATGAAGGTGTACCTGTTGGATGTGATCTACCAGCCTTTGTGAAACACAGCCTCGATAGCTAGGATCACACTGACACTGAAATTTATATACCGCATTTAAATTATGCTTGGCAGTTAACTGCCAGTCATTATTTAATTAGTGCATTCTCCATGGCAATGTCTCTTCAAATTCAAAGTCCACTTGCCAACAAAGCAGAACTCTCTTCTCATTAATGTAAAAAGATTATATTCTCTTCACTTTGCAAAGTGTCTGAATGAGTACAAGATAAATAAAACTCCAACAAAGTGGGTGTTTTTTTCAGCAATACTCAAGTTTGGTCACTGTTATGAAATTTGACGCTCCACCATCTGTCATTAGTGTTCATGGACAATGTGTGCTCTCTTCTCTTTTTAAGACAAATATAAAATAATGATACCAAAGTCTGAATGCAGTAGCTGCTCAAGGAGAAGCTCATCATTACCAACCTTCCTGCACCACAAATTCCTACTTTGGTGCCTTTGCAGTTGCACCTGCAACACAACTGAGTATAGAAACTGCATAACCCATGGTGCACGATGGACATTCATGCAATAAACTATGCACACACAGCAGAAAGCTCCCAATCATATCAAATATTCTCCCAGAGACACTCATTGGCATTGCCAAGTGGCTTTCCTACTCATTCATTGTAGAAGGTCATTCATCCTTTTCCAACACTACAAGCAGCTCCTATTTACAGCCCCACTGGCGCTGACAATGTCTTTCATATCCATCCTGGCTTATACTTGTTGTGCCATCTCGTGGGAAAAGAACCTCCTGCCACTTATTGATACCTGAGAGGAAGATACACAAGACTTCATGTGTGTGTAGTGGAGCTGTGTGTGTACGCTCCTCCGGCATCTCTGCAGGATGCATTCTGTGATTGTAAGACTTTTCAGCCTATTCTCTGAGTTAAGTTTGTCAGAGGCAATGAGACTGGCTGAAGAGAACTTTTACACTCAGCAATATCTTGGCACCTTTGAAATTTTGGAGCCCCATCAGATTGTGTTCTCCATGAGGCCCCCATGTAGTGTGATTAAACACTGACAATATCCATTTGAGAAACTTTGCCAGCAGCATCTCTGTCCTTGAATCTGCTCCACTCCCACCTCCAGAGTCAATCTGGGCTTTCGTTTCTATGCACTTGCTGTTGGCTTGTCATTAACTGTCCAGTGACTGAAGTTGCCAGTTGAAAGTGGGTTGCTGTGGACGTTATGGCCTCCAGTTTCCATCCATGGGATAAGCATCGAGCATCAAATTCTGTCCAAATGAAAAGATGACTGTTATTAGTAGATCTTATTGACTGTGAAGCAACATGGATCTTTCTTCTGCAATAAAAGCTGTATATAAATACAAGTTGTCGACATTGTACAAAAATACAGAATGATTAATAGCTTTAGAATTCACATCTGTTTTCCTTTTGCTACATAGTGTATATAGCTGATCTTATTATCAGCTGCAACTTGTACTTATGTAATGCCTTTCATGTATTTGGCTTTGAGTTTTTTGGATCCTTGCATGCTGCCAAGGGGAATGACATGGTAGGCATTGTAAGTACTTGGCAAGGGTCGTGTTTTTTCTGGACAATTCTAATGTTAGTTTGTAGTAATTCCAGTAACTCTGGTACAGCAGATAAATGCTTCCTTAAGTGGTCCAAGAATAAAAAAAAATCCTTCCCTAGATACCTGGAAATATGGATCACCCTGATAAATTCCATCCTTGCCTACCAGTGTTCTTCCCCTTTCCATTTTTACTAAAAATGGTATCATCTTCTTGCTGATTCGATAACTGTCTCAAGCTATTATCTCAGGATGAATCAAACTGTTCAAATCTTCATACTGCATTGCAAGTCACCATAAACTGAATCCTTTATCCTATTCTTCATGAGGTGATGACCCTACTTTCATCACTGTAAAACTGCCCATCTTAGAATGGCATGGTGATTCAGTGGTTAGCACTGCTGCCTCACAGTGCCAGGGTCAGAGGTTCAGTTCCACCCTCACTTGGCTGTCTGTGTGGAGCTTGCACATTCTCCCACAGTCCAGAGATATGCAGGTTAGGTGGATTGGCCATGCTAAATTACCCATAGTGTTCAGTGATGTGCAGGCTAGATGGATTAGCCATGGGAAATGCAGTGTTACGGGGATCACGTTGGTCTGGGTGGGGTGCTCTTTCGAGGGTTAGTGTGGCTCGATGGACCAAATAGCCTGCTTCCATACGGTAGCATTGAATGACAAAATTAAATCTTCAGCCCTGCCTCAGCCCATTTGCTGCTGCAATCTTCATCAATGAATTTGTTACCTCAGTCTTGATCATTTCAATTATTTTCTAGCTGACTTCTGATCCAACATAAATTTCCATCCTTTCAACTTGTTGTTGCCATCATTCTGTCACCAATTAAGTCATATTCGCCCCTTGACCTGTGTTTATCAATCTATATTGTCTCTTAATCCCCATCAGGTCTAAATTAAAATTCTTGTTCTCACTTGCAATTTGTCCATGGCCTCTCACCTTCTTATCCCTTTCTAGTGAGATGGACTAATAGTAGTAGTTAACTACTTTGACCTTTCACTTGGATATACTGAATTGGAAGGGTTCACTGGGTTGATTCCAGAGATGGGAGAGTTGCTTGATGAGGAGAGATTGAGTAGACTGGGACTATATTCATTGAAATTTAAAAGAATGAGGGCAGATTATATAGAAACCTAGAATTATGAAGGAGAATAGGTAAGATAGAAGTAGGAAGGTTGTTTCCACTGGTGAGTGAAAATAGAACTGGGGGCATAGCCTCAGAATAAAGGGGAGCAGATTTAGTATTGAGTTGAGAAGGAACATCTTCACCCAAAGGATTGTGAATCTGTGGAATTCCCTCCCCATGAAACAGTTGAGTGAATATTTTTAAGACAAAGATATACAGATTTTGGAACAGTAAAGGAATTAAGTGTTATGGTGAACAGGTGGGTTAGCGGAGCTGAGGCCACAATAAGATCAACCATGTTTTATTAAATGGTGGAGCAGGCTTAGGAGGCCAGATGGTCTACTCCTGCTCCTATTTCTTGTGTATTTATTTTTCAGAACCTGAGTTAAATGCATGTAGACTGACGAGATAAAAATATTTTGTCTGTCAGGTGAAACAAGCTGAGGAAGTGTTAACCTAGTATTACATTACACAGTAATTCAAATGCAGCAAGCCAAACAAAAACAAGATAACCGTGGAAGCTGGAAATCAGAAGCAAAAGCAGAATTTGTTGAAAAAATTCAACAGGTCCAGCAGCATCTTTGGAAGAAGTCAGAGTTAATGTTCAGATCTAGTGATCCTTCTTCAGAACTGATGGTAGGTATGAAAAGGTTGGCTTTTGAGCAGAAGATAGGGCTGGGGGAGGAGTAAATGAAAGATAGAAATAGAACCAAATGAGAGAGAACAACTGGACAGACAAAGGAGTGAATAATAGTCAGCCTAGAAGAATGAATAGCTGCCATTGGGGTCTATTCATGGCAACAATGGGTTATGTGTGATAGCAGACCACGTGATGACAAGGAGTCAGTGAAGTCTGCAGATGCTGGAGATCAGAGTTGAGAGTGCACTGCTGGAAAAGCACAGCAGGTCAGGCAGCATCCGCAGAGCAAGAAAATCAACATTTCGGGCCGAAGCCCTTCTTGAGCCATTTCCTGATGAAGGGCTCTGGCCTGAAACATCAAGTTTCCTGCTCCTCAGATGCTGCCTGACATGCTGTGCTATTGGAAAGGCCTGGTGTATAACATTCATGTCACATCAATGCCAGACAATGACAAGAGAGAATCTAACTATCACCCCTTGTCATTCAACAGTATAACCATCATTGAATCCACTACTATCAATATCTTGGGGTTACATTTGACCATAAACTGAACTTGTCTAGCTATATAAATACTCTGGGTATAACAGCAGGTCAGAGACTAGGAATCCTGTGGTGAATAACTCACCTCCTGATTCCTCAAAGCCTATCTACCAACTACAAGGCATAAGTCAGGAATACCCCCGCATGTTGGGATGAGTGCAGCTCCAACAACACTCAAGAGGCTTGCCTTCATCCAGGGCAAAGCAGCCTGCTTGATTGATACCACATCTACAAACATTCACTCCCAATACCATCAGTTCAGTAGCAGCAGTGTGTACCATCTACAAGATACACTGCAGAAATTCACCAAGAATCCTTAGACAGCACCTTCCAAATGACAAGGACAACACAACATTCCCAAGAATAGAAATACCATTACCTTCAAGTTTCCCTCCAAGCTATTCATCCTTGGTTTGGAAATATATCGCCATTGTTGGTGAGTCAAAATCACTCCAAATGAACTGCAGTGGTTCAGGAAGACAACTCATCACCACCTCCTTAAAATGTGTCCAATAAATGCTGGCCCAGCCAGCAACATTCACATCCTATGTATACGAAGAATATATCTGATGTCCATTGCAATCTCACTTAGAGAAGCCATTGAACAATTACTGTGTGAAATGGGAAATAACACAGTGATGATTTATAGGATACATCATATCAGATGTCAGGGTAAGGGGGATAATTCTTAATGAGTTTCAATTTATCTTCTATTAAATTCAATGGACAAAAGTTGAAACTTATTCTTAAAACAGAGGGACACTACTCTGCAGCTAGTATAATTTAGGATTGCCAGAAATAAGTAAGTATTCATTTCCTAGTGCTGGCAGGTCCCATCTTGTTAAACCCAACAAGATTGCCAAAGAAAATGATTTTTTTCTGGTTGATTGACATAAAAGATCTGTAGAGTGGATTCCTCACAATTACAATGAGATCATGCCCACTACCTAACTCTGTCACTGACCTCAGTGATACTTTCAGATTTAGAGAGATTTTTCCACTAGCACACCTGTGTTGATCAATTTACCATCTGTGCAGAGGGTGGCTCTCTGAGTTAGGAGGCTACACTATACATTACAAGGATAAAAATTGTTCTCCCTCCTCATTTTTCTGGAAAGCCCAGCTTGCAGGCAAGCTTCACTCTGATTTTTAATCCAGAGGAGATCAAGCATATCCGTGCCACAGTGTTGGCAGTTCCTGAGAATCCAAGTGCAGGAGCTTGCATCTGAAGGAATCCCTGCCTCCCCTTGTATGGCGTAGGGATAGCGGAAAGTTTAACCCACATATGGTGCTCATAGAGAGTGTAATCACTTTATTTGCCTGCGCCTTTTCATGGAATTTCCCACGTCCACGACTGTGTCCTACTCTAGTGCCAAATCCTAGTAAATACCTTACAGCAGCCCAATCTGACCTATGGTGCATCTTCAATCACCTTGTAGTGTAATTCCCAGCTTTCCTCTTTTATTGGCAGGAACATGTAAAAGACATCTGGATGGGTATATGAATAGAAAAGGTTTAAAGGGATATGGGCCAAGTGCTGGCAAATGGGATTAGATTAGGTTGGGATATCTGGTTGACATGGATGAGTTGGACCGAAGGGTCTGTTTCTGTGCTGTACATCTCTATGACTCTACTTGAGGTCTGTATATGTCACCCTTTGGAAAACACTGCTTAAACTCATCCATCATCCTCAAAATCCACTTTCAATTTGTTCCTTCTTTTTGATAAGTCACGGCACTTACAGCTGTGATTCAATGTGATAGCCATTGGGTTCAACTCCAGAGCTTTCTGAATATAGCCCAATCCATCACGCAAACCAGCCTTCCATTCATTGACTCTATCTATACTTCCCGTTGCCTTGGGAAAGCAACCAACATAATCAAAGACTCTTGCCATCCCGGTTATACTCCCTTCCACTCACTTTCATCAGGCAGAAGATATAAACGTGTGTATACATGTATGAATAGAGTCAAGAACATCTTCCCATCTGTTATTAGTCATCTTAAGCAAAGGTTGACTTAGCAGTGCAATATTGTACTGAAAGCATGCTGCAATATTGGAGGCACTACCTTCAGATGAGATGTTAAACAGAGGTACTGCCTACCTGCTCAGGCAGATATCAACAATCTCATGGTTTCAAAGAACAGCAGGGGAAGTATCCCTGGTGATTTGGCCAATATCCATCCCTCAATCATTTTCACAAAAGACAGGTTACCTGGTCATTATCAGCTTGATGTTTAAAGGATTTGCTGAATGCAAACTGGCTGCCGTGTGTCCTTCAATAAAACTGGCTGTGAAGCACTTCATAAAGTCTTGTGGAAGGTGTTGTGTTAGTGCAAAACATTTTCCTAATACTTATGCCTGCCAATTCTCTCCTCCGAACTGGACAACTGTTTTTTGAGGTATCTTAGGATATCTTATATAATTAAAGCTGCTTCAAAACTACATGGCAATGTTGAAGATGATGAGTGCCAGCAAGATAAACAATAGCAAGATACACATCTGCCAAGTCTGATTCTGTCAAAACCTTTACAAATATTTCCAACAAGGTTTTAGGCATGGAAACCCTGCATGATCCTTTCATCCATTTCTAACAAGCAATAATAAGGGCAATAGTAGCACTGTGTACCCATGGGGCGATCAGTCATAAAACCAAAAGACTTCAGACATATTCTGGGATTATGAACTCTGGTTCTGGACAAGCTTCCCACATCTAACCTGTCTCAAATCCCCTTAGAATCATAAATGTTTTAATGAGGCTACCTCTCATTCGTCTAAACTCCAATGATTACATGCCCAAGCTACTCAATGGTTCCTCTTAAGAAAATCCCTCCAAACCCAAGATTAACCAAGTGAACCTTCTCTGCACTGCCTCCAATGCCACTATATCTTTCCTTAGATCATAGCTGTGCCTTTTTCATGGAATTGCCTGAGCCCACTATTGCAAACTACTCCAGTGCCAAATACTTTACAATATTTTGCCACTTTAACACACAATCCTGTTCCCTGGCCAACCTCTCTGTCTCAGGGTTGCTGCAGTGTTCCAGCGAGGCTCAACTCAAGCTGGAAGAACAACACTTAATTTTCTACTTGGGTCCCTGCAGCCCTCTGGACCTAATATTGAGTTGAATAATTTTAAGGCCTGAACTCCCCCAAGTCCTCATCCCCTCACCATATACACCAGGCCTTGTTATCACATATTCTGCCATTACACACTACCAATTGCAATAACGGTCTCCATTAACAGCTATTTGTCCTCCCAGCCAGATCATTATTGACTCCTTTGTCTATCCAAATGTTCTTCTCTCTCTTTGGGCCCCATCCCCACCTACTGTTTACTCCGTACTTCCTCCCCCACCCTATCATCTGCATGTAAACTGACATTTTCCAAGCTACCATCAGTTCTGACAAAGAGTCCCATACCTGAAACAGTGACTTTGATTTCTCTGCACAGATGCTGCCAGGCCTGTTGAGCTTTTCGAGCAACATCTGTTTTTGTTTCTGATTGACAGCATCCACAGTTCTTTCAGCTTTTACAATGTTTTACGTTGTCCCCCTATACCTCCTCAATCTCTCTGCGCTCTCACCACCAGTGAGTCAGAAAGAACTAATATTAAACCTGGCGCATTTCTGATGGGAACAAAAACACTGGAAATACTCAGCTTTTTTGGGCAATTTTTGTGGAGAAAGAAACAATGTTAATGTTTCAAATTAAGAGCCTTTCAGGATCGATGCAACGAAAACTTATGGATGTGGAGTAAGATAAAATCTCGCAGCACTGGTGCTTTCATGCCTCCACAGATTTTCTCAAGAATGTGCTGGGTACAAAGGTGGCAGGTTGTACTTAAAGACCAGTTGCAAACTGTAAAAGACTACTAATTTTTCCATCTGAACTATAAACTGGAATGAAAGTCAGATATTGTGATACAACAAAAATACCAACAGAGTTTCACAACTTGAAACATCAAACTAAGCACATGATTTGGATTAAAATGCAAACATCGCGGTTCTTCAACTCTCAAAGCTTTGCTAGACTTGCTGCAGGTATTGTTCTGGAATGCCCAATGCAATTTCCAGGATGTGTAGTATATATTTGACAGAGATACTTATGGATAATTATGACTTTTGTACTATTGAGCCAAATTTTCAGTTGGATTGTAGACACAGGCAGGAGAGCAATTTCTCACTCCCAGCCACTGTGTTTTGTTTGTTGGTATGTTCCTACCTTACATCATTTTGCAAGAAGCTAGATCTGAGGGAGGAAGTTGATGCCTGCAAATAGCAGATTCAGTGGATGATAGACTAGTAAGTGTGCTCTTTTTCTATTTATCTACTTGTGTTGGAGAGTCTCCAATTTGATCATCGGCTTCAGGAGTCTGCCCCATGCCTCGGCATGCACTCAAAACATAAACGCAGAAACGTCAAGGACCTGAAACCTCTTATTGAACAGGGCTCCCAGAGGATGTCACTTAATTTGATCACTTCCTACAAAACCACTGGTGCCCACTGCTGATACCTCATAGTTTCTTAATGTGGACTTCAACTTGATATCAGGATCAGGAATCTGGAGAAAAACCTGTCCCATTGTTGCTAAAATAAACATTCACTTTACAGAGGAATGTCTTCAGGCCTGTCAGTAAACACTGTTTTGTGGAATTCATCTCTACTTAGATTTTCTTTGCTAAGAAACCATTAGGGATCATTGACAAGGATTATACCAAGTAAAGATTTTTCTTATCTTCATCCAAGTACTGTTGATTCTTGTCGCTCTTAACTCAAAAAACTTACAATGAAAAACATTGAGTTACCTGAAAAGAAAATTAATTTGCCATGTCTTTGTACATGCTGTCATTATCCTGTCCCTGTAAATCATCCATAATGTTTATTTTGTATTAGCTTGCACCTTGAGATACAATTCCACTTTTGTTTTACAGCTTTTAAGTTCTTTACACTCATACCTTTCTTTGTGAAGCAAGAAATGTTCACAAAGTAAATCAATGGGAGGTCATAAGTGTAGCTCTTTATAAACACTCTTACAGCAGAGAGTAATTATTTGTTCCATTTTCATGCATTTCAAGTGATATGTTGGTACTCACTGTCATACTGTCAATTTCACATTAACCGGAGTTCTTTGCCATCCTCATTATTGATTTACTTCACCTTAGTCAATGAATGTACCCATTACAAGATAGTAATGTATTTTGCTTAGAATGAAAAGAAATGGTTTAGACTTAGGTCTTTTTCACTCAGTCCAATCTTTCTCAGAACCAACTCTGTCTTTTTACTTCCACCCCACTACACCGCCATCCCCCCCCCCCCCCCCCCCCCCCCCCCCGCCACTCTCTTTCTTTGGAGCTGTGTTATAATGTGCAAACTTTGGAATTTTAATTTATGAAAAGTTTGACAAGTTCCACAATATACCTGTGTTATTAAGAATATGTTGAAAGTGAGATGGTATGAGTGTGCTAGACTCACAGAATTAACTGTAATAATGATGGAAAGAATTCCTGTATATCTTAGCAGGTTATCAGAAAGTTACAACTTGAGTAAGTAGTTTTTTTAAAGATGTGTGATCTATCAGACCTTTATACTAACAGACAGTTTCAAGATCTACTGTTAATTGAAAGGATGATAATTGCCCAGAAAGTATTTTAGGACATTCTGATACAGGCAGTAGGGTTTGTACATTAACAAGCTTTACTAATCTTAATCCTTATTCTGATGAAAAGGGATTCAGTGGAGCTCTTTTTGTTGTACAGCTTTTCTGTTGTACTACATTCAGTTCCTGCTAACTTGACTATTATGCACAATAAAGTTATCACTTCAATCCACTTACAATACTTTACCAGGGCCAAGTAGAGAAATCAGATACTTTCCCTGCTTTGAGGACCATTATCTCTACCCCAACTCACAACCTTTGGGTGCCCGGAATTATGGTAACACCGAGTTTGAACTGTTTAAATAGGTTTGGCAAAACCTCTTGGCTTTTATACACGATTTAGAAAACCTGTCAAAAGCTCGGGTGTCAGTGTGATAGATTTTACAACCATGTCTCTGTCAGATAATTGCAAACAGCTTGATTGTCCTTATTATTCAACTCACTTCTTTGAACTTGGCCCTATATAATGCCCAAACGCAACACATCCAAATTACTGGTTTTGTTAATGGAAATAGTACACTTTGCATTGAATGAAAAATGATTTCTCAGTTTAAATTGAAACCAATCAAACTTAAAAATACTTAACATGGAGCATTTAGCAGGAGACCAAGGCACCGCAGATGTTAGAAATCTAAAATGCAAACAGAGAATGTGAAAATACTCAGGAGGCCAGGAACATCTGTGGCACGTGAAACAGAGTTATTGCTTCAGGTCCACAAACTTCACACATTCTGATGAAGACTCATTGACCTCTGTTTCTCTCTCGGCATAGACACTGCAGATGTACTGAGCATTACCAACATTACCCATCTCTATTGGAGCAAAGATAACCCTTTCTGGTAGTCCTCCAAAAAACAATCAGACTTCTTGTGAGAAGCTCACAAGAACAGCTGCCTGAGATCTGGTTTGGCACAACATTAAACACGACGTTCAATTTTTTTAAAAAGTGCAAGTATGAAAAAAAACTCACTAGGCAGAACTAAGTCAATGTCAAAGCTTGTGAAATTCAGAACTCAAATTGATGACCATGATTTTACTTGAAGGGTTGAATGGCCCATTTCTAGTCTTAATTACCATGCTGTATGATGCTGTGATTCTATATACTTTGTGGAAATGAGGGTGAGTTGTTTTCTTCAACTGCTGCAGTCCTTGAGTTTCTGGGGACACTTAGAATGCTGTTAGACTAGTTCTAAGATTCTGACCCAGTAATAGTGAAAAAATGATGATATAATTCCAAGTCAGAAAGGTTTATGGCTTGGAGGAAAACTTGCAGGCGGTGGCGTTACATGCATCTGCCTCTCTCGACCTTCTCTGTGGTAGCTATTTTGCAGGGCCAGGACAGCTGGATGTGCTGCATTACTTCTGATACTTTGTTTGATGTGAGGCAGTCCAGCCAGTTTCATTCCTTTTTGACTGTGTAGCAGTTTTATATGACTAAGTGCCTTGTTAGGCCATTTCAGAGGGTATTTAAGAGTTGGCTACATTGCTGTGGGTCTAGAGTCCATGTTGGTCAGATTGACTAAGTATGACAGATTCTCTTCCCTAATGGACATGAGCGAACCTCATATACATATGTGTATAAATTGTATATACACACATGCATAAGAAACCCTCATTAAACCTCATGTTCTTTCTAATTAAAAACGCATTTTTATGTGCCATTCCCAAACTATCATGGTGCCAGATTTCATGTCTGAATAAGACACAAATAGCTTGTAGGTTTATAAATGTGGTGATGGTCAATCAAAAAGTTGCAATTTTCCAAAGGGAATCAGATGAACTGTGAAGGTCTTATTAAGATATGTCACAGATTTTTAGTTTCTCTCCAGGAGTGAGCTGAACCTTTGACTTCTTGCTCTCCTGTAATTATTCTCTTGATGTAGCTTGTTCTTTCTTAGTTTGCTGAAGTGGCAGTTTTGTTCACTTGAAAATCCTGTTAGTGAGTTTTAGCAGCTATCCCCATCTCAACTTGAAGCTCAACTTGAAACAAAGACATAAATCACTGGAAAAGCTCAGCAGGTCTGCCAGCATCAGTGTTAATGTTTCGTGTCCAGTGACCCTTCCTCAAAACTGGTTTACCCTGATACTGCCCTCACATTTCGAACAAGATCATTGGATGGAAACCTTGGATGCTTTTCTCTATCCAAAGTGAGGACAACTGAGGTCAATTTTAGCATCATACCTTTATCCAGGAAACACTGTGCAAATCACAGCTTGGGAACCTTCCTGCTCCACATTAATCATATATGATAAACTCACACAGCCATTGTCATTTGAATACATACTCACAGATCTTTGGTGACTTTGTCCCTGGTGAATAGGGTAACACAATTTTACAATTTAGAAAGGCTAAACTGCAATAGTAACTGCCACTGGTGTTCCCAGCATAAAGAGAAATGTGACTTCCCCACCCTCCTGAAGTAAGTTCTCTCTCCCTCTTCACTGCTTACCAAGTTTCCTTGTTCTGCTTATGTCATGTCACCAATGCAACTATTTTTCAACATGCAAGACACCAAGTGATCTTACACACAGTCTGTCACAATATCTATTCAAATCCTTCTGGTGCAATGATGCAAATTACGTATTAGCATTCAACGGAGCCAATCATGCAGTAAACTGATGTACCATTTCATTATAACATGTGACAACAGGGTAACTGTGTACTGCTTTAACTCATCATTAACATAGAGAGTTTCAGATCCTGATCAAACTGTTGCACAGAAGAACAGAATGGTACCTAGACATTTTCCTTCATGCTTATTATAAAGTTGTAGAGATGTGCAGCACAGAAACAGACCCTTCAGTCCAACTCGTCCATGCTGACCAGATATCCTAAATTAATCTCATCCCATTTGCCAGCATTGGTCCCATATCCCATTGATATACCCATTCAAATGTTGTAATTGTACCAGCTTTCACTGCTTCCTCTAGCAGCTCATTTCATACATGCATCACCCTCTGTGTAATAATGTTGCCCCTTGGCTCCCTTTTATATCTTTCCCCTCTCACCCTAAACCTATGTCCTCTAGATTTAGATGCCCCCACCCCAGGGAAAAGACCTTGGCTATATACCCTATCTATGCCCTTCATGATTTTATAAACTTCTATAAGGTCTCCCCTCAGCCTCCAGTACTCCAGGGAAAACAGCCTCACCCTATTCAGCCTCTCCCTATAGCTGAAATCCTCCAACCCTAACAACAGCCTTGTAAATCTTTTTTGAATATTTTGAAGTTTCACAACATCTTTGAAGGGTGGCTACAATTGAATGCAGTATTCCAAAAGTGTCTAACCAACGACCTGTGTATCCGCAATAGCTATGTAACCTCCCAATAGCTATACTAATTGCTCTGACCAATAAAGGCAAGTGTACCAAATGCCATCTCCAGTACCCTGTCTATCTGCAACTCCATTTTCAAGGAACTATGACCCTGCGCCCAAGGTCTCTTTGTTCAGCAGCACTCCCCAGGACCTTACCAATAAGTGCATACATCCTGCCCTGATTTGTATTACCAAAATGCAGCATCTTACATTTATCTAAATTAAACTCCATTTGCCACTCCTCAGCACTGTACTGGACTAATGTGGTGTATTATCTAGGTAACAACTGAAACAAAGCATTGGCAGAGCCCTGAAAGCAAGTCACCACCTTTCCATGGAGACTAGACCTCTGCACAGCACAGCAAAGAGGAAAGCATACTAAAGCAGTTAAAAATGTTGTCTTAGTGATTGCAACAACTGAACACATAAAAATTAATTACTTTTCCCCAGACTCCATCTAACCTCAGAGGTCCTATTATTATTCTTGAATGAATGTTTTATTTTCCAAAAAGGAAAATAATCCAATAAAGTATAAAAACTGCTTGCATTCATGGGGAACCACAATGTGAAATTACACATTGTTCTGTGTTTGGCATTTTTTGCTGTAAAGCACATTACTAAAGTTATAGAGCTCATCTTCAGTGAAAGATTCTCAGAACAAGGTTACCAGTAATGCTGTGGGTATAATGTTGCTCAAAAATCAAGTATGTCCTTGTAATTAATGTTTAAGATTTTCCCTTTTGATATAAAGATGTTAATTAAAATGTATGTATAATAATTCTATTGGCCTGTGGCCACTCTGCTAGAGGCCTTTTCTAGTTTCAAATTATTGCCTGTCAGTTTTAAATCTTTAAGTAGGTTGGAAGATTAAAGCTATATATACATAAAAAGATCCTCTTTGAATTATTCAATTATGTACAGCTGTATTTCACGTGGCTGATCGAAGTCACTTCGTCCCTGCATGTACACATTTAGTATCTCCTTTGAACAAATGGTCGAGTCAGTTTAATACATTTTATTTCAATTCACTCTGAGGAGCTGGCAGTTAAAAGCAATTCGTTCATTGGTAACATTTGAATTCTAAGTGTTCAAAGTTAAAAGAGTATATAAAAAAGCAGTAAGCAAAACAAATCTCATTATAAAGAAAAAAATTATAACCCCTAGTACTACTGGGATAGATAAATTACTTGAGAAGATTCTGAGAGGTAACATACACATTGTTGGAAAGACAGTGTTTGGTTCGAAGTAGTCAGCATGGTTTTGTGTGAGTGGGAGATCATGCCTCACATATTTTTAGAGTTATTTGTTGAAGTGTTCAGGAAGGTTGATGAGGGCAGGGTGGTAGACGTAGTCTATATGGATTTCAGAAAAGCCTTTGATAAGGTTCCTCATGGTAGGTTGCTCCGAAAAGTTAGATTGTATAGAATCCAGTGAGAGCTGGCAAATTGGATACAAAATTGGCTTGATGGCAGGAAGCAGAGGGTAATAGTAGAAGGATGCTTGTCAGACTGGAGACCTGTGACTAGTGGTGTACTTCAGGGGCTGGTGATGGGCCCATAGCTGTTTGTTATCTATATCAATGATTTGGATGAGATATGTAAGGCACGACTAGTAAGTTTGTAGATCATGTCAAAATAGGTGGTCTCGTGGTGGTGGAAGGTTATCAGAAATTGCAGCAGGACTTTGATCAGCTGGGGAAGTGAGTCGAGAAATGGCAAATGGAGTTTAATGTAGTTAACCGTGAGGTCATGCATTTTGTAAAGTCAAATCAAGATAGGAGTTTCATGGTGAATGGTAGGGCCTTTGGTGTAATGGAACAGAGGAAATTCAGGTGTACAGTTCTCTGAAAGGGGAGTCACAGGCAGACAGGACAATGAAGAAGCTTTTGGCTTTTGGCCTCACGAGTCAGGGCATTGAGTATAGAAGTTGGGAAGTTATGTTGCAGTTGTACAGGATATTGGTTAGGCTGCACTTGCAGCATAGTGTTCAGTTTTGGTCACCTTGCTATAGGAACGATGTTATTTAACTGGCAAGAGTGCAAAAGAAAGTTATAAGGATGTTGCCAGGATTCAACGGTCTGAGTTATAGGTGGAGTTGGACAAGCTTGGAATTTTTTGTTTAGAGCGTAGGAGACTGAGGGAGGACCTTATAGAGGTGTTATAAGATCATGAGAGACATGGATAGGGTGAATGCACTCATTCTTTTTCCCAGGATTAGGGAATCAAGGACTAGAGGGTATCAGTTTAAGGGTAGAGGGAAAAAATAAAAGGGATCCTGAGGTACAACATTTTTACATAGAGAATGAGCATTCCACATGCGTACCACTCTCTGTGTAAAAATGTGGGAGTGGTTGAATTAGAATTCCTACACTGTGGAGACAGGCCATTTGGCCCAGCCAGTTCACACTCATTCTCTGAAGAGTAACCCACCCAGACACCATTCCCCTCCACTGATTACTCTATGCTTCCTCTAGTCAAGATATCCCTAAAAACTATGGGTAATTTAACATGGCCAATTAATCTAACCGCCACATCTTTGCAGCATGGGAAGAAACCCACACAGACATAGGGAGAATGTGTAAGCTCCACACAGACAGTCCTCCAAGGTTGGAATTGAACCTGGGTCTCTAGTACTATGAAGCAGCAGTGCTAACTGCTGAGCCACCATGCTACCTGATTGAGGTGGGTATACTAACAACATTTATAAGGCATTTGGACAAATACCTGGATAGGAAAATATTAGAATGATATGGGCCAAGTGTAGGGAAATGAGGTTAGTGTGGACATTTTGGTTGGCATGGATAGGTTTTGGCTGAAGATCCTGTCTCCATGCTGTAGGACTCTATGGCTATTGAAAGGAAGATAGTAGGATTGTAATTCTCTAATATTGTATGCATTGTAATTTCTTGGAGTAAGGATGCAACTGTTTGTCCAGTTAACTACCTTAGTACTATGTAGACATTTAACTATGAAGGCATTAAAATTGTCAGAAAATGCTTGCAACTTTTCGCAATTTTAAATGTTATACAAACTCAATGGGATTTACTTATCCCTACTCATGCTGAGCTGGTAAATGAAGTTCACTATCAGAGAAAATTATTTTCCCAACAACGAAGACTAAAGCACCGTGATTACTCCTACAGCAACTATTTTAAATTGTTGAACAATCTAGAAACAGCTGTATGACGTAGACTATTGCTTTCAAATAACATTTCTTCAATGTTACGTCATAAGTATAGGACATTTGTTGATGTGATTCTAAGGTAAGTTTAGGAGTCTTTACTTTAATATACGTTTATTATTTAGTCCCTAAAATGGATAATTCAAGATCAGTTTAAAAATAGTTACTTTAGCAAAAGTTGTAAAATCAATTTATCTTTTATTAAGTAAAACAAAATCTTCAACAACTAATGAAAACCTAACTACCTTCTCTTTGTATTCAATGGCTCAGTGTTCAGTTCCATTTGTATTTCCTCAGGTAATGAAGAAATTCAAGCCCACATTCAACAAACCTTGACAACTTTCAGGGTAAATGACAAGTATAATTTATGTCACGCAATGCCAGCTAATGACCAAACAACATCTGAGTATCTCCATTTGTTAGTCAATAGCATTATCTCTGTGGAATGTCTCACCACCCACTTTCTTGTTGTCACTATTAACGAGTAATTCAACTGGACCAGCAACATAAATGTTGTGGATTTAAGAACAGACTGTGAATTCTGTTGTGAATGGGTCACTTCCAGACTAAACATTGCTCCACCACTTGCAAGAAATGAATCAGGAACACGGTGGAATATTTTCATTTACCAAGACGGAGTTGCATGAGTTATCAGTTGCATGAAGTCTGGAAGCATCTGGGACAGATCAGACAGTTTTATTGTTGCACAGTCTATCAGCACACTCTCCATCTTACAGGCAACCAGGGATGGGCAATAAATACTGGCCTTGCTCGTCACACAAATATCCAAAAGGCTCTAAAAAAAACAGCAAGAATCTGTACACTCTTCATTTTCCTCAGTCAGGTACAATGTGACCAATTATACAACTCCCTATCCTATGCTTTCCACTTGGAGCTAATGAATATCAAACAGCAGCGGAAAACCTGCCTTACTTATTCTTACTGAGGCCTAGGAATTGTGCGTTGAGTTATCTTAACTCAGCTGAAGCAGCAATAAAATTTCTGTCAATGATTCTTTGACTGAAATCGATTCAGTCAACATTGCAATATGGGAAATAGAAACAAGAACTTGAGAAAACTTTCTGCTGTGGAGACACAGAGAAAGAGAGAGAGAGAAACACAAAAATCAGTAATTGCTGGAAAAGCTCAGCAGATCTGGCATCATCAGTGGAGAGAAATCAGAGTTAATGTTTCAGGTCCAGTGACCCTTCTTCAGAACTAATTGCAGCCAGGAAAAGGTTGATATATATACTGAAGAAAGAGTGGTGGGAGGAGGGAGGAGTAACTGACAGGTGGAGATGGAGCCTAGAGGGAATAAAAGAATGGCAGAAAAACAAATGGATAAAAGTCAGCGTGGAAGAATAAATAGTTGCTAATGGGGACCATTAGTAATCAACAATGGGTTATTTGTGATAGCAGCCCATCTGATGACAGGGCCTGGTGTGTGGTGTTGGGATAAGGACAAGAAAGAAGGTAGGCGAAAGTGAGGACTGAAGATGCTGCAGATTAGAGTGAAGTTGAGAGTGGTGCTGGAAATGCACAGCATGTCAGGCAGCATCCGGGGAGAGGAAAATAGATGTTTCGAGCAGGAGCCCTTCATCAAGAATGAGGCTGGAAGCATCGGAGGTGAAGAGATAAATGGGAGGGGGTTGGGCTGAGGACAAGGTAACTGGGAGTGCAATAGGTGGATGGAGGAAGGTGTAAATGTGATAGGTCAGAGAGGAGGGTGCAGCGGATAGGTGGGAAGAAAGATTGACAGGTGGGACAGGTCATGAGGATGGTGCTGAGTTGGAATTTGGAACTGTGATAAGGTGGGGGGAGGGGAAATGAGAAAACTGGTGACTTCCACAACGTCCTCTTACTCTAAAGTCATTGACTTCAATTTGAGTTCAGAAGGTTGCAGATTTCCCAAGCGGAAAATGAGGTGTTATGCTTCCAGTTTGCACTGAGCTTTGCTGGAGCATTGGTGCAAGCCTGAGACAAAGGTGTTGGCCAGGGAACATGGTGGTGTGTTGAAATGGCATACAACTGGAAGCTCAGGGTTATTTTTACAGACCGTATATAGATGTTCTGCAAAGCAGTTGCCCGGTCTATACTTCATCTCCACAATGTAGAGAAGGCCACATTGTGGGCATCAAACACAGGAAACTGGATTGAATGAAGTGCAGATAAATTACTGCTTCACCTGGAAGCTGTGTCTGGGACCTTGGATAGTGAAAGAGTGAAAGTGTTAGTGAGAGAGAGAGAGATACATAGTTAATGTTTCAGATTGATGATTATTCACTGGAACTGGCAAAAGTTCAGATCTGTTTTAAGCAAATGAAAGCAGAGTGGGTGTGAAATAAAGAACAGCTAGGAAAGTCTGTGAAAGGGGAAGAGAGAAGAGATTAATTGGTAAAGTGTTGGTTGAAAAAGGCCAAAGAGAGTGATAATGGACTAAATAAAGAAAGAAACCATATCCAGAGAAGTGTGAATGGCAGAATTAAAAACAGCTACTGCCTAAAAGCAAAGGAAAGAAAAAGGCAAGATTAAAACAAGAAACAGCAAAGAAGACAAACAAAAAGCCAGAGGATTTATCTCAAACATTTAAACTCAATGGCTTGAAACTTCTGGGGTTCTGGAGTTTTGGCTGCCTGTTGGAGATCCTTGTGTATCTTGTTATATACCAGTCAGACATGTGACATGCTGGTAATGGGCTTTAATGGGATTAAAGATCTTGGGGCAGATGACCCACCTATTGAGAGTTGCCTCGGCAAAAGTGAGGACTGTAGATGCTGGAAACCCGAGTCTAGATTAGAGTGGTGCTGGAAAAGCACAACAGGTCAGGCAGCATCCAAGGAGCAGGAAAATCGACGTTTCGGGCAAAAGCCCTTCATCAGGAATGAGAGTTGCCACCAATCAGAAGCCAGTGATGCCCCCACTGTTGGTCAGTTGGCTGTTGCTGGTATAACACCAAAATCTGAGGATCCTCACTAGGCCAAAGGTGGGAGTTTTGTTGTGAGTGTGATGGGGTGGTTTCAGAAAGGATCCCCCATCAGTTTCCTTGATTAGGCACTGAGTGGACAGAATTTGCTGCTCAAGGTCTCAGTTGACAGAGGGACATGAAGGTCTTAGAGCCAGAGAGTCATAGAATTATAACACAGACCCTTCGATCCAGCTCATCCATGGTGACTAGATATGGTAAATTAATCTAATCCCATTTGCCAGCATTTGGACCACATCCCTCTAAACTCTTCCTATTCAGGTACCCATCCAGATGCCTTTTAAATGCTTTCATACCAGCCTCCACCACTTCCTCTGGCAGCTCATTCCATACACACACACACCCCTCTGTGTGAAAAAGTTGCCCCTTTTAAATCCCTCTCCTTTCACCTAAATGTATGTCCTCTAGTTTTGGACTCCCCCACCCCAGGGAAAAGGCCTTTGTGTATTTACCCTATCCAAGCCCTTCATGACTTTATAAATCTCTATAAGGTCATCCGTCAGCCTCCAGCACTCCAGGGAAAACAGCCCCAGCCTATTCAGCCTCTCCCTATGTCTCAAATCCTCCAACCCTGACAACATCCTTGGAAACCTTTCTGAACCCTTTAAAGTTTTACAACATCCTTCCTATAGTAGGGAGACTGGAATTGCACACAGTGTTCCAATAGTAGCATAACCAATGTCCTGTAAAGCTGCAACATAACCTCTCAACTCCTATACTCAATGCTCTGACCAATAAAGGCAAGCATACCAAACACCTTCTTTACTATCTGACTTATTGGGGACTCCACTTTCAAGGAACTATGAATCTGCACTCCAAGGTCTCTTTGTTCAGCAACACTCTCCAGGACCTTACCATTAAGTGTATATGTCCTGCCCTGATTTGTCTTTCCAAAATGCAGCACCTCACACTTATCTAAATTAAACCCATCTGCTACTCCTTAGTCCATTGGCCTATCTGATCAAGATCCCATTGTACTCTGATGTAATCTTCTTCGTTCTCCACAACACCTGCAATTTTGGTGTCTCCTGCAAACTTACTAGCCATTCCTCCTATGTTCGTTCAAGGGCCTTCCTGCAGTGGCTTGATTAAGGTGGAGGTGGTAAGGTGGCATGGTCTCTACCCACCATTAATTACCTGATTAAAAGCCCCTCCCTCTCCCGACCACCAAACATGCCTCAAGGGTGGCTGCAAGATTCTGGACAATGTTGAGTCCAGAAAGCTGCAAAGTTTCTCACTGAAAGGGAAGTTTGTGTGTTGGATTTAAGTTAAATTGTAGTTGTATAGAATCAGTAACGTCTAAAAGTGTTTTATGATCAATGTATTACCTTTGAACGGTTGTCATTGCTGCTTTTGAAGGAATATGCTGCAGCCAGTTCATATAATTCTGGGTACAGAAATGGGATAAGTATCCAGTTAATCTATTTTGCTGTTGTGGTCAAGAGATATATGAATCTGGATGCAGAGAGAAAATCCTGTGCTTCCTGAGAAAAGTACAATTGGATCTTTGTTATCAACTTGAAAAGACAGGTGAGTTTAGGTCATGTCTGATTTGGAAACAGTACTTTTGGAAACATTGCAAACCCTTAGCATTTTATTGAAATGTATGCTCAGCTAAATGCTCAGGAACTGAATGCAACTTGATCCCAAATTTCCCAAGTTTTAATAATGCATCATCAGATCTACTATTGAGGCAAGCAAGCTGAATTACTGTCTAAAGCATGGGGGATTTCAAGAATACTAGCTTCATAAAATCCATAAAATGTTGGAGTTGGACGTGGAACCAGAATCATTGACCTAAAATATGCAACTTCTTCCACAGGGAAGGGGATGTTCGGCTGGTCTCAGCTATCCTCCCAATATGGTCCTGGTGCAAGTTACACAGAATGTCCTGCAAGAAAAGAGAGATTGTGTTAGCAATGTCCTTTTTGAAGTGTTTTGAGCATTTGCTATCAATAGTTGGAATGTGGTGTGCAAATCATTTGAAATGTTACAAAATGAAAATGGCGATAACGTTACTAAGAATTGGACTGGAACAGAAATAAACTGTCATCTTAACCCATCATCATGTTTTTTACTCATTCATAAAATGTGGACATTGCTGGCTGGGCTTGTATTTATTGCCCATCTCTAGCTGCCTTTGATATGATCATACTGATCTGCCTCTTGAATCACTGCATTTGCTGGAGGGACACCCAAAATGCCATGAGGAAGGAAGTTCCAGTACTTTGAACCAATGGCAGTAAAGAAGCAACGATACATTTCCAGGAAAGGATAATGAGTGGTTTGAAGACGAACATGTAAGTCATTCAGTAAGGCGTTCTACAAGGTTCTCCATGGCAGACTGGTTAGCAAGGGTAGATCTAGCCATTTGGATACAGAACTGGCTCAAAGGTAAAAGACGGAGGGTGGTGGTGGAGGGTTGTTTTTCAGACTGGAGGCCTGTGACCAGTGGAGTGCCACAAGGACTGGTGCTGGGCCCTCTACTTTTTGTCATTTATATAAATGATTTGGATGTGAGCATAAAAGGTATGGTTAGTAAATTTGCAGATGTCACCAAAATGGAGGTATAGTGGACGACAAAGAAGGCTACCTCAGATTACAACGGGATCTTGATCAGATGGGCCAGTGGGCTGAGGAGTGGCAGATGGATTTTAATTTAGATAAATGTGAGATGCTGCATTTTGGGAAAGCAAATCAGAGCAGGACTTATACACTTAATGGTAAGGTCCTAGAGAGTGTTGCTCAACAAAGGGACCTTGGAGTGCGGGTTAATAGTACTTGAAATTGGAGTTGCAGGTAGATAGGATAGTGAAGAAGGCATTTGGTATGCTTTCCTTTATTGGTCAAAGTATTGAGTACAGGAGTTGAGAGGTCATGTTGCGGCTGTACAGGACATTGGCTAGGCCACTGTTGGAATATTGCATGCAATTCTGGTCTCCTTCCTATTGGAAAGATGTTGTTAAACTTGATAGGGTTCAGAAAAGATTTACAAGGATGTTGCCAGGGTTGGACGATTTGATCTATAGGGAGAGGCTGAACAGGCTGCGGCTGTTTTCCCTGGAGTGTTGGAGGTTGAGGGGTGGCCTTATAGAGGTGCATGCATAAAAGCATGAGGGGCATGGATAGGATAAATAGGTAAAGTTTTTTCCCTGGGGTGGGGGAGTCCAGAACTAGAGGGCATAGGTTTAGGGTGAGAGGGGAAAGATATAAAAGAGACCTAAGGGGCAACGTTTTCACGAAGAGGGTGGTATGTGTATGGAATGAGCTGCCAGAGGAAGTGATGGAGGCTCGTAGAATTACAATATTTAAAAGTCATCTGGATGGGGATATGAAAAGAGTGTTTGGAGGGATATGGGCCAGGTGCTGGCAGTTGGGACTAGACTGGGTTGGGATATCTGGTCGACATGGACGGGTTGGACCGAAGTGTCTGTTTCTGTGCTGTACATCTCTATGACTCTATGTATTCCCACTGACTAAGAAAGCTTAGTGAATTTCTGCAGTGTATCTTGTAGATGATACACAGCTGCTACTCAGTGTGGATGGTGAAGGGAGTGAATGCTTCTGGATATAGTTCCAATCAAGTGCCTGCTTTATCTTGGATGGTGTCAAGCTTCTTGTGTAGTTTTTGGAGCTTCACTCATCTGGGGAACTGGGGGAGTTTGAGCAGTCAGGAGGTAAGTTACTCACTACATAACTCCTAGCCTCTGACCTGCTCTCATAACCACAGTATTTATATAGCTAAGTCCAGTTCAGTTTCTGATCAATAGTAATCCCCAGGATGTTTGTAGTGCAGAATTCATAATAATGATTATCATTGAACATCTCTCTTGTTGGAGATGGTCAGTGTCTGGCACTTATATGGTACAAATGTAACTTGCCACGTATCAGCCCAAGTATGGATAATATCTGGGTCTTTTTGCATTTGGACTTGAACTGCTTCAGTATCGAGGAGTTCTGAATGATGCTGAACGTTGTGCAATCATCAGTGAACATCCCTACTCTGACTTTACAACGGAAGGAAGGTCATTGGTGAAGCAGCTGAAAATGGTTGGGCTTAGGACACTACCACGTGTGTGCTACCTCTCAGCAGTAGCTGCAGAGCTTGGGAACTCTGAAGCAAGAGTGATAATGCTGAGCCATATGGTTAACTTACTCCAAGGTACATCTGTTATCTTTATGATAGCTGGAAATGCCTCTCCTTCCGCAATGCAGGATTCATATTCTACTTTATGATTACAAAATAAAGACCAGCATAATTTTACTTACACTATGCACCAGATCTCAACTTGAATCAGTACCTTCATATTTTTACATATCTAATCTTGGTCATGGACATTGATATTGTGCTGGAAAACATTTGACAGTTTAGTTTAGTGCTGCTTCCTCTCTGAGTATATGATGTATGCTTTGGACATTTTTCAGAAAATGTGTCTGCACTTGGGTCCTTGCACATTTCTTTTATTATGAAGTATGTTCCTATTTAAAATGTCTGATTCAAGGGAATATGGAAATGATCCCTGCACTGAGAACATTTTGCTTTCCATGGAGACAGTCTTGATGGGCTTCATTTCAAACTGTGTCTCAGACCACTTCAAACATCTGTCAAACCACAAACCAGAAAGAATCTAAAGAAAAATGTCAATGTTATTAAAAACATGAACAAAAGCTGGCAGATATTACCTTTTAAAAATCTCAAGTGATATACAAAACCTATGATTTTGTTATTTAGCTTACCCGTCTAATAAATATAAAATACTCCCATTTTCTTGCCATTATTCTCAATAACTAGTTTTTTTTTATTTACAGAAGGTTAAAATAATGAAAATATACTAACCAAAATACCAATTATGCAACGACCAAATGCCTGCTGGTGCCTGAACAGATATTGCCTTAGATATTCTTCTACCTAACTGAGGGAACAGTTCCCAGGCCCAAAGTGTGCAGCTCTGCGTTCTGGATGAAAAGTTTGAGATGAGTTAATTGTAACATGCAGGTGAAGTGATGTGATTTCAGCTCTTTCAGTCAACTGTTTTCGTTGCCAACTTGTGTTTATATCATGACTTTTAAATTTTAAAAAAATCATGCATTCTAATTTCAGCAAAACATCCCAAGGCACTTCATAGGAGAACCATCTGACAAAATAATGTAATATTGTATAAGACTGAGCCTGTGTCACTTATTTGTCAGTCCCGAGTTGTGAAACTTTAGTATTCAAAATGTCTCCTATCTAGTAGCCCAGCCAGAAATGGTGAAAATAGTCCCAAAGGAAAAAGCAAGGTAAAAATCCAAATATCTCAAACATAGGGATTCTGGAATAAACTGCTGGAGGCCCACTTATAATTTGTTTACACTCTAAATTCCTATATATTTAAAGCAAAATATAAGCCACTTTGCTCAAGCAGTATGCAGTTATTGTCTCCATTTAGATTAGTTTATAAGTTCTTCAATGAAGCTAGGAGAATGTCATATTGGAATAGAAGTGGTTGACCTGAAATGATTGCTGATTTTAAATGGCACTGAAAACCTGTCGATATATTGCCTTGAGGTATTTAATGCTTCCAATCACATGACTGGGTGGCATCAATATAAATCCAGAGGATTTGCATTCAGCTTGAGTCATCCACTCTGACTGGAATAGAGTTACAACTGGCATGGTGGCTCATAGCACCAGGGACCCAGGTTTGATTCCAGCCTTGGGCCATGAGTTTCCAGATGAAGTGGTGGATGCAGGTACAGTTACAACCTGGGGGAGGGGTCATGGTGGCTCAGTGGTTAGCATTGTTACCTCACAGCACCAGGTACTCGGGTATGATTCCAGCCTTGGGCAACTGTTCGTGTCGGGTTTATATGTTCTTTCCATGTTTGCGTGGGTTTCCTCTGGGTGCCTTGGTTTCCTCTCATAGTCCAAAGATGTACAGTTAGGTGAATTGGCGTTGCTAAATTGTCCATAGTGTCCGTGATGTGCAGGCTAGGTGGATATGTCATGGGAAATGCAGGGCTACAAAGATAGGAGTGTCGGTCTGGGTAAGATGCTCTTTGGGGGGTCAGTGTGTACTCAATGGCCGAATGACCTGCTTTCATGCTGTAGGGATTCGATATAAAAGAAACTGAAATACTAACATGCAAACAATGTGTTGCTGAAAATGTTAATGCATCAGATCTAAACCTAAACTGCTTATTTCTCTGACATTAAAGCAGCTGAGGTAAGAGAGGTTACTCAGAAAAACAGAGAGAAAGTGAGGACTGCAGATGCTGGAGTACCAGAGTTGAAAAATGTTGTGCTGGAAAAACACAGCAGGCCAGGCAGCATCCGAGGAGCAGGGGGATCGACGTTTCGGGCATAAGCCCTTCTCAGAAAAACAAATGGATTATTCCCTTCCTAGTTTGGAACCCAAACTGACTGTCACTGAGCAGATTATTGCTCAGCAGGTGCTGCTTGACAGCACTGTTAATGAAGTTGCTCATTGGATGCTGCCTGAACTGCTGTGCTCTTCCAGGTCCACTGATCCAAGCACTGTTAATGACACTTTCCACCACTTTCCTGATGATTGACAGTAGACTGGGGAGGTAATTGGCCAGGTTCCATTTGTCATATATGGATGTCTTACAAGGATTGTAAATGGGAGAGAAGGGTGGTGTCAGTGATGAAAACTAATGACTCCTTGGTGCAAGTCCCAACTGAGGCCAAGTGTAGATACAATACAGACCATTCTTCGACTAGGACTGTTGAGTATATGATAAGTCAACTGAAGATAGAGAGTACAGTATTTGTGTTGGTGGAGGATTGTTTTGCAGTACACTCCAGATAGTGTGCCACATAATCCTATTGTGCCTATCGGGCCGAGCATATTGTGCCCTGCACAACTGGAGCAGGCAGAGAGGTGAAATGCTGGACTCTGAAGAGCTGGGAGTGTAGCAGCAGCCTTCTAAGGAGGAAGATGAGAATATTGAACAGGAGGAAGATCACCTTTTGCATGATAGAATGCAGCAGCGTCAAGAGCAAAAAGCCAACCAAAATGGAACTGAGTCACTGTTCCAAGAGATGACAATTGGGTACAATGTTTTTGCTGCTTGAAATGCAAGCAGTTTCTATCTGCTCCCAGAGGTAACTTCTCATTATTTATTGTTTGCACTGGCTGTTGCTGGATACAAATTAATGTTTTTCAACCATTCAAAGACTTTCAAGTGTGTGATGGTTCTGCATCAAATATCTTGTTCTTAATAGGGTGAGGAAATTGACTAAAACCATCTGTCATAGTCATTTAGGAACTTACTTTGTAGACTGTACCCTTGGATCTTCATAAGTAGTGCACCTAAGAGAGTAATTTAATAGATATTTCTTACAGTTTGTAATTGGTTGATCAATGAAATACTTGTGAAGAGGTACATCTTAAATCGTTGAATTGTGTAAACTAGGATAAAATCGTTTTCTCTCAATGTGATAAAGTTACCCTGAATTATTGTACGGACCTTAGAATCAAACACATTAATTTGCCATCCTGTAATAACATGTTCTGACACTTTTCTGGATGCCTCTACTTCCAATGTGGTAAGCTGTCTTGGATCATTAAAGAGCACACATACTGGATAACAGAACATGTTTGAGAGATTTAAAAATATGCTGGTGATCTGCCTACCATATGTTGGTAATTTTATGGAGAAGATTTTGAAGAGGAGAGACTTTGGTTACTAAATGTAGATTGCAAAAGGATAAGAAGTTCAAAAACCAGAGTCACCTTTGCCTTGTGGTGTAGACATCAAGTCATACACCCACTGTATGTCTAACATTTTGGTAGGATTAGGTATAATACCAGTTGATGAGGAGTTCAAACTCAAGATGTTGACTTGGCTCATGTCAACTTCACTTTTTTTTAAGTGTTGAAAACAAGACCATATTTTCTTGCCTTTGTCACGAGTTAATGGAAATTTGTGTCATGTTAATGTTCAGACCCTCCAAGGATTGCAATTCCATTCAATTCAGAAACAATCTTATAGTTTCTCATACAAGAGAATCCATATGTTTTTGGAATATAAACTGATTAACAGATAATACAAATAATCAGGAAAGAGTATCTACCAGAAGGTGTACTAAATGTTCCCAGTTCCTATGACTCCAGGAAAAGATGTATGGACCAATGATCCAATGCTTGGAAAAATGTTTGGTCCTGGGAAATTTGGGATTAAGTTCACTTGGGGTAGGAACCAAAAATGGGCTTCTCTTTAGTGCAATATTTATTGACTTTGTATCAAAACATATTTTCCTATTGTCATCTTTTGAATATGATACATCTGGATGATCTGTTATACGATGGAATTCAATTCCAATCTAAACTTTTCTTGAATGTGCATGCTGCACTTATGAATAGGTCCAATGCTGGAGTGGGCATCATCTTTCAGATGTAACACTGTATCACCCATAAAGTTGTTGATAGAAACAACACTGTCTAATAAATGTTGATCAGCTCATGGATAGACTCAGTGTTGCAATCTGGAAATTTTAGTGTTGCAATTAAATGCTTTGTTGCCTGATTATTCTGATTTTTTTTTTACAGATTTGTTATTGATAGCCAAATATATCCATTTTGACAATGGTGAAGGGTTTTAAGTGGCCACATCAAGGAGCCTTATTAACACTGAAAACAGTATATGCCAATGTGAGGTTGTTAGAACCATTAGAAGTTTTATCACATGTGGACTGCGCCACATTGTGCCAAACATCCTAAATATAGCTCATGTAAGATGTGTAAGGGATCATATTTGCCATTCTACCAGTGTCAATCTTGGCATTTAGTGCAAAATGTCCATTCCTTTTGGGTTATCACTTGGGTGAAGTTGAACGCTTTAACGTTTCTGACAGCATCCTGTGATGTATCAAATTGACCACATGCATTTACTGAATCTGTTAACTGGTCTAACAAATGTAGCATCAAGCATTTGAAGATGTCACTGAGCAGCTACAGCTGTTTGAAACTCGCATCCTTCTCAAGTAGTATATCGCTGATGTATTTTTCGGTTTGTCTAGGAGAAATTTTCTGAAGAATTAAATAGCAATATATTGATCGGAGAGGCAATACGCAGTTCCATCCAGTTACAAAGTCAGTTACATTAGCTTACAATCTCTACCTGTTTATGTTGACACCTATCAATGAATTGGTCAATTGTTTTCTCTGACTATTGTCAAGATGACATGTCTTCACACCTGTGTGTCTTGAATAAAGGAAAAATACTGTAGATGTTAGAAACATGAAACAAATACAGAACTCTGGGAAAATGTAGAGGTCTGACAACACTTCTGAAGATAGAAACAGAGTCAACATTTCAAGTCTGATCTGACTGTTCTTCAGAACATTCCATGGTGTGAGTGCTGCCCTATTTGTCTGTGCACATAAAGGCAGAATTCTTTTTGAGACAGATGTCTTGAAGTTTGTCAACAAAGTAAAATATTTATAGATATTTTTCTAATCAATCTGTTTCAGAGACATTATGACAAAACTCTGGAGTAAGTGGAACTTGAATCTAGGTCTCCTGGCTCAGAAGTAGGAACACTACCACTTTGCCACAAGAAGTCTACAAATTATTTATATTGTTCTGATATTACACATGTATAGCTTAGGTTTTGTGCTTACTCATTGCTGTACATTGCATCCAATAACTGACCAACTCACTATAGTACACTGACTCCAATGAAGTGAGTGGGTCACTGAAGGTGAGGCAGATATCATTATACTACCTTCTTACTTTTTCCTCATAACCCCCAATGCCTTCTCTAATTGGAAGTATGTTTCTCACAACCTTGAGCATACTTCACAACTTAGCCTCAACAGCCCTCTGAGAGAAGAATTCCTCTTTATCTCTGTTTTAAATTGGGAACCCCTTACTTTGAGATTATGCACTCTGGTCCTAGATTGAGGTTGAGGCAATGCTTAGCAGTATTATCACTAGACTATTAATCCAGAAACTCAGCAAGTGTTCTGGGGAGCTGTGTTCAAATCCTGCCATGGCAGATGTTAGAATTTGAATTCAATAAAAGAATCTGAAAGTAAGGGTTCAATGAGAACTATGACTCCATTGTTGATTGTTGGGGAAAAAAAAACAATCTGGTTCACTAATGTCCTTAGGGAAGGAAACTGCTATCCTTTCCTGGTTTAGCCTATACATGATCCAAACCCACAGCAGTGTGCTTGACTCTTAACTGCCCTCTGGGCAATAAGAGATTTGCAATAAATGCTGGCTTAGCCAGAAATGCCCACATTCCATGAATAATGAACCTTGCCTGTCAAGACCCATTAAGATTTTGAATATTTCAATAAAATCTGCTCTCATTCTTCTAAACCCCAATGAGTATGAGCCTAACAAAGTCAATATATCCTCATCGGAAATTCCTCGATATCCTGAATCAACTTAATGAACCTTCAGTGGACTGTCTCCAATGCCAGTAAATTTTTCCTTTAATAAGGAACTAAAACTGTTCACAATTTGGCGTGGTCTAATCAGTGCCTGGTACATTTTTAGAAAGACTTCCCTATTTTTATAGTCCATTCTCTTTGAAATAAGGCTAACATTGTATTTGCCTTCCCCACTACCTGCTGAACTTGGAGGGGTACAAATCATCCAGTAACTTATTGTGTTACACAATTACAAGTCACTTTCCTTGTCACAAGTCAATATAGTTGTTGAATGATGTCATCTCACATATTTTAAATTCATTGTTATCTTTACGGTAAATCTGAGCCTGTATTCCTATGTTTTCTTAATAAAAGAAGCTTATTAGAGTTAAAGCACTGACACAGTTAACAACCTTCTACTGAACCATTGAGAATCAGTTGGAGGTAGAATTTCACTGAATTATGGGGTGGACAATTGGGCTGTTTGCCTGCTGCGAACAGGAGGAGGCCTGCATCATTTTGATGGTTAGATCTCACTGATATTTCATGGTAGTCATGATTTGAAAATGCCACAACCACTTGATGAAGAAGAAGCGCTCCGAAAGCTAATGTTTCCAAATAAACCTGTTGGACCATAACCTGGTGTTGTGTGATTTTTAACATATTTCATGATGAACTGCTCACATATATCCAGGGCACCATGCCTAATTAAAAGGGTGAATTTCCAATGGATCCCATGCCCATTTAGGAAGTCAACCCACCTCATAAAGTGAGATCCATTCAACTGTTGTAAATTTGTACTGTTTGGTGTTTTTTGGAGCACTACAGCATGCAGCATAAACATTTCGTTTCTCTGACCTGAAGGTGCTTGCGAAGTAGGTAGAGGTGTCAAGCAGATCCAGCTGCCCTTGGATGTGGAAGGTGCTGAGCTAATGCTTTAGCAGGGCTGGAGGTGGAGGAAAGGTATTGGCTCATAGCTCGCTGTAAAATAATGACAAGTTTACTTTGCAAGGTTTTATCAATGCACGAATTGTTCAACAATTTATGGCAAAGAAGAGATTGCAAATGACTATTGCAAATGACTGAAATGTTTTGATTGTTTGTGCTGCACCAACATATCTTTGTGAAAATGGCAACTCATCTTCAAAATTCCTTAAAGGATGTCAAAAAATATTTGCATTTTCCCATTAAGTTAACTGTAGCCAGTTAAACTTGCTACAGATGATTAGATTCAAATTTAAAACACAAGTAACAATTTAACTATGAGGTTTATAATTTAATAGCATCATTCAATCTCTCTGATTCAGAAAAGGAACAATGTAACTGGAATGTCATTCCTGCAGTAGTAAATTATTGTTAGAGATTATACAAATCTTTTAAAATGTATAGTTTTGAATACTTATTCTGTTTTTCTTTCCCTATTTTGCCATTCCTTCTTTTTCTATACCTAATTTGGTCATAGTTTGCCACATATATTTTCTGTCAGTTCCATGTTTCTTTCTCCATTCTTAAATCTTACTAGTCAAGAAGATATTCTTGGTCCTGCTGTGTACTGATGCTTTGGGTACTGTGGTGTCCACATCTCACTACAGGGCAAAGCCTTTTTGAGCTGAATGGTAATTGAGAAAGTTTAATTAATTTGTCACACTGCAAACTGTTTCCAGCAAAATCTGGGCTCTTGCCAATGGTTGGTCTCTCTCTTCTCCATTGTCTTTTCCCACTTTGATGATGATCACATTATCAAGTTCGCTGATGATACGACTGTAGTGGGTCTCATCAGCATGAGCTATGAGTCATCATACAGAAGGAGGTGCAGCAGCTAATGGAGTGGTGCAGAGCCAACAAGCTGTCTCTGTACGTGAACAAGATGAAAGAGATGGTTGTTGACTTCAGGAGGGCTCTCTACTTGACATTGACGGCTACCCCATGGAGATCGTGAAGAGCACCAAATTCTTTGGCATACACCTGGTGGAGAATCTCACCTGGATCCTCAACATCAGCTCCACAGGCAAGAAAGCCCAGCAGTGTCTCTACTTTCTGAGGAGGCTGAGGAAAGCCCATCTCCCACCCTCCATCCTCACCACATTCTACAGAGAGTTCATTGAGAGTACACTGAGCTGTTGCATCACTGCCTCATTCGGGAATTGCTCCGTCTCAGATCATAAGACCATACAACAGATAGTGAGGACAGCTAAGAGGATCATCGGCATCTCTCTTCCCCCCATTACAGACATTTACAACACGTGCTACATCTGAAAGGCTAAGAGCGTTGTGGAAGGCCCGGACACCCCTCACTCAAACTCTTCTCCTTCCTGCCATCTGGCAAAAGGTATTGGAGCATTCGGTCTCTCACGGCCAGATGGTGCAACAGTTTCTTTTCCCAAGCCATCAGGCTCCTTAACACAATATGATCGGACTCTTTCCTATCTGAAATACTTTGCATGACTTTGAATTGCTGCTAGAAAAATGTCTATTATTTATCATTCTTCCATTACACTGTAACTTGCACGTTTTGCACTTGTTATGCACTTTATGCCATGTACGATTGTGAAGTTTGTGCTGCCCATGTAGCACCCTCTGTCCTGGAGGAACGCTGTCTCATTTTTACTGTATTAGTTGTATATGATAGAAATGGCAAATAAAAGCTACTCTACTCTACTATACATGGAGTTGCCAAAATGCTGATTGATCATCCTTCATATCAATCACGTTTTTTTCAATTAGTGAAACCAAATTGACAATCTTTGTGGCAAGATTTTGTATCAGCTTTACTCCAAAATTAAACATTTAGCACAGTTAACTTTGACTTAAATTTTTATGGGTAGAACCCACAGCAATACTTTACATGCTTTAAATGTGCATGAGCAATAAACTAAAGTTTCCAACTCCCAAGTCTTGGATGTAATGCAGCTGATTAAACTCCAAAGTAAATTTGCCGGATTTTTCTAAAATTGGCTGCCAGGAATATCCAATAAAACATCAATTTTCCCAACAAATGGCTTTAGAAAATCCTACAAGTTGTTGTGGTTCTGTTCGCCGAGCTGGGAGTTTTTGTTGCAACAGACACATCGACCTAGACCCTATATATTGGCCACTGCAGCGGACAGCAACTGACAACCGGAAGCAGCAGATTCAAACCATTATAAATGCCGGAGGAATCAGCACAGAAGCGCTTCACAGGAGGCTCCCAAGCACTGAGGATGTCACCTAGAAAGGGGACGAAACGTTTGCAACAAAAACTCCCAGCTCGGCGAACAGAACCACAACAACGAGCACCCAAGCTACAAATCTTCTCACAAACTTTGAATCCTACAAGTTTCCAAAGATGTTCCATCAGTCATGCGAGTTCTCAGCATTAGAAACACAGCAGTTAGTCAATATAATTGCAGCTGTAGTTAAAACCTGGGTAAAACTGTTGGTTTGAAAGCCAGAATACTCTCAAACTCACTTGTCCACAATGTGTAAGGTTGAAATGAACAAATAAAGCTGAATTGTCCTCCAAGTCTGCACTATTACATTTGGACATGAGTAATTAGTCTGACACTGAGGGAGCATCACAGATCAGTAGAAACAATCTGTGCTTAGCTTAGTTTGTGTGTTCAGATAACAGCACTTCAGTCTGCTTTGTCTTTCATTCTAATTTTAGATAATGAATGGCTCACAGTATATCTTGAAGCCATTACTGACACAACGCTGCCCACTTCACAACCCCCTCCACCCTTCACAACTTCAAGAAGGTTATATTCATTTAATCCTCTTGGCAAATACTCTCTGGTAGAGTGACAACATTTCACCAGGCTCTTTCCTTACAAATTAAAGATGATTACACAGTGAATTCTAGAAATTCTGTGTCCAATTCTTGCATGATAGTTCTCAAGTCTGAACTGCTATTTTAAAAATTAACTGAATATTTCTTGAAGCAACAAACTGGATTAGAAGCTATCAATGTTGTGAGTTGATGTTTGAAGTTTGTGGTTCAGTTGCTCAGGGGAAACTTGGAAGGACAACATATCTATTGGTGTTTTGAAAAACATTATTCTTTACATTACAGTAGTAGTTCCAGGTTTACTGACTAATTAGGTTGAGCAGGCTGGATAATGATCTGCTGAAGACAATTCCAATTCCAATATTAATTGGTATCATTGCGAACATGAAAATTAATGCAAGGTAAAGTAGGAGCAGATTCTCTGATCCTATTGAACATCGAAACAGGCTCAAGGGACTGAATGTGTTACTGCTAATCTGTGACGAGTATATCACCCCATTCATCTTCACACTGCTTTCTCAAAACTGATCTGATTGGTCAATCCTCCTATCAACTGACCCTGCAGTCCTCAGGCCCTCAAAACCCAAGGATTTTAATCAAGAACATCTCAGCAGCTGGAGCAGAAATCTGTACTTAATATCAAACAGAGAACTGTGAATGCTGGAAATTTGAAACAAAAACAGAAATTGTTGGAAAAACTCAGCAGGTCTGATAGCATCTGTGGAGAGAAATCAGAGTGAACATTTTGAGTCCAGTGACCCTTCTTCAGATCAATTGGTTTCTCCCCAAAAGCCTTGCTAGATTATTTCTGGTATCTGGACAGTCTCCTAGTCCTTCACTGAAACCATGGTTTGTTTCATGTGGAAGTACTAGGAAGAAGAACATTGAAACCTTGTGCAAGGATATGCATTTAATACTCTTAAGGCATACACTTATGCAAGGAATTGAATGCCATAGGAGTAATATTTCTTTCTTATTTTGTACATTTTTCATTGCCGGATGGAAAGCAGCCTTTTCACTCAGCATAAATGGTAAGACAAGGATTGATGCTGAGCAATGAGGTGTTGGTGAAGTTAATTTTTGGCCCTCCGAGGGGTGGAGTACGTGAATCTCTCAACGAGAACATCCCAGATCCTGGGCAATGATGTGTGCCATTGTGGATGACTTAGCCACGTTTCGTTGAATCTAGCATTTTCATCCTGGGAGTTTTCTGAGCAGTCTCTATTCTCAGTGTTGTTCTTCCTGCTGATCTGAATGTTACTGATGTGTATTCATGTGCACAGTACAGTACACGTTTCTGGAGTCGCTGACATATTGAAGAATGCTTCAGGTCTGTCCAGGCTTCAGTTGCAAGGGACACATCTGATTGTCATATACATTCATGGTATCAGTCCAAAGTCCCCATGCTTTGGTTACTCACAGTGATGTTGTATGTGAGGATGCCTTGACTCCAATCAGTAAACCAGTAAGCTAGCTTTCAGTCAATATGAAAACATTATGGAAGTTAAGTGGCCACATGATGAAAGCATCGTGGCAGCTGCCTGAGAATCTTGTATACATCTTGATAAAGACCTTTATATGCTTGCACACCAGCTGTGCAGTACTGTACAGTGCAATTTAATATTCTCATTTTACTAGTTTCAGTTTTGGCTTTGCTCTGCTATTTGTTTCCCGTGAGCAAACAATAATGGCATCTATTTTACTCATTGCTGCCAAGCCATTATTTCAATTTCTGAACTTGCCTGAAATACAAAATATTCCACAGTAATGCAAACAGTACTGTGGGGCCTCAGTTTCTGTCCCTGTCTTGAGCTGGTCCTCAGACAGAGTACGAGGAGGTGGGGTAGAATCTGTCTAAATGAAACATTTAGAAAGAAATGTAAAATTGGCTGCATCAATATGGATTTATGAAAGGAAAGTCAAGTTTGACAAACTTAGAGTCATAGGGATGTACAGCACGGAAACAAACCCTTCAGTCCAATCCGTCCATGCAGACCAGATATCCCAACCCAATCTAGTCCCACTTGCCAGTACCAGCCCGTTCATCAACTTTACTAACACCTTCCATCCCGACCTTAAATTACTGTATCGGCGCTGCCTCGTGCTCCCACGAGGAAGTTGAACAGTTCATCAACTTTACTAACACCTTCCATCCCGACCTTAAATTCCCCCACCTTTTCCTCCGCTACATCGATGACTGTATTGGCGCTGCCTCGTGCTCCCACGAGGAAGTTGAACAGTTCATCAACTTTACTAACACCTTTCATCCCGACCTTAAATTCACCTGGACTGTCTCAGACTCCTCCCTCCCCTTCCTAGACCTTTCCATCTCTATCTCGGGCGACTGACTCAACACAGACATCTACTATAAACCGACTGACTCCCACAGCTACCTGGACTACACCTCCTCCCACCCTGCCCCCTGCAAAAACTCCATCCCATATTCCCAATTCCTTCGTCTCCGCCGCATCTGCTCCCAGGAGGACCAGTTCCAACACCGCACAGCCCAGATGGCCTCCTTCTTCAAGGACCGCAGACTCCCCCCCAGACGTGATCGACGATGCCCTCCACCGCATCTCCTCCACTTCCCGCTCCTCCGCCCTTGAGCCCCGCTCCTCCAACCGCCACCAAGACAGAACCCCACTGGTTCTCACCTACCACCCCACCAACCTCCGTATACAGCATATCATCCGCCGTCATTTCCGCCACCTCCAAACGGACCCCACCACCAAGGATCTATTTCCCTCTCCTCCCCTATCAGCGTTCCGCAAGGACCACTCCCTTCGTGACTCCCTCGTCAGATCCACACCCCCCACCAACCCAACCTCCACCCCCGGCACTTTCCCCTGCAACCGCAGGAAATGTAAAACTTGCGCTCACACCTCCACACTCACTTCCCTCCAAGGCCCCAAGGGATCCTTCCATATCCGCCACAAGTTCACCTGTACCTCCACATACATCATCTATTGCATCCGCTGCACCCGATGTGCCTCCTCTATATTGGGGAGACAGGCCGCTTATTTGCGGAACGCTTCAGAGAACACCTCTGGGCCGCCCGGACCAACCAACCCAACCACCCTATGGCTCAACACTTTAACTCTCCCTCCCACTCCACCGAGGACATGCAGGTCCTTGGACTCCTCCACCGGCAGAACATAACAACACGACGGCTGGAGGAGGAGCGCCTCATCTTCCGCCTGGGAACCCTCCAACCACAAGGTATGAATTCAGATTTCTCCAGTTTCCTCATTTCCCCTCCCCCCACCTTGTCTCAGTCGGTTCCCTCAACTCAGCACCGCCCTCCTAACCTGCAATCTCCTTACTGACCTCTCCGCCCCCACCCCACTCCGGCCTATCACCCTCACCTTGACCTCCTTCCACCTATCCCACCTCCATCGCCCCTCCCCCAAGTCCCTCCTCCCTACCTTTTATCTTAGCCTGCTTGGCTACTCTCTCTCATTCCTGATGAAGGGCTTATGCTCGAAACGTCGAATTCCCTATTCCTGAGATGCTGCCTGGCCTGCTGTGCTTTGACCAGCAACACATTTTCAGCATATCCCTCCAAACCCTTCCTATTCATATACCCATCCAAATTCCTTTTAAATGTTCCTGTTCCTGACTGTAAAGAACCCAGCTGGGACTGCACCTTTTGGGCATGCAAGCTTTCAAAACTAATAGCTTTAGAGTTACATAAATTCATACATAAATAGGCTTCTCAGCCCGTCAAACTTGTTCTGCCATTCAACTAGATCATGATTTATCTGTAACTCAGTTATATTTGCCTGGACTTTTTTCATACCCTTAATAGTTGACCTAGCAAGAATCTATCAAACTTATTCGAAAGAGTTGTAATTATTCCAGCATCATCGATAATCCTTGGTGTAACCAGATTCCAGAAATTAGCATTAGCTAAGAGTGAGAAGTTAAATGAATTGAATGTTACTATATCCCTTGGACCGGTAAACCTTCATCACAGATTATCGATGAAGTCACCTAGAGAAATAGTTAATGCCTTGGTAGTGATCATTCAAATTCTATCAATTCTGGAACAGTTTCTACAGACTGGAAAATAGCAAATGTTTAGGAGGGGATAAGAGGAAGAACAGAAAACTACTGAGCTGTTAGGATTGGCATATTCGGGAAAATAATATATTCTATTATAAAGGCTGCGATAATGAAACATTTAGAAAGAAATGTAAAATTGGCTGCATCAATATGGATTTATGAAAGGGAAGTCAAGTTTGACAAACTTAGAGTCATAGAGTCATAGGGATGTACAGCAGGGAAACAAACCCTTCAGTCCAATCCATCCATGCAGACCAGATATCCCAACCCAATCTAGCCCCACTTGCCAGCACCCGGCCCATATCCCTCCAAACCCTTCCTATTCACAAACTCATCCAAATGCCTTTTAAATGTTGCAATTGTAACAGCCTCCACCACTTCATCTGACAGCCCATTCCATACACGCACCACCCTCTGTGTGAAAACGTTGCCCCTTAGGATTCTTTTATATATTTCCTCTCTCACCCTAAACCTATGCCCTCTAGTTCTGGACTCCCCGACCTCAGGGAAAAGACTTTGTCGATTTATCCTATCCATACCTCTCATAATTTGTAAACCTCTATAAGGTCTCCCCTCCGATGCTCCAGGGAAAACAGCCCCAGCCTGTTCAATCTCTCCCTATAACTCAAATCCTCCAACCCTGGCAACATCCCTGTAGATCTTTTCTGAACCCTTTCAAGTTTCACAACATCTTTCCGATAGGAAAGAGACCAGAATTGCATGCAATATTCCAACAGTGGCCTAACCAACGTCCTGTATAGCCTCAACATGACCGCCCAACTCCTGTATTCAATAGTCTGACCAATAAAAGAAAGCATACCAAACACTTTCTTCACTATCCTATCTGTCTGCGACTCCACTTTCAAGGAGCTATGAACCTGCACTCCAAGGTCTCTTTGTTCAGCAACACTCCCTAGGACCTTACCATTAAGTGTAGAAGTCTTGCTAAGATTTGCTTTCCCAAAATGCAGCACCTTCCGTTTATCTGAATTAAACTCCATCTGCCACTTCTTTGCCCATTGGCCCATCTGGTCCAGATCCTGTTGTAATCTGAGGTAACCCTTTTCACTGTCCACTACACCTCCAATTTTGGTGTCATCTGCAAACTTACTAACTATACCTCTTAAGCTCGTGTCCAAATCATTTATGTAAATGACAAAATGTAGAGGCCCCAGCACTAATCCTTGTGGCACTCCACTGGTCACAGGCCTCCAGTCTGAAAAACACCCCTCCACCATCACCCTCTGTCTTCTACTAGTCATCTAAATGGCTAGTTCTCCCTGTATTCCGTGAGATCTAACCTTGCTAATCAGTCTCCTATGGGGAACCTTGTCGAACACCGTACTGAAGTCCATAAAGATCACATCTACCTCTCTGCCCTCATCGATACTCTTTGTTACTTCATCAAAAAACTCAATCAAGTTTGTGAGACATGATTTCCCACGCACAAAGCCATGTTGACTATCCCGAATCAGTCCTTGCCTTTCCAAATACATGTATATCCTGTACCTCAGGATTCCCTCCAACAACTTGCCCACCACCGAGGTCAGGCTCACTGGTGTATAGTTCCCTGGCTTGTCTTTACCACCCTTCTTAAGCAGTGGCACCATGTTTGCAAACCTCCAGTCTCCGGCACCTCACCTGTGACGATTGATGATACAAATATCTCAGCAAGAGGCTCAGCAATCACTTCTCTAGCTTCCCACAGGATTCTCAGGTACACCTGATCAGGTCCTGGGGATTTATCCACCTTTACCCATTTCAAGACATCCAGCACTTCCTCCTCTGTAATCTGGATATTTTGCAAGATGTCACCATCCATTTCCCTACCGCCTGTATCTTCCATATTCCTATCCACAGTAAATGCTGATGCAAAATGCTCATTTAGTATCTTCCCCATTTTCTGTGGCTCCACACAAAGGCCTCCTTGCTGATCTTTGAGGGGCCATATTCTTTCGCTAGTTACCCTTTTGTCCCTAATGTATTTGTAAAACCCTTTGGATTCTCCTTAATTCTATTTGCCAAAACTATCTCATGTCCCCTTTTCGCCCTCCGGATTTCCCTCTTAAGCATACTCCTACTGCCTTTATACACTTCTAAGGATTCACTCGATCTATCCTGTCTATACCTTGCATATGCTTCCTTCTTTTTCTTAACCAAACCCTCAATTTCTTTAGTCATCCAGCATTCCCTATACCTACTAGCTTTTCCTTTCACCCTGACAGGAATATACTTTCTCTGGATTCTTGTTATTTGAAGGCTTCCCATTTTCCCGCTGTCCCTTTACCTGTGAACATCTGCACCTAACTGCTTTCGAAAGTTCTTGCCTAATACCGTCAAAATTGGCCTTTCTCCAATTTAGAACTTCAACTTTTAGATCTGGTCTATCCTTTTCCATCACTATTTTAAAACAAATAGAATTATGGTCGCTAGTCCCAAAGTGCTCCCCCACTGACTCCTCAGTCACCTGCCCTGCCTTATTTCCCAAGAGTAGGTCAATTTTGCACCTTCTCTAGTAGGTACATCCACATACTGAATCAGGGTTAAAAATCACACAACACCAGGTTGTAGTCCAACAGGTTTAATTGGAAGCACACTAGCTTTCGGAGCGACGCTCCTTCATCAGGTGGTAGTGGAGGGCTCAATCCTAACACACAGGATTTATAGCAAAAATTTACAGTGTGATGTAACTGAAATCTTACAGTGAAAAATTGATTGTCTGTTAAGCCTTTCATGTGTTAGAATACCGTGATAGTTTCACTTCTTTCATGTGTAAGTCACAAAACCTTTTTTTTAAAAAGTTGCATTCTCAGGTTAGCTGTTAACAACGGTGATAGCTAGACAATATGTTGAAGGTGCTAGCCCCCTGTGTTCTCTGTCTATGCCATGATGTTTAGATTGATTCTAATCTAAAAAGTGAGATAGCGGAATTCATGCAGTTTTTGAGCTCAGAGTTCTACATGAATGCATGCAGTTTTTGAGCAAAGTACAATGTAACCCTGAAAGTACAAATTCACCCCACAAAATATATGGGTCTTTGTCTCTGTGTGTGTGTGTGTCTGCCTGGGTTGGGAGTTGTGAGTGTGTGAAAGTGTGTGTGTGTGCAGTGAGTGCAGAGTGTCTTAAGTCTGTGACAGAGTACATGTGTGAGTGTGGAAGTGTGTGTGTCTGTAAGGGAGTGTGTGGGTGTCTGTGTGCGCGTCTGTGTGTATGTGTGTCCATGTCCACTGGGAGGGCACACTCCTGTCTGTTGATTGTCTATGTCCACACTCTGACACATCTTGCAGCGTCTACCATGACAGGGTTGTATGGAGTTGTCGTGAGAGCTGGGCAGCTTGCTACGAACAATAATCTGTTTGAGGTTTGGCGATTGTTTCAAGGCAAGTAGTGGAGGTGTGGGGAAGGTCTTGGTGAGGAGCTCATCCTCATCAATAATGTGTTGCAGGTCACAAAGTACCCTTCATTGTTCAGTATTTCCTAGGAGCTGAAAAATTATGCCATGTTCTTCGTGACCTGCAACACATTATCAATGAGGATGAACTCCTCAACAAGCTGCCCCCAACTCAGGCAGACAGACACACACAGACAGACAAAGACCCACATGCACACATATATTTTGTGGGGTGAATTTGTACTTGCAGGGTTACATTGTACTTTGCTCAAAAACTGCATGTATTCATGTAGAACTGAGAGTTTAAAAACTGCATGAACTCATGTAAAACTCCGTTATCTCACTTTTTAGATTAGAATCAATCTAAACATCATGGCATAGGCAGGGAACACAGGGGGGCTAACACCTTCAACATGTTGTTCAGCTATCACCATTGTTAACAGCTAACCTGAGAATGCAACTTTTTAAAAAAAAGGTTTTGTGATTTACATGAAAAAAGTGAAACGATCACTGTATTTTAACAGATGAAAGGCTTAACAGACAATCAATTTTTCTATGTATAATTTCAGTTACATCACACTGTAAATCTTTGATCTAAATTCTGTGTTAGGATTGAACCCTCCACTACCACCTGATGAAGGAGCGTCACTCCGAAAGCCAGTGCTTCCAATTAAACCTGTTGGACTATAACCTGGTGTTGTGCGATTTTTAACTTTGTACCCCAGTCCAACACTGGCATCTCACCTCTACACACATCATCTATTGCATCCGCTGCACCCGATGTGGCCTCCTCTATATTGGGGAGACAGGCCGCTTACTTGCGGAACGCTTCAGAGAACACCTCTGGGCCGCTCGGACCAACCAACCCAACCACCCCATGGCTCAACACTTTAACTCTCCCTCCCACTCCACCGAGGACATGCAGGTCCTTGGACTCCTCCACCGGCAGAACATAACAACACGACGGCTGGAGGAGGAGCGCCTCATCTTCCGCCTGGGAACCCTCCAACCACAAGGTATGAATTCAGATTTCTCCAGTTTCCTCATTTCCCCTCCCCCCACCTTGTCTCAGTCGGTTCCCTCAACTCAGCACCGCCCTCCTAACCTGAAATCTCCTTACTGACCTCTCCGCCCCCACCCCACTCCGGCCTATCACCCTCACCTTGACCTCCTTCCACCTATCCCACCTCCATCGCCCCTCCCCCAAGTCCCTCCTCCCTACCTTTTATCTTAGCCTGCTTGGCTACTCTCTCTCATTCCTGATGAAGGGCTTATGCTCGAAACGTCGAATTCCCTATTCCTGAGATGCTGCCTAACCTGCTGTGCTTTAACCAGCAACACATTTTCAGCTGGCATCTCCAAATCATACTCAATCAGAAAATTGTCTTTTACGCACTTAGCAAATTCCTTTCCATCTAAGCCCTTAACACTACGGTAGTCCCAGTCTATGTTTGGAAAGTTAAAATCCCCTACCATAACCACCCTATTATTCTTACAGATAGTTGAGATCTCCTTACAAGTTTGTTTCTCAATTTCCCTCTGACTATTGGGGGGGTCTATAATACAATCCCAATAAGGTGATAATCCCTTTCTTATTTCTCAGTTCCACCCAAATAACTTCCCTGGATGTATTTCCGGGAATATCCTCCCTCAGTACAGCTGTAATGCTATCCCTTATCAAAAACACCACTCCTCCTCCTCTCTTGCCTCCCGTTCTATCCTTCCTGTAGCATTTGTATCCTGGAACATTAAGCTGCCAGTCCTGCCCATCTTGGAATATTTTTGAGGACATTATTCATAGCATTGATAAAGGAGAACCATTGGACATGGTGTATTTGGATTTTCAGACTTTTGATAAGGTGTCACACAGGAGGTTAAATAAAATTACTGTGCCTGGCATTGGGTGAGCTATGGTAGTATGAATTTATCATACAGGAACAGAAAGCAAAGAATAGGAATAACAAATCATTTTTCAGGATGGGAACTGTTACTAGTGGGGCACCGCAATGGTCAGTGCTAGGTCCACCACTGCTTACAACCTACATAAATTATATGGATAGGCACCGATTGTAATCTTTCCAAATTTGCTGATGGGAACATAAATTATGAAGAAGATGCAAGGAGGCGCCAAGAGGACTGCGACAGGCTAAGTGAATGAGCTTGAAGGTGGCAGATAAGATATGATTGAATAACCATTGAACCATAGAAAGGTTAGAGAACAGAAATAAGCCATGCAACCCAGCTTGCTCATTTTCCAGCAACTAACCTGTAACCTTGCAGCATACAGCACTTCGGTGCAGATCCAGGTTCCTTTGAAATGAATCATCATTTCCAGTAACCAGCTGGACAGTGAATTCCAGATACCCATCACCCTCTGGGTGGAAAAGGTTTTCTTCATTTCCCTCTAATCCTTCTACCAATCACCTTAAATCTGTGCCTCCTGGTAACTAACCTCCCTGCTAGAGGAAAGAGATCATTCCTGTCAATTCTACCTAAGCCCCTCACCATCTTTTACACCTCTAATAAGTTATCCCTCAGCATCCCCTACACTAACGAAAACAACCTTGGCCTGTCCAATCTTTCTGCATGCTGGCAACCCTCAAGCACTGACTCCATTCTTGTAAATATCCTTAGTACTCTAGAGTACTTTTGTCCTTCCTCTGATGTGGTGACCAGAAATGTACACAATTCCAGCTGTGGCCTAACCATGATCTTCTTTAGTTCTTTAGTTTACATCTCTGCTCTAGCCTTCAAGACCTCACCCAATGAAAGAAAACACCTCCTATGCCTCTGTAACTGCACTGCCACCTTCAGGAAGCTGTGGAATTGCATTCCAAGGTCTCTCAATTCATCCACCCCTTCTCAATAACTTTTCTGTTTATTGCACATTCACTCACTTTGTTTGACTTGCCCAAATGCATAATCTCAACCTCTCCAGATATCATTCTATGTACCACTGTTTCACTTGCTCAACAGAACCACTAAATATTTTGTAACAATTCTTATTATATACTATAATAACTATTAAATATATCTGTCTGCAGCCAACACCCACCGTCTTCATTAAGCAACCAGTTTTAGTGTCATTGCAAATTCCCCAATCATACCTCCCACACTTAAATTTAAAGTCATTACTATACTCTAGAAATATCAAGGGATCCAAAACTGAGCACCCTTTTACACAGCGAGTATAGAATTCACTGCCTGGAAATATGGTGGAGGCAGGTTCAATTGAGGCATTCACAAGGGAGTTGGATTATTATTCAGACAGAAACGGTGCACAGGACACAAAGCAGGAGACTGCGAAAAGCTGAAATGCTCAGAGCCAATGTGAATATGATGGGCCAAACAATTCTAAAAGATCCTGACAATACCCTATACATCTTTGAAAGGCCCATCCCTGCCCTTAACCAGCCTCTTGCTCTAAATGTACTGATAAAACATATTTGGATTTTCCTTTAGTTTTACGAGCTATTATTTTGTTGTATCCTCTTTTTGTTTTCTTAATTTCCTTTTTCACTTCACACCTATATTTTTCATACTTCTTCAAGCTTCCTAAAGTATTACTTTTTTGAGATTGTTGTAATCTCTATTTTTCTGATTTATCTTGCTCTGTATCTTCTGGATAACCAGGTGGCTTTCGATTTAGCTGTATCTCCCTTCTCCTTATGAGGCCCAGGCCTGCACTGTTCTTGCCAAATCTTGTTTCTGCATATTGCCCACTTATTTGCTACTGACTTTCCTTGGAGTGGCTTTTGCCAGATCCTCTCTCAGCTTTGTAAAAATTGTCTTCCCCCAATTTAAAACTTTTGTCCTTTTCTATCATTGTCACTCACCATAATTATACTAAATTTAACTGTAATATGATCACTATCTCAAAAATGGTCACCTCACTGCTACTCACAATATAAAAATTACTATGTCTCTCACTGAGCTTGAGCTTGTTATCAGCATGGAGCAAACTATCTTGGAATCACATTGACAGTTGCAGAAACACATGTCTGATCCACAAATATGTAGCTCATATCACTAGTGCCCCTTACAACAGAGCCACCCATGGTGCCACTAACTTGACTCGAATTGCACTGTCCTAAGGAACCATCATACTTACCACTTGCCAAAATGGAATACAGATGAACAAACATGATGTACCCATGGCATTCCTATGCTGCATGGTTCTCTTACACTGGGGCTGATGGTTGCCAATTCCCTCATTACCAGTACATCTCCCTAATTGTACTGTCCATGTAGTCCCCTGCCCACTGAATGCACAGCAGTGACTCAGCCCTGCTCAAGTTCTGAATCTTGGAGGTCAAACTTATGCTGTTGGCGACGCTTCATACAGATATATTCATCTAATTCTTATGGTAAGTCTATGGCTTCATACATACTGCAAGTTGTACACTCCACTTGGCAGAGCTGATCTGCAATCACGTTACTTAAAACCAACAAGAATAGGAGAAATACTTGCCAACCAGTTTCTTCTCCTGTACTGATGTTTCAGCGAGCTAAGTAAGGCAGCTCCTAATTCAGACTCACCTCTTGCACTGCTTTTAATCTCGCTGACTACACCCCATCAAGCTGATTTCAACCTCTGATTGTTTCCCTCTCTGAGTGATGCTGACAGCTTGAATCAGAATGCTCACCTCACCTGTCCCTCTGGTAGCTGCTGATTGCCTGTCACAGCGACTTCACCAGACTTTCTTTGGTAGAAAAGAACAGAGGGGCAGAATCTTTCTTAAACAGTGAAACATTAGCATGCTTAGTTGTAGACATGGACCTAGAGATTTTGGTGGATGGTGTGGGACATCCTCTGCCCCCAAGCTGAGCAGTGGAGGCCATAACACCTAACCATGTCAGCCTGATCCAAGGTGACCACCCAGCTTAAAGCACTCTCAGTTGTCTGCAGAATGCACAGCATCGTAGGAAGAGGGTCAATGACCTTCTCCACTTTGGCAGCATAAGTATCTCTGTCTTCTCTCCAATGCCTCACACTCACTCCAGCTCTTTTACTATGTGCACCTCCTGTCAAGGGTCATGTTATATCACTCTCACTGTTGCCTCCAATATCTTCCCTCCCCCGCTGACACCTTCACCAACTTCTGACACCAAGAATGCTGCATGCTCTCTGTGCTGTCCACTCACTTGCTCAGGACTCCTCCCCACTTCTCCAACAGCAATGGACTGTGCCATCCATTGTCATTGCCATAACACCTGCATCTCTTCGTTCAATGAGCTCCCAACAGGACAGAAAGACTCAAGATGAGTGGTGGGAATTAATTGCAGCATACTTCCAGGAATCCTCATCTAACTGCAATTACAGGTAGGTGTGGCTCACGTCCAGTTTTGTGAAGCTTCGCCAGTTTTGTCTATAAGTTCTCTATGTAAGGGATTGGGTATTTAACCAACTGCAAAAAGTGCTTACTGTTTGCTTAAAATCCCCACAAAGGCGAACTGAGCTGTCAGGCTTCACGATTGGTATGTCTGGTGCTTCCCATTCCGTAAACTGGACTGATTTGATGAGCCCTTTGTTTTCCAGCCTCCTGATTTCTGCCTCTAGATTCTTAGAGTCATAGAAAAGTACAGCATGGAAACAGACCCTTCGATCCAACTCGTCCATGCCAACCCGATATCCCAACCTAATCTAGTCCCACTTGCCAACACCTGGCCCATATCTCTCTAAACCCTTCCTATTCATATACCCATCCAGATGCCTTTTAAACTCTGTAATTATACCAGCCTCCACCACTTCTTCCGGCAGCACATTCCATACACGCATCACTTTCTGTATGAAAAAGTTGCCCCTTACATCCTTTTTATATCTTTCCCCTCCCACCCTAAACCTATGACCTCTAGTCCTGGACTCCCCCATCCAGGGAGAAGACCATGTCTATTTATCCTATCGATGACCCTTGTGATTTTATAAACTTCTATAAGGTCACCCCTCAGCCTCTGACACTTCAAGGAAAACAGCCCCAGCCTGATCAGCCTCTTCCTCTGGCTCAAATCCTCCAACCCTGGCAACAGCCTTGTAAATCTTTTCTGAACCCTTTCAAGTTTCACAACATCCTTCCAAAAGGAAGGAGACTAGAATTGTACCCAATGTTCAAAAAGTGGCCTAACCAATGTCTTGTACAGCCACAACATGATCTCCTAAGTCCTGTACTTAGTACACTGACCAATAAAGGAAAGCATACTGAACGCCTTCTTCACTATCCAATTACCTGCGACTCTACTTTCAAGGAATTATGAATACGCCAATGTTTCTTCGTTCAGGAACACTCTTCAGGACCGTACTATTAAGTGTATAAACCCTGCTCTGATTTGCTTTTCCAAAATGCAGCACCTCACATTTATTTAAATTAATCTGCCACTCTTCGGCCCATTGGTCCATCTGATCAAGATCCCGTTGTACACTGAGGTAATCTTTTTGCTGTCCAATACACCTCCAATTTTGGTGTCATTTGCAAACTTACTAACTATAGCTCTTATATTCGCATCTAAATAATTTATACATGACGAAAAACAGTGAAATCATCAGGCTAATGGCACTGGGCAGGACTTGCAAAATCATGGAATAGCTTTTAGGTCAAGGTGGCCTTGGCTCCTTAGACAATTCCTCGGCTTTCCTGATAAATGTCCAGGTATATAATTAGGACTTCACTCAGAGAGCCCATTTCTAATCGAAAAATGTTGAGCCAATCAGTTGAATCTTTCTCAATCAGGGTCACCCCATCAGGCTTGGGCCCGAGCCTATCACTACAACCAATGCTAACTGAACCAGCTGCTTGTCATAAGAGACCAGAACCAATGTTATACCCTTAAACTGTAAAGGTTCCCTAATATAGGTTCTCAGTCTAGCTGAGGTCTTACGCATACTTATGGGTTGGAGTCTCAAACAAATTTCGGTAAAGACTGGTTCCACAATCCCTGATACAAACACGCTGGTATCGACCTCCATTAGAACTGAATAATGATGCCCAGCTGATTTTAACAAATTAATAACAGTTTGGGATAACTTTGAATCAAGTTATCCCACTTTCAATCCAGTGTCCAACAGCATTCCCATCCAAAACTCTTCACTGCCATGTCTGAGCTGATGAAAATAGGATCTGAAAACATTTTCACTAAGGTACTGGTTTCTCCAACTTCTCTTCAAATTGATCGGCATGTTCCACTCCCTTTCCCTCACAGACAAAAATCTCCAGAGGCACAAGTGGGGCCAGCTGGGCTTTTACACTGGGGCTCCCACCCACCATTTTATTCCTTTTCACCTTGATTCTGACAGAGAAGGAGACACAAAAATCTGGGAAAAGACTGTAATTGCTGGAAATCTGTATTCATAAAAAACAAATTTAAGATATAACAAAGTGAAAACAAAGAACAGTGCATCACGAGGTGAAAAAGAATCAAAAGAAAGCTGTATTCTGTTCTGAAGTAAAGCTATTCTATCAGAATTATTTCAGCAATGGTAACTTTTCAAATATGAATACTGTTGACTTGAAGACATGGAGTTAAGATGTCTGCATTAGATAAAAATAAATTGCAAAATATAATGATTCTATGCCAAAGCCTAAAGCAAATTAAAATCCAGAAGACAAACAAATAAGAATAGTACAGTAAAACAGAAGGGACATAAATTCATTCTTTTCATTTGGCTGGCTCCAGAATGACGATTCCTGGGAAATAAATGTAAGATTTTCTAGATTCACATCTCTCTTTGTGAGCTGGTAATGCAATTGAACTTGATTGTTTTACTCAGAACTCAACAAAGGAACAGAGATAAAGACAAGCAGAGAGAGAAGAGAAGATTGAACCTAAATGTGCCAAGTATTATTTTAATGTAATTTAATTTCCTAATCTGTGAAACATCCTCTGTGATAATTTTTGGTTTGGAATTGCCAGAAGTGGCATTAGAACTCTAGGTGTGTAGCATTGGAGACCACTGAGTGCTGCTTCTTGAATTTCTGTTAATCAAATGGATAAAATATTAGTTTGTGCTATTCAGAACATCTACATTTGTGTGCAAGAGCTATCTCTAAAAAATATATATTTGTAAAAGAAGAAAAAGACTAACAAGCTAAATTTCAGAGCAGAGTTTCCAACTCAAGACTGTTACCGTCATTTCTAAACATTCTCTGTATCATTCATTATAAATGAGATCAAAAGAAAGTTGTAGTCAGAAAATCTGCAAAATGTGACCATCCTGACCTAAGAACAATAATAAATAAATGCATCATACAATTGTTTTAAGATGCAAAGGTGTTTTACTGTTGTAAAAGGGTTAATATTGAGATCCTCACTACTCACTTGAGTGACTGACAAGACATCAAGGTGAACATGGTTAAAGATGAAATGATGTACAGTAGCTTCATAAACCAACTGGCATTTATTCAGATTGAGGTATTCTTGGCAGGGAGGGAGTGACTGACCAGTTCCTGATGAAGGGCTTTTGCCCAAAACATTGATTTCCCTGCTCCCCAGAGGCTACCTGAACAGTTATGGTGCCTGCTGGATTTCAGAATGTTTAGTAAAAAGAAAAAGGAACCAGAGGTGGGTCAGCCATTCCTTCAAGCCTGTTAGTCCATTCAATGGCTGAACTATCTCAACGCCAACTTCTTTTAACATCCTCCCATTTCTTAATTTCAAAAATCTATCAGTTTCCATCGATTGTGTGATGAAGTATTCCAAACTCTTTGGAGTAGAGAAGTTTGAAAGATTCACAAATTTCTGAGTGAAGAACTTTCTCCTTGTCTTGTCCAAAATGTTTGTTCTCTTATTCAAATAAAGTTGGGTTCTGCCTAGTGGTGACGTTCTGCCTTCAGACCTTGCAGCGATACCTTTACGTCGAGCCTCCTCCTAGGTGATGCGCCCTGGTGATGCACTTTTTCTGCCAGGTGCGTAACCTCAACTACATGACATGCAGCTCCTGTTCATCAACCGTGACGGTTTGGAGGTCGCCCTCAGGACACTGCCTGTCTTTTACCAGGACCTGATCACTGTCTGGAACATGGTTGAATTGCGTTGCACCTACCCTCTGGCAGGAGTAGTGGCTGTCGTCAGGGAGCTGTTGCTCAGGAATTCGCAGCTCCGTACTCTCTGATTCGAGTGGCTGTCGGAGGGGTGGGCCATGGCGGTGAGGGTGACCAGGGTCAGGGACATGCTGGCTGGCGGGGGTCTGGGCTGGACGCCAGTTTGTGGCCACTGCCATTCAGCGTCTTAAAATGGCGGTGCTCGGATCCAATATAGTGCACCAGTTAGAGTCATTGAGATGTACAGCATGGAAATAGACCCTTCGGTCCAACCCGTTCATGCCAACCAGATATCTCAACCCAATCTAGTCCCAACTGCCAGTACCTGGCCCATATACCTCCAAATCCTTCCTATTGATATACCCATCCAAATGCCCCTTGAATGTTGCAATTGTGTCAGCCTCCACCACTTCCTCTGGCAGCTCATTCCATTCACGTACCACCCTCTGTGTAAAACAGTGGCCCCTTAGATCTCTTTTATATCTTTCCCCTCTCACCCTAACTCTATGCCCTCGCATTCTGGACTCCCCGACCCCAGGGAAAAGACTTTGCCTTTTTACCCTATCCATGCTCCTCATAATTTTGTAAACCTCTATAACGTCACCCCTCAGCCTCCGACGCTCCAGGGAAAACAGCCCCAACCTGTTCAGCCTCTCCCTATAGCTCAAATCCTCCAACACTGGCAACATCCTTGTAAATCTTTTCTGAACCCTTTCAAGTTTCACAACATCTTTCCGTAGGATGGAGACCAGAATTGCATGCAATATTCCAACAGTGGCCTAACCAATGTCCCGTACAACCGCAACATGACCTCCCAACTCCTGTATTCAATTCTCTGACCAATAAAGGAAAGCATACCAAACACCTTCTTCACTATCCTATCTACCTGCGACTTCACTTTCAAGGAGCTATGAACCTGCACTCCAAGGTCTCTTTGTTCAGCAACACTTTCTAGGACCTTATCATTAAGTGTATATGTCCTGCTAAGATTTGCTTTCCCAAAATGCAGCACCTCGCATTTATCTGAATTAAACTCTATCTGCCACTTCTCAGCCCATTGGCCCATCTGGTCCAGATCCTGTTGTAATCTGAGGTAACCCTTTTCGCTGTCCACAACACCTCCAATTTTGGTGTCATCTGCAAGCTTACTAACTGTACCTCTTATATTTGCATCCAAATCATTTATGTAAATGACAAAACGTAGAGGGCCCAGCACCGATTCTTGTGGCACTCCACTGGTCACAGGCCTCCAGTCTGAAAAGCAACCATCCACCACCAAGTGTGTGGTGGAATCCCATCTTTGCTCACCCCTGCCCGGATGGAATTTCACATTGGCCCCAAGGCCCTGTACTTCTCCCAGGAACCTGTGCCCCACAACCTGAGCCGCCTCCAGAATTTTAGTTTTGTCCCCTTCAGGGATGTATCACGGCAAGCTCTATACAGACTGCTGCTGCACACTATTCACCTCTTCTCTCTCATCCACCACCCAGACATGCCTTGGAGTGCCCATTTGCCACCGGGCGGTGGCGATCCCCAATAGAGGGCTCTCTACATGAGAGTTCTTCCCCTTTCGCTCGGGGATCTGGAGTGAAGGATGCTGCAAGCAGCAGTCCCCTGCAACTGCAGATTGTGGTGGTTCATGGACCCCCAGCTCAACTGTTTGTTCTGTGGTGCTGTGGAGTCCGTGGACCATGTATATATTGGGTGTGGGTGTTTGCACTCTCTCTTTGATTTTCTTAAAAACCTTCTCCTCTGCTTTTGGTTGCATTTCAGTCCCACGCTCCTGATCTTCGGGCACCCGGTGCGGAGAGGGGAGGGTAGGTCAGGAGGTCATGGGTCTGCTCCTGGGCCTGGCCAAACTGGCCATAAACAGGTCCAGGCAGCAGGCCGTGGAGGGGGTTGTTAGGGCCAATTGCCTGCCCCTCTTCCACAGCTATGTCAAAGCCCCGGATATCCCTGAAGGAGGAGCATGCGGTGTCCACCAACACCCTTGAGGTTTTCAGGGAGAGGTGGGCACCGCAGGGAGCGGAGTGTATAATTTTCCCCTTCAACTCTATTTTGATTTAATCCCTGTCCTCCCCTTCACTGTTTGATCACGCAGCATTGCCCCCTGAGAAGGGCATTGCTTGTCACTGGCCACCCTGGTGTTTCCTTTCTTCCTGGAGGTGGAAATGGAATAAAGATTTATACACCTGTTGTCGTTTCACTGTGTCTCACACCGGCACACGCACACAATATGGGTGCTGGGGAAAATATAAGCACTACCACGGTTAGGTGGTAGTGTGGGGTATAAAAAGGAAAAAAAAAAGCTGGGCTCTGATGAAAAGTCACTGGACCTGAAATATTAACTCTGCTTTCGTCCCACAGATGCTGCCAGATCTGTTGGGTTTTGCCGGTAATTTCCGTTCTTGTTTCAGATTTCTTCCTCTGAATGTGGGGCTCCATTTTCTATAATCCCCAGCTAGAAAGAACATGACTTCAAACGAATGCCACCATAAAAAAACGAAATAGTTTTAAGTTAGCACTACTTTGAAAAGTTGCCAATTATCCTGGAAGACTTGGAATTTCTTGTCTTTGTATAAATAATGTGGAAAATGGTGTAAAAACAATGGAAAGTTGACATTTTTCTATTACGTAGTGATAAAATATCATCGTTCATGAGTGGGAAAATTACAGTGGATTAAACTGGTTATTACATTAAGTTTTTTTGTGCTTTTTATACTCAAAAGGGTTGAGAATTAATTTTGTCTAAGTTATTTGTGTCTTTTCAATGATTATTACTCGAAGTGCTGAGGGAGCTTGAGTTCTATGCGCAGTGTCACAAAAGGTTGTCTTATTTCTTTTTGTATCTGACTCACTGCAATCCTGAACACACTCTTTACTTTAACAGTCCTTCTAGGTTGTTACCCACACAATATTATTGTGATTAATGAGACCTGGGTCTGGTAAAAGTTACCGTTCTTCCAAATTTGAGACCAGCCATTGTATGGGATGAGGTTTTGTGTGCTTCTTGAGTTCTGTTGTTTCTGGGTTGTAGGGTATGCGTTCACCAGCAAGTTATCTGACATTTATTAAATTGATGCTATCATGCTAACATTCACTGAGCTAGGTCCTTTAGATTGGCATTGATTGTAAATGCATTAATCAACTTGATTATACTGTGATTCTGAGATTCTGATTTGATTTTGCTTGATTACAGATCTGAAACACAATATGACTAGCAAATAAAAAAGACATTTTGGATAAATTAGTGGTTTTCTTGTAGCAATTCTTGTGAAGGATGTGAAGTCCTTGTCACCATTTAACATTTTTAAATGAACTTGCTCCCTTTCATTCCGCTCATTCAGTCTCAAAGTGCCTTATCTTGTCCCTGGGCTGAAAGGAATGGAGAAGTGAACAAAGACGGTAGAGTCATAGAGATGTAAAGCACAGAAACAGACCCTTTGGTCTGACTTGACCATGCTGACCAGATATTCTAACCTAATCTCATCCCACTTGCCCAGCATTTGGCCTATATCCCTCTAAACACTTCCTATTCATATACCCATCCAGATGCCTTTTAAATGTTGGAATTATGTCAGCCTCCACCAATTCCTCTGGCAGCTCATTCCATACATGCACCACCCTCTGTCTGAAAAAGTTGCCCCTTAGGTCCCTTTTACCTTAGATGAACTCCGACGTCCAAAGATACTTGAAATTAGACAGCAGAGGCAGCAGCTGTGAAGGTTCACTTCAGAATCAGACAGCAGTGTAGGCTTCTTTCTCCATTGATTCACTTCCCACAATGTGGTCACTGCCTTTGTCTCCTTTCTGCCTTTTTTTAAAGTGCCATTCTTTTGATCTTTTTTTCCCAAAGTTCCAAAACAATGCAATAGCTTATAAAACAGTAACTACTGTTTCTAGAATTCGAAGAAATCAGCTCCAATACCGAAAATACCTCAAAAAAAGAAGCAGCTCATGAAGCCACAGTTTTTTTTCCGACCTCCATCTTGGATTATCCAGAATTGTTCACGTCCCACTTCAGAACTTCACAACGATCAAGAACAGATCTGCTGTAGTACTTTACTGTCAGGGCGCTGTCTCTTGCACTCGAGGTTAAACCTCGGCCATGATATGCCCAAAGTTGGTCTGGTAGTATATTGCAGGGATGGCAAACAGATCCTGTCATCATTATGAAATTGAAATCGATAACTTTGTTAGCCTGCACCAGAGAACAAACAGGAATCTTTCCAGGTCGGAAGTTTTAAAACACAATCAGTCCTTCACAGGGGAGCAATCGCAGACTTTATCTCTTCCTCTAGACTGCTGGTGACTCTTGCCTGACACTTGTAACAAAATCTTCTTCTGATAATATGGATGAGTAGCAAATACCCCCTTACCAATGTTCCTTATTCACTCATGGGCGTGGCTGGCTGGACAGCATTGTCCTAGTTGTTCTCAAGAGAATGGCCTGCCTTTTTGAACCACTGCAGTTGATATGTTGCAGGTAGACCCTTAAGTGAGGGAAATACAGAATTTTCACCTGCTGCCGAAGGATATTTTGTGATTTCTGCAGTGTATCGTGTAGATAGTACATACTGCTGCTACTGAGCGTCGGTGGTGGAGGGAATGGATGCTTGTTGTTGTGGTACCAATCAAGAGTGCTGTTTTGTCCTGGATGGTGTCAAACTTCTTGAATGTTGTTGGAATTGCACTCACCTAGTCAAGCGAGGAGTATTCCATCATACTTCTGACTTGTGCCTTGTAGATGGTGGACAGACTTTGGAGAGTCAGGAAGTGAGTTACTTGCTGCACTATTTCTAGCCTCTGACCTCCTGTTGCAGCTACTGCATTTATGAGTTAGGATGTCAATGTTACAGCTGTAAGAGACATCAGCAAGGCCACATTTGGAGTACTGCGTTCAATTCTGACTGCCCGGCCACTGGAAGGATGAAAATGATTCACAAGAATGTTACCGAGACTGGAGGGTTTGACTTATAAGGAGATACTGGATAGGCTGGGACTTTGTATCCCTGGAGTGTGGGAGTCTGAGAGGTGACCTTATAGCAGTTTGTAAGATCATGGACATAGATAAGGTGAAGAACCAAGGTCTTTTCCCCAGAACAGAGGAGTTCAAAACTAGACAGCATAGGTTTAAGGGGAAAGGGAAAAGATTTAAAAAGGATTGGAAAAGCAAATTTTTCACCCAGAGGGTGGTGTGTGTTTGGAAAGAGCTGCCAGAGGCAGAGGTAGAGGTGAATTCAATTACAATATTTACAAGACATTTGGACATGTACATGGAAATGAAAGATTTAGAGCAATATGGGTCAAATGCAGTCAAATGGGATTAGTTCAGTTTAGGAAACCTGGTCAGCATGGGCAGGTTGGGCTGAAGGGCCTGTTTCTGTGCTGTATGATTCTGACTGGCACAGTCAAAAATTCAATCCTGAGGCGAAACTCATCTCATCTCATCTGACTTTTAATGGAGGCATTTTGACATCACGTCAAACTCTCACCCCAAACAAGAAAAAAAATCAAATTCTGTTGAGGTCACTCAGCCAATAAAGCCATTTTGTTGTTTTTAAGCCAGACAGGTGCCAGACTCTCCAGCTTTAACAGAGGAGGAACTATTTCCATGGAACCTCCCACTCCCTCCACCCAGACCCCAAGGCCTGCAGCAGTTCTAGAAGCCAGCTCAGCTTCTTCAGGGCAGTTGGGGATGGGCAATAAATGATGGACCAGCAGCGAAACCCACATCCAATGAATGAATAAGTAATTTTAAAGTCAATCATGGAGCAAGGTAAGTTTAGATTAACTGAGGTTGGTGGCTTTTTTTAAGTTCAGCTTTGAATTTGTTAAGTCTTGCACAATTGTAAGGATAAGGTCCGGCTTCAAGATATGGTAATGAAACTAAACATGAGAAATTTACATTTCACCCATGAGTTGGGGAAAAAACAGCTAAGCTTGGATCTTACAGCCTCCCTCTGGCATGTTTGAAGGTGGTGGGGGGGTGGGGGGGAACTCATGAAATGCAACACATTGCCTATCCACCATCTTTCCATGCACCACTGACCTACCTCCTATTGGATGGAACTGAAGATGGAGGAGGAATTGGGTAGCTCACTCTTAAAGTGTCCTTGACATTACATTTCTGCAGCATTACTCCTGCCAGTTAAGCACCTGGCAGCCTTTGTTGAGTGAACTGGTATCGGGCAAAGTAAAAGGGAAGGGTGGAACTCCCGTTGGGGGCCCTCAAGCCCCTTGGAGGCATCCATCTCCCCAAGATCATATTCCTTCCCTTTTACATGTCCCACCCAATATCTCAAATCTAGCCTCCCAAATCCCTAGCCTCCCTGACGTCTGGCAGATTGTCCCGCCTGATAGCTCAAATTTAATTGCAGTTTAGCCTAAGTAACCTCCAGTTCTGTGGGGACAGGTTACAGTCCTAGCAGTGGCCTCTGCATACAGATACTACACTCCACCACAACAGGCCATCCTCAAGGATATATCTTGCTTGTCTGCAAATAATGCTCGATTAATGCATCAATTAATGCTCAAAACTGGTCTTCGTCAGCTCCTCTTTGTACAAAGCTGACCAATAAATGAAAATATGTACACTTTGAAAACAGAAATCTGACTTCACTAATACAAACATCTCCCCTGTGAGCCAATGCCTTTGAAGTTGTTTGAGCTGTCGAAAGAGTTTTGTTATTTCTCAATCAATTTGTGTGTCTGCACTGCCCTCTTGTGATGATCCTTATTAAATGCCTTTCCTAAACCAGCAGAGAAAAGAATAGCCGAGCTACACTAAATTATTCCACATCATAAATAAAAATGATCCCACTGAGCCTACACTTGAAAAGAATAGTGGATGTAGCTAAACCATTGAGAGATATTAAATACACTGCTTCCAGGAATGAGTACTGTGTTTTTCAGTTACCATAATAGCAAATTGTGTGACAGACACAGGTTATGAAACATATGTAGGGTTGGCTAGTGGGGAAAGATGAGTGCATTTGTCAATGTTTGTAACAGTCCTCTTTCTTTATAGGCTGTAAGGCAGATAAATAATTACTCTAAAGGAATGGGCCTCTATTTTTATTTTTAAACACATAGGAACATGCAGCTTTGTCTGATTCAGTCTCTTCAATCTTTGCTAATGATTGTTGTCAGGGAAGCAGATCCCACAAGGTAGGTAAATCTCAAAGACAGTCTTCTGCAGTTAGCCCAGATCTTGAAATCGTTGCTCATTACTGAGATAACAGAGCTAAATTCCTCAAATTATCATTGGACAAAAATGAAGAAGTACATTAATGTTATGCTGCATTTAGAATGAGCTATGCAGTCAGATAAAAATTACCAATGACTTCTAGGCATGCTCTTATATAACATATAGGAACAGCATGTGAGTTCACTGATCAACATCTCCAATTTAACTCATATCATTCAAAGTAAAAAGACAATTAATAATATTTTCTGTGCCCAGCCCTGTTGCCACTGCCAATGACTTCTTGCACTCTACACTGATGATTGGAAGGAGGAGGATTGAGCAGTAAGCAGTCAGTAAGATTTGTCCTCTTCTTGTGGATAGGATGTACTTGTACATCTTTCCACATGGCTGTACAGAACCTGTATTATATTTGCATTGAACATATTCATGAGGAGCAAAAGTAGGCCATTCAGCCCATCGGGCTCGCTCCGACATTCAATAAGGCAAAGGTTGATCTGATGACATCAAATCAACATTGTTGCTGACCCTTGATAACATTTCACCTGCGAGCTTATAAGAATCTATCTACCTCTGCCCTAAAAATATTCAAGGACCCTGTTTTCACCATCGTTTTGGGGAGAAAGTTGCAAAAACTCACAACCCTCTGAGAGGATTAGAAAATCAGCTAATCTCTATTTTAAACAGGAACTCCTGGTTTTACAATCTCCCAAAAATGGAAACATCCTTTGCACATCTGCCCTGCTAACATCCCTCAGGATTTTATATGCTTCGATCAAGTTACGTCTTACTCCTCTCCACACAAAGAGACACCAGCCTGATCATTCAACATTTCCTATCAGAGAACCTACCTATTCCACGTATTAATCTGATAAACTTTCCCTCAGCTGCCTCAAATATGTTTACTCCCTTGCCTAATTAGAATAACCAAAACAAATTAGAAACTAGATTAGATTTGGACAGAATAAAAATTTTTGCACTTCTCACTTTTTAAAAATTCATTCGTAGGATGTGGTTTTGATGGTTGGCTAGAATTTATTGCCCATTCCTTTTGGCTCCTGAGGGTGGGAGAGCTGCCTGCATGAACTGGTGAAGTCCATTCGCTGTAGGAACACTGATAACGACCCTCGGCATTTCAGGATTTCGACCTGTTAGGCAAGGAGACTAGGACCCGTGGACAGAGCCTTAAAATTAGAGGGGGTCAATTCAGAGCAGAAATGCGGAGATATTTCTTCAGCCAGAGAGTGGTGGGCCTGTGGAATTCATTGCCACAGAGTGCAGTGGAGGCCGGGACGTTAAATGTCTTCAAGGCCGAGATTGATAAATTTTTGATGTCTCGAGGAATTAAGAGCTACAGGGAGAATGCTGGTAAGTGGAGTTGAAATGCCCATCAGCCATGATTGAATGGCGGAATGGACTCGATGGGCTGAATGGCCTTACTTCCACTCCTATGTCTTATGGTCTTATGGACCCAGCAACACTGGAGGACCAGTGATATATTTCCAGGTCAGGATGGTGAATGGCTTGGAGGGGAACTTAGAGGTGAAGGTATTTCCTTGTAACTGCTGACCTTGTTCTTCTAGATGGTGATGTTCGTGAGTTTAGAAGGTGCTGCCTAAGGAGCACTGTTGAATTTCTGCAATGCATCTTGTAAATGGTACATACCACTGCTACTGAGTGTCCGTGGTGGAAGTAGTGAATGATTGTAAATGGAGGTAAAGACATCAACTTTCCTGATGGCATCTATGTGATGTGTCAAATTGATCACATGTACTGTCAGCCTGGGTCTATCAGCTGTTATATTTCAGTTTACCTCTTGGATTTTGTTGACTTGAGTATACGTCATTCTTGGAATTTTGGAGGCTTTTTGACGTTGACCCTTGGTTGGGTCTTCCTCACAGCTGCTGTGGAGCATTAGGAGAAAGTGAGGACTGCAGATGCTGGAGACTCAGAGTCAAAATGTGTGGCGCTGGAAAAGCCCAGCAGGTCAGGCAACATCCGAGGAGCAGGAGAGTCGATGTTCTGGGCATAAGTTCTTTGTGAGGAATGTGGGACGGGGAAGAGGCCTGAGAGCTAAATAGGAAGGTGGGGGTGGGGCTGTGGGGAAGGTAGCTGGGAAGGCAATAGGCAAATGCAAGTGGCAGGATGATAGTGATAGATCAGAGTGGAGAGTGGAGCGAATAGGTGGGAAGGGTGATGGACAGGTCGGACAGGTCAAGAGGGCTGTGCCGAGTTGGCAGGTTGCATCTGGGATGAGGTGGAAGGAGGGGAAATGATGAAACTGGTGAAGTCAATGTTGATGCTGTTGGAGGGTCCCAAGGTGGAGGATGAGATGCTCTTCCTCCAGGAGTCAGGTGGGTTGGATTCGGCAGTGGAGGAAGCCCAGGACTTGCAAGTCCTTGTGGAGTGGCCGGAGGAGTTGAAGTGATTGGCCACAGGGCGGAGGGGTTGTTTGGTGTGTGTGTGTACCAGAGATGTCCCTGAAATGTCCTGTGTGTTGGCATCCTGTCTCCCCAGTGTAGAGCAGACAACATTGAGAGCAACTGACACAGTAGAAGATACTGGGAATGGAGGGGGGATTTGTGTGGGGTGTTGACCTAGCAAGGATATCAAGGAGGAAAATATATCATTGGTGGTAGGGTCTGTTTGTAGATGGTGGAATGGTAGAGGATAATGCACTATATCCAGAGATTGGTGGGATGGGAGTTGAGGACTGGGGTGTTCTATCCTTGTTGCAGTTAGAAAGGTTGGGTTCAAGGGCACAAGCACAGGAAGTGGAGGAGATACATTGGAGGGCATTGTTGATCACGTGGGAGGGGAAACTGCGGTCCTTGAAATAGGTGCTCCACAATATCCAGAGGATTTTATTTTTCTTTAACTGTTCAGTTTCGGAAAAGAGAAGTTTGAAAGCCCTGTCATCTGTTGTCAATTATCTGCTGATCCCAGAAATATAGGTCGTTTTTTGGAAGACAGAATCAAAGTTCTCATAGAGTGTCAGTGGAATGCTCAATCATCTGTGTGTATTTGCGTTCCATTTTTTTATTGCACTCTTTACGCTCTTTAAAATGTCAGAATAAAAATTGATATTGCAGTGGAGTGCTTCTCTGTGTTTTTATTGGCTTCTCTCTTTTGTTCTGTTATTGTAGCTTGAAAGGTTACTTGTCTTCTTGCATGCTATTGTTGGAGTTGGTTAGTTCAGTTGGTTGGCTAGCTAGTTTACAATGTGAAGTGATGCCAGCAGCATGGGTTCAATTTCCCCACCAACTTCGGGGGCCGTGATAGACTCTCTTTCTCAACCTCTCCCCTCACCTGAGGCATGGTAGTTCTTGGGCTAAACCACCATCAGTGGTCTCCCTCTGGTGAGAGAGCAGCCCTATGGTAGGACTGTGGTGACTTTTTTGCTGTATGTTTGGAAGTAGCAGGGTTTTGCCTATTGGTTTGTGTCAGAACAGTGATGATGTCACATGGGCACTTACCTTAGGGTCATAGAGATGTATAGCATGGAAACAGACCCTTCGGTCCAACCCGTCCATGCCGACCAGATATCCCAACCCAATCTAGTCTAACCTGCCAGCACCCAGCCCATATCCCTTCAAATCCTTCCTATTCATATACCCATCCAAATGCCTCTTAAATATTGCAATTGTACCAGCCTCCACCACATCCTCTGACAGCTCATTCCATACACGTACCACCCTCTGCATGAAAACATTGCCCCTTAGGTCTCTTTAATATCTTTCCCCTCTCACCCTAATCTTTGCCCTCTAGTTCTGGATTCCCTGACCCCAGGGAAAAGACTTTGTCTATTTATCCTATCCATGCCCCTCATGATTTTGTAAACGTCTATAAGGTCACCCCTCAGCCTCCGATGCTCCAGGGAAAACAGCCCCAGCCTGTTCAGCCTCTCCCTGTAGCTCAGATCCTCCAATCCTGGCAACATCCTTGTAAAACTTTTCTGAACCCTTTCAAGTTTCACAATATCTTTGTGAAGGAGACCAGAATTGCACGCGATATTCCAACAGTGGCCTAACCAATGTCCTGTACAGCTGCAACATGACCTCCCAACTGCTGTTCTCAGTACTCTGACCAATAAAGGAAAGCATGCCAAACGCCTTCTTCATTATCCTATCTACCTGCAACTCCACATTCAAGGAGCTATGAACCTGCATTCCAAGGTCTCTTTGTTCAGCAACACTCTCTAGGACCTTACCATTAAGTGTATATGTTCTGCTAAGATTTGCTTTCCCAAAATGCAGCACCTCGCATTTATCTGAATTAAACTCCATCTGCCACTTTCTCAGCCCATTGGCCCATCTGGTCCAGATCATATTGTAATCTGAGATAACCCTCTTCGCTGTCCACTACACCTCCAATTTTGGTGTCATCTGCAAACTTACTAACTATACCTCTTATGCTTGCATCCCAATCATTTATGTAAATGACAAAATGTAGAGGGCCCAGCACCAATCCTTGTGGCACTCGACTGGTCACAAGCCTCCAGTCTGAAAAACAACCCTCCACCACTACTCTCTGTCTTCTACCTTTGAGCCAGTTCTGTATCCAAATGGCTAGTTCTCCCTGTATTCCATGAGATCTAACCTTGCTAATCAGTGTCTCATGGGGAACCTTGTCGAACTGCTTACTGAAGTCCATATAGATCACATCTACTGCTCTGCCCTCATCAATCTTCTTTGATACTTCTTCAAAAAACTCCATCAAGTTTGGGAGACATGTTGACTATCCCGAATCAGACCTTGTCTTTCCAAATACACGTACATCCTGTCCCTCAGGATTCCCTCTAACAACTTGAGGTCAGGCTCACCAGTCTATAGTTCCCTGGCTTGTCCTAACCGCCCTTCTTAAACATTGGCATCCTGTTAGCCAACCTCCAGTCTTCTGGCACCTCATCTGTGACTATCAATGATACAAATATTTCAGCAAGAGGCCCAGCAATCACTTCTCTAGCTTCCCACAGAGTTCTCGAGTACACCTGATCAGGTCCTGGGGATTTATCCACTTTTAACAATTTCAAGACATCCAGCACTTCCTCCTCTGTAATCTGGACATTTTGCAAGGTGTCACCAGCCATTTCCCTACAGTCTATATCTTCCATATCCTTTTCCATAGTAAATACTGATGCAAAATATTCATTTAGTTTCTCCCCCATTTTCTGTGGCTCCACACAAAGGCCACCTTGCTGATCTTTGAGAGGCCCTATTCTCTCCCTAGTTACCCTTTTGTCCTTAATATATTTGTAAAAACTCTTTGGATTCTCCTTAATTCTATTTGTCAAAGCTATCTCATGTCCCCATTTTGCCCTCCTGATTTCCCTCTTAAGTATACTCCTACTTTCTTTATACTCTTCTAAGGGTTCACTCGATCTATCCTGTTCATACCTGACATGTTTCCTTCTTTTTCTTAACCAAACCCTCAATTTCTTTAGTCATCCAGCATTCCCTATACCTAGCCTTTCCTTTCACCCTGATAGGAATATACTTTCTCTGGATTCTTGTTATCTCATTTCTGAAGTCTTCCCACTTTCCATCTGTCCCTTTACCTGCGAACATCTGCCTCCAATCAGCTTTCGAAAGTTCTTGCCTAATACCATCAAAGTTGGCCTTTCTCCAATTTAGAACTTCAACTTTTAGAACGAATCACTATTTTAAAACGAATAGAATTATGGTCGCTTGCCCCAAAATGCTCCCCACTGACAACTCAGTCACCTGCCCTGCCTTATTTCCCAAGAGTAGATCAAGTTTTGTACCTTCTCTAGTAGGTACATCCACATACTGAATCAGAAAATTGTCTTGTACACACTTAAGAAATTCCTTTCCATCTAAACATTCAACACTATGGCAGTCCCAGTCGATGTTTGGAAAGTTAAAAATCCCCTACCATAACTACCCTATTATTCTTAGAGATAGCTGAGATCTCCTTACAAGTTTGTTTCTCAATTTCCCTCTGACTATTGGGGTGTCTATAATACAATCCCAATAAGGTGATCATCCCTTTCTTATTTCTCAGTTCCACCCAAATAACTTCCCTGAATGTATTTCTGGGAATATCCTCCCTCAGCACAGGTATGATGCTATCCCTTATCAAAAATGCCACTCCCCCTCCTCTCTTGCCTCCCTTTCTATCCTTTCACACCTTTTCCCAGGTCAAGATGGTAAAACCAACAGATGACTGAACAGATAAACCTTTTTCATATGTAAAATGGTATTTTGTTGGTTTTTATTTCTACTTTCACTCCAAGACTTCTTTTTAATATTTACTTCCTGTCAGCACTTCTAAGCTGCCTTTTTTAAAAATCATGGCTGCCTTGAGTTTCCTATAACCTACATTATTTTTTACTCGAAAGAAAGCTAGAGTTCTCCGTGTGCTTCAATTTGTAATCTTTAGTTTTCGATGGAGCACACTGTCTTAGTGGTAGCTATGACTTGAGCTCTGAACTCAGGTTCGTGGATCACTTAGGAGGAAGACGTTTTATTCTGCTTTCACCTTGTCAGCCTTTAGCATTCACATACTGCCAGCGACTTGCTGTCATAGAGTCATACAGGTCTACAGCATGGAAACAGGCCCTTTGGCCCAACTTGCTCATGCCATCCAATTTTCACAATTAAACTACTCCCATTTGCCTGTGTTTAGTTCATATCCCTTTGTATCTACCCCATCCACGTACCTATCTAAATTCTTTTAGATGATGAAATTGTATTCACTTTCACCACTACTTCTGACAGCCTGTTCTAGACACTCACCACCCATAAATCAGGACTCATTTGGGATTTGAACCAAGGAACATTTACGTGACTACATCATACAATATACTAAGTAAGAATTGTACCCTTGGACCAACAAGCCATTGTTTGTCATGGCTAGCATTTAGTAACTACTGTAGATACCATGATGCACCTTGTATTTTACTTATATTAACTTATGTAATACATTCCACAAAGGGTTGGCTTCATGTGAGACCCATGTCTTGAAATTTATTTGCCTCATTTAATACTGACATGGCTACAATTACACACATCATGAAGTTTTTTGGCTACGTGTAAGTTGTGTTGTGTTTGGTGGACTGATTCTCACCATGAGGATGAATGAGGTATCTCGCCATGTCTTACCAAAACCCACTGCATGCATTACTATTGCCACCTCTATATCTGATTTCTGCACTACCACATCATGCACCAACTTGTTACTCTCTAGATATCCACCCTCAGACCAACATCTTTTTGTGTCCACATCATCTTGAAAAGCCTACTGTGTACCTAAAGAAATGCTGGTATCTGGCAGCTTCTCTGCCCGTTACTGAGGACTGAGAAGAGATGACTGAGAATGGTAAGTTGCCACCACAGTTTTCTGACAGGCACCTTGAGGTCCTGTTGACAGAGTTGTGCATAAGATGGTGCTGAAGAAGTCGTAGAGTCATACAACACGGAAACAGATCCTTTGATCCAACCAGCCCATGGTGACCAAGTTTCTCAAATTAAACTAGTCCCATTTGCCTGCATTTGGCCCTCATCTCTCTGAACCTTTCCTATTCATGTACATATCCAAATGTCTTTTAAATGTTGTAACTGTACCTGCATCTATTACTTTTTCTGGCAGTTCATTCCCCACATGAACCACCCTCTGTATGAAAGAGCTGCCCCTCAGGTCCCTTTTAAATTTTTCTCCACTTATTCTAAAAGTATGCCCTATAGTTTTGAACTCAGACTCCCGAGAGAAAAGACCTTTGTTATTCATCGCATTTCTCATGATTTTATAAAGCTCTGCAAGGCCACATCCAGTGGAAAAAATTCCAGCCTATCCTTTAATTCAAACTTTCCAGTCCCGGTATTCTGAACCCTCTCCAATTTAATAATAACCTTCCTACAGCAGGGCAACCAGAACTGCATACAGTGCTCCAAAAGTAACCTCACCAATGTTCTGTACTACTGCACCTTGACATCCTAATTCCTTTATTCAGTGGTCTGAGCAATGAAAGCAAGGATGCCCAACACCTTCTTAATCACCCTGTCCACCTGTGACGCAACTTTCAAAGGAAGTGGCCCTGTCATCCCTCATAAGGGCTCACCACACCAGGCCAGCCTGGTCATTGCCATCTCAATGTGGGCAATGGACTGCAGTATGAAAGAAGGACAGTACCCTTCCCTGCTGTACCAGGGTAAGTTCCATAGTCTACTCTCGGCCACCTCACACTCACTCTATTTATGTCACCACACCCAGTTTGCACTGAGGCTCATGCTCTGACACCCCTCTGTTGCTTGAAACACTTCCCTCACTTGCTCACATTGTGTCCCATGCTTTCACAACACTAATCCTGTATCCCCTCTGCACTACCTCTGCACTCCCCCAGAACACCTCAGCATACCTCGTGAATGCAACAGCATTGGTAGCCATGCCTTACTCAGTTGCCCCATTCAAAAATAAGGCTTGGTAGATGGAATGCAATGTGGGAAAATATGAGGTTATGCATTTTTTCAAAAGGAATGAAAAAATACAAATAGGAAATATTTTGGGTGAATAATTATTCCTGTTTTGCCATTAGAATATTCATATAAATTAATACTTTTCAGAAAACTATATGAAATATTTTATCTGATCAAACTATTTAATCTTTATCAAAGTATTCTGCCAGAAGTCTATCATGACATCCAGGGATGGTTTGAGTGACCTGTGGTCTTTTATAATATATTAAGATAATTTTCAGTCTCTCACCCTTGTTGCAGTGAGTTAAGGAGACTGCTGAAAACGATGAAATGAATTGCTTGTTCATAGACACCACGGGTATCAAATGACTTGGCTCCACCTTTGAAATGGTATATAAGGACCACCATGACCTCTGATAGATACACACTGCATAGTAAGCATGACGACAGGGCCTTTTATGTGTGTAACAAGAGAAGACATGGTGCTCGCTGAATAGATCACTCTCACTACAATAACAGAAAGTATCACATCCATCAAAGAGTTCATCTTCAAAACATTTTAGGATTTATTTTGTTCCTTATGATCTGTGGCCAATTTGCCAATAAATTCTCAGGTCCCATTTTTCACTTCAGCAGAATGCATGTATGGATTTGGAGTGATTGATGGGGAAGTGACACAGCCTGTGGTGCTGATGAGGAACAACACTCAAACAAGATTGAGTTACATCTGCAATGTCACCCCTGGGCACAATCTGTTCATTGCAGCAGGAATTCTCACAAAATGAAATGGTGGTAAACACAATGCTCAGAACTCTTATCAAAATATGGACTGTGTGTATATAGTAAAGGTTGTTCATCACCACAGTGTCTGAGAATGTTTGTTTGGGCAGAAAAATCATTTGTTCTGGAGTAAAACTGAGACATTGGAGTTGATAACAGAAGCTTTGTCTTTAGCAAGTGGCTTGTATTGTTTTTCTAGTGATACTTCTGCATGAATAAACGAAGGAATGTATTCACATTTATTATTAAGTTGATATTGTTCTTTTACAGACAAGTCCAGTATTAGATTGCAAATGGACAGCTTATATCCTTCTGACACTAGAAACCACTTAGAATTTTGAAACGTAATTGCAATTCCTTTTTATAGCTTCCTTCAGTTTATCTCCTACAGTTATTAAGCCTCACTGAAGTAAAGTATACCAGTTGTCTTCAGGTATCCTTGTCAAAGTAACCATTATTCAAGGGTTGCAATGTGTCAGCCAGGTATTTGAAGTCTCTCAACCAAGGTCGATTCTGTCTTCATGTGAAGCCACATACATGTGTTTACCAGCAGGGGTCACCAGATCACAACCAAGAATAAGGAAATTAGCAACATTTCTCATCCTCATTGTTCTTCTACCCTGGTACAGTGTTTTTAGCCAGTATTTCAGTTCAGTTCACATTTAGTGTCCATTTCACAGGCCTGACTGAAATTAACTGACTTGAGACCAGGCATCTCACTTTGATAGATCAGCACAAACCTTGAACAGTCTAATTGCCCAATGACAGCACATGCAGGAGCTGACCTATCAGAGCCATGTTAAAAGTGGTATTTCACTGCTGATAAAAATAGTTTGGTAATCATGCAATCATTTTCATCTTCATGAAGATATTCTGAAGGAGGTTTCAAAACCCCAGATGAGATTTTCCCTCATCCCTTCTTTACTCCCTGCCCTACATTGGCTGCCAATTCACTGATGCCTGAATTTTTAAATTCTCATCCTTGTTATCAATTCACTTATGGCTTCTCCCTTTCCAATACCTGCAATCTCCTGCAGTCCCACAGCCCTCCATAATCTCTGTAATTCCCCAACTCCAGCCAAATGCATTACCTAGAGCCTCTCACAGGTACTAAGCTTTAGAATCTTCTGCTGGGACCCCTCCTTTTTCATTATGCTCCTTTAAAACCTTTCCTTTTGATCAAGCTATTGGTTGCCTCTCCATTGTTCAATCTCACATTTTGTTTGATTGCACTTGGGATCTTTTAGGGTGTTGCATAAAAAAAACACTGGGCGATCTTCAAGGCTTTATGCAAAATGTTTAAAATTTAGTCAAATAAATCCCTCATTATAACATCACCAAGAGATGAGACATCCTCTCGGGGAAGAATGCAGTGATATGCTTGTCAATAAGTTTAAATCAGTGTTGGGAAAATTGTACTGACTGGGGGGGGTCTAGGTTTGCAATTGTTTGCACTATAGAGGAAAGGAGAACAGAGCAGCCATTTCCTATTCTTGAAAGTTGCTCGATTTTGTTTGGTGTATCTGATCCTTTGAGAGTTGTTACAGCTCTACCCTTTCACATCAGCTCTCCATCTGTTCAAAGATGTAGATTATTCCTTTTTTGGGTAAAGTGAAGTGTCATATTTTCTTTGCCAAGTTATGAGTAATTTTGGAAGCATTTATCCTTTGTGGGTTGAAAGCTTGGTAATTGCACCAATTCGATGTCATGTAATCAGTCCTCTACCTTTTGGCCCTCTGTGTGTAAAACTAAACACGAGAAGATTATAATGTGGTGTCCTCCCCTTCCCCTCATGTTATTGGAGCTGAGTTGCAAATGCAAGAAATAAAATGAAAAGAAAAATTTGGACCACAAAGAGAACAGGATAAACATATGTCCAGTCAAATTTGAAAGGTTGAGGCTATAAAGTCATTCAAACCTAACAACACCAAGTATGTTTTTTCTTTTGTTTAGACCAGAGATAGTTTCCGCCTTTCCCTGCAATCGAGCCAGCGTATAGTCTGCAGTTTATACCCATCGTGGCAAATAATTTATTGTTTTTATTTCTCACTGAGTGCCACTGTCTACAAATCTGAAACTGTCTGTAAACTTTCCAACATTGCCAGGGTGCTATCTCTCAATAATTGTCCCTGCAGCATTCCACTGTTACCAATCTTTTCAATCAGATCAATCCATTCTTGCAGTTTACCAATACAGTCTGCCTCATTGGCTGAGAATCCTGCCTCCCTCTTTTCCAAGATCTAAAATTTAAAGGAGATACACAAACCAATAGTGGCAATCATCTTATCTCAGCTGAGAATGTGAATTATTAAATCAGTTGATAGATAACTAACTGGATGGTGCAATACTGTATGCAGGAGTTTTTAATATAAATGGAATATATCCAACTCTGAAATCAATGACTTAAGGAAAGGTATTTGATTAAATGTTCATTTTGAGAAACTATTCATTGGTTCATTAAGACTGTTACTCCTCAGTCCTATTTTGGAAGGGAATGGGTGTTGTGGCTTCATGCAATTCCAAGGAAATGATATTTTAAAAATCTCTGATGTTCTTGATTGCATCCCTCTATTGCCTTAGGCTCCAAAGGAAGGTTACTGCACCAATAATGTTTTGAAATGGGATCTCCTTTCCTGTGGACTAAGTGAGGATAGATTATCAGTGACCAATAAATTGTCTATCATGGAGATACAGGACACAGACTTGAAATGTTAGTTCTGTTTCTCATATCACAGATATTCCCTACGGAGCATTTTTAATTTTTACTTCAAGTTTCCAGTTGCTATGTATTTTTCCTTTTATGCCATTGGATTTACTGTTAATAACATCACAGGTTTTCACTGGTGTACATGAAAAATTCTTCCACCCTTGGTGAATTTCAGATATGTTCAATAATATTCCTCCTGAGATCGGCACCTCTCTGGAAAATCTAAATGTACCCAGTGAATGATGTCATCTGAAATGATTCAGCAAGGCAACAGCTTACAGTTTCCAGAAAGCACGACATGGAAAGCTCTGCACATGCCCTCTGCCAAGTCAAACTCCTCACGAATCTTTGATGGTGACTAGAACTGTTTGGCAGGTCAGTCAAGGCATTCAATATCTCAGTGTACAGTTCCATTCAGTTCTGTCCTGCACATCACCACAACATGGTTAGAATAATAGAATCCCTACAGTGCAGGAAGAGACCATTCAGCACTTCATTGACCCTCCAAAGAACATTCCATCCAGACCCAAAATCTCCCCATCCTATCCCTCGAGCCTGCACATTCCTGGACACCATGGGGCAAATTAGCATGGCCTATCCACCAAACCTGCATAACTTTGGATTGAGAGAGGAAACCAGAGCATCCAAAGGAAACCCACCCGACACAGGGAGAACATGCAAACTCCACACAGACAGTCACCCAAGGCTGGAATTGGATCCTAATGCTATGAAATAGCAGTGCTAACCATTGAACCACCGGGCCACACTGAAGGTCTTCATCTGAGATCCCTGTGACAAAAGTCATCTGTCACCTCACCTTCTCAAGTCTTCAGTAGCCTAAGTCAACCAACATCACCTCCTGCCTATTAATAGAAAGTACTTGAAGATGACAATTATCCCTTTTTCCCCAACTCACTTCCCTCCCAACCTACCTATCCTCTTCAAAGGGGTTTAAAGCATTAGAGTTTTAAATGAACCAGATATTCAGTTCCTTCATGTGGGGAAAAGTTTCAATCAAGGTCTATCTTTTTTTTCAGAAGTAGTTATCCTAAAAGAAAAGGCGCTTCGGGTATATTTTTACTTGATGAATAAAAGATTTCACTGTAAAATTTGACATAGTTTAATTTTTATATTGTGAATTACCCACCAGTAGGTGAGCCAGAAACGTCCAAAGTAGATAGCTTCTTTTGTCAGGACAGTGTCTGAAGAGGAGGAGGGGGCAGGGAGTCGAAGAGAGATGGATAGTGGGGGAGGGGAGAACGATGCTTCATTCACACCCCTCTCATCCACACTCCATAATCACTGTGGCTGCAGTTCTCCTTTCACAATCCTAGCAAGCTACAGACTTGGGAGCCAAGCCACTGCACTCAGCAGGGAGCGACTAGAGTCATAGAGACATACAGCATGGAAACAGATCAATCAGTCCAACTCGTCCATGCTGACCAGATATCCTAATCCAATCTAGACCCACTTGCCAGCACCCGCCCCATATCCGTCCAAACCCTTCCTATTCATATACCCATCCAAATACCTTTTAAATGTTGCAATTCTATGAACCTCCACCAATTCCTTTGGCAGCTCATTCTATACACGTAACACCCTCTGTGTGCTACAGTTGCCCCTTAGGTCTTTTTATATCTTTCCCCTTTCACCCTAAACCTATGCCCTCTAGTTCTGGACTCCCCTGACCCCAGGGAAAAGACTTTGTCTATTCATGCTATCCATGCCCCTATGGTTTTACAAACTTCTATAAGGTCACCCCTCAGCCTCCGACACTCCAGGGAAAACAACCCCAGCCTATTCAACCTCTCCCTATAGCTCAAATCCTCTAACCCTGGCAGCATCATTGTAAATCTTTCCTGAACCCTTTCACGTTTCACAACATCTTTCCAATAGGAAGGAGACCAGAATTGTATGCAATATTCCAATAGTGGCCTAACCAATGTCCTGTACAGCCATAACATGATGTCCCAACCCCTGCACTCTGACCAGTAAAGGAAAGCATACCAAACTCCTTCTTCACTATCCTATCTAACTGCGACTCTACTTTCAAGGAGCTATGAAACTGCACTCCAAGGTCTCTTTGTTCAGCAACACCCCCAAGGACTTTACCATTAAGTGTATAAGTCCTGGTTAGACTTGCTTTCTCAAAATGCAGCACCTTGCATTTATCTAAATTAAACTCCATCAGCCCATTGGCCCATCTGATCAAGATCCTGTTGTAATCTAAGGTAACCCTCTTTGCTGTCTACTACACCTCCAATTTTGGTGTCATCTGCAAACTTACTAACTGTAGCTCTTATGCTCACATCCTAATCATTTATATAAATGACAAAACGTAGAGGACCCAGCATCGATCCTTGTGGCACTCCACTGGTCACAGGCCTCCAGTCTGAAAAACAACCCTCCACCACCACCCTCTGCCTTCTACCTTTGAGCCAGTTCTGTATCCAAATGGCTAGTTCTTCTGTACTCTATGAAATCCAACCTTGCTAACCAGTTTCCCATGGGGAACCTTGTTGAACGCCTTATTGAAATCCATATAGATCATGTCTACTGCTCTGCCCTCATCAATCCTCTTTGGTACTTCTTCAAAAAACTCAATCAAGATTGTGACATGATTTCCCACGCACAAAGCCATGTTGATATCCCCAATTAGTCCTTGCCTTTCCAAATACATATACATCCTGTCCGTCAGGATTCCCTCCAATAACTTGCCCACTACCAACAGCAGGCTCACTGGTCTATCGTTCCCTGGCTTTTCCTTACCACCTTCCTTAAATGGTGGCACCACACTAGCCTTCTGGCCTTTCACCTGTGACTATCAATGATACAATTATCTCACCAAGAGGCCCAGCAATCACTTCCCTAGCTTCCCACAGAGTTCTAGGGTACACCTGATCAAGTCTTTGGGATTTATTAACTTTTATGTGCTTCAAGACATCCAGCACTTCCTCCTCTGTATTATGGACATTTTTCAAGATGTCACCATCTGTTTGCCAACATTCTATATCTTCCAAATCCTTTTCCACAGTAAATACTGATGCGAAATACTCATGTAGTGTCTCCCCATTTCCTGCAGCTCCCTACAAAGGCAGCCTTGCTGATCTTTGAAGAGCCCTATCCTCTCCCTAGTTAAACTTTTGTCCTCAATGTATTTGTAAAAACCCTTTGGATTCTCCTTAATTCTATTTGCCAAAGCTATCTCATGTCCCCTTTTTGCCCTCCTGATTTCCCTCTTAAGTATACGTCTGCTGCCTTTATACTCATCTAAGGATTCACTCGATCTATTTTGTTTATACCTGACATATGCTTCCTACTTTTTCTTAACCAAATCCTCAATTTCTTTAGTCATCCAGCATTCCCTATACCTACCAGCCTTCCCATTCACCCTGACAGGAATATACTTTCACTGGATTCTTGTTATCTCATTTCTGAAGGCTTCCCATTTTCCAGCCATCCCATTACCTGCAAACATCTGCATTCAATCAGATTACGAAAGTTCTTACCTAATACCATCAAAATTGGCCTTTCTCCAATTTAGAACGTCAACTTTTAGATCTGCTCTATCCTTTTCCATCACTAATTTAAAACAGATAGAATTATGGTCGCTGGCCCCAAAGTGCTCCCCCACTGACACCTTAGTCACCTGCCCTGTCTTATTTCCCAAGAGTAGATCAAGTTTTGCACCTGCTCTAGTAGGTACATCCACATACCGAATCAGAACATTTTATTATATATTTCTAACAAATTCTTCTCCATCTAAATCCCTAATATTATGGCAGTCCCAGTCTATGTTTGGAAAGTTAAAATCTCCTACCATAACCACCCTATTATTCTTACAAATAACAGAGATTTCCTCAAAAATCTGTTTCTCAATTTCCCGCTGACCATTAGAAGGTCTATAATGCAATCCCAATAAGGTGATCATCCCTTTCTTATTTCTCAGTTCAACTCAAATAACTTCCCTGGATCTATTTCTGGGAATATCCTCCCTAATATAGCTGTATTGCTATCCCATATCAAAAACACCACTCCCCCTCCTCTCTTGCCTCCCTTTCTATCCTTCCGATAACATTCTTTTCCTGGAACATTAAGCTGCCAGTCCTGCCCATCCCTGAGCCACATTTCTGTAATTGCTATGATATCCTGGTCCCATGTTCCTAACCATGCCCTGAGTTCATCTGCCTTCCCTGTTAGGCCCCTTGCATTGAAATAAATGCAGTTTAATTTATTAGTCCTACCTTGTCCCTGCCTGCCCTGACTGTTTGACTCATTTCTGTTCTCAGCTGTACCCGTCTCAGATCGATCTCTTTCCTCACTATCTCCTTGGGTCCGACCCATCCACCTTACTAGTTTAAATCCTCCTGACCAGCTCTAGCAATCTCCCTGCCAGTATATTAGTCCCCTTCCAATTCAGATGCAATCTGTCCTTCTTGTACAGGTCACTTCTACCCCAAAAGAGATTCCAATGATCCAAAAATGTGAATCCTTCTCCCGTATAGCAACTCCTCAGCTACGCATTCATCTGCTCTATCCTCCCATTCCTAGCCTCACTAGCTCATATCACCGAAGTAATCCAGATATTACTATCTCAATGACCTCCTTTTTAAATTCCTGTCTAACTCTCTGTAAAATCCCTTCAGAACCTCATCCTTTTCCCTTCCTACGTGATTGGTTCCAATGTATACAATGATCTCCTGCTTGTCCCTCTCCCTCTTGAGAACACTCTGCACCCTCTCTGAGACATCCTTGATCCTGGCACCAGGGAGGCAACACACAATTCTGATGTTTTGCTGCTGGCCACAGAAATGTCTGTCTGTACCTCTGACTAGAGAGTCCCCTAACATATTTGATCTTTTGGAACTCGACATCGCCCTTGTTGCATTAGAGCCAGTCTCAATACCAGAAACTTGACTGTTCATGCTACATTCTGCTGAGAATCCATCACCCCCTACATTTTCCAAAAACAGCATACTTGTTTGAAATGGGGATAGCCACAGCAGACACCTGCACTAGCTGCCTACCTCTCTTACCTTTCTTGAGTTAACCCATCTATGTGACTATATCTGCAACTTTTCTCCCTTCCTATAACTGCCATCATCACACCCCCTTGCTCTTGTAAATTCCTCATTGCCACTAACTGCCTCTCCAACCGATCCATTTGATCTGATAGGATTTGCAACCAACTGCATTCATTGCAGAAATAATCCTCAGTAACACACAAACTCTCCCTAAACCCCTACATGTGACAAGAGCAGCATATCACTCTACGAAAGGCCATTTTTGCTTCTTTCAGTCTACAGACCCAGAAAATAGCTCTGCCTTATTCCTCTACAAAATATTGCTCAAAGCTAACTTAATACTTATGGCTTATATTTTTAAGTCTAATCAAGAGACATATCTCAATTAAACATATAATCAAGAAAGAACCCACTCTATGCACTACTGCAGACTTACTGTAAGGCCACACTTGAAAATATTCACTTAACTGTTTCTGTGCTGTGACCTCTCCCAGACAAGTTCCTCCAAGATCTTCAAGGTTTGTGCGAAGATTTGTAGCTCGGGTGCTCGTTGTTGTGGTTCTGTTCGCCGAGCTGGGAGTTTTTGTTGCAAACGTTTCGTCCCCTGGCTAGGCGACATCATCAGTGCTCTGGAGCCTCCTGCGAAGCACTTCTTTGATGTTTCTTCCGGTATTTATAGTGCTCTGTCCTTGCCGCTTCCGGGTGTCAGTTTCAGCTGTCCGCTGTAGTGGTTGGTATATTGGGTCCAGGTTGATGTGTTTGTTGATGGAGTTTGTGGATGAATGCCATGCCTCTAGGAATTCCCTGGCTGTTCTCTGTCTGGCTTGCCCTGTGATAGTAGTGTTTTCCCAGTCGAATTCATGTTGCTTGTTGTCTGCGTGTGTGGCTACTAGGGATAGCTGGTCGTGTCGTTTCGTGGCTAGTTGATGTTCATGTATGCGGATTGTTAGCTGTCTTCCTGTTTGTCCTATATAGTGTTTTGTGCAGTCCTTGCATGGTATTTTGTAAACTACATTAGTTTTGTTTATGAAATACCATGCAAGGACTGCACAAAACACTATATAGGACAAACAGGAAGACAGCTAACAATCCGCATACATGAACATCAACCAGCCACGAAACGACACGACCAGCTATCCCTAGTAGCCACACACGCAGACAACAAGCAACATGAATTTGACTGGGAAAACACTACTATCACAGGGCAAGCCAGACAGAGAACAGCCAGGGAATTCCTAGAGGCATGGCATTCATCCACAAACTCCATCAACAAACACATCGACCTGGACCCAATATACCAACCACTACAGCGGACAGCTGAAACTGACACCCGGAAGCGGCAAGGACAGAGCACTATAAATACCGGAAGAAACATCAAAGAAGCGCTTCGCAGGAGGCTCCAGAGCACTGATGATGTCGCCTAGCCAGGGGACGAAACATTTGCAACAAAAACTCCCAGCTCCTCCAAGATCAGTTGTGAATTTCACTGTTTGATGATTTTCCCAGATGCACTCCAATGTCCAGCGATACATGAATTCAAACAGCGAAGGCAGTAACTGCGCAAGTTCACTGCTGTGTCAGTTAGCAGTGTGGGTTTTTTTCTCTCTCTCTGTCTCTCTTGCATTGACCTCACTATGTGTTGCCTTTGTCTGCTCCTCTCCCTTTTAAAAGTGCTGTTGTTTTGATTTTTTTTCTTTCCAAAGTTCCAAAACAATGCAACAGCATATAAAACTGTTCCAGTAATTCGAGGAAATCACCTCCAATACCTAAAATACCTCAAAAAAGGAGCAGCCTGTTACAGCCAAACATTTTTCCCATCAGATTACCCATTAATTATCTGGATTTTAAAAATCCAGTCTGAAACAAACTGTGCAGGGCTGAGATCCAGTACTGTCACCAAAATGTTCATTCATGTCTTATTATAGAATGGAGAAAAAGACTGGTCCAAGGGAAAGCTGTTAGACTGGGGTTTAGTTAATTAAATGTCTGGACAGTGAAAATAAAAATCTTTCGGTTTCTGCCTCACCATTTCAATTAAAATCCATGAACAATGAATCTTATATTCACAGATTTGGCACCACAGGCCTTAATGAGGCTGACAGATGGACAGAGTTTATGTTTATTCTGGGAACAACGATGCCTTCAAGTAACATGCTCCAAAGGGAATGGACCATGTAATCAGAGAGAGGTCACTAGAGTGTGTAACACTAAGGACGTTCTGAAATCATGAACTATTCTGTAGAAATGAAAGCGTTTTTGAATAAAGATGTTCTGGTCAGGTCATTGGCGGTGGCAGTTTTTATTCCAGGATCTTGGTGAAGGAGATGCAGGGCTAGGACAGCTGCAGATTGATGGGGAGGTGGGGAAGAATGGGACCATGGTGGGAAAGCCAAGTGGCATTGAAGCAATCGCTGTCAATCAGCTTGTTCAAAGTGAAGGATTCCGGTTGTAACCTCACTATCACCTGCTCTTTTACATTCATCTCCTCATGACCACAAGGCCATAAAACAAAGGAGCAGAGTAGGCCATTTGACCCATAAAATCCCTACCACCTATCAGTGAGATCATTAGCCAATACGACCACCCTCAATTCCACTTTCATGCAATTTCCCTACATCCCTTGAATCTCTTGCTGAATAAAAATCTCAATTTTGAATATGCTTAAAGACCGAACCTCTACCGTTCTCTGTGGTGAATAATTCCATAGATTCCCTATATTCTGAGAGGAGAACGTCCTTTCTATCTCTGCTCGAACTGAGTGATCCCTCACTTTGAGATTATGTGTTCAGGGCCTAGACTCTCCGACAATGGGAAACAACTTCTCTATATCTACCATGTTAAGCCCCTTACGAATCTTATCTGTGTATGTAACATCGCCTTTCATTATTTTAAACTAAGGGCAATGTTCTAAATCTCTGTGACTTTGCCACAATCTAAGGATTCCTGGAAAATTACTACCAGTACATCCATTATCTCTGTAACTATTTCCTTTATATTCTAGATATACTGACTTATCAGCCTTTTGTCTCATTAGTTTCCATTGTATATTTTCTCTCGTGACAGTTATTGTGTTTATTTCCCTTTCCTTCCCTTATTAACTGAATCTTTACTTGGAAAATCTTGTTACTGTTAAAGACATTGCTTCATCTCTGAATATTCCTGTCAAGACTCAGCTCTACTTTCAGTGGTAAATTGTTCATACAGACACTCATATAAACTTGATTCTGTCCAGTGAACCAAAGCTGTAAAGAAATAATGTTTCCGATCATTGCCTGATCCAAAACGGCAAACACAAACTTTTTCAAAAGTGCAATCTGAGTTAGACCTAAATACTTTATCATAGTTTATGTGTGGTCAATTCATTCCAAAATCTTTCACTGATACTTCTGTTAATTCCAGCAGGAGAGAGTTTAGACATTACACTGCTTTTGTAAGATTAGATTAGATTCCCTACAGTGTGGAAACAGGCCCTTCAGCCCAACAAGTCCACACTGACCCTCCGAAGAGTAACCCACCCAGACCCATTTCCCTCTGCACCTCACACTATGGGCAATTTAGCATGGCCAATTCACCTGACCTGTACATCTTTGGACTGTATCAGAAACCAGGGCACCCGGAGGAAACCCCGCAAACACAGGGAGAATGTGCAAACTCCACACAGACAGTCACCCGAGGCTGGAGTCAAAGCTGGGACCCTGGTGCTGTGAGGCAGCAATGCTAGCTACTGAGCTACTGTGCCGCCCCACAGAGGTAAGAGAAAAACAAATTAACATCCATTCTAATGTGATACTTGCAGGTTTGTTGACCATCAGACACAGTCAACAGTCTGATTCTAACTTGGCACCCCAAGCAAAGCACAGCAAAAGGAAATTTCAGAGCTTTCATAGCCCCCTTACCAAATCCTCATTTGGGTAGAATTTGACAGAAAATTGAGTCTCATGGTTAATTTGTGTGGACTGTTATGAAAATAATATCCAGTTGTTTTCAAAGCAATCTCAAAGATATTGTCCAAAATATAATGCTGAGGTTAATGTCACACATTGAATTGGGAGAGGCCGGTGCATAATTAGATGATGTGACATATATTTGTAAATGAGAGTTGAAGTGCCCTCTTTCTAGCTGAGCCACTTCCATTGATACTGTCTGCAATCACTTATGTTGTCCGGGTCATTACATCCTGGTAAACCATATTTCTTTCTGTGGATCTAAAAGTCATGATTTTTCCTTAATCCAGACTGTTGTGAAACATGGGAACAGAAATCACGTGCGCTATCTTGTGCCTTACACTAACACTGACACCTGCACTTTGATGGACTGGTCTGGAGTATCATGAACTGAGTGCCTGCATATACACTGTCCCTGCTCATTATCAATATCATACAATAAGGCTCTTCATCTTTTTAAATATGGAAACACTCCTTTATTTATCTTTATACATTGTGTGTTCTCAAAAACAGCTCTCTAGTGAAGTGCCTAAGATCTTACAAGTTTGTTTTAGTCTGGTGTGCTGAAAATGTGTTGCTGGAAAAGTGCAGCAGGTCAGGCAGCATCCAAGGAGCAGGAGAATCAACGTTTCGGGCATGAGCCCTTTTTCAGGTTCATGCCCGAAACGTTGATTCTCCTGCTCCTTGGATGCTGCCTGACCTGCTGCGCTTTTCCAGCAACACATTTTCAGCTCTGATCTCCAGCATCTGCAGTCCTCACTTTTTCCCTTAGTCTGGTGTGCTGTCTCTTACTGAGTGAGAGTCATGTGTTCCATTACATCATCACAATTTATCTCATTTTCCCATATTCTGAATCTACTATTCCATGGTTCTGCTTTCTTCCAGACATCATTGGTTTCTATGGGACAGATAGACTCATCCCAGTCTCTAGTCTCTAAAGGAATCCAATGCAGATCCTTTGTTTTGCAGGTAACACTCAATGTTCCATTCCGTGTGTTTAGTATGAGGAGGGCTCCTCAGACCTTAAGGACATTTAGGATTGAGATCTAAAACAATATTGTAAATTCAGAGATTTTATGACAGGATGTAAGCTGTATAAATAAAGGGAAGTTTCTTACTTACTCATAACTTAATGATTCTCTTGGTCTGGTTGTCAAGTCATGTATTTTTCATGGTACCTTCTATGTGCTATTGCATAGAGTATTGACATTTGTGTTATTACCCAGTAGGTTCGGGCAGGGATGCTCAAAATCAAATGGAATCAGGGATCATTGAGCGAGCACTTGACTGGGTATATAATTCTATGGTTCCTGTTGATGTTCCTGTTGAAAGGTCAGATACCAGACTGAAATCTGGCTTGATAGATCATACTTTGTTTGTTTTTATTGAACTAAGAAGTATCTCACTGAAACATAAGCATGGAATGTTGCAGGTTTGCTTTTAATAATAAAACTGAAGTTTCATAAGAAAGTGAAATGAAGATAAAATAAACCAGGCTGTTTCCTTATCATTCAGACATAATGATTTTGAAACACATGGTGAAAGGTTATTACCTTAATTTGAAAAAGGTGGCACAGTGGTTAGCACTGCGGCCTCACAGCGCCAGAGACCCAGGTTCAATTCCCGCCTCAAGCGACTGACTGTGTGGAGTTTGCACATCCTCCCCGTGTCTGCGTGGGTTTCCTCTGGGTGCTCCGGTTTCCTCCCACAGTCCAAAAAAAAATGTGCAGGTTAGGTGAATTGACCATGCTAAATTGCCCCGTAGTTTAGGTGAAGGGATTAATGTAGGGGAATGGGTCTGGGTGGGTTGCGCTTTGGCGGGTCGGTGTGGACTTGTTGGGCCGAAGGGCCTGTTTCCACACTGTAAGTAATCTAATCTAGATGCCTCAACAGTATCCAAAAGCATCCCTTGTACAGTACTCAGAACAGAAAATCCCTTTCTCCAACATCTTGATGGGCTTACTTTGAGTTCAATTTCCACTCTGAAAGATCTGACAGCTTCTTCCCGCAGTTATTATCTGTTTGTGATTACATATAATTAGCTTCAAATAACATCTTTAGGTTTTGCAAACTTCTTGTTTGGAACCATTCCTAACTCTTTACTCTAGTGTTAACAAATCTAACAATCTTCTCTATTTCTCAGGAGCAACTTTACCCATAAAAAACCTCAACAACTGAAAGAAAATTAAAAATGGTCTCTTCTAAGCTAAAAAAAGGTCCAGATATTTCTAACAGAAACCGTGAAATATAATTGCTTATCTTTCCAGAACATAAAATGCTCCTAAAGTGTACATCCCACTAATTCTGAAAAGTCGCCATCATACACTTTTTTAAAATCACGATGGCTACAGAAACACACACGAAATAATTATCATCTCCTTCAGGTACACTGAAAACCCATATGTCACTACTTCAAAACCCAAACTTAAGACAAATTACACTTTATTTATATATATAATTTAAATATGGATCACACAATCCATGTCACAACATATAGGGGAAGCAAATAATCAGTATTGTTGGAGTTTGTGAAATATAACTAGAAATAAAACTCTGACTTGAAAAGTAAATGCCTGGACTCTGTTTCACCAGCATCAAACCTCTGTTGTTTAATACTTTCAAAAGAATAACCTGTTCATTAGTGCTCAGTTTTGTTTTTGCCGGAGCCTTTAGTCTCCTGACCTTATTACAGCTATGGTTCAATCGTGGACAAAGGAGCTAAATGAGAGAACTAAGGTGATTGACTTTGACATCAAGGCAACTGAGCCTGGCATTAGGGAGTCTGAACAAAACTGGGGTCAATGGGAATCAGAGTGAATTTTCTTTACTCATTGGAATCATAACTGGAACAAAGAAAGATGCCCATGGGTTTTGGTGGTCAATCATCTCAGCCACAGGACATCCCTGTAGGAGGACCGTAGGGCAGAACTGACCATCTTCATTGTTTATTCACTCACTATCAACATCCTGAGGGTTACCATTGGCCAGAAACTTAACTGGATTAGCCATTTAAATACTATGGTTGCAAGAGCAGAATAGAAACTAGGAATCTTGCAGAGAATAACTCACCTCACATCTCCCAAAACCTGTTGACTATTTACAAGGTTTATGTCAGAAATATGTCAGAATATTCTCCATTTACCTGGGTGAGCGTACCTCACCATCATCCAGGACAGAGCAACCATTTGATTGTCATCACATTCCCCACCTTCAACATTCATTCCATTCACCACGGATACACAATGACAGTAGTCTATAGCACTAAGGTTCCAGAAACAGCACTTTCCAACAATCCGACGATATCATCTGCTACTTAGTAGAAAGGACAAGGACAGTAGACGCATTTTCTGTAAGTCACACACCATCCAGACTGGGACCTTTATCACTATCCATTATTGTCTCTGGATCAAAATCCCAGAACTTCATCCTGATAGCCTTTGTTACGGACTTGGCCAGACCACTCAAAACATTCTAGAGCAGGCAACCCAGACCATAACTTTTCAATTTGTTTCGGTAAGTGTACAGTGAAAATTACCCAGAGTAAGTTAGCTAGGTTGACTCACGGGTTTTAAAACAGACTAAAATTTATTCACAAAATTACACAACGAAACACAAAGAACAGAATAAAGAACCCCTACCAAACTCAGTCTATCCAAACTAGACTTAATTATGCTGATCTAAATATAAATAACAGTGTATAAGCAAACTCATTTTAAAGGAAAACTAGTAAAAATGGAACAAATGGTTACAGGTTGAAGCTAGAAGGGCAGAAGGATAGAGGGTTTTTGCACAGACCACTGTTGAACCTCTAACCAGTCCTGGACTGAACTGCTCAGCTAGAGAGCTGAGCACTCCTCTTTCATTATACAGGTCCCATCTAAAACATGACCACTTTGGCCTGAAGTCTCATCTGTTTACATATAAACAAAAGGCCTCTCAAAATCCTTTTTCATCTCTGTACCAAACTAGTCACCTCGGAGCAGGGAGCTGTTTATGACCCCTCTGAAAAGAATCAAAGACAAAGTATCCTTGAGAAAAGGACCAGCTTTTAGAAAAAAAGGGACCAGCTTTGTGACACCCAGTAGGCGCATTTACAATCCACAGGCAGCAGCAGTTCCAGCTGACAGTTCACTACCACCTCCCATGCACTAAGCAAGAATGAGCAATGAATGCTAGCTCAAGCCCATTCCATGAGCAAATAAAAAATAAATTATAGTTACAAATACACTTTTAAAGAGCCATCAGCATAAATTATTTGAATAACTTTGAAAAGCCCTACAGCCTGTCCACTGAACTAGTGCCAGTGTAAAACCTGCATATGCAATAATGGATCAGCACTTCATAAATGCAGGCACCATCAGGTTAACATGGGAAACAAAAAGCGTAGTTTTGGAGAAGAAGCAAGCTAAGAGTTAGTGCTTCAGATTCATACACATTCAGAAGTCCTGGAGCAATTTGTTTTTCCAGCTTTTTGTGTGCTATGGTGTTAATAAACAAGATCTAACCAAAGGACTTGTTAAAGAGGTGTCTTTTTCAGGAGGGTTTTAAAGTTTGGAAGAGAGATGGCAGAATTGGGAGGGAGTTCCAGGCCATGGGCTGAAGGAAAGACTTGCATTTTAATGATCACAAACTACCCCAAAGCACTTTTTGAAAGTACAGTCTCTCAATTTGGAATGCGTGGTGGTAACAGTGTGTACAGTGTACACAATGTGATGCAGCAACTCTTTAGGCAACACCTTCTAAACATATCACCCCTGTTACCTAAAAGGACAAGGGCACCCGATACATGTAACACCATTGCCAAGTCACACACCATCCTGACTGGAATCCGTACAGCTATTTCTTCACGGTGTCTGGGTCAAAATCCTAAAAGCCCCTTCCTAATAGATTCTTGGGATCCCTACACCACATAGACTGCAGCAGTTCAAGAAGGCAGTTCACCAGTGCCTTCTCAGGAGCAATTGACGTTGGACAATAAACGTTGGTCTAGCCAGTGGCATTCTGCGAATGACTAGTAAAAAGGAAACAATTTGTACACAGCAATGTTTGACACCAGCATTTTGATGACCAGATCATTTGCTTTAGTGATGTTGGTTGAGCGGTAAACAATGTACAAGGGACCAGGAAAATCTCCCCTGCTCTTTAGCAGTTTGAGTGCGTCATTTGAAAAATGGAACCACTGAAACCGCCTCATGCTGTCAGCACTGCTTTGCAGCCAACCTGCATTTTCTTTTCACTGAGAGAATGGGCGGCATGGTGGCTCAGTGGTCAGCACTGCTGCCGCACAGCGCTAGAGACCCTCGTTCAATTCCTGCCTCAGGCGATTGTCTGTGTGGAGTTTGCACATTCTCCCCGTGGGTTTCCTCTGGCTGCTCTGGTTTCCTCCCACAGTCCAAAAATGTGCGGGTTAGGTGAATTGGCCATGCTAAATTGCCCATAGTGTTAGGTGAAGGGGTAAATGTAGGGGAATGGGTCTGAGTGAGTTGCGGGTTGGTGTGGACTTTTTGCCACACTGTAAGTAATAAGTAAACAGCATGGATTCACCATTCATTCTCAGGAGAATATGGTGGAATGAACTACCAGAGGAAGTGATAGATACAGGTACAGTTACAATCTTTAAAAGACATATGGATAAGGACGCGAATAGGAAAGGTTTGGGCCAAATGCAGGCAGATGAGACAAATTTAGTTTGGGAACATGATCAGCATGGACTAGGTGGACTGAAAGGTCTCTTACCATGCTGTATGACTATGCATTGTGCACTGAGGAGTTCAGAGTAGAGGTTGAACCGACAACATTCTGACTCAGAAGCAAATGAGCTACTGGCCAGACCACAGTTGGCAGTTTGCCTCTGGGCAACTGAAGGTGCAGCTGTTGCTGGTACAGTATGTAGTGGTGAATAAATGAAGGGAGTACAGTTGAAGAAGCTCATGGAGCTTGGGAGGGAAATCCTGTTAAGGCAGCTTGTTTCAGCAGTACACATACTAAAATTAGAATGATACAGAGAAGATTAGCAAGACCCCTCTGAGCCAAGAGAGTCAGGTTCAAGTCTCACACATACCAGAGGAATGTAATTAAATTTAGTTGGTTAGAAAATAGCTTTTAACTACAAGAAATTAGCTTACAATTAGAAGAATGAGAGCCCATATACAATTATAAAAACAGGAGTGAATGGGGCATTGGGGCAATTTATGACAGAGGACCAAAGGGAATTGGATGAGAAGAAAAAGAAATTACAAGTCGAGGACAGGGAATGGGACTGAGTTGCTCCTGCAGCAAATCCTAAAGGATATGTATCCTTGTTCTGATCAACATCCTTGTTCTGTGTTGTAATCATTCTATAATTTTATGATTGGTCTTAGGAATTAGGATTACTATTAATATGTGCCTTGTTCTCTATAGCCATTCTTGTTGTTTTCACATAATGGAGGAGGTTTCCTCAAGGCACAAGTACATTTGATATGATGTGATTTTCAAGATGGCAATCGGCGCAGTAGAAAAGTGACTCCAACATAATTGCTATTGTGGATTAAAGAGATCAATCAAAGTTGCTCTTAGCCATTGTAGTGTGTACATCAGTATGGAAAATATAAATGCAGACCCACTTTATTTAATAAGCTCAACAACATTTTAATCAATGTGATGGTGTTTAATTAATTATAATACTAGAGGCTTTGTTCAAAAAAGTAATATAATTTAACCAATAAATGTTCATGCAGTTGGAAGTATAAAAAAATTGATGGATGGATATATGTGGAATATAAAACTAAAATGAGGGTTACAATGAGAACAGAATGGTAATCAAGGCAGTAATAAAACAAACAGTAGCTAATATCTGCTATCTCTGTTCCTTGGTGTCACTGCCTGTTACAACGGTAACTGAGGGATTGTGAGCAGACAATGTCTTCATTATAGCAGATGGTGTAGTCATGATTGTTCTGCATGCCAGCAAAATAATACAATAGACTCTCTCTGTTGTTAGTTCAGGAGTCACACACAGCAGCATGTGCAGTGAGAACAATATTTTACACAGCTATGTTTATACAAATGTCAGATCAAACTACTGCTGTACAATAAATATAATAATCCAGTTAATTGAGATAATTGTATAGTTTTCTGTTGCCTGTTTCAGTTACATTCTTCTGTCCTGATGACTGAGGAAAATTGAAGGTCTTTTGTGCTTCTTACTTACTAGAGCCTGTGGCAAGGACGAAGAAAAGTATTCTAATTTTTTTCATAAGACGTGATGCTGCCTGTACTCCATAAAGATCATGTTTTGTTCAGTGCAGCAGCTTTCAAGTTTAAGACTCAATGAGTCTCTCACTCTTTTCTACGGTCCTACTATAACCTGAGGACCAGTGTTGTTCCCATCTCGGGATTGGGCCACTTGTTCCTAAAGATCAAGTGTAACCAGCCTAGGGATTTACCAATATGTCAGTAGAGCGGTGCTGTGGAGACATCACTCCAGTGCAATAGGGGGACAACTTTGCTTGCAATGAAATATAAGGGGGATTGATAGAATTGAATGGAAGGGGTGATTGGTAGAAGTGAATGGAAGAACTGTTAACGGTCATGCAGAATCAGGAGTGGCACCTTATAAGATGTTCTTAATGAGTGGAAAGGAGTGTAGAGGTCAGGTCGTGTTAGGGGAATGAGGTGTGTGAGAGCCAGTAATAGGCCACAATGTGTGCAATAGTGAGTTGTAGATTGCGAGCTTGCAGTGGCAGTGTTAGAGTGATGATGGCAGATTTAACCTCTTCGAGTGCAGAGACCATGATCTTTCTGCTTGGGATTCCCTGTCACATGGGAAGGTTACAGCTCCCTGTGATGGTTGGCTGGAGAAAGAAATGATTGCTGTCCTCACCACCACTCTGTAAACCAACATCTTCAGGTCCCTGTCTTTGAGGTGAGGAGTGATCTTTACTTTCTGCTGGACCATGTGTTTGATGCTGAAACATCACAGATCCCAGTTTGCAGAGTCTGAAGTAGTGTGCAGCTCAGTTTAAAATATGGTGTAGGAGACATGAAAGCAAGAAGGTCCCAGCAGTGATTAGCACTTCCAGCTCTCTGGCTGAGCAATTCCTCAAGAAAGTCACCTCGTAATGAATGAAGTGAAGAATGAAGGGTTGTGTGAGAAACGTCACCGAGCTATGGTGAATAAATGGCATGAATCTCACTCAAAACATTAAACAAAAGAGGAAATTCTGCCCATTGTCCAGGTACAACTGTTTCACAAAACATGTATGTGAATGTAAATTAATGTAAAATTAGTTTTAAAAACTTGTTTTCCGTTGACATTGATATTTCTCACAAACGGTCCCGAAGAGTACAAGACAAGAAGCTTTGATAAACGGTGTCTTCATGCAGCAGTGCTATCCCACTAACCGACAATTACATTTCAATTCTTCAATATACAGTTTGACAAAGTATGGAAGAAGGAGAGCAACAGAAACAAATATAAAAATGAAACTTGCCAAATTGCATTAAGTGAAATATGCAATCCTTTTCGCCAGCTACACTTGTCTCATTCCCCATCTGTATTGTATTCATCACTCCAGATTCGCCTATAAACACTTCCCATTATTGAAGAATAATTGACTTTGGCAGTGCTGTTCTGAAATGATTTTATTACTTTTCTGAGTCTGGCCGGGGACTGTCTGTGTAGCCATGTGATGCTGGGGAAAGTGCGAATACTATATTTGTTCATGCGTTTATACTACGAAGCAAATCAGAATGTTAGAGCAGAGCTGTGATGCCAAATTATTATAGTTAGACGGTATGTTGTACAATAAATGTATACTGGTAACCACTTAAAGTAAAAGAAAGACTTTGTACTTCCATAACATATTTTATGACCTCACCATGTCCCAAAACATATTGCAACCACTGAAGTCCCTTTGCAGCATGGCCATTGATGCAATGTCATTTAGAGGTGCACAGCCATTTTACTTCTGAGAGCCTCATCAGTATTACACAATTCCATAGACATGAGATAACTAAATCTTTTTTCAGTAAAGCAACAGGTTATGCAACTAAGTGTATTTATTTATTATTTACATTGTGTTTTCTTCATGCAATACTTGTTGAACAATGTTTCTGGTGACATCACATAGGTGTCTGACATGCTCGCTGACATGGCCGCTGTCCATTCTGACTCAGTACTGTGCTGTCGTGTATGTCATTGCTCAACATCACTTTCTCATCAATAAGTGCCAACAATTCTAATGCTGCAGATGAAGCAATGTTGTTTTCATGGCAGAAAATGTGTTGCTGGTTAAAGCACAGCAGGTTAGGCAGCATCTCAGGAATAGGGAATTCGACGTTTCGAGCATAAGCCCTTCATCAGGAATGAGAGAGAGTAGCCAAGCAGGCTAAGATAAAAGGTAGGGAGGAGGGACTTGGGGGAGGGGCGATGGAGGTGGGATAGGTGGAAGGAGGTCAAGGTGAGGGTGATAGGCCGGAGTGGGGTGGGGGCGGAGAGGTCAGGAAGAGGATTGCAGGTTAGGAGGGCGGTGCTGAGTTGAGGGAACCGACTGAGACAAGGTGGGGGGAGGGGAAATGAGGAAACTGGAGAAATCTGAATTCATACCTTGTGGTTGGAGGGTTCCCAGGCGGAAGATGAGGCGCTCCTCCTCCAGCCGTCGTGTTGTTATGTTCTGCCGGTGGAGGAGTCCAAGGACCTGCATGTCCTCGGTGGAGTGGGAGGGAGAGTTAAAGTGTTGAGCCACGGGGTGGTTGGGTTGATTGATCCGGGCGACCCAGAGGTGTTCTCTGAAGCGTTCCGCAAGTAAGCGGCCCGTCTCCCCAATATAGAGGAGGCCACATCGGGTGCAGCGGATGCAATAGATGATGTGTGTGGAGGTACAGGTGAACTTGTGGCGGATATGGAAGGATCCCTTGGGGCCTTGGAGGGAAGTGAGTATGGAGGTGTGGGCGCAAGTTTTACATTTCCTGCGGTTGCAGGGGAAGGTGCCGGGGGTGGAGGTTGGGTTGGTGGGGGGTGTGGATCTGACGAGGGTTTTCATGGCAGGATTTACATCTGGATCCCCCACCGTCACTGATGCCTGGAGACCTTATGTACCTCCGAATAAATTGATATTTGAAACAAAGGATTGGATTTTCCCATTTATAGGCTGTTACTTTCAAGTGGATATCCTCTCATGGCTCACAGTGATTTTTCTTAAGCTACCTTCTGTTCCTCCTCACATTAATTGTGTAAGCAGCCACTTTAATCCCCTCCTCACTGCTGCTGGGATTTTCTAGTCTGCAAGCTCCATATTTAAACTCAACCAAAGGGCCAAATGGCCTCCTTCCACACTGTAGAGATTCTGCAATTCTATTGCAGGGTTACATAGGTTAGGTGTATTAGCCATGGGATGTGCTGGGTTACTGGGATAGGGTAGGGGGGGTCTGGATCTGAGTGGGATGATCTTTGGAGGGTCGGTGTGTTGATGGGCCAAATGACCTGCTTCCAAACTGCAGAGATTCTATCATTCCATGATTCTAACTGCACACCACTTTGTAACTTGCAGTACAGAGATTCTCTCACACACTGACCTCTTGTAAATGAAAACAGGCCAGAGATCAATGGTCACATGTTTGCTCAATATAGTCTGCAATGGCTGCTGACAAGCTTTTGGCAAAGTGTAAAGGTCTGTTGGTTAGTTTGTTAGTTTGGGAAAAAGCACAGATGTACTGGGCAGTGGTGGACCACTGGAAAATGACGTGCGCTGTGAGCAGCAAATGCAGTAGACTAGATTGTGAGAAGTGCAGGTAAAACATTACTTTACCTGGAAGGTATTTTGTGGCCTTGGATAGTAAAAAGGAGGAGATAAATGGACAAGTGTTACACCTTCTGTGATTGTATGGGAAGGTGCCATGAGGGTATGTGGAGGTCATGGAGTGGAGGAGGAGTGGACCAGGATGTTCTAAAGGGAACAGTCCCTGTGGAAGGTGGACAAGGGAGAGAAGGGGAATATATGCCTGTTGATGGCATCCCACTGGAGGTGGCAGAAATGGCAGTTAATGCCAAAGACAGCTGAGAGCCCTGTCAACCACGGTGGTGGGGTCCTCTTGATTGAGAAAAATTTTGGTGGCCTCTCCTGTGAAAAGTGACATTATCCGAACAGATGCGATGGAGATGGAAAAACTGGGAAAATGGAATGGAGTCTTTACAGGAAGCAGAGTATGAAGACGAATAGTCCAGATAACTGTGGGAGCCGGTGGGTTTCTACTGGGTATTGGTGCCCAGCCTTTTCCCAGAAATGGAAACAGATGTTGAGGAAGGGAAGGGAAGAGTCGGAAGTGAAAGTGAGAGCTGGGTGGAAATTGGAAGTGAAATTGATAAATTTTTCCCATTCTGATTGAGAGACAGAAGCAGCACCGATGATATCATTATTGTACCAGAGAAAGAGTTGTGAGTCGGGGCCAGAATAGGAATGGAGCGAGAAATGTTCCACGTACCCTACAAAGAGAAAGATATAACTAGGGCCCATGCTTGCTCCTGCTCCTGCCCCATCAAACTCATTTCTTCCTACATTGACTCAATTCTTTTCTCTCCTTGTTCCGTCCCTTCCCACTTACACTTGTGATTATTTTCACATTCATGTCAGTTTCAGGATTTCCAATTTGCGGTACCCATGGCCATCCCTCAGACCTGAAGGGAGTTAAAAGAGAAGCTGTTCAGAGTGAGGATGAGCTTAGCCAGGGGGAGGAGGGTGGTGGTGGATGCAGTCAGTTCAGGCCTTTCTTCCAAGAAGAAGTGGAGAGCCCTGAGACCATCCTGATTGGAGGGAAGAGGGTGTGGGGGATTGTGAAGGGATTGTACGTCCATGGTAAAGAGGAGGTGGCTAGTGCCCGCAAATTGGAAATCCTGAAACTGACGTGAATGTGAGAAAAATCATGAGCGTAAGTGAGAAGGGACTGAACAAGGAGAGAAAAAAAATCGAGTCAATGTAGGAAGAGATGAGTTTGATGGGGCAGAAGCAGGCAGTAACAGTTGTCCTAGCCAGGCAGTCCTGTTAGTGGATTTTAGGAAAGAGATGGAACCGGGCTGTGTGGAGTTGGGAGAGTATGAGCTTGGAGGCAGTGGAGGGGTGGTCACCAGCTGAAAGAGACTAGAGACCGTTGGGGACACAATAGCTTGCTGTTCAATGGCAGGGTCAGGAGGAGATTGCAGGAGGTATCTCTGAGCTGGCACTCAGCATTGGAAATGTACAGGCCAATGTACTAGACAACAACAGCACCACCATTGTGAGGAGGCCTGATTTTGTGTGCCCAGCTGCTGATCTCTCTCTTTGCGTTCCATCTACATCTATCCTTTACTTCTTTACCATCATTCCTCCCCTCATGTTTTCAGCATATACACCACCTATTAGTAGGGATAACTTAGATGACACCTTCAAATGTGCCAAGGAGAGTGGGTCTTAACATGTTCATCTGATATCCTCTGCCCATAAGATTTTCAGAGTCGTTAAATATTTACTTTAAATGCCTCCATTAAAATAGCGAAAAGAGAAATTTAAGACAACTACTTTAAAGTGTTTGTTCTAATGCACACTTGTAATTTCGAGACTTCAGTGTGCATGTTTATTTATCTAGAACTGTAGAGTTGATGTTTAAAGAGAGCAAAGTTTACAGTACTAAATAAAGAACTGGGAGATAATCACTTAATTCTGTGTTCCAGCATCCATCTGTTCCACAGTTAGCCTTTGGACCAGGAGTTTTTTTGTCTACTCTTGGCTGACATTTACTTCAAACTAAAACAGATGGGTATTACAGAGCTCACCAGCTTCAGTAATAAAATAGTAAGAACTGTGGATGTTGGAAATGTGGAAACAACAGCAAAAATTGCTGGAGAAACTTTGTGGATGTGGGGAGAGAAAACAGTTAGTGTTTCAAGTCTAATACTCTTCTTCAAAATTAATAATAGCTGGGGAAAGATGGTATATATACTGAAGACTGGGGGGAGGGGGGAGGATGGGCAAAGGCAGATTCCTGACAGAGAGAATGGTGTTAGGGAGACAGAGGATTGGATAATAGAATGCTCATGAGAAAGGAAAGTAGGTGAAAATGGGTTGGTAATGCTGAAAGCAGCTCATGTCACGATAGGGCCTACAGTGTGGAGATGGGTAAAGGTCATGGAAGAAAGCATTTACGCTCTAAAATGATTGAATTCAATATTGAGTTTGTGCAAGCATAGAGTTCAGAGATTTCACAGAAATAGGAATGGAAAAGAGGGAGGAAGTTAGACGGTATTGTTACTTACAGCGAAATTCTGCAGTGGGAAACCTGGCCTCACTCCAGGCTGATTTCTGGTTACACTCGGGTTAGCAAATATTAATCAACACACACCAAATATGTTCATGCATATGAGAAGGAACTGGGGCCTTCCAGCAGCATTTGGAAGGCATTGTAAACAGGATCAAGGAATTGGATGCCTGCCAAGGTGACAAAGCAGAGTGTAAACTGGCCTGGGCAGTAAAAACTCTCAGTGAGCTGCAAACCAGGCTATCCATGCTGAAGCATTAACTGATCAGCCAGGAAAAGGCCTGGGGTTAAAGATTTGAAAGTGCTGCAGCCTTTTTGGGATGGGGAGGGCAAAGGCACAGTCCATTATGAAATGTCACTTGTGCACTGAGGTTGGCATATTATGTTGACAGTTCTTGTCCCTCATGATGTCTGTTAATGCCCATTGCTTCTCCTAACCAGAATCAAGCAGCTGTTTTAGGTCGCTTTGTGAAGTGGCTGTGAATTCTTGGGCAAGCATCAACCAAACTAATGGCTGTGAAAGGATAGAGGCTGTTGTGTGAAAAGCAAATTTGAACAGCAGTTTTACTTGATCATAAAACCAGCAGCTAGATTTTCAACTAGGAGAAACTGAGGACTGCAGATGCTGGAGATCAGAGTCGAGAGTGTGGTGCTGGAAAAGCACAGCAGGTCAGGCAGCATCCAAGGAGCAGGAGAATCAACATTTTAAGTAAAAACCCTTCATCAGAGACTAATTCATCTGACATTTCCCAAAAAGCATTTGGAAACAAATTTTCTTTTGCCCCACACCAACCTGGAAACTGTGCACGTTACATTATTTGGCTTTGTTTCCTTAAAAAGCTTGAAAATCCCATCGATGACCATAAATCCATTGTCAGTTGTTGGAAAAACCCATCTGATTCAGTAATGTCCTTTAGGGAAGGAAACTGCCATCCTTACCTCATCTGGCCCATATGAGACTTCCTCCCCAAAGCAACGTGGTTGACTCTTGACTGCCCTATGGGATGGGCAATAAATACTGACCTAGTCAGCCATACTCTCATCCTGTGAAAGTGTAAAAAGAAAGGACCCTTAATGAGCTCTTTATGGAGATTAATTGATAGTTAATGGGTTTTTTGTTTCCAATGACCCTGTAAGCTTTTTTTGAAAATACCAATCTCTCCTGCAGGTGGTTGGATCCAGTGCTCCCCTCAGGAAACATAAATTTCAAAATGCACCCTCCCATTTCTGTCCTCACCAGTGACCTGTCTCCTCCCTCACCCCAGGTCAATTGGCTTGTAATCATTGTGCACCCTTGCCCCTCCTTGAACTAACTTTAGGCCTTAGTCCATGTCTCATTCAGCTAGTCCCACTGCCGAACAAATAGCAAGCTTCTGACAGGGCTGGCTAGCTAGGAATGGCAGATGGTCCTGTCACCTCCCTCTTTAGTGCTTCAAGCAAGAATAACCCTGTGGTCAATTTGACTGTGAGTGCCTGTGAGTCTATGGTTGTCCTCACAATGGAGGTTCACAACAAATCATTGTTATGTCCAGAAACCTGATGGGCAATGAAGCATGTTAGCCAATGCTTCACCCTGACGTGCTCCCTGGTTTACAGAACCATCGAACAAAAGCCAGTGAAATCAATCTGCAGTCAAGTCAAAATGTCAGAAACCAGCCAGTTTATCTCACAGCTTTCAGTGGCACTTTTGAGAGAGTGCGACAAAGACGTGAAAAGTGGTATGAAAGGAAAGATGTGATAAAGTGGCTGACAGCTCCAATTTCATTTGCAAATGGTCTTGTTTTAAACAAAAAGGGCGACCTGATATTGGGAGTATGGATTACAGTTGACATCCCAGCTATCAAAACCACACAGCACATTGCAGCTTACACTGCAGTGACCATCTTACAACAAACTGGTAGAATGTGTATGTGTATTATACCGTGTTCCCAATATCTAAAACAGTGTTGATAATAATTAGTCAATGTCCATCAGCACTTCTTTAACTTTTTGACGGTATTTTAAACTCAGCAAGATAATAATGTTAAGAAAGAGTGGGAAAGAGGGATTGACGACAAAAAGAAATATGGGTAGATGAGTGCAGAGCTCTCTTTCTCTTTGCCTTCTCCACTGAGCTGCGGAGATAACAAAGAAAGAGGCATGATAATGCTGTTAATTCTTTCTTTTAAGTGTTTTGTGGAGAGATGCAGAATTTGGTGTAGCTTCTCGCAACATTACCTCTGTTCCTCAATGGAGGATGTTTTATTTACTACGCATCCTGTTCAATGCTTTCTGATAATACAGGTGCATACAGGCTTTGAGTGATGGATAATGTTAGTTTGGTACTATCCTGGTTTGTTACACTCAGACTTTAGGTGAGGTTGTTCGTTTTGTTACAATGTGAAACAGGATACCCCAAATTGTTAAGCTCCCAGTATGAGGTTCTGTGTGCTGTGTGAGGGATGATCTGGATCCCCTTCTTCATTCGAGTAAAAAATGAGGTCTGCAGATGCTGGAGATCACAGCTGCAAATGTGTTGCTGGTCAAAGCACAGCAGGTTAGGCAGCATCTCAGGAATAGAGAATTCGACGTTTCGAGCATAAGCCCTCCTGATGAAGGGCTTATGCTCGAAACGTCGAATTCTCTATTCCTGAGATGCTGCCTAACCTGCTGTGCTTTGACCAGCAACACATTTGCAGCCCCTTCTTCATTCGCCTGCCCTCTTGACTGGCCACAACATGGTTCTTTCAAAATGGCTTGCTTCCCTCGTGAATATCTTTCTTCCAAACCCATATTAACTTATGTTTTCAAAGGAGCAATTTAAAAAGGCTTTCCTGTGCTCATGAAAAGTATGGTTATTCATTGCTAGTATTAGTAATGCACCACATACACCCAAATTAGAAATAAGAGTTGAAACTAAAATGAGAAAAATTTTGAAATATATACAAATCAGACTCTGAACTCTTTATGAAGAGTGGAAAGTTGAATAGTTGAATTTTGCAGTGAAAGTTACTGGTCATGTTGATATTAGTAGGTGAACAGTTGATTATGAGATTCCTAGTTTTGCAGGGTACTGGAGATCATGTTGTTCTCTTTTCCTTTTTGTGGTGACTGAATTCCAGATTTCAGAATGAGAGATAATCCTTTTGTTGCCTTTTTCCTTTGGTCTAGCTTGCTAGGTAGCAGACCTCCAGCACTCAGGGTGAGTGAATCCTTTTACCTACGATATAAGGGTGACTAGGAGATCGTTCTTCAGCTGTCACCTTCACTACATGTTAACTGTTAAGCTCAGGCTACTACACGTAAATAGCTTAGTCCACTGGCACACAGAACTTCTGACCCACTATCCCATACCAGAAGAGTTGAAACTGTTTTTTTTAAACCCAGTTTTTGTGTACCCTACAAAGGGGAAAACACAAAATACATCTGCAGTTTGGAAAACAATTTGCAGGGTGGATTACTGTTGACCAGGGGAGTTTTCAGACCCTAATTATCTTTGTAGAGTCACAGAGATCGTAGTCTAGTCTTGCTTTGATCGCCTCATCCCCCCTTTAAGGAGTTTGACGTTTGAAGTTCCTTTTGCAAATTCAGGCACTTTACGTATCTCTCTCTCTCTCTCTTTCCACACAGCCAGTTCGTTCACATTTGCAGCCAGTTTTGCCTGTAACAGTCCTCTTTCACAACACACATTTTTGAAATACAGTTTGAAAATGTCTATAGTTTTTGAGATTTTGACTTTTGGTTATAGAAGCTGATATCAAATAGCCCAAACGACTGATGCCAGACCAAATCCCAGAATTGAGTAACAAATGTGCAGGCAGCGTCTGCATTGTTTAGCCATGACAAATAAGTTTGCACGCAAGATGAGTTCTGTAGTAGTTTTATTTAAAGAACCAGGCATACCGCTGGCTCCTTTTGTGAGGTTTTTCTGTTGCAAAACACCTGGTAATACTCTGGGATATTTTTGGTGATATTTTAGTGAGTTCCTGCATTAACAGAAAATGTGGCCTCTCCTCAGAATGATGGTAGTAGTGAAGGTGGCATGTGTAACAAGCATGGGTACAATGGTGTCAGTGCCTCAGAGTCTGCAGCATGGCGTGGAGATCCAACTGAATTAACAACATGGCAGCTCTGTGCCATTCCCACAATAATTTGGAGCTAGACTCCTCCACAGCCTTTACAGGAGGCTGCCTTCTGGCCAGGACACTCAGCATCGCGTCCTACATTCTGTGCTCTCCTGTATACCACTCCAACAGGGCACTAATTTAAACCCTCAGCATCAGTCCACACAATCCACATGATTTACTATATGTGTTTATATAATCATGAGTGGTATAGATAATAAGAATAGTAAAGATCTTTCCGTAGGGTGGGGGAATTCAAAACTAGAGGGCGAGAGGAGAAAGATTTAGAAGGGACCTAAGAGGCAACTTTTTCACACAGAGGGGGTTCTTAATTGGAATGAACTGCTAGAGGAAGTGGTAGATGCAGGTGCAGTTACAATATTTAAAGGACATTTAGACAGATACATGAAGAGGAAAGGTTTAGAGGGATATGGGCCAAATGCAGGCAAACGGAACTAGTTTAGATTAACTTACTTACAGTGTGGAAACAGGCCCTTCGGCCCAACAAGTCCACACCGACGCACACCCACCCAGACCCATTCCCCTACATTTACCCCTTCACCTAACACTACGGGCAATTTAGCATGGCCAATTCACCTAATCAGCACATTTTTGGACTGTGGGAGGAAACTGGAGCACCTGGAGGAAATCCACGCAGACACAAGGAGAATGTACAAACTCCACACAGACAGTTGCCTGAGGCAGGAATTGTACCCAGGTCTCTGGTGCTGTGAGGCAGCAGTGCTAACCACTGTGCCACCATGCTGCCCATCAGTCAGCATGGACAAGTTGGACCCAAGTGTCTGTTTTCAAGCTGATCCTAAATCTAGCATTCAAGGCATGTACAGTGTGAGTATCTGAGCTGATGACTTAAGTGTCAGATCAATTGACAGGGCCTTTTTGTTAATGCTGTGCCTTTGCTCTCCCTCTACCTCTATAAGACATAGGAGCAGCTGAGTCTACTCCACCATTCAGTGGGTTTCTTCGCCCTACTGTCCTGCTTTCTCCCTGTAACCCTTAATCCCCTTGACAATCAAGAACCTATCTATTTCAGTCTTAAATATACTCAATGACCTGGTCTTCACAGCCTTCTGTGGCAAGGAATTCCATAGTTTCACCACTCTCTGGCTGAAGAAGTTTCTTTTTATTGCCATTCCAAAATGTCTTCCCTTTACTCTAAGGCTGTGTCCACAGGTCCCAGTCTCTCCTACCAATGGAAACATTTTCTCAACAACCATTCTGTCCAAGTCATTTCAATTTGAGGCCCCCTCATCCTTCTAAAGTCTATCGAGTATAAACCCAGCGTCCTCAAACATGCCTCATATGTTAAACTTTTCATTCCTGTGACCATTCTTGTGAACCTCCTTTGAACATGCTCCAGGGCCAGTACATCCTTCCTGAGATATGGGGTTGAAAACTGTGCACAATACTCCAAATGTGGCCTGACCAGAACCTTATAGAGCCTCAGAAGTAAATCTCTGCTTTTATATTCAAATCCTCTCAAAAAAAATGTCATCATTGCATTGCCCTTCCGAACTAATGACTCAACCTGTGAATTTACTTTGAGACAATCCTGGACTAGAGCTCCCAAGCCTCTTTGCACTTCAGACTTCTGAATTTTCACCCCAATTAGAAAATAGTCCATGCCTCCATTCTTCCTACCAAAGTGCATGACAGTACACTTTCCCACATTGTACTCTATCTGCCACTTCTTTGCCCACTCTCCTAATCTGTCCAAATCTTCTGTTGCCTCCTTGCCTCTTCAATGCTCCCTGTCCCTCTACCTATCTTTGTATCATCTGCAAACTTAGCCAGAATGCCCTCAGTTCCTTCATCTAGATCGTTAATTTATGAAGTGAAAAGCTATGGTCCCAACACTGTGGAACACCATTTGTCACCAGCTGCCTTAAACTCCTGTGGGAGTCTAAAAGCAGAAAGACCAAAGGGAAAAGTTATTTTGGAGGGAAGGGGATGTCAGGGGCAAGGTCCATGGTTGCAATATCTGGAGCTTGTTCACTATGCCATTGGTGGTATGAGGGTTAGATGGAAGTTCATAAGGGCTCATAAGACAGTAATATATCATCCAGCTCAGTATTCCCAGTGATATTGGATGCTGTGGGATTGCATCACCTTCATTTGCCTCAGGAGATGCAGATATCCTGTCTCCTGCCTATTCTTTGCTTTCCTCTATTGGATACTGCCTTGTCCTGCAAGAGTAATACTGTATAGCAGGAAATCAATAGTTGTGCTTCCATGTGTTTAGATTGTGTACCTGCTGTGGCTGAATTCCCAAGTGTATGTGCAGGCAGTGAGAGGTGGATATGAACCTGCCAGCATTGATAGGTGGAGCACCTGGACATTAGCTTTTGTTGTTGCATGCCAGGGAGTGCTGCTGGTGAGGGCGATGCATTAAGCAACATGACAGATTGATAGAGTAATGAGCAGCGATGTGCGAATGTATTCACTGACCTTGACCACCCATAGAAAGTCATGGAACACCTTGTAGCATTTCAACCATGTCCTTCATCCAAACTACAGGAGTTGCCCATCAGCCTCTTGTTTCCATTGCTATCTGAGCATCTCCTATAGAACTATGGCATCTCTTCTGTGCAAAGTGGCACTACTGTTGCATTCAATACCACTTCCATTACAGTGGATGCCTCTGACTGTTCTGATGATCGCATTCTAAGAATTTACATTGCATCTGGCTTTTTAGAGAAGCAATTTGACTGTGCTGCAAGGTCGAGAAAAATGTCTCCAGGGCTGTCTTCTGACAGCAAGGTTCATTGCCACATTTAAAAACTTGTAGGTGAGCTGGATAGAAGAAAGTTGTGTTGCTTACCTTGATCTAAAGAGGCTGCTTGGGTTTCCATGATTTGTCATGCTAAATTGGCAATAGTGTCCAGGGATGTGTTGTTAGATGAATTAGTCATGGGAAATGTCGGGTTACAAGGATAGGGTGGGGGTGGGGGAGGAGGGTGGTGAGTCGAGGAGGGATGCTCTTTGGACAATCAGCGTGGACTTGTTGGGCCAAATGGCCTGTTTCCACACTGTAGAGATTCTAGAATTTTTCTAGGCATGGGCAGGTCACAAATCATAACTTCTGAGTCTAAAAGCTAATGTTATCCATTTTCTCGACCGTAGGTTTTACACCAGCTCACTAAAACCACGTGCAATTGTTGGCTCTTGCTAGCTGTTTCTGTCGCTTGGAAAAGGCCTGATAAAACTCTGTTTGTGTGTTTACGATAAATATATAATGCCCAACACTCATTTCTTGGGTGGGGCTCAGGAAGGAGCACAAAGACTACAACATATGTGTCAGACGTCGAGCTAGTCATCCAGAATCACATTACATTTTATATCATTTTATTATGAAAATTACGGTTATCATCTCAGCTCCACTGCATTTCATTCTTATAACATACCTTTTTCTGAAATCAAATTTTTGGATTTAACATTTCTATTTATCCATGAAAGCCTTGCCTTCAACATATCCCTTTCACTCTGTGCTGGAATATATTTAACCTGGATTTGATCATCATGCTTTAAAAAGGTACTGGGCAACGGTTTGATCTTTTTTTAACCAGTACAAAAATCGATCCCCTTTCATCCCCCACAAAGCACTCAGACTCTGCAACAAAATATAACAGAATCAGTGAAGAAAGCAAGTTAGAAAAGCTTCACCACTTTTACTGATCTCATTTGTCAACAATTCATGCTTACCATTGTCTTCCCAATGCAATTTGATACCATTCTGTGTAATTTTGAATATAAAACATGGCATTCTCTAATTGCAGCAAGAAACCGGAGGACAAACAAGGCTACCATATTTAAATCAATTTATTTGATTATTGGGTGAAATGTGGCATAAAGTTACACACTGAAAGCACTTATTGATATTGATCCATATTGCATATGTTATGAGTAATGAATACAAATTCTCTCTTTCTGTTCTGTTGGGGAAACCTATTTCATACTCAAGTCCTCTACTTTACAGATTAGTAGCTCATCTAACACTTTTAACATTTGTCACAAACCCTACATTGACTAAAACTCTTATTCTTCTCCGTCACCTCCAGTCATAATGACTCTCATGCTCCAAAAGGAGATCTCTTATCATCCCCCCTCCCGAAATTTCAGCTCATTCAAATTCATGCACCAGGTCTCACTCAGCCTTTTCCTTGCCCATCTATATTGACATCTATTCCCTTCCAGCACCTCAATTTTTAACATCTAACCCTCTCGAATCTACTCTTCCCCAGCTCTAATACTCTCCACAGAGCTCTTTGTTTTTCTGTGACCTTGCTGCACTAGTTTGAGTCTTGCTCTAGGCGCTGCACTGTGAATTTCCTTTCATAAATTTCTGTATTGCTTCACCACCCTCACTTCATTTAATACCCCCTTCAAAATCGACCCCTTTAACCAAGTTATTTCTTAATGCTTCTAATCTTTTCTTTGATTTAGAATGTGTTGCTTTCTTACATTTACCTGCATTAAAAACTCCAAAACAATGGCTTTATGTAAATATATTCCTTGTGAATCAACTTGTCCAAAATCTATTGCTTTTTAGAGAGAACAGACAAACCTGGTGCACATTTCACAGCCTTCAGTGGATTATATCATGGTTAGGGCAGAGCGATGAATGTGATCTATATGGACTTCAGTAAGGCGGTCAACATGGTTAGCATGGGAGATTGGTTAGCAAGGTTAGATCTCATTGAATACAGGGAGAGCTCACCATTTGGATACAGAACTGGCTCGAAGGTAGAAGGCAGAGGGTAGTGGTGGAGGGTTGTTTTTCAGGCTGGAGGCCCGTGACCAGTGGAGTGCCACAAGGATCGGTGCTGGGACCATTACTTTTCATCTTTTATATAAATGATTTGGATGCGAACATATGAAGTACAGTTAGTAAGTGTGCAGATGGCAGAAAAATTTGGAAGTATAGTGAACAGTGAAGAAGGTTATCTCAGATTGCATCAAGGTCTTGATCAGATGGGCCAATGGGCTGAGAAGTGGCAGATAGAGTTTAATTTAGATAAATGTGAGGTGCTGCATTTTGGGAAAACAAATCTTAGCAGGACTTATACACTTAATGGTAAGGTCTTAGGGAGTGTTGCTGAACAAAGAGACCTTGGAGTGCAGGTTCATAGCTTTTTGAAAGTAGAATCACAAAATAGTGAAGAAGGCGTTTGGTATACTTTCCTTTATTGGTTAGGGTATTGAGTATAGGAGTTGGGAGGTCATGTTGTGGCTGTACAGGATATTGCTTAGACCACTTTTACAATATTGTGTGCAATTCTGGTCTCCTTGCTATGGGAAAGATATTGTGAAACTTGAAAGGATTCAGAAAGTATTTACAAGGATGTTGTCAGGGTTGGAGGACTTGAGCTATAAGGAGAGGTTGAATAGGCTGGGGCTGTTTTCCCTGCAGCGCGGATGTTGAGGGGTGACCTTATAGATGTTTATAAAATCATGAGGGGCATGGATAGGGTGAATAGGCAAGGTTTTTTCCCTGGGGTCGGGGAGTCCAGAACTAGAGGGCATGAGTTTAGGGTGAGAGGGGAAAGATACAAAAGAGACCTAAGGGCCAACTATTTCACACAGAGGGTGATGCGTGTATGGAATGAACTGCCAAAGAAAGTGATGGAGGCTGGTACAATTGCAACAGTTAAAAGGCATCTGGATGGGTATAAGAATAGGAAGGGTTTGGAGGGATATGGGCCAATATGCTGGCAAGTGGAACTAGATTAGTTTGGGCTATCTGATCGGCATGGATGAGCTGGACCGAACGGTCTGTTTCCATGCTGTACATCTGTGACTCTCTGACTCTAAAGAATACTCTTCAGGATTTTCACATTTTGCTTCACTATTCACAGTGTTAACATCACTGATGTAGTAAAAGCTCTTTGGAATGTACTGAAATCATGAAAGGGACAATACAAGACATTTTTTCCCTCTGTGTTGAGACACTGGGCCAGATCTTCAAAGACCTGCAGGGCTGGGACTCAGTGAGGGAGGGGCTGGGACCTAGGGAGGGTGGGGCTGGGACTCAGTGAGGGAGGGGCTGGGACCTAGGGAGGGTGGGGCTGGGACTCAGTGAGGGAGGGGCTGGGACTCAGTGAGGGTGGGGCTGGAATCCAGTGAGGGTGGGGCTGGACTCAGTGAGGGAGGGGCTGGGACCCAGTGAGGGTGGGGCTGGGACTCAGTGAGGGCGGGGCTGGGACCCAGTGAGGGCGGGGCTGGGACCTAGGGAGGGTGGGGCTGGGACTCAGTGAGGGAGGGGTTGGGCCTCAGTGAGGGTAGGGCTGGGCTGCAGTGAGGGCGGGGTTGGGCCTCAGTGAGGGTGGGGCTGGGCCTCAGTGAGGGTGGGGCTGGGCCTCTGTGAGAGTGGGGCTAGGACTCAGTGAGGGTGGGGCTGGGACCCAGTGAGGGATGGGCTGGGACTCAGTGAGGGAGGGGCTGGGACCCAGTGAGGGAAAGGCTGGGACGGTGAGGGTGGGGCTGTGACCCAGTGAGGGTGGGGCTGGGACCGAGTGAGGGTGGGGCTGGGACCCAGTGAGGGAGGGGTTGGGCCTCTAAGGGTGGGGCTGAGCCTCAGTATAGGTGGGGCTGGGCCTCAGAGAGGGAGGTGCTGGGCCTCTGTGAGAGTGGGGCTGGGCCTCAGTGAAGGAGGGACTGGGCCTCAGTGAAGGAGGGACTGGGCCTCAGTGAGGGAGGGACTGGGCCTCAGTGAGGGAGGGACTGGGCCTCAGTGAGGGTGGGGCTGGGCCTCAGTGTGGGAGGGACTGGGCCTCAGTGAGGGAGGGACTGGGCCTCAGTGAGGGAGGGGCTGGGCCTCAGTGAGAGTGGGGCTAGGACTCAGTGAGGGAGGGGCTGGGACCCAGTGAGGGAAAGGCTGGGACCCAGTGAGGGAAAGGCTGGGACCCAGTGAGGCAGGGGCTGAGACTCAGTGAGATGGGGCTGAGAAATGTGTCGGAAGATCTTATTACGGAGTTCATTATGAGGCCTCTCCTTGAGGCACTGGAACTTTCAAAGCACCACTTAGTGGGTGAGAACAGTCTGGTGCAGGTTAAAGCACAGCTGCTGAGTTCACTGTGAGGCCACTGACGACTTTCTTTGGGTTAATTTCTCACTAACCTCTCATGAATTGCCTGGTGCTGGTCCAGTACCTGCATGGCCCTTTTTTAATATAATAAAATAATACAAAATGCTTCAAATGCTAGAAATCTGAACCAAAACCAGAAACAATCAGAGTCACCCACTAGAAACATTAATTCTGCTTTCTTCCCACAGATGCTGCCAGACCTGTTGAGTCTTGTCACCAGTTTCTGAGAATGTTTTTGTCATTGTTGAACTGGTGACACTCCAGAGAGCTGTCCGCTTCCTGGAAAGGCAGCAGCATACCCCAACATGGAGCAAGTGCTTGCCTTTGCTGCTGGCATGGAAAGACATCTCTGGCTCTCTGAAGGTATTTGTTTCTACAAATTGGACATCAAGCTCAACTGTTGGCCAATTATGACATTTGCATTTCAAAGTAGCATTGGAAGAGCAGCACAGATTAGAAATGGGGTCAAATGAGCTCGACTAGATGTTAGGTTTTTGATTCCACTTTGAAAATCAGCCCCATGTTAATGAACATCAACTTCATATTTCAAACATTAATTTAGAATTAATGTGATTTCCAGGAGATGGACTCTCTCATAACATTCATTGTAAGCCCACTGACTCTGACAGTTACCTTGACTACACTTTGTAAGGATACCATTTCTTTCTACCAGTTTCTTTTGTCTTCATCTTCTTGGTTCTCATGACACCAGCTTCCACAATGGAGCTTCTGATATTTCTTTCTTATTTCCCAACCACTGTTTCTAACATCCTCGCCCCAGGTTGATAGGGGCCTCGACAATATCTGAACCACATGCTGGACTTCCATCATCACCTCTTCCCTCTCTCAACAGAATGACAATAGGATTTTCCTTGTCCTCACTTTCAACCCCAGCTTTAGAATTCAAAAGATCATCCATCCTCTGCTTTTTCTGCCACCTCCAACATCATACCACCAGCAAATATATTTCTCTTTACCCTCCCTGTATTGCAAAGGGACTGCTTTCTCCTCAAACACTTCTATTTCTTCACTCCTATTGCCCCCAACCCCTCATTCCATTTTCAGGGCACCTACTCATGCAATTGCAGACCTGCCCCTTTGCCTCCTCTCTTCTCATGATCTGAGGTTTCAAAGGTGAAGCAGTGAATTTTGTTTGTGCCTCCTTCAATAGAGTCTGTTCTTGGTCAGAGGTCATATGTCACCATGTTACAGTCCAACAGGTTCATTTGAAATCACAAGATTTCAGGGCACTGCCCCTTCTTCAGGTGAATTGAAGAGAAGCACATAGGCACACAATTTGTCAGCAGAGAGAGATCAAGAGATCATACAAATGATGCGAGTGGAGTGTCAACAGGCTGAATAAGCCTCTGCAAATGATCAAAAGCATCAGACAGTGTAAGTAAAGTGTTAATAGGTGAACAGCAATGGAAGGGCGGCACGGTGGCACAGTGGTTAGCACTGCTGCCTCACAGCGCCTGAGACCCGGGTTCAATTCCCGACTCAGGCAACAGACTGTGTGGAGTTTGCACATTCTCCCCGTGTCTGCGTGGGTTTCCTCCGGGTGCTCCGGTTTCCTCCCACAGTCCAAAGATGTGCGGGTCAGGTGAATTGGCCATGCTAAATTGCCCGTAGTGTTAGGTAAGGGGTAAATGTAGGGGTATGGGTGGGTTGCGCTTCGGCGAGTCGGTGTGGACTTGGTGGGCTGAAGGGCCTGTTTCCACACTGTAAGTCTAATCTAATCTAATCTAATCTACAATCCGATTAATTGAGGCAGAGCGATAATTACAAATAATTAAAAGTAAGGTGCTGCTGGAGACAAACCAAATGGCTGGAATAACAAGATAGGTATAGGAGCAGCATACCAAGGGTCTAACCAAAGCTTGTGATTTCACATCAACCTGTTGGACTATAGCCTGTTCTCATATTATTTCTGACCTTGTCCACACCAGCACTTCCACATCATAGTCTATTGTATTTACTGTGCACAATACAGATTCTTTCTCACAATGTAAACCAAATATAGACTGTACAACACTTTGTTGGACACCTCTGTTCCATCCACAAACATGACCCAATCCACCAGTTGCTTGTTATTTTGTAACACCATCCTGCTCTCATGCTCACATTTTGGAGCTAGACCTGTTGCAGTGTTCCGATCAAGCTGAATGCAAATAGTGGGATCAGCATCTCATCTTGTGTTTCGACACTTTCCAGCCTTTTGGGCTCAAAATTGAGTTCACCAACTGTAGACTTTGTTCCTATCCTCTGCTTTGATTTTAGCCACCGCCTCCCCACCCACCCCCCACACACACCCCCACCTCCCACCCCCAGAATACTTGGAAAAAGCAGTCTGTATCTTGTCCTCACATTTTTACTTTCAGTCAGAGCTGACTTTTACTTCACTATTCACAATTACCAATGCTTTGTTTCTTTGCTACAACCATTACTACTCTGTTTGCCTTTTGAAACATGAGATCTGTGATCTCTAATTTCCCTTACCATCTCACCTTACCCTGACTTTCTCTTTTGTTCCATCAGCCTCTTATCTTTTCAACACAATGAAAACCATCATACCCCTACCTCCCTTCAATCATGTTGGAGTCGAACTATTAACTCTGTTTATCTCCACAGGTACTGAGTCTTTCCAGCAGTTTCTGTTTTAAGTTATTCAGCATCTAGAGCATTCCACTTTTATTACAATATAGTTGGAAGGAAGCTCAAAATGTAACAAAGTACAAAAATGGAACAAGTTGGTATGATAACACTGCTATCGGTTACCATATCGGAAGTTGTTTGTTCCAGAAGATGTCCATTGTGTTTTGCCTGTGCCATTTTAAAAATTTGTTTTCAGGATGTGTATATTATTCGCAAGGCCAGGTGTATGGCCTCAAATTTTAAACAAACATGGATGCTGGAAATCTGAAACACACAGAGAATGCTGGAGAAACTCAGCAGGTCTTGCAGCACCTGTGGAAAGAGAAACAGAGTTAACATTTTGAGTCTTCTCTCTGAGTGCCTGTGATAATAATAAATGATTGCTGTGTGGTCATTGCGTTTCTGTCTTTTAACAGGAATCTGTCAAGACTGAAACTAATGTAGGTTCTGATTGAATGATTCAAACCATTCTGCCTCATGCATTCTTGTTTAATTCAACCGAAGATTTCCTAAAACAGAAGGACACCTGATTAAAGTGGTAAATAAAGCTAAATTTTATATGGAGGAGCATGGTGCAATTTGCATCTAGCAGTGGGTTGAATTGCCACAGTGAGTATCCTACCTATTGAATGATCTAACCTGAAGTCCTTCAATGGAGCTTCAAGCTATTCAACAAAATTATAAGGTTCTAATTAATCATTTTTTTTTGGGTGGGTGCTGCTCCTGAGCTCTCCAATATCTGTCATTTGTGCCTCTTTGCCCATTGACCTCACACACATTGCCCCAAACAATGTTAATCCAGAGCTATACCAAAGCTTTAAAGTGTAGCCTCACTTGGTGGTGGAACTGCCAGTTTTCCTCTCCCTTCTCCTTGCCTTGTTTGTGGATTTCCTACCTCCAGCTGACTCATCACATACACTGAGGCCTGAGCGTCAAAATGGCTCGGGCCAATCGCTGAAGACATCCATTGGCAGTGCTTTAGTCCATTCTCCAACATTGCACAATGACAGTTGGCCCTTGGCCTCTGTAATCAACAAAGGACAAAGTTACACAGAATGATAGAAGGCCCTTTCCGGCCTCAGTAAAAGTAAACAGATCCTTTATCTATTGTGCGGATGCCAAATGAGGAAAAAGATAAAGCTGATTCCTTGACGAAAACCTCTGATACTTTTGTTGGAAAGTGCACAAACCAAACAGAACATCAATAAAAGCTGAGACTGTATTCTGGCTAATTTTGACGTTATCATTTTAAATGCCTCCACTTGTATTTGTGGACCTCCCAGTGTAGATTATTGAGTGACTGCTTGTTCTCTGTGGTTATAGATGCAGAAAATGCAGCATTGTCTTTATCTATAACGTAACATCAGCTGACACAGGGATGAGTACAATTTAAATCAATCCGACCTTCTACTGCTGTCCTGTATATATACTTTCTCGCTTCATTAATTTTTCAATGGCAATTACAATATCCACTATGACTTCAGTGACCTTGGCTGGGAATATTATGGAAGTAGGCGGGGAAAAGTAATTTTATCCACCAATAGGAGTAGAGAGTTCTGGCACAGAAGTGCATTCTTTGCATCCCATAATAAGAAACTGGACTGTTTGTTTGCATTAGCTCAGGGTGGGGATTTCTGTCAAGTTGCAGCTGGGGTTTATTACTGTTCACAGCGTGCACTGCAGTGGAAGACTTTAACCGTAGGTTTTTACTGTGGTTTGGGTATTAACGCAGAAGTGGGAAAGCAGAAAGAAATTTAAAAAAAAACCCTCCTTGTACGTGATGTCTGACTGTGAGGGATTAACTCTGGGTAAGTGCCAGTTTCAGTTTATTGCTTCGTTCTCAGCCTCTGTGCTGTGGTACAGATTTAAAAACTGAATACTCTGCGGTAAATGCTCACCAGGCTTCAACGAAACTTGTTTTATTTTAAATATGCAGCTAGGTCAAATAAAAATCATTCGCTCAGCTGATGAGTCTGCAGGACTCTACAATCTGTAAATATCCAAAGGGTAATGGAGTTAAAATAAAGACAGCAGAGGTCAGGAGTTAACTATATGAGACACATTTAAACGTATGAAAATAGTCTAAGAGTCTTTTTTAGAGTATTGCAGTCCTGCAGAATTTCTAATATCAATGTTGCTCTTTATGAGGGCAGGTCATCCACATCTTACAAATGTTCTCATTTAATGGAATTATAATCTGAAGTATTGGGTTATTGTATACCAGTATTTTAGAATTGTGTTTTACTCAAAATTACATTGCTCCTGGTATTTAAAGCAAGTTGAACAGAATATATAAGGGTGAGTGTCTCTGGCTAACAAGAACCAGCTTTCATGTTGTTTCAAATTGGATTGGACTGTTTAATTGCTAAATAGACATTTTGCATCAGTTTAAAAAATGTATTCAACATGTGAAGTGTTGGGAAGTTCTCCCAATGGATCAGTGAGATTATTGAATATCATGCACTCCTCCCACATTGGTCTGTATCACCAGGGTGAGGCAGAAACTGTTCCTATGGGAGTACTGCTCCTTCTCCACATTGGATGAAAACCTGGTCATCAGGAGTGAGACTCTCTTCATTGTTGTATGTGGTGTGGGTCAGGTGCATTCCCAGAACCTACACTGTTGCAGTCACCCAAGTCATCCTCCATTTCATCTGGAGATCTAAGATGGACTCTGTCCGCAGGGGCACCATGTACAAAACTCTGGATAAAAGGAGAATAACATACTCATCACTGTCCTCATCCTGATGGCCACCTTTGTGTGTGGCTGCATCAAGCTGTGCATAGACCCTCCGTACACAAACACTGAATGTTACTACGTACTGAGGTTTTACATGTCCTGGGTGTTGTGAAGAATGGGACTGGCCTTGTTGCCACGGAATGCTCCAAATATTCAAACCGTTCTGTATCATTCGTTCTCTGAGGAAAACTTTGCAAAGAAAAATGCCTTTCACCACAGGTCCATCAGGATGTGGTCAGTACATAGCATCCTCAAGACTCTGTGGGAAAAGCAGAGGGTGAATCCTATCATGTGGTTTTTTGAGCAGACTGTCAAAGTCATTTGGCAAAATGCCTCATCCCCAGAACATTCCAATAAGCACCAAGACATCATTTGGCTGGTGGGGAGAAGGGCACTACCTGTGGGATCCTTCTTGTCCACCTAGGCGGTCTGCTCTACCACACCCTACCCTCAAAGTAGCTGTGGAGGGATGTAGAGACAGTCACACATCTCCTGCTTGAATGTGCCTTTGCAAAAGAAATCTGGAAAAATAAGCAGTGGTTTTTGTCGAGGTTCATCCCGAACAGCTCTGTGACGTGATGCTCTGTGTCTTATGGCTTGTTCCCTGGGACTGACACCAAGATAAACATCAACTGTGTCTGGAAGACCATCATCTCAATGAAAGACACTCTTTAGTCTGCCCGAAACATGTTGGTCTTCCAGAGCAAGGAGTTGACCTTGACCAAGTGTTGCAGACTGGCACATTCCAAGGTCTGGGACTATATGCTGAGGGATGCACTAAAACATGGGACACAGTGGGGAAAGACCACTGTCTAAGATCTTTATGCCAAAGCTAAATGGGAGTCCATTCAGTTATAGGACCCTCCCTCAAATATACTTAGTCTTGTATAAGTAAGAAATGCCTTTGGTTTGTTTGTTGAATAGAGTCAAACTCTAATGTTTGCTTGTTTCTCCATATGCTACTGCACAGTATCAACTGCTCAAGTGACTTTGTGTATATATGTAATTTCTTTAATGAATAAAATATATGTTTAAAATTTTTTAAAATGCATGTGTGTGTAGATCTTTGCATCTCACTGGACTTTATCTTCATGGAAATTACCTGCTGCCACTCATTGTCAGTACTTACACAGAGTAACAGTATCTAAGGTTAAACTAACCCTGAAACAATAGAGGTAACTTATCCACATTGCCATTAGCTGAGGTGGGAAGCTAGAAGCTTCAGGCTTAAAGAGTCATCATAATGTAAAAGATGAGGTGGAGATTAGATTCACTTCTGTGATGCATGTAAAAATGTCCACTCTCCTCCAAATGGAGTGAGACATGGGCAGGTCTTGTGGCTTAGTGAGCAGCACATATTTCACTGAGCCAGAAGCTGTGGTTTGAATCCCACTCTAGGATTTGTTAGCCATGAAAAGAGCATTTATGACCCAGCCAAACAGATTGCCTGTTGGAAGCATGTCAATTATCAGTAAGACAGGGAGATTCCTGATCAGCCATGTTCAATTCATCGTTGTTTTACAACTCAAAGCGCTACTTAGTTTTTGCATTGAAGAACTTGTGTTTCCTGTAGTTCCATGTACCATTAAGCCATTGTCTGCCAGGACCACTGGCAGCTCTCTTTGCGTGGTGAGTCATTCAGTGTTGCTACTGGTGAGTCAGGAGTGTAACCCTCAGCAACAAGAAGAGAAGAGACCGTCTATGAAGGTTTTTTCGCTATGACTAAATTAGAAAGAGCCATGGACACAGTGTGGACAGCAGCAACTTGTGTCCGTAACTGACAACATCACCTACTTAGACTAGTGTATGAATTTGGGGATGTGGTTTCAGGCAATCACATGACATGCTATGAGGGAAAATGGAGTAAGAGGACTCTATTGAATCTGAGTGCTGAAAATTAGCTGCAGCTATATTCCTCCACTTCTCAAGATTGTGCAGTTGCAGATCTGGGTTGTTAAGATATTGCAGCAAGTGAAATGCTGCAGTTTGACAAGGATGTCCTTCAAACTCTCATAAAACAACATTACCCCAAAGCAGGAGAATAGGAAGCAAGTCACTGCATCAGTGGCACTGGTTAGAAACATCAATAACTGCATTTGAACTGAATATGCTGTGTTATCAGATGCCACCATAATGTGATGTGGTAGCTGATATACTGTTGCTCTTCCACTGTCTCAATGTGAAACTTATTTTAGTTCCTGCAACATGATGAGATTTGTGTCATGTTGTACTGAAAATTGCAACAAACCTTTCTTACAACACCCTATATGTGTGCATCATGATTAGGAGTGTACCTGCACAGGACGCAAGTGGGTTCTGCAGATGCTGGAGATTAGAGTCCAGTTTAGTGTGGTGCTGGAAAAGCACAGCAGGTCAGGCAGCATCCAAGGAACAGGAAAATCTATGTTTCGGGCAAAAGTCCTTCATCAGGAAGGAGGCCAATTTTCTGGGCTCAGGTCAAGCAATTTAGATGTACTGTAGCATGGTTCACTCAGTGCATCAGACACAAAAAAAAACTCCAGAATTGGAGATTGCAAGTTTCATTACTCCATTAGGTCCCACACCACAGTACGGTGACGTCATCATGAGCATGATCCTGAAAAGTATACAGCATATTGATTGTATCACAACATTGTTGTGGAGAAACATGAAGGCCTAATTACCTTTCCAATAAAAGTTGTCAGTGTTGAGTACAAGCAATTACCTCCACTCTCAAAGCTTTCTCATGAGGAAGTAATTCAATAATATCTTTGATACGTATCCTCTTATACTATCCTTTCTGATCTTCCTCAAATTCACCACATTTTCCTTGGTGTGACAGCCATTGCCATTGCTATTGCTACCTGCCTGAAGATTTTACGGAATATTTTCACTCCATTATTGCTGGTCCAGTCTATGTCCTCCATGGACTAGCTCCTCTTATACCTACCTGCAGATTAGGCCTCTGCCCAGGGTATTGAAAAGATCCTTTCCCCAGGGTTTAAGATTGGATCAGCAGCTGCCGCACTCTGAACTGCTTCACCGAACTATCTGAGTTTATTTCCCACCATTTTAAAGAGCCAATAATCTAAAATAGTCACCACCAAGATTTTGAGGGTGTGTTTGAAAGAAATTTATTTGAATGGACTTTATAGTGTTAGACCATGCAAAGATTTGTCACAGGAAACAGTTAAAGCAGTGTATGTGCTCAAAGAAGGTAGATGCACAGGCAGTTGCAGCAGAGGAAGGTGCAGGGCCAAGATGAATACCAGGCCAGTGAGATCAGCTTAGGATTCATTTAGAAAAGATGCAATGGTACCATGCAATCAATGGGAAGGAACACATTCTAAAATGTGTGAATAATCTGACAAAGACGAGAGTTCTCTGCTGTAGAATTGTTTATAAAATTTAAATGCTTAGATTATAAGTCCAATTTTTATGAATACATAAGACCAGGCTCCAAGAGAATTCATTACATCTGTTTGGGTAACATGACATTGACCTTTTGAAAATGTTATAACATGATTGACAGGGGTTAGAGCTGGTTTTCTCTTTCTGTTGTTTTCTCTTATTCATCCATTCTGAAAATAGTGGTTTAATTTAGAATATAGTTCCGTGGACATCTCCTGGGTCTCAGCCAAAGAGATTCTTCACAGGTGGCCTGATTTTAAAAGGCTGGTAGCATTTTTAAACAGAAGAGTCGCACAACCTGAGTTCAAGCACAGAAACCTTCAAGCACCACTGGTTAAACAGCAATCCAAGCGCTGAAAGCCTGGAGAATCCCTTTCCTACAATCTTAAATGGTGCAATGTACCATTCTCTCCCTCCCTTGGTATGTAGACATTGAAAGAACAGAAAATAATTCAGATTGCTGAATGAATTTTAGTTGGTATTATATTTAGTTGCTGTGCTGCATAAAGTAGGCGAAGGATGTTGACTAAATATGAACATAATATTGTGCTAAATCTATGTGTTTTTGGCTAAGTGCAAGTTGTGTTGAGGTTTTTTTTGAGGTATCATTGCTGTGAGACCTAGCAAGATTTCTCACTATCTTAGCAAATTCACATCATTAATTACCTCCCTCACGTCCAATTATATCCCGACCATACCATGTACTGCTCCGGGTATGACTCACCACTCAGCAGATGCCTAGTATCACTTGTGCCTGCAGCAACATTGAAAGTTTGGACAAACACTATCAGTCTAGAGCTGCCCTGCACACTTCCTGCCATTCATTCCAGACTTTGCAGACAGGGAGAATTCGATGTGCTGCTTTTGTGGGCAGGGTGCTGGAGCTCCTGCTTGACTGAGTAGTACAGACACTCCAGGTCACCCAGGACTAGCAGTGGGGGCCACAATACCAGACAGTGCCAGCCTGCTCCCATGTTTCTGCCCCTGTCAGTGCAGTCTCGACCATCCGGAAGACTGCCCAATGATTGTTAGGATGAGTGTCAATTACTTTCTTCATTCCACCAGCTTAAGTCACACATTCCTCTCCACACTACCTCCCATTCATTCCATCTCTGCTACTGTACTCTCCCTCTTTTGGCTGTAACATCTTTCTACTCGGTCTCACTCTCACCCACCACAAACCTGATGCCACTAACCCTACGTGCCCTCTGTGCTGTCAACTCCGTTGCTTGGGACAGCCCAACAGCTGTGCCACCCACTCCCATCTCCTGTAATTCCTGCCCCTCTCTCATTCCAGGATGAAAGCAGCACTCAGGGCAGAAAGACTCAAGTTGAGTGGTGGTGCTGCTCAGTGTTTAGCCCTTCACTCATTTATGAGAAGCAGATGCTGTCCCTGACCACTCGAAATAGCCGACTGACCATTTCTAAGCCGCTAGACTGGTACCAGAGGCTGCTCTGGACTTGCTTTGTCAGGCTCCCTGAGTAAAGGCCAGCTCTCTTGACTTTACTGAGACCTGCTGACAACTAAGACAACTAATGCCTTTGTAATGGCATTAAAATGGCAAGACAGAAGAACTGGTATCACTGCCTGAGGGGGCAAAGTTAGAAAGGCAAGACAATGCAAGGAAAGTAGATTCAGAGTGAGTGCGTGCTGTGGAAATAAGCCAAGAGCATAGAGATGTAGCCTGGTCCAGCCCACATGCTAAGTTGGTGTCCTTTACTACAGTGTCTTTGCAGCAGAATGATAGTTGCTAGTACAGTCCAAAGGTGCTGCACTGAAGTAGATACATCCTGTACATGGTTCAGACCTGGGCTATGAAGAATTTTAGATGCTCGTACATGACAAGTACCAGTGCCTGTGGACGTTGGTGCTTGTAGCTAATGCCCATGGAATGAGACCCAGGATTTTGGTGCCCAGTGTCCAACATGGAGCACCTTCTTGGAGCATGCTGCACATTGTCAGGTAGTAGGACAGAAAATGCTGTGCTGTTTATGTTGAGAATTCTCAATGCCAAGCTCATTTAGTGTCAGGTAAGAAGCTGAATATTATTGAAATGAGTTGAGCTGCTATTAAGGTGCTGAACAAGCAATACTCCCCTTCAATTGGTGACTCGATGTTGATTAGCAAAACTCACCATGCTGCTTGGCAACAACCTTCTCTCTAATCAAGGAAACCAAAGAACAAAAAAACAGAAATGGCTGGAAGTGTTCCCTGTCATTTCTCCAGCCACTATGTGGACTGCATTTGTTACCTGTCTCTAATTACGATTAGTAGTTTGAGAATTTGCATTTTTCCCAGTTGTTGGTTCCCTGCAGATCCTATCTAGCGGTTTTATTTACTCACTCACAAGGTGGGAGCATCCCTGGCAGGGCCAATATTTATTGCCCCAAAGGCAGTTAAGAGTCAGCCCTATTGCTGTGGATCTGGAGTCCAATGTAGGCCAGACCAGGTAAGGATGGCAGTTTCCTTCCTTAATGGACATCAGTGAATCAGATGGGCTTTTATGACAATCAACAATGTCTCCATGGTTATATAAGACCCTTAATTCCAGACTATCGGATGCAAATTCCACCATCTGCCTTGGCAGGAGTTGAACCCGGATCCCTGGAACATTAGCTGAGTTTCCAGATTAATTGTCTTGCAGTAATACCATTAGACCATCATCTCTCCCTAGACACAAGCTATGTCCTTCAGGACCCAATCAGCTTGATCAGTAGTGATGGTGCTATTAGAGGTGTTGGGGGTGGACTAATCAACAGGAAGTTCCTTACTCCCTGTTTGAGCTGAAGATACAAGACTCATTGAGTCTGGGATCAATGTTGAAAACTCCCAGGGCAACTCTGCCTTGCCAATGCGATAGGACATACCTAGTGATGATGCAGGTGGTGGCGTCTGAGACATTGTCTGTAAGGTATAATTCTGTGTGTATGACTATGGCAGGCTGTTGTTTGACAAGTCTGTGAGACAGCTCTCTTAATTTTGTCACTAGCCCCCAGAGGTTAGGAAAAATGTCTTTCCAGTGTCCAAGGGGCTGACTTTGCTGTAATTCCTGGTACCTAGACCAATACAGGGTGTCTGTCCAGTTTCATTCTCTTCTTTAGACTTTTGCATTTTGGTGTAACTGAATGGATCTAGCAACCCATTCAGTTACACCAAAATACATCAAAATCTAAAGAACAGGATGAAACCGCACCTACTCAGAGGCCTTGTGGGTGTTCAGCACATTACTGAGAGTCTGGAGTCACCCATAGGCTAGACTAGGTATGGACAGCAAATTTCCTTCCCAAAGGGTATTTGTGTTTGATAACAATTTCAGTTCTATTAGACTTGTTTTAATTCCAGATTTATTACATTTCAATGACATTACATATTGCGATCGGATTTGAACCCATATTCCCAGAGCATTAGTTAAGGCCTGTGGATTATTGGAGAAAGTGAGGACTGCAGATGCTGGAGATCAGAGCTGAAAATGTGTTGCTGGAAAAGCTCAGCAGGTCAGGTAGCATCCAAGGAGCAGGAGAATTGACGTTTCGGGCATGAGCCCTTCTTCAGGAATGTCCTGAAGAAGGGCTCATGCACGAAATGTTGATTCTCCTGCTCCTTGGATGTTACCTGACCTGCTGAGCTTTTCCAGCAACACATTTTCAGCCCTGTGGATTATTGGCCCAGTGACACTACCACTTGCCATTTTCTCAGATGGGCCATTGTAAAAGTACAAGGTTCTGAGGGGTGGGTGGGTCCAGACTTTCAGTAGGATAGCTGCAGTGAGCCTTGAATGTGGATCTTTAAAGGACATTCAAGTGCAACGCCTCAGCATAAAAGCTTCCCTAGTGCCTAGATTTCTGAGCTGTCCATATGGTGCTGGAGGATGTCAACATGTTGCACTTATAGAACGTAGAACATTACAGTGCAGTACAGGCCCTTCAGCCCTCTGTTGCACTGCCCTGTCATACTAATCTGAAGCTCATCCCACCTACACTATTCCATGTACGTCCATATGCCTGTCCAATGACAACTTAAATGCACTTAAACTTGGCGAATCTACTACAGTTGCAGGCAAAGCATTCCATACCCTTACTACTGAGTAAAGAAACTATCTCTGATATCTCTCATATCTATCTCCCCTCACTTTAAAGTTGTGTCCTCTTGTTTGCCGTTCCCATATTTGGAAAAAGGCTTTCCCTGTCCACCCTATCTAACCCTCTGATTATCATGTATGTCTCTATTAAGTCACCTCTCAACCTTCTTTTCTCTAACAAGAACAGCCTCAAGGCCTTCAGCCTTTCCTCGTAAGACATTCCTTCCATACCAGGCAACATCCTAGTGAATCTCCTCTGCACCCTTTCCAAAGCTTCCACATCCTCCTTATAATGCGGTGACCAGAACTGTACACAATACTCCAAATGTGGCCATACCAGAGCTTTGTACAGCTGCAGCATAACCTCCTGGTTCTGGAATTCAATCCCTCTATTAATAAAGGCCAAAACACTGGATGCCTTCTTAACAACCCTGTCAATCTGGGTGGCAACTTTCAGGGATCTGTGTACATGGACACCAAGATCTCTCTGCTCATCTGCACTCCGAAGAATCTTACAATTAGCCCAGTACTTTGCATTCCGATTACTCCGTTCAAAATGTATCACCTCACACTTGTCCACATTAAACTCCATTTGCCACCTCTCAGTCCAGCTCTGCATCCTATCTATGTCTCTCTGCAACCTACTACATCCTTCGTCACTATCCACAGATCCACCTACCTTAGTGTCGTCCGCAAATATACTAACCCATCCTACTAAGCCCTCATCCAGGTCATTTATAAAAATGACGAACAGCAGTGGACCCAACATCGACCCTTGTGGTATGCCACTCGTAACTGGACACCAAGATGAACATGTTCCATCAACTACAACCCTCTGTTTTCTTTCAGAAAACGAATTACTGATCCAAACTGCTATGTCTCCCACAATCCCATTCCTCCGCATTTTGTATAATAGCCTACTGTGGGGAACCTTATTGGATTCCTTGCTGAAATCCATATACACCACATCAACCGTTTTACTCAAATCTGTTTGGTCACTTTGTCAAAAAACTCAAAGATTCGTTAGGCACGATCTACCCTTCACAAAACTGTGCTGACTGTTCCTGATCAGATTATTCTTTTCTCGATGGTTATAAATCCTATCTCTTATAACCTTTTCCAACACTTTACCAGCAATTGAAGTGAGACTCACTGGTCTGTAATTACTAGGGCTGTCTCTACTACCCTTTTTTGAACAAGGGAACCACATTTGTTATCCTCCAGTCCTTGGGCACTATTCCTGTAGAGCATGATGATTTGAAGATCAATGCCAAAGGCATGGCAATCTCTTCGCTTGCTTCCCAGAGGATCCTAGGATAGATCCCATCCTTTGTATGAGGAAGCCTTGTTCTCCACCATGTCTGCCACAATCAGGGCATCTCTCCTTAGCAGTGCCAGCTTCTGTAAAGAACAACAAAGCATCCACAATCTGGGAGGCTGTTGCTAGGGCATTTAAGTTGCACAAACTGGTTGCTTCAGATATCTGGATCTTAGTTTCTGGACATTGATGGTCTGCTTAGCTTGGCTTGTATTATAGTCAGTTCCTGAGACTTCGTTTCTTTACTGGTGCCATCAGCCATGTTACAGTGGGTGATTATTTCTGATGAATATTGGTCATTAGGAGAGTTCTGGTGCTGGTGGGAATGTGAAGATGAAACACTGTGGCACCAAAGAGTGCTGTGGCTGTTCCAAAATAAACAACACAAAGACCTACAGGTTCATTGGTGGCATATTGAGGGAATTGTATGCCTTGTGTGTAATGAGTCAATAGCTGGTCTGTGGGAGTCCTGATGGCCACATCTGTCTGAGATCACCGACACAAGGTCTAGCCATGACACTGAAGCTTTTGGCTCTCTGTCTTGCTGTCCACATCGATTCAGAAATTAATGTGTGGCTTGACCATCCCAAAGGGGACGTTGGTCACTGGCTTAGTACAGTAGCATGTGGCTGATCAGGAGATGCTGCACTTGCCTGTGTGGGCTCATGGAATGAACCTGAAGTGTAAACATTGAGGGTCATGTGACCTATTTGATCGTAGGACTGTGAAGGAAAGAGAAAAATTATAGCAATCCTTCAACAGATTGTATCTAATAGCTGAGATGATGCACGGACAATCCTTCCTTGACTAGTTTGAGCGGCACAGTGGTTAGTACTGGTGCCTCACAGCACCAGAAACCTGGGTTTAATTCCCACCTCGGGCAACTGTCTGTGTGGAGTTTGCACGTTCTCCGCGTGTCTGTGTGGGTTTCCTCCGGGTGCTCTGGTTTCCTCCCACAGTCCAAAGATGCAGGTTATGTGAATTGGCCATGCTAAATTGCCCATAGTGTAAGGTGAAGGGGTAAATATAGGGGAATGGGTCTGAGTGGGTTGCTCTTCGGAGGGTCTGTGTGGACTTGTTGGGCCAAAGGGCCTGTTTCCACACTGTAAGTAATCTAATCTAATCAATGTTGATACACCAAGTGAGAATTGTTTTAACCAGTTGTCAAATTTCTAAGGTATACTTTCACAGTGAATGAGATGAACGACGCAGTCTTAACCATGGAATATCTTCCATCTAGCCTTAACAATTAAAGTGGATGCTTTGGTATCTTATTTCAATGCCAACAATTGACTATTTTGTGATTTTTTACGGAGGAAATCTATTGAGTGTCAGCTTGGCTAGCCACCGTGTTAGTTACTCATGTAAATATGAACCATTCACTAAATAGGAATGAACTTTAAGTGTAGAGGTAATTTTTCTTGGTGCTCTTCTTATTTTTGGCATAATACAATGAACAAAAGAAAGTCTTTGGAAATCTTAAATGCCCACATATTTTTGTGGGCACTCTCAATGCACAAGTGTGTTCTGACTGACGGAGGTGGTTCCTTCTGACCTTCTGCATAATACTTGTACTCATTTCTCCTCCAAGAAAAATGCATACATTTGGCAATGAAAATGCATCATATTCTTGGGCTTACACAGACTTGTGTGCTAACCTTTCTAAACACAGAACATTGTCTAAAAATCTATTTAGTGCTCAATCGAAGCAATAGGGCAGTTTTACTGCTGAGGAAGCTCTGGATAAGGGGAATTTGCGTCTACATTCTAGAAAGCTTAATGTTTTATCCTTTCGAAGTAACTTTCTGCCAACTGCTACAATAAAGTAAGACATCAAGGGATTCAGAAGACATCATTAACCAATGATATCTGAACCCAAATGTTTCATTTTATATCTATCATTCCTTGCTCTACAGCAGTAGGTAACTATGAGAAAATCATTCAACTCTAACTGCACCATTGCTGCTTGCCAAATTTCCTCCAGTACTGTATAATATTACATCTTCTGGTTGGGGTGGTAGTGCCCACTGCTTTTGGGACAACAGAAGCTGGCATCCCATTTGGTTGGCAGCTCTTGGAGATGAGATCTCTTTCCAAGGGAATGAAGTCCCATTTCCAATCCCATACGCTGCTCTCAGCATTAAATATCAACAAGGCAACCAACAGGATCATGGGCCGGGCTCCCAAAGGTTCAGATGAAGTGGGAGGAGGGCTGTTGGAGGGGCAACGATGGAACTAGGGTGACCCATAAATTTCAGCTCATAGAATTTTATTGTCCAGGAAATGGTCCACCCAATGTACCTGTGATGATATTTTTGCACCACACTAGCTTCTTCACATTCTACTTCAGTTAACCTTACCTACAAATCCTCAACTGTTTCTCCCTTGTACTTATCTTGTTTCTCCTTAAAGGCATTTGTACTATTTATCTCAACTAGTCCATGTGATAGTAACCTGATGGTCTAACCACTGTCTCTGGGTAAAACAAAATCTCTCGAATTCTTAACTGGATGTGATAATTGCTGTCCTAGATTTTGGCATCTAGATTGTAACTCCCCCCAAACCCAGAAAGAATGGTACTGCTTTACATTTCCCCTATAAAAGAGGCATTTGCAAGGCTCTCATAATATTCACCTGAGAAACTAATATAATATGATCAAACCAATACTGCATTTTTCAGCTGTGCCATTCTTTAGTTTTTAATGGTTCAGAAGTAGAAAAATTGCCTATTTTCAGAAGAAAAATAATGCTTATGTATTTCCTAGTATTTTTGAGATCAGATGGGAAAATTCAAATGCTTTCGATTTGAAAATAGACCTCTCTCTCATTCACTGAGCAAATGTTACTCGCAAGTCATCATTTTTAATACAACAAAAGTTCTTTGAACCTTTCTTCCTTTTTATGCTGTAACTCTGCTATTCTTGATTCCCCTCTCCCCTATAATACCCTCCTATTGAAAATGAATTTACTGTAGTCCTCAGTCTACTTTTAACTCGTTCTCTCCCAGATCTCTCTTTATTTCTTCTAATGTTTTCAGCTTAGATCCAAGTTATACCTTTTTTATTTAGTTGTTACTGCCTGATTTACCGCTTGTTCTCATTTCTTTTATGACTTTTAATAGACATGCTCTGCACTGTGGGCCTCAGGCCCTCAGACAATTCCAAAGATTTAAGTCTGGCATATAATACAGTGTAACAGAATGTCATCAACTACATTCAAGATAAGCCAAGTGGCCTACTCTACACTGGAGAAACCAAACGCAGACTGGGTGACCACTTTGCAGAACATCTCCAGTCTGTGCACAAGCATAACCCCCTCCATTCCGTAGCTGGTCATTTGAACACCGTGCTCTGCACGCATGCTCACATATCTGTACTTGGTATGCTGTGGTGTTCCAGTAAGACACGGTGCAAACTGGAAGAACATCTCCTCTTCAGACTAGGCACTTTACAATCTTCTGAACTTAATATTGAGTTCAACACCTTCAAACTGTGAACCATTTCTTCCCTTTCCTTTTGCTTGTTATCGTGTCCTCTTTCCCCATCCCAGTGTCTGTCCTTTCAGGAGATGCACCATTTGTTCTGGTTTTCTCACAATCTGATCAATTAATCTGAACGATCAACATCGTTTCTCTCCCCCAGCACCCCACCCCGCACTCCCCGCCCCACCACACACGCGCGCTCTTTCTCTCTCTCACTTTTCTCTCTCTTTCTCTCTCTCTCTCTTTTTTTCTCTCTCTCTCTCTCTCTCTCTCTCTCTCTCTCTCTCTCTCTCTCTCTCTCTCTCTCTCTCACTCTTTCTCACATACTCTCACTTTCTCTCGCACTCGCACTCTCTCTCTCACTCTGTCCTTTGGAAATGATCATTCTGTCCTAACGCAAACCCAGTGGAAATTCTGGGGACTTTCCTAGTTTGAAAGTGACAGCTCTTGATTAGTCCAGCATATGACACAGAACATAGAGTGTGCAGAACAACTGGTTTTGTTTAAAACAAAAACCCAAAGGAAAGAAATTCTGACAGTTCCTTCTGAAAAGCAATGACCTAAAGTGATTGATGACCCTTTTTAAAATTACACAGGAAAATTAATACATGTGGGGAACAGCATTTACCCATTCCAAAACAATGCAGATGCTTTTGATTATTTATGTAGAAGAAAACACCTGCAATCCATTAGGCAAAACGGAGTACTTATAGCACAGTACTCACTTCAATAACAACATAGTAAATATATAATAAAAAACAAGGCATAAGAAGTATCAGTAAATGTATAAGTTTTTCTTCCTGAATGTATCCAAGAACGCAGTTTTGCTATGGCCATAAAAGTCATGGACATTAATTTAGTTCTTTTTTGTACAACTTATTCACATTCTGTTGTCTTGAGCATTCACACCTAAGGTATTTTATTGATCAAAACATTCCATTAGCAAAAAGGACAGAGTAAATCTGTTGAGACATAGAATTCTTGTAGACATTACTCTAGATGAGTTGATAACATTGATTCTCAGATTGTAGAAATGTAAATGTCAACCCTGTGAAGAGAACATCTCAACAGAGGATGCTGTCATCAATTAACAGGACTGTGAGTTGCCACTCCAAGGAGAGCATAACTATCAAGCGAGAGAGTATTGAATGGACTGACACTGTAATGGTACAGGTGAGAGATCTGCTGAAATTCAGCTTGCAGCTTCTGGAGTGTCTACATTTGCATTTCTTCATCAAGAATTTAAAGACATTTGCTTGTTCTGTTCTGACTTTCTGGTCCCTGACCCTGTGAAGTGCTTCATTTTGAAGGAAGAATATGGAGAGAAAATATAAATAGCACCACTGTAAAGGATGTACAAAAGCAGGAGGACCTAAGTGTGTGTCTGCATAATCACTGAAGGTCATCGGACCAGTTGAAAAAGTGGTTAATAATATATGCATTATCCTTGGTTTTATTAATAGCACGACAAAATACAACAGCAACAAAATTGAGTCTAATGTAAATGAGAAAAAGGGTCAACCTTTTCTGGGGTACAGCATCCAGTTCTGAACACCATACTTTAGGATGGATGTGAAAACATTGGAGAGGGTGAAGAAAAGATTGATGACAATGTTTCCAGGAATGACGAACTTATGAAGATAGATGAGAGAAGTTAGGAACTTTTCACTTGAAGAAGACCAGGCTGAGAGGAGATTTGATAGAGGTATGCAAAATTGAGGGTCTGGACAATTTAGAATGGGAGAAACTGTTCCACTTCATGAAGGGATCAAGAAAGAAAGAAAACATATTAAGCAAAACTGACATATTTCACGCAGCCAGTATTTAAGATCTGGAAAGCATTACCTAAAACTGCAGAGTTAATTGAATTATCAGAAAAAAAATGAGAATGTTTACAGAAAAGGATAAATGTGCAGGGTTAAGGGGAAATGGTCGGAGAATGGCTGTAGTGAAATAATCCTTTGCAGAGCTAGTGCAGAAATAATAGTCACATGGTTTCCTGTGCTAAAACAATTCTGTGAGAAACACTACACAGTTGCAGCAATAACAGATTTTCATGGCTTTACAGGAATCACAGGCCCTAGTGCTGCTTTTGACAGTTTCTTGGGCTGTGATGTAATCCCCTGTCTGGGGTGGGGTGGGGGGCGCTACTGGCTATACTCACTCATGTCTCCCTGGCTGGCTGAGCTGCTGGGCACATTGGGGGAGATCCTCTAGATTTATTTGAATTATAAATCCATTGCATTTGATGTTTCAAATCCTCAAGCACCAGATATTCTCCCCCTTTCTCACAAACTTGAGGAAGTTTAGTATCCCTTTTTATTTCTCCCACTCCGATTGAAATCTACCCAAGACTTAAATCCCCAGGACCTAGGTGTACCGTAGAACTCTGGGAAGCTAGGGAAGTGATTGCTGGGCCTCTTGCTGAGATATTTGTATCATCGATAGTCACGTGAGGTGCCAGAAGACTGGAGGTTGGCTAACACGGTGCCACTGTTTAAGAAGGACAAACCAGGAAACTATAGACCAGTGAGCCTCACATCAGTGGTGGGCATGTTGTTGGAGGGAATCCTGAGGGACAAGATGTACATGTATTTGGAAAGGCAAGGACTGATCAGGGAAAGTCAACATGGCTTTGTGCATGGGAAATCATGTCTCACAAACTTGATTGAGTTTTTTGAAGAAGTAACAAAGAGGATTGATGAGGGCAGAGTGGTTTACCTGATCTATAGGGACTTCAGTAACGCATCCAACAAGTTTTCCCCATGGGAGACTAGTTAGCAAGGTTGGATCTCACTAAATACAGGGGGAACTAGTCATTTGGCTACAGAACTGGCTCAAAGGTAGAAGACAGAGGGTGATGGCGGAGGGTTGTTTTTCAGACTGGAAGTCTATGACCAGTGGTATGCCACAAGGATCAATGCTGGGACCACTACTTCTCATAATTTTTATATAAATGATTTGGATGCGAGCAGAAGAGGTATAGTTCGTAAGTTTGCAGATGGCACCAAAATTGGAGATGTCGTGGACAGCGAAGAGGGTTACCTCCGATTACAACAGGATCTGGACCAGATGGGCCAATGGGCTGAGAAGTGGCAGATGGAGTTTAATTCAAATAAATGCAAGGTGCTGCATTTTGAGAAAGCAAATCTTAGCAGGACTTCTACACTTAATGGTAAGGTCCTAGGGAGTGTTGCTGAACAGGGAGACCTTGGAGTGCAGATTCATAGCTCTTTGAAAGTAGAGTCGCAGGTAGATAGGATAGTGAAGAAGGCCTTTGGTATGCTATCTTAATTGATCAGAGTATTGAGTACAGGAGTTGGGAGGTCATATTTTGGCTGTACAGGACATTGATTAGGCCACTTCTGGAATATTGCATGCAATTCTGGTCTCCTTCCTATTGGAAGAATGTTATGAGACTTGAATGGGTTCAGAAGAGATTTATAAGGATGTTGCCAGGATTGGAGGATTTGAGCTATAGAGAGAGGTTGAATAGGCCAGGGCTGTTTTACCTGGAGCGTTGGAGGCTGAGGGGTGACCTTGTAGAGGTTTATAAAATCATGAGAGGCATGGATAGGATAAATAGACAAAGCCTTTTCCCTGGGTTGGGGTAGTCCAGAGCCAGAGGGCATAGGTTTAAAGTGAGGAGGGGAAAGGTATAAAAGGGATCTAAGGGGCAACTTTTTCAAGCAGAAGGTGGTGTGTGTATGGACTGAGCTGCCAGAGGAAGTGGTGGAGGCTGGTACAATTGCAACATTTAAAAGGCATCTGGATGGGCATATGAATAGGAAGGGTTTGGAGAGATATGGGCCAGGTGCTGGCAAGTGGGTCTAGATTGGGTTGGGATATCTGGTTGGCATGGATGAGTTGGACCGAAGGGCTGTACATCTCTAAGACTCTATGACTCTATGTTTGCTGTGTTACAGAAAGACATCGAGTTATACAGTATTTATACAGAATCTTCGATTTTCAACTCATCCATGCCTTTGAGATATCCTGAATTAATCTCGTTGCATTTGCCAGTATTTGGTCCATATCCCTCTGTACCCTTCTTATTCACATATTCATCCAGATGTCTTTTAAACCTTGTAATTACACCAGCCTCCACTAATTCCTCTGGCAGCTCGCTCCATAGATGCCCTGTCCTATGCATGAAAATGTTACACCTTAGCTCCCTTTTTAAACCTTTCCCCTCACTCCTTAGGACAAAAGTGAGGACTGCACATGCCGGAAACCAAAGTTTAGATCAGAGTGGTGCTGAAAAAGCATAGCAGGTCAGGCAGCATCTGAGGAGCAGGAAAATCTGGTGCTGGAAAAGCACAGCAGGTCCTGCTCCTCGGATGCTGCCTGACCTGCGGTGCTTTTCCAGCACGACTCTGATCTAAACGCTCGCTCCTTAAACTTATGCCCTGTAGTTTTGGACTCTCCTATTCTGGGGAAAAGACCTTTTTTGCTATTCACTCTTTTCAAACCGCTCATGATTTTATAAACTTCTATTAGATCACCCCTCAGCCTCTGACACTCCAGGGAAAACCATCCTAGTCTATTTAGCTTCTCCCTATGGCTCAAACCCTCCAACCCTGGCAACATTATTGTAAATCTTTTCTGAACCCTTTCAAGTTTAACAACATCTTTCCTGTAGCAGGGAGACCAGAACTGAACATAATGTTCCAAAAGGGGCCTTACCACTGCCCTGTACAGCTGTAACATGACATCCCAACTCCTATACACAATGCACTGACCAATAAAGGCACGTGTAGCAAAAGCCTTCACTAACCTGTCTACCTATGACGCCACCTTCAAGGAAGTATGAACCTAAACCCCAAGGTCTTTGTTTGGCAACACTCCCCAGGACCCTGCCATAAAATGTATAAGTCCAAATCTGATTTGCTTTTCCAAAAAGCAACACCTCATTTATCTAAATTTAAACTCCATCTACCACTCCTTGGCCTATAGGCCCTTTGTACTCTGAGAAAGTCATCTTCGCTGTCCACTACACCTATAATTTTGGTGTCGTCTGCAAACTTACTAACCATTCCTCCCATATTCCCATCCAAATCATTTATATAAATGACAAAAAGCAATGGATCCAGGCATTGATCCTTGCAGCTTATTGCTGGTCACAGGCCTCCAGTCCAAAAAAACAACTCTCCACCACCACTGTCTATCTCCTACTTTCAAGCCAGTTTTATTTGTAATAAAACACTGCAGGATCCTTGATTAGAGTAGATATACTTTAGAAAATCACATAAATGATAGAGGACGGTGTTATGCTTCAGTTGTACGGGATTTTGGTCAGACCTCAGAAAGCTGGGACAAGAGAGGAAGACCGATCTTGGAAGGGCAAACATATAGATACACCAGAATGATATCGAGGTTTAGAGTACAAATACAAGTTGGTTAAACTTGAGTTATTTTCACTCAAGTTTTTTTGAAGAATCTAGCCTGTGTTTAAAATATCAAAGGGGTTACACTGGGTTGACAGAAAAACTATTTCATCTGTGGGGAAAATTGGAGCAAGGGTGTATAATCATAAAATTATAGCTGGATTATTTTAAGAATGAAATTGGGAAGTCTTAGCTCAGTTGGCTAGATTCTATAGGGTGACACCAACAGCATGGACTGAGTTCTCTCGCAGGCTGAGGCTCCAACATTCTCCTATTCTGAAGTGTGGTAACTCTCAGGTTAAACCACCAGCAGATGTCTCTCTTTAATGAGAAAGTACTCCTACGGTTTGGTAAGATAATGGTAACTTTACCTTGAGTAATTTGGAACTCTTTTCTACAAATGTCCATGGATACTAGGTCAATTGAAACTTCAGGATTACGATCAACAGATGTTTAAGTGTAGGCATTGAGTGAAGTGGCCCAAAGATAGTTAGGAGGGGTGAATTACGTACCATATGGTACCTAAAAAGAAAGACTTGAAATTCTATAGAATCTTAGGACATCCCAAAGAGCTTTATAAGTACATTTTGAAGTGATTCCAAAGCAAGGAGACACAGCAGTCAATTGGACACACAGCAAGATCCCAGGAACTGCAAAGTGACAATGAATGAATAATTGGTTTTAGTGGTTGAAGGATAGATTTTGGCCAGGATACCATGGCGAATGTTTGTATAACTTGAACAGTTTGACCGAACAGGCTGAGCAGTTCAATAATCTACCATTATTAAGTTCCAAGGTTAAAAAACGGTCATATCACCCTTTTCTTGGGAAAGTGGAAACAAGAGTGTTCATGTTACTGAGTCAATGACTGGAGCAGCTATGCTTTTAGTTTTAATGGATGATTTATTGTGGGGACATTATAAAAAATCAATTTAAGGAACACATCAACCTGCTCCCTTTGAGAAAATGTTGACATTGCATATCTTCCACCTCTAATAGCTATTCAACTTGAAGCTGTTGAAATTCATCAGAAACTTTACTTCATTTGGTTTTTCATATTTTTTTTCATATTCAAAGCAACTGTATCTTTAGAGTGTTATTGGTTCTTTAGGTGTGATTTCTCCAGATGATCTTTGGAGAAAATTCAGCTGATGACATTGAACTGAATCTGAGAAAATCTGAAGGAACGGTTTCCTGCTCCTGTTATTAGTCTCAACTTCCTATTGTCAAAATAACTCAAATATATCCTTCATTGTGAAGTACACTGATAAGTTTGTTTGGATTTATGGTTCTTGATGTTGTTACTGAAGTACTTTGCGTGGTGTTTTTTTTAATCAGGCTTATTGAAGATGATTATGGTTCTTTGAAATTCTGACTGCAAATGTGTTGCTGGTCAAAGCACAGCAGGCCAGGCAGCATCTCAGTCTCCAGCATCTGCAGACCTCATTTTTTACTCTTTGAAATTCTGAGGCAGGAAAATGGTGTGTCATATTTGAAAGGTGATATCTGAACACTAGAGGGCTCCTGATGAGAGCAAACATAAGGCAGCAATAATGGTCCAGGAACTCAAGCTGAATAGAATGTTCCACAGACATCAACTAGAATATTTTATTGGAAATACCGATTTTAGTAGGGTGGAGGTGAGTACAATTACAAAGACCATATGGATGGGTATATGAATAGGAAGGGTTTAGAGGGAAATGAGCCAAATGCTGGAACATGGGGCTCAGTCAGATTGGGATGTCTGGTCAGCACAGATGTGTTGGACTGCAGGGTCTATTTCCATGTTGTATGACTTGACTAAGCCTGAAATGGGTGATATGAAAAGAAAGAAAGAAAGATTTGCATTTATATAATGCTTTTCATGATCATTACACATCTCAATGTGCTTTGCAACTAATGAAGTATTTTTGAAGTGTACTTACTGTTGTAATTTAGGAAATGTAGTAATCAGCAAACTCCCAAAACACAATATAGATACAGTTACCATTAAGACCATAACATAAAAGAGCAGAATTAGGCAATTGAGTCTGCTCTGCTGTTTGATCATGGCTGATATATTTCTCAACTCCATTCTGCTGCTTTTTTCCCTGTAATCCTCAATCCCCTTCCCAAGCAAAACACAATTAATTGACCTCCACAGTCCAATGCAGCAATAAATTCCACAGATTAACTACCCTCTCTCTACTCAAATCCAACACCACCAAAATGTTGGATATTTCCAGATGTTGGGTCTGATGGTTTGGGCCATTAAAAAACTGTCAGCTCATTCCATATTTCTACTACCCTCTGGGTGAATTTCTTTTCTTGCAAACCATATGCCCCTCACCTAAAATTAATGCCCTCTGTTCTTCGTCATATAGAGTCATAGAATCATAGAGATGTACAGCACGGAAACAGACCCTTCGGTCCGACCCGTCCATGTCGACCAGATACCCCAACCCAATCTAGTCCCACCTGCCAGCACCCAGCCCATATCCCTCCAAACCCTTCCTATTCATATACCCATCCAAATGCCTCTTAAATGTTGCAATTGTACCAGCCTCCACCACTTCCTCTGGCAGCTCATTCCATACACGTACCACCCCCTGTGTGAAAACGTTGCCCCTGAGGTCTCTTTTATATCTGCCCCTCTCGCCCTAAACCTATGCCCTCTAGATCTGGATTTCGCAACCCTAGGGAAAAGACTTTGTCTATTTATCCTACCCATGACCCTCATAATTTTGTAAACCTCTAAGGTCACCCCTCAGCCTCTAATGCTCCAGGGAAAACAGTCCCAGCCTGTTCAGCCTCTCCCTATAGCCTCAAATCCTCCAACACTGGCAACATCATTGTAAATCTTTTCTGAACCCTTTGAAGTTTCACAACATCTTTCTGATAGGAAGGAGACCAGAATTGCATGCAATATTCCAACAGTGGCCTAACCAATGTCCTGCAACATGACCTCCCGACTCCTGTACTCAATATTCTGACCAATAAAAGAAAGCATACCAAATGGCACTTTCACTATCCTATCTACCTGCGACTCCACTTTCAAGGAGCTATGAACCTGCACTCCAAGGTCTCTTTGTTCAGCAACACTCCCTAGGACCTGACCATTCAGTGTATACGTTCTGCTAAGATTTGTTTTTCCAAAATGCAGCACCTCACATTTATCTGAATTAAACTCCATCTGCCACTTCTCTGACCATTGTCCCATCTGGTCCAGATCCTGTTGTAATCTGAGGTAATCCTCTTTGCTGTCCACTACACCTCCAATTTTGGTGTCATCTGCAAACTTACTAACATAGTATGTTACTATGCTTTCATCCAAATCATTTATGTTTCCACACTGTAGGGATTTTGATTCTAAGTAAAGTGAAAACCCAGGCTAATACTTTGGGGACGTGTGTCCAAGACAGTTGGCATAATTTAAGTTCAATTAATAAATATAAAGCCTAGTCTCAGTAATAGAGACTAATAATGATCATCAATTGTTGTAAAAACCTATCTGGTTCATTGCTGTCCTTTTTTAGGGATAGGAATTGATGTCCTTATCTGTTCTGGCCTTCACATGGCTCCAGATCCATCTATACTCTGAAATGGCTTAGCAAACCATTCAGTTCAAGGGTAATTAGAGATGGGTAACAAATCCTGGTCACACCAGTGATGCCCACATCTCACGAAAGGCTAACCAGCAAGACAGTCTCATCTGAAAGATGCCACTTCTGACTCGGAGTATAGCTGTCCAGAGGATCTGGGTCTGGGCACATTGAGGCCATGCTGATCTGAAAAGGTTTGGAGCTGACTTTTGACAGCTAAATAGGACCTCAGTTGCTTGTACCAGGAGCCTCATTGTTGCCATTTATTCACCACCATTTTAAATATGGTGGACAGGAACATATGGGTTGCGGCTGAGAGAAATAAATTCCAAATTTTAACTCCTCTGTCAAGCCTTTCCTGCCTGACAAATAATGGGCTGAGTTAAAATCAAGGCTGAAATCACAGATTGAATTACCTTAATGTTTTGTGTGTAGTGTATTAATTGCCAGTCAGGAAAATAGCAGAGGTTCCATGAGGAGTACATTTATACTATTGGAGGAATAAGCATTTTTTAAAAGTTTACTTTTAGTCAGTATTGATTTGCATCAATGTCGGTATGCATTTGAAAATAGTTTTTTTAAATTCTGAACAATTTTCAAATCCATTGCTATGAGAAAGATTTTGCAGTTTCTCGGTCCAACAGGGAATATCTATCTCGTTTCCCTAGTTGCACTAAGAATTTGGCTGCAGTCATGGTATCCTACCAGGGTACTTAAGTCATGCCAATGTCAATACTATATTCTTCAGACTCTGGATCCTCCATGTGGTTTCTCAGAGAAATGCTTTTGAACAGTCTGGTTTCGAACAACTTCCTTAAGCCTTAAATGAGGCACAGCAAATAAACGTGCCTTGTCCATTATAAAAATATAACAAAACCAAACTTTCAGTGGAGTGTTCCACAGGCCTATCACATTTATGGTTCCTTGCTACAAAAAAGCCTAAGGATCCTACCACTGTTTTTATTGAGTTTCACTACAGGGTGAATTACAGTGTGTGTTTGAGATTAAGTGACTAATCTGAGATGTCATTGTATTTAATTGGCTTGATTTGAAAATATTTATCATATTTGCATTAACAACAACTGAAATTAGAATGATGTTAAGCTGTGAATAATTTGTAATTTTTATATTATGAAGATAATAAAAATAACACTCCTGTAGGATGCTAATGCCTTCTCAGATCTGTGTGTGTTTAAATTGCAACTCCCAACTAAAACCTATTCCATTTGTTTTATATACTGACATCATAACCAGAGAGCTTGTGCTGTCCAAAGCCATAAAGACAATAAGGAATATAAATTGCAATGTCATTGTTCACTGAGAACAAGGAGAAAGGAAGACTGCAGATGCTGGAGATCAGAGTCAGAAGAGTGGTGCTGGAAAAGCACAGCAGGTCAGGCAGCATCCGAGGAGCAGGAGAATCAACATTTCGGGCATAATCCCTTCATCAGGAAACTGATGCCTGAAACATCAATTCTCCTGCTCCTCGGATGCTACCCGAACTGCAGCGCTTTTCCAGCACCACACTCCTTTACTGAGAATAGGGTAGATTCACTTGGTTAAACCTGAGAGGGAAAAGCGAAGTCAAACAAAATCTCAAGCAACTGTACATCCCTACCTGATGATGTCAATACATTCTACGCTGACTTTGAACAGATCATCCAACAGCTTTGGATGCGCCTGTCCCCGTGGTCACTGCTGCAGATGTTAGATTGTCCTTTTTGACAGTGAACCCGTGGAAAGCGACTGACCCGGTTGGAGTCCCTGGCCTTCCATTCAGATCCTGTGGGGACTAGCTGGCGGGAGTATTCGCAGACATCTTCATCTTCTCCTTACTACAATCTGAAGTCCCCACCTGCTTCAAGAAGACCAGCGTCATCCTGGTGTCAAAGAAAAATCATGCAGCATTCCTCAGTGACTGCTGCCCAGTGGCTCTTACCTCCAGTTGTCCACCACTGTGCCTGCCTGTTGTCTTGTCTTGTCAGGAATTAATGTGCTGTCTAGTATGTTTTGCATTTTTCTATGCACTTTATGCAGCCCTGTGTATGACTGTACTCTTGTGTAGTCTGAGAGTTCACCTTGGTCCTAGAGGAACATGGTCTCATTTTTATTGTACCAGCTGTATACGGTGAAACAACAAATAAATTTGCTCTACTCTACATCATTATGAAGTGCTTCAAGTGGTTAGTCATGGCTTATATCAACGGCAGCCTCCCAGATTGCCATGATCTTTTCCAACTCGTCAACTGTTGCAACAGATCCATGGCAGAAACCATTTCACTGGCCTTACACTCATCCCTGGAACATCTGGATAACAAGAATGCCTAAGACACACTCCTACTTACTGACTGCAGTTCCACATTCAACACCATAATTCCAAACAAACTTGTCTCTAAACTCTGAGATCTAGGTCTTGGCTCCCTCTCCCAACCCCGCCATAACTGAATCCTTGACTTCCTAATCCATAGTCTATCATCTGTAAGATTATATGACGACAGCTCCTCCACCTTAACACTGATGCCCACAAGGCTGTCTACTCAGCCTCCTACTTTACTCCTTGCACACTCACGACTGTGCAGCCAAATTCCACCCAACTCCATTTACAAGCTTGCTGACAACACCACAGTTGTAGGTCAGATTTCAAACAACGACAAGACAGAGTACCACAAAGAGATTGACTGCCTAGCAGTATGGTGTGTAGACAATAATCTCTCCGTCAATGTCAGCAAAATGAAGGGGCTGGTCATTGACTTCAGAAACTGCTGTGGAGGGCACGCGCCTGTCTGCATCAGTGGTGCAAAGGTGGAGTTGGGTAAGACAATTAAGTTCCTGGGAGTGATGACCTCCAACACTCTGTCCTGGTGCACCCACATTTGCGCTATGGTCAAGATAGCACAACAATATCTGTACTCCCTCAGCAGGCTAAAGAAACTGGACAGATGCACAAAGACTTTTACCAATTTTTAATAGATGTTCCATGGAAAGCATCCTACCTGGATACACGAACAGTGTGGTATGGCAACTACTTTTCCTAAGATCACAAGAAACTACAGAGAGTTGTGAACACAGTTCAGTCCATCACACAAACCAACCTTCCATCTATACTTCCTGCTGACTCAGGAAAGCAACCAACATAATCAAAGAGCCCTCCCAATGACAGATGTACTCTTTTATCATCTTCTGTCAGGCATTAGATATAAAAGTTTGAATAAACATATGAAGACATTCAAGAACAGTTTCTTCCCCACTGTTAGACTTTTGAAAGGCTCTCTCAAATGTTAACTCTGATCTCCCTCTCTCTCCCTCTCTCTCCCTCTCTCTCTCTCCCTCTCTCTCTCTCTCTCTCCCTCCCTCTCTCTCCCTCCCTCTCTCTCCCTCCCTCTCTCTCCCTCTCTCCAGTTGTAACACTGCATTCTGCACTCTATTCTCCCACCCTGATGCACTTTGTATGGTACAATCTGCCTGTACAGCACACAAAACAACACTTTTCAGTATCTTGGTCGAGATTCTTTCCTGATGAAACGCTTATGCCCAATGGGTTGATTCTTCTGCTCCTCGGCTGCTGCCTGACCTGCTGTGCTTTTCCAGCACCACACTCTCTCAATTCTGATCTCCAGCATCTATAGTTCTCACATTCCACTGTATCTTGGTGCACGTGACGACAAAATGTTGTCAAACTCAGTGTCAATTCCCTGAACTTTTTTTAATGATTAGCACTGATTCGGTCTCCTTACAATGAGTTTGTTTTGTTTTGAAAAGCTGAAGAGAAAAGATGTTTTAAAATTTTTGTCAGGATCTGAAATAGAAGTTTCCCTGTAGATGGGTTTTATATTAAGAGTGAAGATTAACTTTGTCTCTCCTTTCTCTCAGAAGTTATTTTTAAAATAAAAATCAGTTTAAGATGAAGAAAGTAATATGTAATTAATCAAGGTTAATGTCTGGCCTATCTCTGAGTTGTTTATGGTTTTTCTGATGTAAAATCAGCTTTGTCTCATTGTGGGGAGAGTGCTGTGGGTTAGCTTTACTTTTTTCTGCTAAAAGTTACAGTTCACGAAGCAATATGATTCATCGGAACTTAAATTCCCAACGGAAAAAACTGGTCCCAGTGTGTACAACTACTTTTACTTTCAGATTTGAAATTTCTAACTGTACCTTTAAGCTAACTGAAGCTTAAAAATCTAGAGGATAAATTGACTCCCAAATCTTTCTTCAAAAAGTTCATCTTTTAAAGTATATATCTGAGCTAACTTCACATTTGTCCCTCTGCAGAGCTGTGTTTTTAATTCATTCGTGGAATGGGGGCATTGCTAATCCCACTGTCCTGTGATCCAAACACTTTAACCTCCCTCCCCCCCCCCTGCTTTGCTAATGTCAAGGACAAGCAGGTCCTGGACCACCACCACTGCCAAACTCTTACCACCTGACACCTAGAGAAAGAATGCCTCATCTTCCACCTTGGGACCCTCCAACCACATGGGATCAAATTGGATTTCTCCAGTTTCCTCACTTCCCCTCCTCCCTACCTTGTCTCAGTCCCAACCCTCGAACTCAGCACTACCTTCCTAATCTGCAATCTTCTTCCTGACCTCTCCGCCCCCACCCCCACCCCCACTCTGGCCTATCATCCTCGCCTTAACCTCCTTCCACCTATCGCATTTCCAACGCCCCTCTCCCAAGTCCCTACCTTTTATCTTAGCCTGCTTGGCACACTCTCCTCATTCCTGAAGAAGGGCTCATGCCCGAAACGTCGATTCTCCTCCTTGGATGCTGCCTGACCTGCTGTGTTTTCCAGCAACACATTTTCAGGTCTGATATATTTCCTAGTCATGTTGGTGAGAGGCTTGGTGGGGAACTTGCAGGTGGTAGTGTTCCCATGTATCTACTGCCGTTGACCTTCTGGGTGGTGGTGTGAAGACTCCATTATCTCAGAGGGCCATAGGCTGCTCCCTCACTAAAGAGCGATGACTATTGGTGGTTTAACCTGAGGGTCACTGCACCCCAGGTGAGGCATGAGATGAAACTTCAGCCAGAATGGGTATTTTTAAATTCTGTGTTTATCTGGAAAAAAAGGATAAGTGGTTTGAAGGTTTCCTTGATGGGATCTCCATTGGAGAAGGTAAGCATGGCAATATTTATCAAAAGGACTGTTAAATGTCTAATTTTTTTTTTCTTTTGTAATTTAAGACTAGACTCCCCTCACTCATGAATTCTTTTGAGGTACCATGAACAAATGATCCAAGGTCTATCAAAATTGCAGAGGCTTTGAAATGCAATGGAGCCAGCAAGGGCAGAAATGCTGCATTTGAGTTTGCTAATTGCATCCTGTGCCAGAAGAAGAATGCAGCTAGGAATCCCAGAGTTGTTCATGCCTGCCACTTTTAAAGATCTCAGGACTGAGCTGAGCTCCCCAAGAGTCAAGCTGCTATATTCAACACTGTTTATGATTGTTCAGTTTTGAAGATGTATGCCAACTATGACAACTTTTGTGAGATCGATGAGTTGCCCATGTATTTTTCTTTTCTACCACTGCCCCACCCCACCCTTCACTTATGTGTAATCACTTCCTTCACCTTTTATAGTGTAGGACTGAGCAATTGAGCTGTTGCCAGGCCTCTGGTGTGTTGTTGTGTAGATGGCTGCCAAGGATTAAATAGCCACAGCGAGTCTTGCTCTCTTTATAATTAGACACTTCATCTCTGCTCATTGATAGTTGTGATGGCTATCTGAAGTCAGGAGCTCATTCTCTGTAAGGAACCACGAGCACAAAGCTCCTTCCCATTGACTCAACAGACTGTGCAGGTACAAAAGCTTCATTATATTAGTGTTTCCAAACATGTGGAGAAATCAGAAACAGAAATAGACTGTTGAATTAGAGCTGAAAAATGTGGTGCTGGAAAAACATTTCTTGAAATATCCATCGAAGCTATTGCCTATTTGGTGTATATAATAAACTCATTGTCTTTTTAAGTTTGCACAGATTCTACAGATTCCCATTAGTTTGTGATGATGCTTTTGGGACCTTGTAAAAATGGTGAAAAAATGTACAGTTCCTGACAGGATTTATAAATCAAAGATTACCTGAGACTATAGAGAAAGGACAATGTGCATTCTGTACAAAGCTCCTCGGATGCTGCCTGAACTGCTGTGCTCTTCCAGCACCACTAATCCAGAATCTGGTTTCCAGCATCTGCAGTCATTGTTTTTACCTGTTCTGTACAAAACACTAACCCACTCTCCCTCTGTGAAAAACAATGAAGTTGATGTCACTTGTGACATTAACGCCACGACAGTGGATGGATGGATGGATGATTCATTTTTGTTTTTAAAATGAGAAACTTGCTGTCCTTCTGAGTTGGTGCTATGTTTGTTACAAAGCCTGCTGATGTTATTACTGGGCAAGTCAGATTCCAGACTGGGTTGATAGATCATATTTTGTTCAGTTTTAACAAAGATGTCTCTCATTGCACATTTATTTTTCAATGTTACAATTTAGTTATGACAAATAAGTAGAAGTTTGTTTCATAGAAGAAATGAAGAAAATACAGATTAATTCCAAACTATATACACATCAGATCAGATATTTTGAAACATATAAAAACAGTCCTTTACAGATCCCAAAAGCATCCTTTTTACTGTCTTTAAACCAGCGAAGAATCCTTTTCTAACACTTCACCTTTTGACCTGAAACTATTACTAAATTCGTTGATCTAACAGAATCTATTTTTACTATCTTCTCCCTTTCACAGAGCGCATTGATCTGCATCCAAAAACTTTGTACAGAAATGCTTCAAGCTGGAAATCAAAAACATTTTTTTCTCCAAATCATGAGGTGGTTCCCTGAAGCTTAAAAAGGATCCAAATTTTCTTTTAGAAATCCTGATGCACAATTATTGACCTTGCTCAGTCATAAACCCTTGACGTCTTTCCACATACGCTTATCATATGTTAAAGAATCACTGTGTGAACTGGAGACTTGGTTGTGTTAAATATGACTGAGCAATCATCGGCATTACTAAACGATGCAAATAAGACATTCTCCTTTGCTATGTGAAACTTCAAAACTCATGATTACTTGAACTATTCATTGTTAAATGGGTAAATTGTGCTGATTATCATAAAAATCAGGAATTAAATCACTTAGGAATACAGAACTTAGGAGCAAGAGTAGGCCATTTGGCCCTTCAAACTTGCTGTATCATTCAACAAGATCACTACTCAGCTAGCTGTGGTTTCAACACCCCCTTTTCTGTCTGTAACTTATAACTCTCAACTTTGTTGAACTGCCTTAGCAAATCCTCTAAGAAGCAGCCAACCCAAGAAGCAACATAAACTGTCTCTAAGGTGTGGGGCAAAATGTTCAACCTGCTGCCTGGACCTAAAATAGGCATCACCAGAGTTTTCATCCAATTTTCATTCCCATCAACTTCAAAGCAAATAGAAATCAGGTATGTTACCTAATATGTGACCAATCCATTAAGTCAGCTCAATGCCCAAGCAACAATTGAAATCTCTCTGGCATAATTAGAAGGACTGGTTAGAGCGTTTTGAAACTCTAATAGATAATTATATAATCTGCCAAAATCCATTTTCATTACCTTAGCAATGAGTAGCATCATTACCAAACTGTCATGTATCACCAGAAATATGAGTTGAGAAAAAATTTATGTTAAATGGCAAATGAACTTCCTTTTCAAAATCTGACAAGGTTTTGATTCAGATAACTTCAATAATATCGATCAAATTTGATCATTCAATGAAACGTTTGGTCACATCTTTTGTATTTTTTTGATATCTGTATTTTCTTAAATTTTACATTGAAACGTCTTGTTTTTGGCCATTATCTCTCAACAAAAATGTCAGATTATCTGAATATTATCAGTATATTTGAATCAAATGCATCTTATAGTGCAACAATTATATTTTAAATGAGTACATATTGACCAAAAGGATTGTTTTATAGTGAAGCCAATTCAGTATAAGACTTAAGAGGTCATACTTAGGCAAAAAAAAAAGTGATGTATATAAATGAATCACACAATGCCAATATGTTCTACCTGATGTGGCAATCCTTATGTTATCATCTCTAACAGGAGAAATTGGAATAAATACAGTGGTATTGAAGAATCCAGTTGACATTTATTACAACTATTATGAACAAACATTACATTCCTCAAGCACATGTGCCTGGACTAATATTACAGCAAAGGAGCATATCATTAACAGAGTGCTTCAAATGATCCAAAGCTAGATCATGTATGAGATTTTAGATACAGTGATATAATCATGATTTGGAAATGCCGGTGTTGGACTGGAGTATACAAAGTTAAAAATCACACAACACCACCAGGCTATAGTCCAACAGTCCTGAAGGAGCGTTGCTCCGAAAGCTAGTGTGCTCCAACTAAACCTGTTGGACTATAACCTGTGTTGTGTGATTTCTCCTTATCTCTGACCTGAATAACCAGTCCATAATTCTGAGACCATGATCCCTGGTTCTAGGCTCTCTGGCAAGTGAAACCTTCTTCAAGCCGCCTCAGAATTTTATGGCTCCATGAGTTCTTTCCTTTATTCTTCTTAATTCCAGGTGCTATATCTCTAGATTAGATGTCAGATCAATGTTCCCGCAAAGGACAAAGCCATCATACAGGGAATCAGTCTTGAGAACTTTGGTTACATGCTGCAAGGCAAGTGTATGGTTGCTTACATGAGGCCAGAATGAACAAGTTCCACAGATGGGGGTCTCACCATGGGGCTTATAATTGTATTAAGTTGCATTTCTTAACATCTTCCTAATTGCTCACAGTACCCAAATGTTAACTTTCTGCGATTTGTACACACAGATACCTGCATCCTTCTGAAAGCCACCATTTCTCAGTTTCTCTTATTTGAAAGGTTTTCTACTTTTTCGTACCAAAGTGGGTAATTTCACACTTTTCATAGTATATACTATCTGCCAAGTTCCTGGTCATTCAACCTCATTTTATCACTGCGTCCTATTTATGTCCTCATACTATTCCAGGCTACAGTTGAAAATCAGTAAATGTAGATGCAATACAACAAATTCTATACATAATTTATCAACAAATGGAAACAAAAATGAAAATCGCAGTGGTTTCATTTTTTGAATGCTCCTAATGTGTAGCCAAAAGTTGATTGGAGTTTCTGTCCACAAATTTGTTCCAACAATGTTATAATCAATTTCAGATTACTTCTAGTGACTCAACCTCATGGCATTAAGGGAACAGGTCACACAAAGTGCTGTATTTATAAGAGAAGTAAAGGAACACATTCGGTGTTACATAATATAATACACTTGTCATTGTAAACTAGAGTCTCCCCCATTTTAATGTGAATGATGCAAAGAAGATCTGTAACATTAGCAGAGAATAGTGAAAGCACAGCAATATGAAGAGAATAGAAGGAGCATTTTAGGCATAAACTTTCACCTGAAACCTATTTGTATTTCCCTCATTTGTAGCTATCTTTTTATTGTTACACTTAAATACCTTTTCAGATGAGACAGAACCAAAGCATATGCAATCCTCTCAGGTGGATACAAAAAAAATCCCATAAAGTTAGACTTGGATTAATCTCCCTGGCTGTAATTGATTGCACAACAAACATCATTACAATAGATTATCAGGTCTATATTACATTGTAGTCTGTGGAATCTTACTGTGTGCATCATGTCAGTTTATATTACAACTTGTATGTGGAATGAACTGCCAGAGGAAGTGGTCGATGCAGGTACATTTACAACGTTTAAAAAAATATTTGGATAGGTTCATGAATCGGAAAGATTTGGAGGGATATGGGCCAAGTGCAGGCAAATGGGACTTGTTTAGTTTGGAAAAGTTGGTCTGCATGGATGAGTTGGACTGAAAGATCTGTTTCCATCCTGTATGACTCTAAACAGTGGCAACACTTCAAAAGTATTTCTGATTGTAAAGGGCTTTGGGAAGTCCTGCGGTCTGGAAAGGAGCTAAATAAATGTAAACGTTTTCTGTTTAATTGTTTAGGAGGTCTGCTTATTTCAGCAAATATCCTAATAGCAAAAGTAACAAACACCTCCACATGGACATTTTAAAAATTCCAATTCAGCAGAGCAAGAAACAGACAGGTCATGACAATTTTCTTCTAAAGAGTAAAAAGTGAGGTCTGCAGATGCTGGAGATCAGAGCTGAAAATGTGTTGCTGGTTAAAGTGCAGCAGGTCAGGCAGCATCCAAGGAACAGGAAATTCGATGTTTCGGGCAAAAGCCCTTCATCAGGAATGAGGAAAGTGTGTCCAGCAGGCTAAGATGAAAGGTAGGGAGGAGGGACTTGGGGGAGGGGCGATGGAGATGTGATAGGTGGAAGGAGGTCAAGGTGAGGGTGATAGGCCGGAGTGGGGGTGGGGGGTGGAGAGGTCAGGAAGAAGATTGCAGGTTAGGAAGGTGTTGCTGAGTTCGAGGGTTGGGACTGAGACAAGGTGGGGGGAGGGGAAATGAGGAAACTGGAGAAATCTGCGTTCATCCCTTGTGTTTGGAGGGTTCCTAGGCGGAAGATGAGGTGCCCTTCCTCCAGCCGTCGTGTTGTTATATTCTGGCGATGGAGGAGTCCAAGGACCTGCATGTCCTTGGTGGAGTGGGAGGGGGAGTTGAAGTGTTGAGCCACAGGGTGGTTGGGTTGGTTGGTCTGGGTGTCCCAGAGGTGTTTTCTGAAACGTTACACAAGTAGGCTGTCTCCCCAATATAGAGGAGGCCACATCGGGTGCAGTGGATGCATAGATGATGTGTGTGGAGGTGCAGATGAATTTGTGGCGGATATGGAAGGTTCCCTTGGGGCCTTGGAGGGAAGTAAGGGGGGAGGTGTGGGTGCAAGTTTTGCATTTCTTGCGGTTGCAGGGGAAGGTGCCGGGAGCGGAGGTTGGGTTGAGTGGGGTGTGGACCTGACGAGGGAGTCATGGAGGGAGTGGTCTTTTCGGAATGCTGATAGGGGAGGGGAGGGGAGGGAAATATATCCCTGGTGGTGGGGTCCATTCCTTCCACCTATCGCATTTCCAACGCTCCTCCCTACCTTTTATCTTAGCCTGCTTGGTACACTCTCCCCATTCCTGAAGAAGGGCTCATGCCCGAAACGTCGAATCTCCTGCTCCTTGGGTGCTGCCTGACCTGCTGCGCTTTTCCAGCAACACATTTTCAGCTCTGATCTCCAGCATCTGCAGTTCTCACTTTCTCCTTAGTTATAGTGCTAACAGGCTGAGGCCCTACAATAGATTTTCATACGCTACATCCAGGGTTTTGATTGGCTGTGCAGCTGGAAGGAACTTGATTTGATTTTGGTGGAGACTAGAAGATGGTAGTATTTGGTTCTGCCACTACCTTCCTTAATGAAGGGCCATTCCTGCCTCCAAGCTGACCATCTCTGACACCAGGAGATCCCAACATAGTTGCAAATAAGTGACTATTTTGCCGAGGAGGAGCCCGTCACAGACTGAATTGTTTGAACAGAATACTACATCCAAGCATTTTGCCAGGTGTTTAAAACATTGTTAAATGCATTATGGCAAAGGAATTTCCATCATTTGTGGCATTATCAAATTCAGTATAATAGCTTCACACAAAATTTCACTAATCCTGACAGAATGGCATTACCTTTTTAACTTGACATTGTTCAGTACTCTCATAATACTGTTATCTTGTCAGTCTGTCCCTATGGAGGATCTAAGCAAGAAAGAAATATTCAGATAAAAACTTTGCAGCATCCAACCAAGGTTTCAACATTAAAGTAGAATTTCTGAACAATGAAAAAATTGAACGAGACTATTGTGCGTGAGGGTCCCAGACAGCTACATTCAGTACAGATTTAATGAGCATTTCCATCTGTCTCCCCTTTGTAATACTTAATACAAGATAACAATCATTGTCATCATCATTTAAGTTAATTAATGCTTCAATAAGATTAAGTCCAAATGAAACACGTCCATGTACGCAATGTTTAAACCTGCTCCATGGAGAATAACTGCATTAACCACAAAGCTGCAGGGGCGAAAACCTTACAGGTATCCACATGAAGGAACTGATGAGATATATCTCTGAAGTACAGGCCTGTCATCACTGAAGCTGTTTCTGGCAAACACAAAAATAAAAAATTGAATCCTTTATTTACTTAGAGAGGTATTGCATCAAAGGGGTAATATTTAAAATGTACACATCCTTACAATAGTCCAGAAAGCACTATTATCATTATGATGGGTGATGGGCCATCACTCAGCTGCCTGCCTCCAGTTCAGTTGTACTTATGAGACCATCACAAAGTTTCTGTGGTTAACCAATGCCTAGAGGGCTGGGCATACCGAGGGATTCGTTTTTCTGTGACTTCTGGAGGCATTGGAGTGATTGGAGGTTAAAGAATGGCTTCTAGCCATGGAATATCCTGAGAGGTGTTTGCAGAAAAAGCAGGAAGATGCTTACCTCCCTCTCCGTGCAATGGCAGCTCCTTAATTACTAGTGGAGGAGTGGGCACCTTGCTATTCTTGACCATGCCTGGAGTGATGGCATGAAGCGCTGAGTACCCATCTGGTAGCCACTGAAGAGGAGGAGGAATGCAAATGTTCACATATCTGAGACCTAGCAGAACTGATGGCCTGAGTGGACTCCTCCATTACCTTCCCAGCACTGTGTCTGGCCTCTAGCAGCCTTGCCTGTCACTGCATGTGGAGGAGGTTTCTTATAGCTGTGACTCGAGGCTTAACATGGGCCTGGCTTCCTCTGTCTGTCAAGGCTTACAGCTGGCACAGTTTTCATCAGCTGGTCCTGCACGGTTTTGGGGTGCACTTTGAGTGGGAGCAAACAATTGAAGTTCATTACAATTATGGATTGAATTTGAGACTGTCAATCCCAAAATTTATCTGTCCTGATTAGCCAGTAGGCTCATTCCAAGTACAAATATGTCTTCATGCACGTTCCAGAATTTAGTAAGTTTATCTTAAAAAGTACAAGATAAATGGTACTTAATAAAAGTGGTCATTGTCGGATGCAAGATCACAACACTGCTTGACTGGCACACATTTCTTGTTCTCTTCTGTTGATTGAAATTAGAATCATAGAAATCCTATGGTGCAGAAAGAAGCCATTTGGCCATTGAGTCCACACTGACCTTACAAAGACTCTACCCCCAACAGCCCTGCCTTTCCCATGGCTAATCCACCTAGCCTGCACATCCCTGATCACTACCTACAACTTAGCATGGTCAATCCATTGAATCCGCACATCTCTGGACTATGGGAGGTAACAGAAGTGCCCAGCAGAAACCCACACAGGCACAGGGAAAACATGAAAACTCTGCACAGACAGTCACCCAAGGCTGGAATTGAACCCAGGACTCTCGCACTATGAGGCAGCAGAGCTAAGCACCATGTTGTCCTGAGTTCTCCTGGTCTCAATGTTTCCTCCTTTGTACTCAACCACTAAGAATCCACTTGTTAGCCAATAGCACATTGTAGGATCAGAGCCACTCTGAAATATAACTGACCTGCCAATACATGAGCAGCACATGATCAACCTCCAATTGCTGCTGCATTCCACATTGGTTTCTTTACAAGTAATGGTTATTTTAGTGACACCACTTCCTATTGCCTTCTGATTCATTCTTTGCCATACCAATTACTTTACAAGATAATCAATTTTGTAACAGCTTGTCCTCCTTAGCTTTACCAAAATAAGGTAGCACCTGAAGAACAATTTATTCATCTGGTTAGGTTATACAGTGCCAACCCCTCCCAGAGATTTAGTATTACTGTAACTAATTCATCTAAATATTCTCGAAAACTCCAAACTAACAGAACTATGTATAACTCCACAACAACAGTTGATGCCTAATATATGTTAAAGCTCAAAACAACCACAAAATATACATAAGCTGTCAGTACTTTAAATTATGAAATTTAACCATTTTAAAATATAGCTTAGATTTAAGTTAAAACATTTTTACTTGAAATCATTTTCAATTTGCTGGCTTCAGTTTACATTAGTGTGAGTCATAACACCATAAACCTGTGGCCTTCCTTTTGACCTAGGTCTTGAGGCTATTCCCCCTCAAGGTGTTTCACAGCAAACCATAATCAAATAGAACATAAATTAATTTTCTTATTCAACCAAACCCAGACTCAGTAAAACCTCTCTACTTTTATATTCTAATTCCCTTGCAATAAATGGCAGATTCCATTAACTTTCCTAAGCACTTGTTGTAGCCTCTTTCTAATTTATGATTCATGTACCAACACATCCCAGATCCCTCTGTACATCAGATTTCTTCATTCTCTCAATCTAAATAGTATACTGTTTTTCTTTACTTCCTACCAAAGTAGACAAGTCAGTGTTTTTCCACCTTTATACTTGCATCTGTCAAATTTTTCCCATAGTTTTCAACTCCCTTTGCTGTCTAAAATTGTCTAATTTTGCCTCAAATCAATTGTTTCAACGACTTGCCAGAGGGAAAATACATCTCCTCACTCTTTATATTTCTTAACACACATACTTGTTCTTCCTCTCAACTTTTGGATGGATGGGACTTTTCAGAGAGAGAGTGGAGTGACAACAAAAATATGGATGCAAATGGTCATTTAATCCATGAGAAAAACCTTAACTTTTCATTTTCAGCCAATCCAAAATGCATAGTTCAGTGACTCCTCCGACAGGTATCAGTCAGGAGGTTTAGCTGTTACTTCTCCCACTCTTGGCTGTCATCCTGATGTTTCAGAGATTAAAGCTGGACACCTTACTCAATAAAACAAAATGGGGAATTTATCCAAAATATTTTAATAGTACTTTGGGATAAGTATGACATAAACTTTGGCTTCAGTCAAATGCACTTCTGGCTGAAGTTTAACTTGCAAAAGCAATAGATCGATGTGACGAGCTGCACAACGCTGCTGTTGGGAATTGTCTGTCCCTGTGGACCCTCTTTATATTTGTTAAAAGTTGCTTTGAAGATTGGAACTGGCTGTTTGATGTTAAAATTTATATATTACTAGGCTGGGAACAAATAAATTTAATTGCTCTGCATGCTGGACTACTAAATCAAAATGCTTGTTGGAATATGGCAATAATTGGACATTGGCAAACTCCAATGCAGAGCTGTAACTACATTTTTTATGGCATAACATAGCATTTCTAATTACTGAATCATCATTCAGTGTGAGATCTTAAATATATGGAAAATTTTACAAAGATCTTTTCATCCAAATGTCTTGTCGTTTGTAAGCTTAATTAAGAAATGGCTTGAGAGGATTGTCAAACATCTTGTGAACAAATTCGAAGTTCTTTGTTATAGTTTCTGTGACTTGATGTGGATATATTTTCATTTCCATTGCAACAATGAATCACCAGCCATTATTTTGTTCCATTGAATTGAGCATCAAGTTTATATTAATTGCAATTTCATTGATGAATGCAACAAAGTATAATGATTCATTGACTGCTGACTGGACTGCATCATTGCACTCTAGCAGATTTTTCCAAGCACTTAAAATGAGTCTTCACATTTCCTATGGCTTGGTTCAGGATGATGCTTTATTCAGTAATCTAGCCTTATTGCATCTGTTGGCCTCCTCTGTGGAAATTTTACTGGCATTGTTAACTGTTACTACAGAGTCTTGATCACCAATTAAAAATCCAAATACATGGCCCCAAGTCATGTAAACTAACATAAGGAGTTGAATTTTCCATTTCTATACAGAAACATTTTTCAAATGAGTTTAATGTTTTGGATCCATTCTGATTGCAGCCTAAGTGCTGTACTTTAATTTGGACAACACCTGAGACCATAAGCAAAGTTCATGGATCATGGTAAGTGAAATAACTCCACAAAGCCTGATATCCTGTTACCAAGTAACCCTTTATGTGCACACCATAGTACGTGACACTGAGAGCTGACTGTAAGGGAGCTGGATCAGAGTAAACAGAACCTCGGTGCTCCTGTTTTATATTAACAGCCCCAGTCACCTAGCTGACCTCATTACAATTACTACAGTAGGTCTCTGCTGCACACACAATTTCACACTTACACCCACCATGTTGGCTGAGAGTAAGGAATCAGTGATGATTCCGTTCATCTCTGGAAGCAAACGTTCATTCTATCCGTCAGCTTTTCAAGGGAGTGCGCTGTCACCTGAGGATGGCAGGTATGCAGTCCCATGTCCGCTCTCCCTCATTGCTTAGACATCTGCTAAAAAAAGGTGCACAAACCATTGTCTCTCTCAGGTTCAATGCATTTCTATAAAATGTTTAAAAGTTTCAGGACAGTTTAGTTGGCTACACAATCCCATAAACATTGAGGCATCGTGGGTTTATTGGTGACAGAAGGTCAAAGGACTCAGGATTCCTCTCAACCTGCTGCCTGTCATGAGAGATTTCACTGTACAACACTTGGATATCATAAACTACTGAAGGTTTCAGAGCTACCTAAATGTAGCACTGTGCGATGTCGCTGTCCTGACTCACTGACTGCAGCTTTCTCCCTTACTGTGAGTAGGACCTGTCGAATGTAGATACTAGAAAATGGGATCATCCTGAAGGTGGCAAGCCTACAATCAGATGGATAAGAAAACATTGTATTAAGCAAAGGCCAACAACTGCAGGAGTAACTAGATCCACACTTCCTTTGCACCAAACAGAGGTTGCTTGCAACTTAACTAACATAATTAATGAAAGTTTAAACCCAGCTCACTTATCGTGGAAGCATTTCAGTTCTCTCTGGTTTTTAGCAGAAGTCTAAAAACTCTCTTCTTCCACAAATGTAGTTAGAATTGGATCAAGAGAAAATTTCAAATCTGATCTTGATAAACTTTGTTTAGGTACATTATGGAACCAAAGTCAGGGTTCACTTGATGCATTAATTTAACCTTGTTAGCTCTGAGCTGATTGAACGGCAGAACAGGCTTGAGGGACCGAGCTTTCTATTTTCCTAAAAGACTAAAGAAATGAAAAATTTAAAGAGAGTAAAACGTTGTCATTAAAGTAAATATTTTTTGCCAGTGCAAAGAATAGAAATACTATATTGAGGGGCTAAAAACCTGTTTCTTTTTGTTGGTTGTGGCACAAACAAAATAGGCACAAAGTGCTTGGACTGAAAGAAGTGGATGCATTGCAACAGCTGTACCAACTGGCATGATAACAGGGTCTGCAAAGATAATTAATGGACAATGCTGTCTTGTTTCAGTTCCTAGAATCTTTTCTGAAATAATGGTACATTGTTCTGTTTGTCTGATTCCTTTCCAATGAGAAGCCTTGACCTTGCTGATTGCAGGAGCACTCCTTGTTAGGCATTAAGCACAGTATGTGGCAAGAAACCAGCTTGCATGATTAGCTGTGGTCTAGTGACTACTCTATTTACACTGAGTACATTTTATGATGGAATCATTCCACAAATAAAGTTTTTTGCCTTTTAAGGTCAAAAGGATGTTTGTATTTTACCAATTCACTTCACTATAGCTGTTAAACTGTAAAATTGATTTAAAGAACAGTTTTCATCGTTGTCAGTAAGACCCAGTTTAAGAGGACATCAGGGAGCTGTTAATACCACAACTTAAAAAGAGATTATGCTCACAACATGTCTTGATTCTTCCTTTACTATTCGTTGTTACCAACTATTTAAAACAAATCACAGACAATCATAGACAAAAAAAAATGCAAATCCTGCAAATTCCATGAATTTGGCTCCATCAGGACCTGACTTATGTGCAATGAATATGAAGTTTATACCAGAAGAATCAATTAAGTTGATCACCTTGCTGCTTCAGAAATAAGTACACGTGTTACTACTTAATCCTGCTTAGTTCTTCAGTCTAGGGTAGGTTATTGTTGAAGTGTAAGCCAGTATATCCTAGCTGTCACTTGCGTGTACAGTAAATGGGTTTTTCTAAATACCTCCTATTCTTTTAATTATTAGAAGACTACATATGTCAGGTTAGTTACTCTATTACACCAATGAGAATCTATGTTTAACATTTAGAGAATATTTCTATTAATAATTTCTATGATGTTTGTAATAATTGTACTGATTGAATCATGACACTGTGTGCAGTATTGCTGCTTATATTTGAAGGGGGCAAGAGTAAATGGATTCCATTTGTTGGTGGGCTTGAGTCACTGTCCAAATTCCAATTGTTACCAGATTGCTTTTATTAATTTTAAAGCTTTCAGGAAAGCATACATTTTCTGTCAAATTATTGTGAAATAATTCCAGTTTTGTGCAGTTTGTTTTTAAAATTAAGACCTATGGCAAATTATTTTTACACAACAGTTAATAACAGACGATATAACTTGGATAAGTGAAAAAAAATTCTCAAAAATGTCTAAATGATTACCTTCTTTTTAATGCTGCTTTCACATCCTAAACACAAGTGATTGTTTCATGCAAGCAGGCTTTCCTGGGCAGAATACTGTTGTGGTTTCAAGAGTCTTGTGTTGACCACAGAACTGACATGAAACCTGTGATACCTTGTTTCGGGAAGGCCTGCTGAGCTAGGCAGCCAGTGGTGGGCCTTCCCCTGAAAACAAGACTCTGGGGATGGAAGTCCCACCTAGACTAACAGGCCGGCAGTTCTTGCACTTTGTGGCATCTTGGGGAGACTATGGCTGCTGATGGAAGAATACCTTAGAACCCCAGAATAGTGACCTAGGCCACAGGTAAGTGATTTTAAGTATTTAGGGGGTGTTGGAGGGGAGGGGGAGATTACAGGAAGAGTAGGGCCAGGGGGCTTGGCCGTCATTAGGCATTTCCAGGTCTAACTAGAAAAGCTTCTTGTTAACAAGAGTTTATTTTGTGTTAACAACTAGTTACTATATACATTGATGTGATGGACATTATAGAGACTTCGAAGATGATCAGGTGTTAGGTCTCACTCCTCTGAGAATCTAACCTGGACTACCCACAAGGCCACCTAACCTTCTCTATAGTGAGTGATGCGTATGACATTCCTCAGTAATAACCCTTCCAGAGCTAGTTATACAGTGCATCTGGCATGGGGACAGTCCTGGTACAAGCTGGTTGATAATAACTGAGGTGGAATGAAGCTGTGAAATGGTCATCAACTGAACACATCAGGGACTCAGTTGTCAGTGGGGAAGGATAGTTGATCATACGCCATTCTACTCTAATCCTCATTCTGGTGGAGACGAGAGGGTGGCAGGATTTGGCTGTGACATTACACTATCAATTTGAATGGCCTTTCCACCTCCAAGCTTGCTACCTGTCAGAGCACAAAATTCTGCCTCCATTTTAGATTTTTCTTCATGCCATCTCCAGCATTGTGGTCTATTTTAGGGAAATAAAGTTGTAATTTTGGAGAAATTTGTGACCTTGTTGGTGTTTTAGTTTATCTTGTTAAATGGTATTGCCATTACTGCTAAGTTGCCTGACTTTAAATGGATCAATTAGGAGAAAATGAAGACTGCAGGTGCTGGAGATCAGAGTCAAAATGTGTGGTGCTGGAAAAGCACAGCCGGTCAGGCAGCATCAGAGGAGCCAGAGAGTTGGTGTTTCGCACATAAGCTCTTCATCAGAGCTTCTGCTCAAAACGTTAACTCTCCTCCTCCTCGGATGCCTGACTGGCTGTGCTTTTCCAGCACCACACTTTTTGACTTTAAATGGATCAAGTTAAACTGACCGGATAATCCACAGCCAGATTCGTCCCCTTGGTGGAGACCCCTGAAACTTTTTCACTCTCTTGGTTCTGTCTAGTACTTTTACATTAAGATTCTGGGCTGCAACCCTAAGCCAGAGGCAATACGGTGAAACTCCAGCGTAATAAAGAATTGCTATCTTTCAGGTGACCCTTCAAACTGAACCCCTGTTCGTGTGGAGACAAAAGTGGAACAGTAAATTCCTTTTCTTGAAATCACCCACATTATACCTTCCCTAACACCAATGAGTCAGGTAATTTGATCATTTACGAACATAGGAAAAAGAGTAGGCCATTCAGCCCATTGACCTGCTTCGCCATTTAACACGATCAAGATTGTGTGAATGTTTCAATCTCTTTGACCTACACTATCCCCATAACCCTTGATAATCCATTGGTAATCAGAAATCTCTTAATCTCGGAATTAAACATATTCAAAGACTGAGATAGCCCTTTGTGGTAGAGAATTCCACACCCTCTGAGTAAAAACTGCTTTTCCTCATCTTGGTCCTAAACAGCAACCTACTTTTATTTTTAAATTTTGTTCCCTGATTCTATACTCCTGAACCATCTTACCCACATTCACCCTGTCTATCTGTTTAAGTATTTTGTAAGTTTCAATGGGACCACCTCTCATTTTTCAAAACTCTAGAGAATACTGGCCCAGTCTCCCAATCTCTTCTTCATAATACAGTCTCACCATTCCAGGAAGGAGGCTGATGAATCTTTGTTGTGTTCATCGCATGGCAATAACATCTTTTCTGAGGTAAGGAGTATTTTTCCTGAGTAGCAGAAATACTTTTATCGAGGTATGCTATGTCCAAAGTTGCTAATAGGTTTCCTGCTCACAGCAATGATTAAATCTTGAACAATGTTGTGAAAGGCATCAGATTAAAATATAAATTCTTCCATGTTTTTACAGGCATGGTAGTAATTGATTTCAGTAACACTTGGATAAAGGAAAATACATTTTCTCAAGGAATTTTTGAGATAATTGAAAATGTTTTTGAGTGCCTGAATCACACAAGCAGTGAAAATTTTCTCGTTAAGTTTCTCGTTCGTTAATTACACCTGAAACAATAGTAGATGAACTACCGAGAGCTTTAACTTTCATGAAAAGAGAATAAGCCAGATTTCCAGCTCTTCACTGGTGCTCTGCTGGAAATGCATGTGTAACCAGTGAGCAAGCACATGATCAGGCTCAGCTGGAACCACTATTTGATTGATTAACTGCCAACAGTCAATGTGCAGATAACACTCACATAGTGTAGACAATGGCCACTTTGCTGCATCAGAAAGCTGTGTTTGATGCAAGACAATTTCACCTCATGTATTTGCTGGCTTGCCATAATCTTATGAACTTTACCTTTGCTATAAGTTTTTTATTTATTCACTTGTGGGGTGTGGGCATCGCTGGGTTGCCAGCACTAATCGCCCATCTCTGGTTGCCCTTGAGAAGGTGGTGGTGAGCTGCCACCTTGAACTGCTGCAAGAAATTATACAGCACGGAAACAGACCCTTCGATCCAATTCATCCGTGCCAACTAGATATCCTAAATTAATCTTGTCCCATTTGCCCACAATGTCCTTAGGGAGGCTATCCCAGGATCTTGACCCAGTGCCTTTGAGAACAGCCTATGTGACTATCAAACATGGCACTTGGAATATGGTGTCAGGAGTGGAAGTGATCTCACTACCTTTACAGAGCACAGAATGACCACTAGCCCCAGAGACCTACTGTTCTTCACCAATAATAGCTACCATGGCAACAGCACTCATCTTAGCCACAAAACTCCCTGGAGAAGGAATATTAACCCAAGAACAATGACAACCTGTGCATAGACCAATAGGAGACCAGAATGATTTAAAGACTTTGGGTGGAATTTTCAATGAACAACATGGGCAACAGAAAGAAATGTGGGAACATATAGCAAAAATGGCAATATCAGAATTCCAGAATCATGTAAAAAAATTCTGATATTCCCCTTAAGGTTTAATCGGGGGTTTTGGAGTCTTACTCATATACAGCAGTCACTTTATTTCCAAGTATTAGTGCCTCATTTCTTTGCAGCTTCTGACTCTCCACCAGAAACTAAATGCCACAAATTCCTGGTGGCAGCAGCTCACAACCTCCCTGCATGCTCCATGGACACTGGCCTCCTTCATCCTTCTTCCAAACAGGTTGGCAATGGCAAACTCCAGCCTCGTTACATCATCATGCTTGCTGTTGGACTAATTCATGCCATTTCAATTCTTCAGGACTTCACTTTGGAACTCAGCACCCAAGTAATGCTTCCTTCTACCAGATTGTGTACAGGGGTTGACTTCTCCTATGTCTAGAGGTAAAAACAATGACTGCAGATGCTGGAAACCAGATTCTGGATTAGTGGTGCTGGAAGAGCACAGCCGTTCAGGCAGCATCCAACGAGCAGCGAAATCGACATTTCGGGCAAAAGTCCTTCAACCCTTCTCCTATGTCTACACAGCACTCTTAGCTTCATTACTCAGCCTTTGACTGACATTGCTTTTTGACTCATAAAGAGAAGCAGCCAGCTTGTCACAGTTAAAGCATAGAACATGGAAAAATATAGCGCTGAGTAAAAACTGCTTTTCCTCATCTTGGTCCTAAACAGCAACCTACTTTTTATTTTTTATTTTTAAATCTTGTTCCCTGATTCTATACTCCTGAACCATCTTACCCACATTCACCCTGTATACTAGCTGAGTAAAAAATCTAACCCTAACATCTGTCATATACCTACCTCCCCTTAATTTAAAGCTATGCCCCCTCGTAATATCTGACTCCATACGTGGAAAAAGGTTCTCACTGTCAACCCTATCTAAACCCCTAATCATCTTGTACACCTCTATCAAGTCACCCCTAAACCTTCTTTTCTCCAATGAAAACAGCCCCAAGTGCCTCAGCCTTTCCTCATATGATCTTCCTACCACACCAGGCAACATCCTGGTAAACCTCCTTTGCACCCATTCTAGTGCCTCCACATCCTTCCTATAATATGGTGACCAAAACTGCACACAATACTCCAGATGCGGCCACACCAGAGTCTTATTCAGTGCACTGAATGAAGATATAATTGCACAGCTCTGTGGTGCATCCAAGGTCTTATTTACAAAATGTGTCAGTAGGTTATGCAGCAAACACATGTGGAAGAACCAAATGGTTCAAAATGGTGTGAAAGACAAAGGGAGCAGTCCTTATTGTAGCAACGAGTGACTAAGTATCAAAGGTTCATATTTTGGAGCTGCAAAATCTGTTTGGTCCTGTAAATTCATACACTTCTGAAAAGATTAGAGAGAATTTTTCTGTAAAGTTTCTATCGATCTCCTGATTGCTATTGTGCTGTTTCTGTAGGCAGGGTTTATGACAGTCTTCCATCAGACTGACTACAGCAGACAGAGTGGTCAGCCACAGAAATTCTACTCCCACTTTGTTTCACTCATGTTGATGCTTCAGAACTCCACTTCTAATTGCCAAAGTAAAACAAAAAGCAAAACAATGACCAAGAATGATTTGGAGATGCTGGTGTTAGACTGGGGTGTACAAAGTTAAAAATCACACAACACCAGGTTGTAGTCGAACAGGTTTAATTGGAAGCACACTAGCTTTCGGACCAACGCTCCGAAAGCTAGTATGCTTCCAATTAAACCTGTTGGACTATAACCTGGTGTTGTGTGACTTTTAACAATGACCAGGAAGACATTGATCGTTTGAAGAAATATCTCAATGGGGAAATATATTCCTGAGTGATCAGAGCACAAGAAGAAAAATATTGAAATCTTCTCGTTTCACCCTAAAATATCAAGTATGAGTTCCATGTTAGAGCAGTATGGGGAAAATATGTCCAAGAAAACCATAAAACTGAGAGGAAATAAGTGTCCTATTTGATATCCTTTTCAATTATTTTCATTAATAATTTTTTTAAAAATGGAATATCGTCAGAAAACTTCCATAACTCAATTCTGAAGAAGGGTTACTGGACTCGAAAGGCAAACTGTTTTCTTTCCATTGATTTCTGCCAGGCTTGCTGAGTTTCTCTAGTAATTTCTGCTTTTGTTTGTTTCAGATCTCCAGCATCTGTAGTCCTTTGTTTTATTGTACTATTTTGGTACATTTATTTTAGTATCATTGAGCTGTGAAGCCACATCTCCAGTTTAATGTGATTTAGGTTTAAGTTGTGGTGAGATCTTGTGAATGTTAGATTGATTGCATGTTGATGCAAACAGCTTAGGCAGCTCATAAACTGAGAGTAATGTCACCAATGGGAGGAGTGGAATGCCTGCATTGTTTTGTTTTAATTGGAGTATCTGCAGTAGGTGAAAACTGCGCAAAGTTATTACAGAAATTTACACAGAATCAAGCTCGTGAAAAGCAAGCGTGCATGATCTTTTGGGCTAGTTTAAGATCATTGTGCTACAATCCCTCTACCAGACACTTACTTTCAGATTAGATTGATTGCCGTGGCATATTTTTGCACAGAGACCAGGGATTATGTTGATTCTTTTAAATACAAAGCTCTAAAAACTTTGAAATGAAATTTAAAGTTACCAAGAAGCAGATTATTATAAAGGGTAAAGTCACCAAAGTCCCACCTGACCATAGGGCTGCTCCCTCATTGGAAGGAGAGAGAGAATTGGAGGTGGAGGTCTTGTGAATTATGTCACCAGTCTTATTGGACCATAGGGCTGCTCTCTTATTAGAGAGACAGAGAGGTGACTGGTGGTGATTTAACCTGAGGGCTACCATACCTCAGGATAGGACAGAGGTTGAGAAGGTCAGTCCTTCATGGTAACTCCATCACTAACGAGCTTCCAGCCAACTGAGTTAACCAGCCCTCAGACTATTGTACACCATTATGAATAACAAATAGTTCTGTATAATCTTTTGATGTCATTTTCAGTCATTTAAAATAATTGTGATTAAGAAGTGGTGAGCTGCACACTGACGTAAAATGCTGAGTTTTTGGGATAAGCCTATTTTCAATAACATCAATCAAGCTCCACCAAGTTACCACTCAATCTTATACAGGGTATATGTCAAGGAATATACAAAATAACACTTGCTACTTGACAGTTCAGGTTAATGAAGGTTTTTGAGTTGAGATTATATGTAATTCAGGTTGAGTGGACACTTGAGGGAGGACATGCACAGTCAATATACATGTTTAAAACCAGACAGAATTTTTAGCACAATTTGTGCCGAGATTACTGTTTGCATCCAAAACATCACCTGTTATCTTTGAATGTATTAACTACACTGTCAGTAATTACAGCTTCTTCCTGCAGTAGGCAGTATTAAAATTATTTATGTTTTTAAATTTATTTTTTTCTCTAGATTCCTGACAAGACAGGAACAATGCAGATGCTGAAATTTGAGTAACATTATAACTATAGTTTCTGTACTTGTTTCAGCACAGAAATATATTAGCTGAGTGGTCTAGAAAACAGCTTATCTGTAGAGATTGTAGTTTCTCTGGAGGTGGCTAAATCTGATAGCCCTCAAAATGTCTTTAATTCAGGTTACCATGCACCTTTTGATTGCATCACTTTTAAGGGTGCTTTCACTTATCTGGTATTTGAAACAAAATCACAGCAAATGGTTAAATGTAAATGTTGTAGGATTTCTGTTACCTCTCACCTTGACCATTGACCCCAGAGAAGCCCTTGGTTTAGATTTAGAGGAAGCAGAATTGAGTCAGGTTACTGGAACCACCGACTGCAAAAATCTCCTGCTAATCCTGATGTTAGAATGTCTCCCAGGTCATTTAACTGCACCTGATGCACAAGTAGAACCAGGAAAGACTAATCTTTGAATCCTGGAGGATTTCATTGACTTTGTACCACACTGAGATGCTCTGAATGAGATCTATTTGGTGCTGTAAATATAATTGGGGTTTTGGAGATGGTAAACTAGTTCAGCCAGTTCCATGGAGACCAGATTAATAGGCCTCACTTATTCACTGTGGTCTGAAGGACCAAGATGCGATTGATGTTTGGCCATTTGCTGTTATTTGGAACTCAGTTGGGAGCTGTATTCTGGCGTGCTGTTATCTAACTTTCCTAAATTAGGCCAGCTCCCAGACAATAGGCAGATAGAAATAATTGGCATCTGGAAGTTAACCAAGTGCATTAGTATTCGGTTCTACATGTCAGCCGAAAGTAATTGGCTCATATTCAGTTATTTTTGATGCATAGGCTCATGTACAAATTGAAGACATTATGAAGTCCTGAGAAAATAGCACATTTTAGTCAAGCTAATTCAGCCAACTCTTAAAGAGTAAATTAAATGGCTGGAACAGTATAAATTGTACTTTTACTCATCCGTATGCTTAGTTATCAGAAAAGGACATTTACAGATCTGTTATTGGTCGCTGAATATTTCATCTTTTACATTTGAAGAGATCTTTGTTTATGAAATGGACATGTTAAATAAACACAACATTGTTTTAAAAATAATCTCCAATGTGCTGCATTACTTCTGAAACAAACTAACTCTATAGCTCTGTGATGTGCTGTATCCTAGAACAAAGTAATTCAGATTAGATGTTGTCATCTCTTGTCCTTTGATGTAATCTGTGAAAAGATGACAATCAACTAGCAAAGTAAAATAAAGAGAATACGAAACCATTTTCCATTTATACTATAGCCAAGACAAATGAATGTGACTCTCAAGTAATATACAGCTAGAATGCAAAAGAAATCTTATATCAAAAGCGAAGACAGTAATCCATAATTATTATTACAAAAGAAAATTTGGCCAAGCCAGAGATGCAAGATGATACATTATAATATTTAATAAGGATATTGAGATAATTATGCTATGTCATTAAAACAGTATAACCTCAATTAAGATTATATTATAATAATCGTACTCGTATAAATGAGAAATTGAACACCTGATGCCAAATAACGTACTGCAGCTAGAAATCACTGTGCAAACTTAACTTGTAGATGCAGATTACAAATAAGTGAATTTTTAATAAACAACAAAAAACAGCACAACACAGGAATAGCTCCATCAGCGCACCAAACCTGCACTAACAAATGGGACCTTTCTAAATAAAAAACCTTTTGCAACTATGCATACTGTATGCCTCTGATGGATAGAAGAACCAATGCTAAGTCTATTGAGTACAGTCATTATATTATCAACATCTCCACAGTGATACATAATCATATTGGTTAAGTAACCTTGGCGTAAATTCAAAGCAAAATTTAAACAATTGACTGGAGAGTCGGAGTCTTTTTCCCAGGGTAGAAATGTCAATTACTAGTGGACGCTGGTTTAGGATAAAAAGGAGAAATTTTAAAGGAGGTGTGAGAGAGAGGTTTTCTTACACAGATGGTAGTAAGTGTCTGGAATGCGCTACCAGAGGATGTGGTGCAGGTGGATACAATAGCAATGATTTAAGAGGCATCTTGACAGATACATGAATATGCAGGGAATAGAGAGATATGGACCATGTAGAGGCAAAAGGGTTTTAGTTTGGAAATCATCTTGTGTCGGTGTAGGCTTGGTGGGCTGAAGGGCCTATTCCTGTGCTGGACTGTTCTTTGTTGTTTGTTCAAAAATCACTTATCTGTAATTTGCTTCGACACAATGCAGTGCAGAAATTCACCAAAGTTCTTTAGACAGCCCTTGGCAAGCCTAGGATCACTATCATCTTGATCAAGGACAGCAAGTACATCAGAACACCACCATCTGCAAGTTGCCCTCCAAGCCACTTACCACCCTGGCTTGGAAATATATCAGTATTCCTTTAGTGTCACTGGATCAAACCTTGGGACTCCTTCCCTAATGATATTGTGTGTATATCTCCAGCAAATGGATGGCAGCAGTTCATCACCACCTTCTCAAGGATATATGGGGATGGGCAGTAAATGCTGGTCCAGCCAGTCATGCCTCATTCTGTGAAGGAATGAAAAAAAGGGTGCTAAACTAACTTCAGCCTCGCTGCTGAGTAGATCAATTCTGTCCCTTATTATTAATTTCAAATGTGAAGAAATACCCTAAAGTTAGGCAAGGGATTGTCACAGTTGTAGAAATGAAGTGATAGGGTCGACATGGAGTAAAGTATGATGAGATTAGATTACTTACAGTGTGGAAACAGGCCCTTCTGCCCAACAAGTCCACACTGACCCACCGAAGCGCAACCCACCCAGACCCACTCCCCCACATTTACCCCTTCACCTAACACCACCGGCAATTTAGCACAGCCAATTCACCTAACCCGCACATTTTTGGACTGTAGGAGGAAACTGGAGCACCCAGAGGAAACCCACGCAGACACGGGGAGAATGTGCAAACTCCACACAGTCAGTTGCCTGAGTCGGGAATTGAACACGGGTCTCTGGCGCTGTGAAGCAGCAGTGCTAGCTACCGTGCTGCCCACATTCAATGTATGAAATAGTAACTTGTATCAGTTGAAATGAATTGATAAATTAAATGCTAGTTTAAAACATTTCTGTGTGTTCAATGTTATTCCAATTGCAAAAGCCACATTTTCTCTGAGTTGGGCCAAAGCTAAGGATCTTTAGCAACGGGGGGCAAAACCTAGAAGCAGATGTTCTACCCTATTTCCGACAGATCCCAGTTTTGCTGATTGGGAGAATGCATAGGGTATGAAATGCACAGAAGGCACATCTGAACACGGCAATCACATTGAACTTAATGTTGAGTTCACAGACCCCTCATTCTGCCTGTTCCAAGGGTCTTAAGCCACAATGTTAATGATTGAAGCAGAGTGTAAATGCTCTTGAAAGGTGCATAATGTCCAAGTGACATGATCAAAAATTTTTAAAATGCCATGCTGTTTAAACATGAAAACTGAGCTCAAGATGTTAGCGAGACTTTAAATGACAAAAGTTTTATTGACTGATGCAGTGTTATTTACAAAATGAAATAATGCAATTCAATTGAGGTGTTTGGTATTTCCTATGGTAATTTTTATTTAATTATGAATGTTTGGCTGAGTTTCAATAACAACAATTGTTTGTGCAGGGAATTTAGAGTTTGGATTTGGGAGTTTTAAAGGAGCTATTAAAGGAGTAACTGTATTTGATGCGAATCTGAATAGCAGCCTGTTGCTTTTATAAGAGAGTAACCTTTTGAAGAGATTTAAAAAGTTTGAATGGGTTTATGAATATGACTTCTTTCAGCACCAGTTGTGCAAGATTAGGAGCTACATTAGATTGTTAGAAGTTTTTGTTTAGTGTCCACATGGCTCCTGCAGTCTGTCCATGGTTGATATTGGATGAGAGGAAATTGAGCTCGCAAGTGACCAGCATTAGGGAATGGTTGGAGGACCTGAATTGAGAGGTGGCAGTGATGTATGAGGGGAATGGACATGGTTGGGAGCATGAGAAGGGTTGGAAGCAGCTCTTTAAATCAGATGGATTAAGAAACTTCCTGACTCAGGCTACACACCTTGATAGTGAAAATTTAAACTCGACTCTGCAACTCAGTAGAATGCAGTGTTTGACTATGTGACTGTCTGGAATACACCATCATTGGCTGTCTTATGTAATTAGATTTAGCATTAGCTTTATTGTCATTTATACTCACATGAGTACAGTGAAAAGTTTACAAGTTGCCATTTATGGTCCCATCTTCGATATAAAGGTACCTAGTACAGATTCTTCATACAATGAATCTCATTGTAATAACAAGGTAAGTATGAAAGAAATTGAAGAATTAAAAACGTGGCCAGCTAATCCATTTAAAATATTTATCCAGATTTTGTGCTGTTTGCTCAAGAGTGATACTTCAGGAGGACTTATGCGTAAGTCTTGCACTCTCAGCACTTGACGGAATGGAGGGGCTTTAAAAAAAAATTATTCTCGGTAGTTGAACATTTTAAACTTTTCAAACTGTGTAACAATATATTAAACACCAGCTTGGTTTCATCAATGTAACCTATCATGCACTCTGTTACTGTTTTATAATTATTGATCACCAGATGAATCAATTTTTAAATAATGGCCATATGTGTTGACATAGTCAAACATTATTATTCACAGTAAGTTCTGCAAAGAGTGCAGTAATAGTCTGGTCCATCAGTAGCAACCTAAACATACCATTGTTCTTATCAGACTATAACTTGGATTAATTTACTAAATTTGAGGCCTTACAATGTCCAAAGTGCAACATCCAAGTTGTAGTAACAGGGAAAAATCAAGATTTTAGATTTCATAGAGAAGTGGGGAGGTTTGATAGGAAAATTACGTACATCTCAGGACCTAGATGATTAAGGCATGGGCACTAATGGTGTAATGAAGGGAAAAGAATGCACTGGAGATCAAAGTTGGAGAAGTTTGGAATTATTGGAAGATTGTAGAGTTGAAGGAGATGAAGAACATTGGGAGAGGTGAGGCCATGGAGAATTTGAATATATGTGTAAGAATAAGTATAAGGTGGGGAGGTAGTAATTTAGTGGTAATGTCACTGGGCTAGTACTGCAGAAACCCCAGGCTAATGTTCTGGGGACATGAGTTTGAATTCTATCATTGGCAGATATATTCAATAAAACAAAGAGTCTGGAATTAAAAGCTTTTGTCTAATATTGGCTTGAAGGGCTTTTGCCCGAAACGTCGAATTTCCTATTCCTTGGATGCTGCCTGACCTGCTGCGCTTTAACCAGCAACACATTTTCAGCTCTGATCTCCAGCATCTGCAGACATATGGAACCGTTATTATCATTTTAAAAATCTCCTATCTGGTTCACTCAGGTCCTTTAAGAAAGGAAACTGCCATCCTTACCTGGTCTGGCATACATATGACTCCAGACCCAGAGCAATGTGGATAACCCTTAACTGCCCTCTGGGTAATTCAGAATAGGCAATAAATGTTGGCCTAGCCAGCAAAGTCCTCATCCCATCAATGAGTAAAGATAAATATCAAGATCAGAGCATTGTTGATCTGTTGCCATGTCAGGGTAATGATATTGCCCAGCGTCAGTGCAGTGCTATTGGTGCCACTTCAGTATAATATCTTTGGTGTCATGTGAGTGTTGTGTTATTGATGCCAACGCTGCGTATTTTCATTGGTGCCACATCAGTTATACATTAGAAACAGCATCAATTGGCAGTGAGCAGCACTTTATCTTTCTGACCTGGCTGCCAATCTGACTCTCTCAGGCAGGATTTTGTGCAGCATAGGCACTTCATTTAGATTACCAGATATTTTAACAAATTGGAATTTTGGGCAGGAACATTGAATGTTCAATAAGGCTATTTGGACCATTGAGTCTCTCCTGCCATTCAATGATGGCTGATATGTTCCTCCACCCCATTCTCCTGCTTTTTCCCATAACCCTTGATCCCCTTATTAATCAAGGAACTATCTATCCATGTCTTAAAGACACTCAATGACTTGGCCTCTGCAGCCCTCTGTGGGAACGAGTTCCACAATTACCCTCTGGCTGAACAAATACTTCCTGATCTCCAGTAAACCTTCACTACTCTTCTCAATTTGACACAAAACTGGAGTAATACTGTGTGGTAGCGTTCAATACAAATGTTAAGGGATCACTCCCTTACAGGGTTTCAGACAGTACTTTGCCAAATTTATTGAGGAGCCAGTTCTGGAGCTCAAGCGCAGCTCTTTGGTGTCTGTGCTGCGATGATTAAAAATCTGTCTGAATACCTCTTGCTAACTGAATGTCAGAGTTTTATAATTCTGTTATATAAAGGCATGGACTACAGTTGAGGCCAGCAATCCTCCATTGGTGTGCTGCAGTCTTCTGGAATAAAGATTAGTCACTCAGACTCTCTGGTGGGCAACAGTAGAAAGGAAAGTCATCAGGCCATTGTTAAAAAAAAGTATTTTTTTAAACTTTTTTTGAAAACTTTCTTTAATTTGTTGTAAAAATACTTGCAATGGGAAAGTAACTGAATCACAAGCCTAAAAGCGTTTATGTTCTCGAAGAAAGAAAGTGCATTGTGCCATAATTACAGAATCATAAATTTCTTGGATTTTTGGTTTAACGTTCCTTAACTCAATTTGTTGTGACTGTCTCATAGCAACAGCTCTTGAATCTCTAAAATGTTGTTATGCGAAGTTATTACCTTGGAAACAGAAAGAAAAACATAAACAGAAAGATTTAGAGAACATTGCATTATCAGCAAAATTTCTGTCAATTGTGGCTTGGGTGTGGAGGTGTAATAACTCTAGGATTGCTTCTCCCTATGCAATGTATTTTGCTCAATTGTCCAGTGATTGCAATTTTTTCAATCAGTGGATAGAGGTCAGTATTATGAAGTTATGCTGAATTTTCTTCTTCCACCTCAAACATAAATGCAGGACTTTGAAGCACAGCTGAGGTCAAAACCTGCTAGAGGTTGCTGTACATTGTCTGAACTCTGACTCACACACTCACTGACACATTCTGATTTTTCCTGTGCTAACTCATCAACCTACACTCCCACGTGTAGCTGCTGTGAGAGACCAAATGACTCATTTAGCACTGCTATCTACAGCCATGATGGCAACAGGCTGAACCTGCCTGACAAGTGTCAGGTTGCAGGGAAGACGATGGGATGTAGAAGGTTAAACATTGCTAACATAAAGTTGGGGCTTTCCACCTTGCACTTATCAGAACTGCAACATAAGAAAGAAAACTTCAAAAGGAAATAACAATTTATATACAGCCGAGGAAGAGGGTCATGATTATTTGAACTGTGGTTGGCATGGAGATGCAGCAGGAAGTATTAACTGTCAATCTTAGTTAACTGATTAAATTTAAATCAGATAAGGAGACTCTGATTGATCAGGGCATTGCCTTGGGGATGCAACAAGGATCCACTGTCTCCAAATTCTGATGCAATATGTGGACATATTCCTTTTACCTGCAAAACAGGGCCTTGTTTGTGAACATATATAGCCTCTAGCACATGCAAATGATTCACACTGTGAGTCTGATTTATAATCTTAAATCGATTTCCAAATTCTTAGCTCTGTCATGGTCATTTAGTCAATGTTGTCCAATAACTGAATCAAATCCAATATTGGAAACATGCTGTAAGTTTTTCAAGCACAGACTGGTTGAGCAGGCAATCCTGTGCGGACTGTCAAAGTTCCATGTTGTTTGATACAGTGCATCGGTCATTGGTATGAATGGCCTATACACTCTCATCACATGGCACTGAAATTCGTATTCCTCATTATTCATTTGTGTGGTAGCCTGCAGGTTTTGGTTTGGCTTGAGGGCAGGATCCTCTCAGCAGCAAATACCACTTGTGAGTCTACTGCAAAGGAGCAGCTTGAGACATTAGCTTTATCTGTTATTCATACTTCTGAGGTATTATCACTTTTGATTGTGAAAGATACCCTGTCTGCACGACCAAGCAATTTGAAAGTATCAGGTAAACACCATCTGCAACTTTCAAGAGTTTGGGTGATAAGGGGAGTATAAGAAGGTGAGTTAGCCAGTAACCTGCTGCAATCTTCTAAGGACTTAGCCTCAGTAATGACCTGGCTTCAGAAATCCTGGTCCAGTTATGGTGACCACTGTCTCTTCCATTGGGCTGAGGACATACAGCAATGTTCGCTCCCTTTGGTTATGCCCTGCAAGAGAGAAGGAGGTGTGTTGGTGATTATGGTGTGATGTGTCTGGGTGATATGCTATTTCTGTTGAGTACCTGTGTAAGTGTATATAAACTGAGATGTGTATATAAACTGAGATGTGTATGTGTGTGAAACTTCCAGCAATGCTAAGTATGAGAGGGTGAGATGAAGCTCCAAAAGCAGCATTTAACAGTGAAGTCTAGTTAATGATATAGGTGAGGTGCAGTGAGCAGAATGGAAGATTACTGAAGATGCAAAGTGTGGCATTACAAAATGAACTCACTGATATTGACCATTTGTGTGAAGCTTCTTTTGGTGCTGCATCCATTTCATCAGAGTGACACCATTAGCAGAGTCCTTTCAGAGTACCTGCTGCCATTTCTTCTAAAGCATGATCTGGACAGGCTCCTGGCAGCTTGTAGGAGCTATTAACCACCTCATGCCCCAGGGCTTTCCAATATCTATGAGCCTGCTAGCTGGCATTCTCTGCACCAGCTGACTGTACTCCAACAATTCACTACCTGCTGCAGCCAGGATCCACCTCCCCTTTAAGACTGGTTTTAAGTAGCACAGTTTGTCCTTAAGTGGCACTAGCCTTGTCAAGGGGTCCAGTCACTCAACAGTGTTTTGAGTACTGAGTTGTCTGACACTATTGCTTAAACGAACACAGCTCAGGTTTGCAAATTGCCTTCTTTACTTTGTACCTGTGCAGCTTAGTCATGCATTGTCATCCTCCTGTCTATTTTCAGGAGCAATCTGACCTTTAGCCTGAAATACTTCAGTGGGAAGTGCACAGCACTAGATTTGGCTGAAGAAATAAACTTTGTCCTTGGCCTGCAGAGCAAATATCACACAAACAAAGCTTGGAGAAAATGAAGTTAAAAATGGAAGACAAGAAATTGGCAGTGTTGAGTTTCTCATTTTACTTTGTTGCACAATAGTACCTCTGTCTACTGCAAAGGGCAGTGCGTAGAGAATGTCTCTGCATGAAGTGTCAGAAAGTTGGCATCTCTTCGAAGTATTCTGTAGGGAGGGAAGAAGAATTGAAATGTTTGCATATCAGACATTTCAGGCATCAGTGAGATGAATGACGAGAAAACATACAGGAGCAGCTGGGAATGAGTTCCCCCTCCTTTCCAATTTCACTGCCCAAACATGGAAAAGTGCTCAGCTTCCCTCAAGGTACCCAGCCATAATTGGCAGCTCAATATGTAGAGTACTGAGATATAGCCCTGGTCCTACCACTCCTGTTCAGCTCTGAGTAAAGCCAGCTTTGTATGACCTTTGGCAGAGCACGTGTTGTTTGTCATTTGCAAGTTTTCAGAAAGTCTCTTGAAGAGGTACATTCTGAAGTGCAAGACATCTGTTTATTTAGAAGTGATTCAATTGGTTCGGCAGTGTAGTGGTCATGTCACTCGACTAACCATTCAGAACCCCAGGCCAATGTTCTGAGGCTGTGAGTTCAAATCCCAACATAGCAGGTGGTGAAATTTGCATTCAATAAAGCCTGGATTTGAGAGCTGGGTATAATAAATATCATGTTTATTGTTGTAAAAACCTATCTGTTTCTCTGATGGAAATCTGCTGTGGCTTCCATGTAACTTCAGACCCACAGCAATGTGGTTAACTCTTGACTGCATTCTGTAAGCATCGGTGGAGAGAAACAGAGAGCTCCACATCTGTGACCTTCCTTCAGAACTGGTCAGAGATGCTGCCTAGTCTGTGGAGAATTTCCCAGCATTTCCTACTTTTAACTCAGACTACAGGTATCCACAGTACCCTGTGATTCTTTAAAAGCTGCTGCCATGCTCTTTGGTGACGTGTGAAATTTAAATAAGTCTAAATATGACATTTCTATTCCTTTGGTTCTGGTGCTTATATTTATTTCATTTTTGGTTAAGAAAATGCAAATAAGATTAATATCATTGTTGCTGAAATGAAGGAGTGATTCATTCGCAATATTCATAATCCATTCCAAGCTAATTTACATGAAGCATCATGCTGCAGACAGTAATAGATCAGAATTATGAACAAGATAATGTGCTGAAACAAATGAGACAAAAATATGTTGTGATATAATATGATGAGTCAGCATCACTGTTCTCATTGGATTTTTATTAACTTAAATACACAAAACGTTATTAAATAATCCAAATGAAGAGTATATTACCATCAATGAGACAGTGACAATTTTTGCATTTATTTAATGGCTTGTCTGTATTTGCATTGAATTACAGTAAAAATTCTGGTCTCCTTCCTATCGGAAGGATGTTGTGAAACTTGAAAGGGTTCAGAAAAGATTTACAAGGATGTTGCCAGCATTGGAGGATTTGAACTACAGGGAGAGGTTGAATAGGCTGGGGCTGTTTTCCCTGGAGTGTCAGAGGCTGAGGGGTGACCTTATAGAGGTTTATAAAATCATGAGGGTCATGGATAGGGTAAATAGAAAAGTTCTTTTCCCTGAGGTGGGCGAGTCCAGTCTAGATGACATAGGTTTAGGGTGAGAGGGGAAAGATATAAAAGAGACCTAAGGGACAACTTTTCACGCAGAGGGTGGTGTGTATATGGAATGAGCTGCCAGAGGAAATGGTGGAAGCTAGTATAATTGCAAAATTTAAAAGGCATTTGGATGACCATATGAATAGGGAGGGTTTGGAGGGATAAGAGCCAAATAGCAGGTGGGACTAGATTGGGTTGGGATTGGATTGGGTCTGGTCGGCATGACGAGTTGGACTGAAGGGTCTGTTTTCATGCTGTACATCTCTATGTCTCTGTCTATGCCTCTAAGAAGGTTGAGAGTCTGAACCATATTATTTAATTTGACTTCAATTCTGATTAAATGTTTCACACAAGAATTCTTTTTTGTTGGCAAATCTGCTCCATTCCACATTTTACAATAATCTGGTTTATTCTACATCAGATTTTAGAGTCTTTACATCGGTTTTGGGCAAGGTGGAGTGGTAGGGTTTGCTGTTTGTCGGAAGGTTATTGCCATCTGTTAATGCACCACAGACTATGATCAGTGACTTTACTTCATAGAATCATAGAATCCCTACAGTGTGGAAACAGGTCATTCGGCCCACACCAACCATCTGAAGAGCATCCCACCCAGACCCAGCCCCTGCCCTTTTGATGTAACTCTGCAATTCCCACAGGTAATCCACCTAGTTCACACATTCCTGGACCCTATGGGCAATTTAGCATTGCCAATTCACCTACTTAATGCGACAGGTAAGCTTAAAATGCACCTTAAAATAACAATAGCCCTGATTTTGTCATAAAAATATCATTGAGGCTATCAGTGCTCAAAATTATTCAGAATTAAATCAGTAATTTGCAACTCTTATATCCACAGTGTTTAAATTTGGAAATCTGGACATTGCTGTTGCTTTCAGAGTTGCCAGGCTCCTTGAGAAGCTTCACCATACTGGTACCTTGACAAGAGTACCATTTTGAAATATATGAACAAGGTTGTGGGTTTATGTGATAATTTTCCAATAATATATGTTACATAAACTCTTGAACATCTTTGGTTTGGGAACCTTTTGTAACAATTTCTGAGATACAGAATTAATCTCCATTTGGAGAGGCATGGGTTAATCAAAACCAGTCAACATGGCTTTGTCAGAGGGACATTGTGTCCACCAGATTTCATAGAGTTTTTTGAGGAGGTGACTATGTGTGTGGGTGAGGATAGTGCAGTGGGAGGCTTTGACAAGATCTCACATGGGAGACTGATTTAATAAAAGTCCATTTGACAAATTGGATCCAAAATTGGATTAGTAGCAGGAGGCAAAGGTTGATGATTCAAGACTGTTTTTGTGATTGGAAGCCTGTGACCAGTGCCATACACCAGGGTGAGTCTTGGGTACTGCTGCTTGTGGTAGACATGAAAAATCTAGAAATCTTACAGTATGTTTGATCAGTAAGTTCACAGATGACAGAATAATTGGTGATGTGCAGTACAGATAGGAGTTATACCAAATACCACAGGACAATATACACAGATGGTCAGATGGCGGAACTGTGGCAAATTTAATTTAATCCTGAAAAGTGTGAGATAATGAATCAATAAGGCAAGGGAGTACATGATGAATGGTACGCCCCAGGAGGTACGAACTATTAGTGGGACCTTGGTATGCATGTCCATAGATCCTTAAATTTAGTGGGATAGGTGGTTACAAAGGCATTTAGAACACTTGCTTTTATTAGTCAAGATATCGAATACAGGAGCAGGGAGGTTGTGTTGGAGCTGTATATATCAGATTAGATTAGATTAGATCAGATTCTGTAAAATATGAAAACAGGCACTTAGGCCCAACAAGTCCACGCCAACCCGTTGAAGAGTAACTCACCCAGACCCATTCCTCTATCCTATGTTAACCCCTGACTAATGCACCTAACACAACTGGCAATTTAGCATGGCCAATCCACCTGACCTGCACATCTTTGGACTGTGGAAAGAAACCGGAGTACCCGGAGGAATCCCACACAGACGCGGGGAGAATGTCCAAACTCCACGCAGACAGTAGCCCAAGGCAGAAGTCGAACCCGGGGCCCTGATGCTGTGAGGCAGCAGTGCTAGCCACTGTACCACCCATAAATTGTTAGGCTACAGCTGGGGTACTGTGTGAAGTTTTGGTCAACACACTCTAGGAAGGATATGATTGCACTGGAGGGGCTGCAGATAAGATTGGCCAGAATTTTGCTATGCTGGAGCAATTCCTATATGAAAAGAGACTCAATAGGCTGGTGTTGTATTGCTTGGAAAAGAGAAGGGACCTGATTGAGGTATATAAAGTTATAAAGGGTTAGATAGGTTAGATAGGAAGAAACCTTCCTCCTTTGTAGTGGAGTCAATAAGTAGTGAACATAGATTTAAGGCAAAGCACAGATGGTTTAGAGGACTATCAAGGGGTTTTTCACCCAAAGGGTAGATGGAACTCAGTGTCTGAGAGGATGGTAAAGATGGGAACCATCATAACGTTCAAAGAGTATTTAGATAAACGTTTAAAACTACAGCTGATGACTTCGGCCCAACAAATCCACACCGACCCGCCAAAGCGCAACCCACCCATACCCCTACATTTACCCCATTACCTAACACTACGGGTAATTTTAGCATGGCCAATTCACCTGACCTGCACATCTTTGGACTGTGGGAGGAAACTGGAGCACCCGGAGGAAACCCACGTAGACACGGGGAGGACGTGCAAACTCCACACAGTCTGTCGCCTGAGTCGGGAATTGAACCCGGGGTCTCAGGCGCTGTGAGGCAGCAGTGCTAACCACTGTGCCACCGTGCCGCCCACAACATGATAGGCCAGCACGGCTCTTGCTGTGCTGTAAATCTCTATGATTCTGGTAGGGTTTTGCCTATTCTAAACATATATGTTTAGCAGTGTAATTTGTCTGAATCACTTAAGAGCCCCTTTCGCACTAAAAATTAATTTCTGTAAGTTTTGAGTCTCATTCTTTCAAATTTTAAGTATTATTAAATTTGTTAAATTTAATACTTACATTTATATTTTAAATATCTACTTAATGTTTCTTTAATTTATTTGCCTTTGATTCCCATCTTTCTTTCACTCTGGATTTCACTTTTTGTGCATGATCTGAGTTCAAATTAAATATTCTACTTCTAGTTTGTGGTTCAGACTCTGCATGCCTTGGTAAGGATTCTTCAGTCTGACTGACAAGGAAACATGCTGTTGCTCGGTCTACTTACTTGTGTCCCAGATACATGACAGGAATACAGAAATAGATTCCTGCTTACCACAGGGTCACAGGAAAAAGTTCATAGTAATTCCATGGTAGTCTAATGAACAGTCACTCTGACCTGAAAAATTAAGCCCACATGTTTTACGTTAAAGTTATGTGGACAAGCAATATGCAAAAGTGTGAAGTTAAAAGGATTAAAAAACAGAAGGCCCTTCCTGTCTGACAAAGATGAAGACTATGGAGAAAAGTGGAGGTTGTCAATAGGTGAATCCACTTTGTCATTTTAATCACCCACCCTCCGAGTTTCTGCTAGGCGGGAAGGATTAAAACACCTCCTGTTTGTGGTACCATCCTGAAACCACCTCACATCCTCACCTGAAGTAATTGTGTAATCAGTTTAGATTAGAGAATTGGAAGCTTGTTACACTGTGATTTAATATGATTCTTAGAAATGAAGAATTATTAATCGCTTTTTCAATGTCGTGAACCTCAAGAGTATAAACTAACATGATCGATGGTTTCACTGCGAGTCCAGCATGGGTCAGTGAAGAAAAGAAAGAATTGATCTGAGTCCATCCAGGCAGCTTCACGTGGCTAAGAACCTATCAACATTGGAACAGGTTTACTTAAAAGAACAGTCTTCTCACACCCAATCTTATAAATAGACATTTCTGATGTTTCAAACATCATTGTGGGTCAATCAAATTTATGGAGTTTAGATTACGATTAGATTAGATTACTTACAGTGTGGAAACAGGCCCTTCGGCCCAACAAGTCCACACTGACCCGCCGAAGCGCAACCCACCCATACCCCTACATATACCCCTTACCTAACACTACGGGCAATTTAGCATGGCCAATTCACCTGACCCGCACATCTTTGTGACTGTGGGAGGAAACCGGAGCACCCGGAGGAAACCCACGCAGACACGGGGAGAACGTGCAAACTCCACACAGTCAGTCACCTGAGGCGGGAATTGAACCCAGGTCCCTGGTGCTGTGAGGCAGCAGTGCTAGCCACTGTGCCACCGTGCCGCCAAAGAGAATGTAAATTTAGACACAAATTGGTAGTGAGTATCTAAAGTATCTAAGGTAATACATGGCCTTTAATTGGTCAAGACTTTATGGGACTTACCATATTTTAACAAAGTGTAGTTTTTGATGTGTTTTGTGGAGGGTGTTTCTATCAGGCCTCGTGAACTTTCTTGCATTGTCATCCCGAATTGACCTCATAACTATCTGCCCACCCCTATGCCCCCCTCTCGTCTGATGCTAGACCAATTCTCCTACTCACTATCTAGAAGAATGCTCATTGCTGAGATATTCCGGGGTATACCAGCATTCCTGGAAGTGGTGCAATCTTTAAAAGGCCATAGTGCACCCAGCCAATCACTATCCAGAGCTGTCTTACACAGTTCCTGACATTTGCCCCAGATGTGATAGATAAGGGTAAATAGGCAGCTCATTTCACCCAGAGGGACCTGAAGGGATGGATAGGGTTGTACAGAAAAGGGATGCCAATTTCCCATAGGAATAGCAGAATAAGCCATGCCATCGGACCCTGCCAGTCTGGTCACCGGTTGGGTCATTGTGATCGCTACAAACTGCAAATATGCCCAACAGTATAGAAAGAGCATTAATGCCTTCTCTGGTCTGCCAGGGTGAGTGCCATCAACTTCATTGTTACTGCACACACTTCCCACCAAAGCTCACATTTCAACACACTCTAAATTCCATATAGTATCTTCCCTCACTTGCTCTTACCCCACCCAATTTCCCTACCCCATGATCTCTGACTGACCTCTGCGCTGCCTACTCACTCTCTCACTCAAGACGCCTCCCTCCCTTTGTGCACATCTGCACTGGTACTAACATCCTTACCACCCATTTTCACTCAATTCCCCCTTTCAAAATTCCAGGAGAAAACAGCCCACAATAGGGCAAGAAGAACTAAGCCTGGTGTACTTTGACTTCTGACCTTTGACTCCTTCCCCCAGTTTGAGGAGAGGAATCCATGCTTGACTTGCCCAACTAGTAAAGTGTCTGTGCTCAATCCACTGGACTGAAATCGGAGGCTGCCCTTGACGTATTGTGATGGAAATCCCTGAATGAGGCTGACTCTTTACTTGACTGAGGACAGGTCTCCTTTGACAGTAAGAGAAGACTATTTGATTCTAGCACATGCAGTGTGTTTTCCACATACTCTGCTGGCACATGGTATAGCTTGACCAACCTCTTGACTGATCACTGCTGACAACATGACATGTTGTCTGGCTTTCTGTCTGCACTAAAAGGCAAGCCCAGGCAGTGGTTGAGGACTTCCAGATCCAGCTATCTGCTCTGTAGATACTCAGCATTTAGTTTCTATCCAGCAGCTGTTGCTTAAGGTGAGATTAAATAGCAAGGATCCCCTTAACAGGCTTCTTGCTGCTCATAGGTAAGAATAATTTCTTTACATCCAGAATTCAGTGGGAAACCATGACTTGTTGCTCCTGCTTTGAGAAAGGCTTTGACCCAACAATTTTCAGCTGCTTCATCAATGACCTCCCCTCTTTCATGACATCAGAAGTTGGGATTTTCCCTGCCGATTACACAATGTTCAGCATCATTTGTGACATCTCAGTTACAATATCCACGCTTGGGCTGACAAGTGACAAGTACCATTTGTGCTGCACTATGTCAAGAGAGATCTAGACATGACCCTTATCATTCAATGATATCACCAGCAGTGAAACACCCACTATCAACATCCTTGGAATTTAGCATTGACCAGAAACAGCACACTGGACTGCCATATAAATATTGTAGCCACAAGAGCAGGTCATTGATTTGGAATATTGCAGTGAGTAACTTGCTTCCTGACTCCCCAAAGCCTGTCTGCCAAGTACAAGGCAAAAGTCAAGAGCGTGATGGAAAACTCCCCAGTTGTCTGGATGAGTGTTGTTCCATCAAGAAGCTGAACACCATCCAGGTCAAATAGCCAACTTGATTGGCACCACATCAACAAATGTTCACTGCCTTCATCACCGATGCACGTTAGTGGCAGTGTGCACTATCTACAACATGCACTGCAGAAATTCACCAAGGCTTCTCGGACAGCACCTTCCAAACACATCACCACAACTATCTAGAGAAACAAGGACAGCAAATACATGGGAACAAAACCACCAGCTAGTTCCTTTCTCAAGCCACTCACAATTCTGATTTGGAAATATATCAGCATTCCTTCACTGTCACTGGGTCAAAATGCTGGAACTCCCTCCCTAAAGGCATTGTGGGTTTACTTACAGTAAATGGACTTCAGCAGTTCAAGAAGTTTAAAATCACACAACACTAGGTGATAGTCCAAAAGGTTTAGTTGGAAGTACTAGCTTTTGGAGCACTGCTCCTTCATTAGGTAGCTGTGGAGCAGGATCATAAAACACAGAATTTATAACAAAAGATCACAGTGTCATGCATGTAACTGATACAATATATTGAACAAACCTAGATCGGTGTTAAGTCTTACATCTTTTAGAATGGAATGTAGGTTTCAGTTCATTTCTTTCAAGGTTAAGAAGGCAGCTCACCACCACTTCCAAGGGCAACTATAGATAGGCAATAAATGCCAGCATAGTCAGAGACACCCACATGCATTGAATGAAAAAAGAAATGCTGTGAAAATCCAGGAAGGTGCTAAGTGAGGGAGAACTAAGAGAGCAAGTGAGCAGACCCAAGATGTAGCCTGAGCCAATCCATGAACTGAGTGCTTGTCCCTATCAGCAAATACAACGGGAAGTGCCAAGGAGCAGAAAGTGCAAAAGGGGCAGCATGGTGGCTCAGTGGTTAGCACTGCTGCCTCCAGTGCACAGACCTGGGTTTGATTCCAGTCCGGGCAACTGTGTGGAGATTGCACATTCTCCCTGTGTCTGTGTAGGTTTCCTCTGGGTGCTGATATTTTCTCCCACAATTCAAACCTGTGCAGGTCAGGTGAATTGACCATGCTAAATTGCTCATAGTGTTCAGGAATGTGTAGGTTATGTGCATTAGTCAGGGGTGAATGTACAGTAATAAGGTAGGGGAATGGGTCTAAGTGGGTTACTCTTCAGAGGGTCTGTGTGGACTTGTTGGGCCAAATGGCCTATTTCTACACTGTAGCGATTCCATGACTTTCATATAAATCCTTGGAGATATGCATGTGTCAGATGCCAACATTAATGGATGTGGGCTGTGTGTGGTTGCTGTCCATGGAGTGTACACTGGGATTTTGTTGCCAGGTATCCAAGGTAGAGGTCAGGAAGAGCAAGTGGAGAGCTGGAAGTGCCAGGTACCTGCTCTAGTTTTCATGTCTGGAATTGCAGCCATTTAGTTTCTATCCAGTGGGTGTTTGAATGGGAACCTGCATATTAATGAGGTAAGATTAGGTAGCAATGAAGGTGATAATGAGTAGTGATCCTCATTAGTAGGTTTCTCACCACTCCCCTCATTCTTATTGGTATATCCAGAACTCCATCGGAAAATACAGTTTGTTGTTCCTGACATTGAGAAAGGCCTTGCTGAACTTCTCATGTGATTCACCAACATTTTTCACCTTGAACCATGTTATTCAGAGCCTGGGCAGATATTGATCTCCATTTCACTTCCTGGGAAGATGTAACATTTGGAGGTCTTGCTTCTTTAAAATACTTATTAATATATCTCTCCTACCTGCATTAATCTGGAATAGTTAAACATATGCCCTTTAAATTGAAAGTGTTCTTTGATGCACTACATCTCAGCTTTGATGTTACTTGTATTATAAAACACTCAATTTAAAAGGAATCAGAATGTAGGTGATCCACTTTTTTCCTAATTATAGAAGCTGAATTACTGGTAGATGTGTTTTGATGGTGATTTGTATTCTAAACTGGTTTGCTTGATTTTTAAGTTTATAAAATTAGCTCTGCATATTAAGGATATGGTGTAGGAACAGAAAAGTTGGATGATAATTATTAATAAGTTGAGTTTCAGTATTCAGGAAAAGACCTGTGGCTTCCAAGATAAATAAAGGTTACAAAGATCATCAGATGCATCTTAGTTCCTTCATCCAGACGTTTCAAATGCTTCTGGGTGTGCAACTTCAGTGCATTGCCTGAATGCTCTCAGTTTAAAAATAGAACATCTTTGATTTAACACAAAACAAAATGCAGCAGTGGAGATCTGAATCTAGCAGAAAATACTGCAAATACTCATCTGTAGAGAGCAAAACCGATCAAAGTTTCAGGTCAATAATATTTTATCTGAACCAAAATGAGAAGTTCTCCTCTTTTCACTGCCCCATTGTAAGAGTGTCTCCCTTGTTTCTAGATGATTGTAATTAGACACCTAATCATATATAATCCCATCACAGCACAGTATAGTTTATTCACTGTTTCACTTTGATTATATTCTTGACTCAATTGCATTTGATGCTTTGATTGTTTCTCTTTTTAGTCTGGGTATCTGAATTCCAAGATTGGAAGTTAATTGCAGGCATAGATACATTGATATATCTGACAGTACAGCACAGGAACAAGCCCATTCAGCCCATCATGTCTGCGATGACCATTACACCATTTTGAATTAATCCCATCAGCCTGCATATGGTACATATCCCTCTATTCCCTGCCCATTTTTGTCTGTCTAAACATCTCTTAAACTATGCTAATATATCTGCTTTTACCACCTCCAAGTCACATCCCCCATCTATGTAAACTTTAAACTCCTTTGAACTTCTCTCCTCTCACCTTAAACTCATGCCCTTAGTATTTTACATTTCTATCCTAGGATAAGACTATCAATCTGATCCATGTCTCTCATTATTTTATATGTTTCTACCTGGTTGTCCCTCAGCCTCTGATGCTCTGGTGAAAACAATCCAAAGTTTGTCCAACCACACTTTATAGCAAATATACTCAAATCCAGACAACATCCTGCTAAATCTCTTTTGTACCATTTCTAAAGCCTCCGCATCCTTCCTGAAGTGAGGTGACCAGAACTGCAAACAGAACTCCAAGTGTGATCTAACAATTTTTTTTAATATACAGCAGCAATATGAGTCGCCAACTTTTACATTCAGTGTCCTGACTGATGAAGGCAAATGTGCTGTAAGCTTTCTTTACCACCTTATTCTCTCTTTTGCCACTTTCATGGACTCGCACCCTAAGATCCCTTTGTATATTAGTACTCCTAAGAGTCCTACAATTTATTGTATTCTTTCCTCTCACATTCAACCTCTCCAAATACTTCACCTCACACTTATCCAGATTAAATCCATTTGCCATTTTTCCGCCCAACTTTCCAACTATACCCTGCTGTATTCTTTGATAATCTTTCTCACTATCACAACTGCATTAATTTTTATGTTGTCTTCAAACTAACTAATCAGACAACCTAAAATTTCATCCAAATCATTTATATAAATTATAAACAACAGAGGTCCCAGCACTGATCCTAACATGACATTACTGTTGACAGACTGCCAGTCAGAAAAACAACCCTCACAACTATCATCTTCTATGATGCTAATTTTGTACCCAATTTGCCAACTTCATATGGATCCCATGCAACTTAAACATCTGAGCCAGTCTACCATGGGGAGCGCCTTGTCAAATCCTTTAGTAAAGTCCATATAAACAACATCCACTGCCCTAACTTCCTCAATCACCTTTGTCAAATCTCCAAAAATCTCAATCATGTTTGAGACAAAGCTTCCCCTGCATAAAGCCATGCTGACTCTCCCTATTAAATCCATCCTTTTCCAAATGTGAGTAAATCATGTCCTCCTCCTCCAATAAATTTATGGTGTCATGGTGGCTCAGTGGTTAGTACTGTTGCCTCACAGGGACTCGGGTTTGATTCCACTCATGGTCTATGTGGAGTTTGCATGTTTGCATCGTGTCTCGTAGTGGCTTTCTGCGTTTCCTCCCATAGTTCAATGGTTAACAAATTAGATGAATTAGCCATGCTACAATTGCCCATTGTATTCAGGGATGTGTAGGTTAGGTGTGTTAAATGTAGGATTATAGTGAAAAGGTAGGGGGATGGCCGGAGTGGAACGCTTTTTGGAGGGTCAGTGTGGACTTTTTGGGCCGAATGGTCTGTTTGCACATTGTAGGGATTCTATGGAATTCCCCTATCATTGATGTAAGGCTCACTGGCATATACTTTCCTGGATTATCCTTGTTCCCTTTTAAAACAAATGAACAATATTGGCTATTCTCCAGTCTTCTGGGACCTCGCCAGTGGCTAAAGAAGATACAAAGATTTCTGAGAAGGCCCAGCAATCTCCTCCCTTGCCTCCTTCAATATCCCAGAATAGATCCTATCAGGCCCTGGGGACTTATCTACCCTAATGTTTTTCAAGCCACTCATCACCATCACCTCCCCATGGAAGAAAGAATGTTCCATACTCCCCCCTCTAATGGTGCCATCATCCATGGTTTTCACTTTAGTGAGTACTGATGCAAAATACTCATTAAGGTGACCTCATCCATTCCTCTAGCTTTATGAATAAATTCCCTCCCATGTCCTTGAGTGGGCCTACCCTTTCCCTAGTTACAGTTTTGATCATACTATTTGTAGAAAATGCCTTAGGATTCTCCTTAATCCTGCTTGCAAAGGCCATTTTGTGGCCTCATCGGGCCCTCCTAATTTCTTGTTGACGTTCTTTTTTGCCTTTCAGCTTCCGTTATATTTTCAGTTTCCTTAACTTTACATAATGTGTCCTTTTCCTTTTGGATGAAACTTTCAATATCTCTTGTCATCCAGGGCTTCCTTAACTTTCATTATGACAGGAACATGCTGGTCCTGAAATCTAGTCATCTGGCCTTTAAAAGATTCCTCCACATGTCAGATGTGATTTACCCTCAGACAGCTACCCCAATCTAATTTCTCCAGTTCTTGCCTAATACTGCTGTAATTGGCCTTCCCCCAGTCGAGCATTTTCACCCAAGGATCAGTTTTATCCTCATGCATAACTATCTTAAAACTTGCGAAATAATGTTTACTGTTCCCAAAATGCTCCTGCACTGAAACCTTGATCAACTGGCCAGGCTCATTCCCAAACACACATCCTCTCCTGGCCGCTCCCCTCGTTGGACTATCTACAAACTGTTTCAAGAAATTCACCACAATGCACAATCTAAGTCCTTGGCCCTAAGGGATTCCCAGTCAAAGTTTGGAAGATTAAAATTTCCCACTAGAATAATCCTATTCTTTTCACATCTCTTCCTCACCTGTTACATACCTCATAGAGTCATAGAGATGTACAGCATGGAAACAGACCCTTTGGTCCAACCCATCCATGCCAACCTGATATCCCAATGCAATCTAGTCCCACCTGTCAGTACCCGGCTCATATCCCTCCAAACCCTTCCTGTTCATAAACCCATCCAAATGCCTCTTAAATGTTGCAATTATACCAGCCTCCACCACTTCCTCTGGCAGCTCATTCCATACACATACCACCCTCTGTGTGAAAAGGTTGCTCCGTGGGTCTCTTTTATATCTTTCCCCTCTCATCCTAAACCTATGCTCTCTAGTTCTGGACTCCTCGACCCCAGGGAAAAGACTTTGCCTATTTGTCCTACCTGTGCCCCTCATAATTTTGGAAACCTCGAAAAGGTCTCCCCTCAGCCTCTGATGCTCCAAGGATAAAAGCCCCAGCCTGTTAAGCTTCTCCCTATAACTCATCCTCCAACCCTGGCAACATCCTTGTAAATCTTTTCTGAACCCTTTCAAGTTTCACAACATCTTTCCGATAGGAAGGAGACCAGAATTGCACACAATATTCCAACAGTGGCCTAACCAATGTCCTGTACTGACGCAACATGACCTCCCAACTCCTGTACTCAATACTCTGACCAATAAAGGAAAGCATACCAAACGCCTTCTTCATTATCCTATCTACCTGCGACTCCACTTTCAAGAAGCTATGAACCTGCACTCCAAGGTCTCTTTGTTCAGCAACACTCCCTAGGACCTTACCATTAAGTGCTAAGATTTGCTTTCCCAAAATGCAGCACCTCGCATTTATCTGAATTAAACTCCATCTGCCACTTCTCAGCCCATTGGCCCATCTGGTCCAGATCATATTGTAATCTGAGGTAACCCTCTTCGCTGTCCACTACACCTCCAATTTTGGTGTCATCTGCAAACTTACTAACTGTACCTCTTATGCTCGCATCCAAATCATTTATATAAATGACAAAAAGTAGAGGACCCAGCACCGATCCTTGTGGCACACCACTGGTCACAGACCTCCAGTCTGAAAAACAACCCTCCACCACCATCCTCTGTCTTCTACCTTTGAGCCAGTTCTGTATCCAAATGGTTAGTTCCCCCTGTATTCCCTGAGATCTAACCTTGCTAATCAGTCTCCCATGGGGAACCTTGTTGAACGTCTTGCTGAAGCCCATATGGATCACATCCACCGCGGAATGGCTGGCGGTGACTGGTGGGGTACCGCAGGGATCAGTGCAGGGACCGCAGCTTTTTACAATATATATTAATGATATAGAAGATGGTATTAATAATAACATTAGCAAATTTGCTGATGGTACAAAGCTGGGTGGCAGGCTGAAATGCGAAGAGGGTGTTAGGAGATTACAGGGTGACCTGGACAGGTTAGGTGAGTGAACAGATGCATAGCAGATGCAGTTTAATGTGGATAAATGTATGGTTATCCCCTTTGATGGCAAGAACAGGAAGGCAGATTACTACCTAAATGGAGTCAAGTTAAGTAAAGGGGTAGTACAAAAAGATCTGGGTGTTCTTGTACACCAGTCAATGAAGGCAAGCATGCAGGTACAGCAGGTAGTGAAGAAAGCTAATAGCATGCTGGCCTTCATAAGAAGAGGGATTGAGTATAGAAGCAAAGATGTTCTTCTGCAATTGTACAGGGTCCTGGTGAGACCACACCTGGAGTATTGTGTGCAGTTCTGGTCTCCAAATTTGAGGAAAGTCATTCTGGCTATTGAGGGAGTGCAGCGTAGGTTCACGAGGTTAATTCCTGGAATGGTGGGACTATCTTATGTTGAAAGAGTGGAGCGACTGGGCTTGTATACCCTTGAATTTAGAAGACTGAGGGGGGATCTGATTGAGACGTATAAGATTATTAAAGGATTGGACACTCTGGAGGCAGAAACATGTTTCCGCTGATGGGTGAGCACTGAACCAGAGGACACAGCTTAAAAATAAGGGGTAGGCCATTTAGGACAGAGATGAGGAGAAACTTCTTCACCCAGAGAGTGGTGGTTGTGTGGAATGCTCTGCCCCAGAGGGCAGTGGAGGCCCAGTCTCTGGATTCATTTAAGAAAGAATTGGATCGAGCTTTCAAGGATAGTGGAATCAAGGGTAATGGAGATAAGGCAGGAACAGTATACTCATTGAGGATGATCAGCCATGATCATATTGAATGGTGGTGCAGGCTCAAAGGGCAGAATGGACTACTCCTGCATCTATTGTCTATTGTCTATTGCCCTCAGTAATCCTCTTTGTTACTTCCTCAAAAAACTCAATCAAGTTTGTGAGACATGATTTCCCACGTACACAGCCATGTTGACTATCCCTAATCAGTCCTTGCCTTTCCAAATACATATACATCCAATCCTCCCAAGCAATTTTAGCAAATTTCCCTGCCAGTATATTAGTCCCCTTCCAATTTAGGTGCAATCCATCCTTCTACAGGTCACTTCTACCCCAATAGAGATTCCAATGGCCTAAAAATGTGAATCCTTCTCCCATACACCAGCTCCTTAGCCATGCATTCATCTGCTCTATCCTCCTATTCTGCCCTCACTAGCTTGTAGGATTGGGAATCATCCAGATATTACTACTCTTGAGGACCTCCTTTTTAAATTTCTGCCTAACTCTCCGTAATTTCCCTTCAGAATCTCAACTTTTTCTCTTCCTATATCGTTGGTTCCAATGTGGACAATGATCTCTTGCTGGCCCCTCTCCCCTGTGAGAACATTCTGCACCCTCTCTGAGACATCCTTTATCCTGGCACCAGGAAACAACACACCATTCTGCTTTTTCTCTGCTGGCCACAGAAACGTCTGTCTGTTCCTCTAGAATCCCCTAACACAATTGATCTCTTGGAAGCCGATGTACCCTTCGTTGCACAAGAGGCAGTCTCAATACCAGAAACTTGACTGTTCGTGCTATGTTGCCCTGAGAATCCATCACCTCCTACATTTTCCAAAACAGCATACCTGTTTGAAATGGGTATATCCACAAAAGACTCCTGCCCTAGCTGCCTACCTCTCTTACCTTTCCTGGAGTTAACCCATCTATGTGACTGTATCTGAGATTTTCCCCCTTCCAAAACTGCCATTCATCACATACTGTTGCTGTTGCAAATTCCTGATTGCTTCGAACTGTCTCTCTAACCGATCCATTCGACCTGATAAGATTCACATCCAACAGCATTTATTGCAGAAATAATCTGCAGTAAGCCTTAAACTCTCTTTAAACTCCCACATCTGACAAGAAGTACATATCATTGCAAAGGCCATTTTTGCTCCTTCACAATCTACAAACCCAGAAAATAACACCATCTAATTCCTCTCCAAAACACTGCAACAGGTTAAATTAATAGTTCTGGTTTATATTTTAAGTTTAATCAAGAGACTTATCTCCAAAAACATATAATCAAGAAAGAACCCACTGTACTCACTACTGCAGCCTTTCTATTGGACAGACTTAAAACAACAATTAACTTATCTGATTCTATGTTGTGAACTTTGCCCAACAGGTTCCTCCAAAATTAGTTGTGAAATTCACTGTTGCTTAATTTTCCCAGATGCACTCCAATGTCCAGCGATACATGAATTCAAAAACAGCAAAGGCAGTAACTGTGCAGGTTCTCTCTCTCTCTCTCTCTCTCTCTCTCCTGCACTGTCCTCACCATGTGCTTCCTTTGTCTGTTCTTCTCCCTTTTAAAACTGCTGTTGTTTTGACTTCATTTTCCCCAAAATTCCAAAACAATGCAACAGCATATAAAACAGTAATTGCTGCTCCTGGAATTTGAGGAAATCACCTCCAGCACCTAAAGTCTGACGAGTTTATCCAGAAATTTGGAATTTCCTTCTGTTAGCTGCCTGTCTTTATTCATAATCCTCGTTTGCTTCTTATATTTGATTTTCCGCCTTCCTTTGGAGCCTTCTGTACTCAGTTTGTTTCATAATTGTTGAAAATGTGTTGTTGGTTAAAGCACAGCAGGTCAGGCAGCATCCAAGGAATAGGAAATTCAACGTTTCGGGCATAAGCCCTTCATCAGGAATGAGGAGAGGGTGGCAGGCAGGTTAAGATAAAAGGTAGGGAGGAGGGACTTGGGGGAGGGGCGATGGAGATGTGATAGGTGGAAGGAGGTCAAGGTGAGGGTGATAGGCCGGAGTGGGGTGGGGGTGGAGAGGTTAGGAAGAAGATTGCAGGTTAGGAGGGCGGTGCTGAGTTGAGGGAACCGACTGAGACAAGGTGGGGGGAGGGGAAATGAGGAAACTGGAGAAATCCGAGTTCATCCCTTGTGGTTGGAGGGTTCCCAGGCGGCAGATGAGGCGTTCTTCCTCCAGCCGTCATGTTGTTATGTTTTGCCGGTGGAGGAGTCCAAGAACCTGCATGTCCTCGGTGGAGTGGGAGGGAGAGTTAGTGTTGAGCCACAGGGTGGTTGGGTTGGTTGGTCCGGGCGTCCCTGAGGTGTTCTCTGAAGCGTTCCGCAAGTAAGCGGCCCATCTCCCCACTGTAGAGGAGGCCACATCGGGTGCAGCGGATGCAATAGATGATGTGTGTGGAGGTACAGGTGAACTTGTGGCGGATATGGAAGGATCCCTTGGGCCCTTGGAGGGATGTGAGGGAGGAGGTGTGGGCGCAAGTTTTACATTTCCTGCGGTTGCAGGGGAAGGTGCCAGGAGTGGAGGTTGGGTTGGTGGGGGGTGTGGACCTGACGAGGGAGTCACGAAGGGAGTGGTCTTTGCGGAACGCTGATAGGGGAGGGGAGGGAAATATATCCCTGGTGGTGGGGTCCGTTTGGAGGTGGCGGAAATGACGGCGGATGATACGCTGTATACGGAGGTTGGTGGGGTGGTAGGTGAGAACCAGTGGGGTTCTGTCTTGGTGGCGGTTGGAGGGGCGGGGCTCAAGGGCGGAGGAGCGGGAAGTGGAGGAGATGCGGTGGAGGGCATCGTCGACCACGTTTGGGGGGAATCTGCGGTCCTTGAAGAAGGAGGCCATCTGGGCTGTGCGGTGTTGGAACTGGTCCTCCTGGGACTGTCTCAGACTCCTCCCTCCCCTTCCTAGACCTTTCCATTTCTATCTTGGGCGACTGACTCAACACAGACATCTACTATAAACCGACTGACTCCCACAGCTATCTGGACTACACCTCCTCCCACCCTGCCCCCTGTAAAAACTCCATCCCATATTCCCAATTCCTTCGTCTCCGCCGCATCTGCTCCCAGGAGGACCAGTTCCAATACCGTACAGCCCAGATGGCCTCCTTCTTCAAGGACCGCAGATTCCCCCCAAACGTGGTCGACGATGCCCTCCACCGCATCTCCTCCACTTCCCGCTCCTCCGCCCTTGAGCCCCGCCCCTCCAACCGCCACCAAGACAGAACCCCACTGGTTCTCACCTACCACTCCACCAACCTCCGTATACAGCGTATCATCCGCCGTCATTTCCGCCACCTCCAAACGGACCCCACCACCAGGGATATATTTCCCTCCCCTCCCCTATCAGCATTCCGCAAAGACCACTCCCTTCGTGACTCCCTCGTCAGGTCCACACCCCCCACCAACCCAACCTCCACTCCCGGCACCTTCCCCTGCAACCGCAGGAAATGTAAAACTTGCGCCCACACCTCCTCCCTCACTTCCCTCCAAGGCCCCAAGGGATCCTTCCATATCCGCCACAAGTTCACCTGTACCTCCACACACATCATCTTTTGCATCCGCTGCACCCGATGTGGCCTCCTCTACATTGGGGAGACGGGCCGCTTACTTGCGGAACGCTTCAGAGAACACCTCAGGGACGCCCGGACCAACCAACCCAACCACCCCGTGGCTCAACACTTTAACTCTCCCTCCCACTCCACCGAGGACATGCAGGTTCTTGGACTCCTCCACCGGCAAAACATAACAACACGACGGTTGGAGGAAGAACGCCTCATCTGCCGCCTGGGAACCCTCCAACGACAAGGGATGAACTCGGATTTCTCCAGTTTCCTCATTTCCCCTCCCCCCACCTTGTCTCAGTCGGTTCCCTCAACTCAGCACCGCCCTCCTAACCTGCAATCTTCTTCCTAACCTCTCCACCCCCACCCCACTCCGGCCTATCACCCTCACCTTGACCTCCTTCCACCTATCACATCTCCATCGCCCCTCCCCCAAGTCCCTCCTCCCTACCTTTTATCTTAACCTGCCTGCCACCCTCTCCTCATTCCTGATGAAGGGCTTATGCCCGAAACGTCGAATTTCCTATTCCTTGGATGCTGCCTGACCTGCTGTGCTTTAACCAGCAACGCATTTTCAACTGTGATCTCCAGCATCTGCAGACCTCATTTTTTACCTTGTTTCATAATTGTATTTACTACCTGATATTTGGGCAGCATGGTGGCACAGTGGTTAGCACTGCTGCGTCACAGCACCAGGGGCGCGGGTTCAATTCCTGACTGACTGTGTGGAGTTTGCACATTCTCCCTGTGTCTGCATGGGTTTCCTCCGGGTGCTCCGGTTTCCTCCCACAGTCCAAAAATGTGCAGGTCAGGTGAATTGGCCATGCTAAATTGCCCATCCTGTTAGGTGAAGGGGTAAAATGTAGGGGATTGGGTCTGGGTGGGTTGTGCTTCTGCGGGTCAGTGTGGATTTGTTGGGCCAAAGGGCCTGTTTCCACACTGTAAGTAATCTAATCGATATCTGTCTTCATTTTTACTTTAAAAATTTTTTTAACTTAATATCTATCTCCTTTTATTCTCGAGGGAGCTCTGATTGTCTTACCTCTCTCTTTTGAGGGAATATGCCTTGACTGTGCCTGAACCATTTCCTCTTTGAAAGTAGCTCATTGATAAGCTACTGTTTTTTTTCCCCCCACTGGCTCTAGGATATCCGGTTCACTTTTCTGTTTGCCCAATTGATGCCTGCTCTTTGTCAGTTGATTATTCTTACTCTGGATTGACCCAAGTCATTTTCCACTGCTATTCTAACCCTTATGATACAGAAATCACTGCCCTAAATGTTTCTCCATAGTGACTTGATCTACTTGGGCCAGCTTATTGCCAAGAACCAGATCTCGCAGTACCGCCTTTCCTGTTGGACTGGACATGACATTCCTTAACACAAATCTAGTAATACTGGTCTCTCGCTGCCCCTTACACTGCCAGTATTCCAGGCTATGTATTTTATGATTTTTACAGCTCTCTGTAATTTCCTCTACATTTATTCTTCTACATCCTTCCCAGTAGTTGATAGTCAATAAATTACATTGAGAAATATAATTGTACCTTTCTTGTACCCTGGCTCGAATTATATTAATTCTGCCTTGAATCCTCTGAAACATTCTATTTCCCAAGTACTGCAATGTACAGCTTAATCAAAAATTTCACCCTTCCTCTTTTTTGTTTTCTTTCCAATCTTTTTGAACCACTTGTAAGTAGGAATATTTAACATCTCATGTAAAAGCTGGCACCTCTGAAAATAAAGCATTTCTTTGCCACTACACTGATGCAGTCTGTCTGTGCTGGAATAGATAGTGGAATAATCAGAGGCGACAGTGGTAATCCAGGGGCCCAGTCTAATGCTTTGGGGAATGGTTTAAATTCTACCATCGCAGTTTGTAGAATTTAAAAGGTAATCTCAGTCGGTGGTGCACAAAGACTCTTAATCTCAGGGACTTGGTTTCAAACCCTACATCGGGTATTAGAATTTAAATGGTGTTATGGTGCAGTGGTGAGGTCCCTATTTCTAGACCAATAGACAAGCTTCAAGAGCCATCTGTCCCAAAGTTATGTCACAATATGTCTGACATGTCTGAACATGTTGGAGAAATGAAGGGGTCTATGCTGGAAACGTCGACTCTCCTGCTCCTCGGATGCTACCTAACCAGCTGTGTTTTTCCAGTACCACACTTTTCAACGATGTCTGAACAAATAATTTACACAGCAGGGCATCAGTGCATAAGCTTCTGAAGAGTGCCACCAACTGAGCCAAGTTGGCAGTAGGCAGCAGATTTTCCTCTCCAGTACATGGGCGTAAAAACTTGGCAAAAATACTTTTGGTAAATTTGGGACCGAGCTGCTCGTGGTTTCTTGGCTTTTCATTTTAATGATTGGAAACTTAAAAGCAGCTTTCACCTGCATGTCCAGCTAGCCAAACTGTTCATGGATACTGAAGGGTGTCTCTATCATAAATAAAACACAAACAAAGTATTGGAGAAACTCAGGAAGGTGTGGCAGCATCTGTGAAGAGTAAATCAATTAACACTTGGAGTCCAGTATGACTTTACTTCAATCTTAATGAGAGGCTATTAGTTATTATTGTTTCGAATGCAGTTTCGACTGAAAGCATGTATCAGAAATCAGTCATTGATTTCATTCACTATATTCTGTTGGGATGGCAAAAGCAGCTCACCCTCGACACCATGAGTGCTCAAAGTCAAGCCAGTTTCTCTCTGAGCCTTTATATCTGTCGATACAGATTGTTTCCTTATGAAAAGGTGCTGGGAAACAAAACATTTTTATATTTAAAAGTGTATAGGTGGACTAAAGATAGACAATCACTGCAAGAAATTTTTTTCTCATTGTACTCTGTGGACATTGCTTTTTTTTAAACAGTAGAAAACTGGATGAACCAGTTTGAATCTCTTTAATTATTCAGTTAAAAATCTCACAACACCAGGTTATAGTCCAACAGGTTTAATTAGAAGCACATTAACTTTCGGAGCGACGCTCCTTCATCAGGTGATTGTGGAGGGCTCGATCGTAACACAGAATTTATAGCAAAAATCTACAGTGTGATGTAACTGAAATTATACATTGAAAAATTGATTGTCTGTTAAGTCTTTCATCTGTTAGAATACAGTGATAGTTTCACTTCTTTCATGTGTAAATCACAAAACCCTTTTTTAAAAGTTGCATTCTCGGGTTAGCTGTTAACAATGGTGATAGCCATGCACAATATGCTGACTTCTAACTGGCTGTTGCAGCATTTTACTGTGTTTGACTAATACCATAAAATAGTAACATTTTACTATGGTGACAAAACACTTTGGGTTGGCCAGTGGTTGTGAAAGACATAATACAAATACTGGTCTTTCTCTGCCTCTGCTCTGAGTGATTTTTCATTACAGGATGATCCATCTGAGCTCACCTATCCTCTCCCTGCTGTTTCACTTCACCACTTCCTCTACATAAGCTATCCGTGAACACACCTTTGACTCTGCTCTTTCCTGTGGCCTCTTTAGTTCTATCATCTCAATCCCAGAAGTGAAATGACCATATGTCACAAGTCAAATTCTTTGTGGCTGACCTGGTACTACCAACTAGTAGACGCTGATGTTTAATTTTAACTCCATGGCATTAAATAAACATCCGTGCAACTTCCCAGTGTTTGCAATGGTATTAATACCTATTCATCTCCAGGGTCCTATTGAAATTAGGCAAGCCAGGTTGCACCGAGCGATACTATTACAGACAGAGACATTTCTCTCAACATTCATTTATTTAAATTGTGTAAGGCTTTACTATGAGTAAGTGATTATATTTTTTGATAAATCTGACACATTCTTCACATTAGAAAAAAAGTCATTGGCTGTATGGTAAAATACTTTGTGAATCTGGGAATATAATTCAAGTTTACTCGAATGGACTTGCTGTGACACTTCAGTTCTGCCTATGATCATAGATCAAATCCCTTCAGATTCTTTTGTAGTTACTCTTTGATTACTCAATTATATTGTTTCTTTCATTTTTTTGAAATCTCACATCACCAAACCATGTCATTGATTTCCATTCAGATTATTGAGTAAAAAGTGAGGTCTGCAGATGCTGGAGATCAGAGCTGAAAATGTGTTGCTGGTTAAAGCGCAGCAGGTCAGGCAGCATCCATGGAACAGGAAATTCGACGTTTCGGGCACAAGCCCTTCATCAGGAATGAGGAAAGTGTGTCTAGCAGGCTAAGATAAAAGGTAGGGAGGAGGGACTTGGGGGAGGGACGATGGAGATGTGATAGGTGGAAGGAGGTCAAGGTGAGGGTGATAGACCGGAGTGGGGTGGGGGCGGAGAGGTCAGGAAGAAAATTGCAGGTTAGGAGGGCGGTGCTGCGTTCGAGGGAATCGACTGAGACAAGGTTGGGGAAGGGGAAATGAGGAAACTGGAGAAATCTGAGTTCATCCCTTGTGGTTGGAGGGTTCCCAGGCGGAAGATCAGGTGCTCTTCCTCCAACCGTCGTGCTGTTACGTTCTGGCGATGGAGTCATCCAAGGACCTGCATGTCCTTGGTGGAGTGGGAGGGAGAGTTAAAGTGTTGAGCCTCGGGGTGGTTGGGTTGGTTGGTCGGTCCGGGCGTCCCAGAGGTGTTCCCTGAAGCGTTCCGCAAGTAGGCGGCCCATCTCCCCAATATAGAGGAGGCCACATCGGGTGCAGCGGATGCAATAGATGATGTGTGTGGAGGTGCAGGTGAATTTGTGGCTTTTATGGAAGGATCCCTTGGAGCCTTGGAGAGAGGTAAGGGAGGAGGTGTGGGCGCAAGTTTTGCATTTCCTGCGGTTGCAGGGGAAAGTGCTGGGAGTGGAGGTTTGGTTGGTGGGGGGTGTGGATCTGACGAGGGAGTCACGAAGAGAGTGGTCTTTGCGGAATGCTGATAGGGGAGGGGAGGGAAATATATCCCTGGTGGTGGGGTACGTTTGGAGGTGGCGGAAATGACGGCGGATGATACGCTGTATATGGAGGTTGGTGGGGTGGTAGGTGAGAACCAGTGGGGTTCTGTCCTGGTGGCGGTTGGAGGGGCGGGGCTCAAGGGCGGAGAAGCGGGAAGTGGAGAAGATGCGGTGGAGGGCATTGTCGATCACGTCTGGGGGGAAACGCCCTCCACCTCCTCCACCTCCTCCATGATTTTCACTTCCCCAGTCCCCAACGCCTTATCTTCACGATCGACATCCAGTCCCTGTACACCTCCATCCCCCATCACGAAGGACTCAAAGCCCTCCGTTTCTTCCTTTCCCGCCGCACCAACCAGTACCCTTCCACTGACGCCCTCCTTCGACTGACTGAACTGGTCCTCACCCTGAATAACTTCTCTTTCCAATCCTCCCACTTCCTCCAAAGTAAAGGAGTTGCCATGGGCACCCGCATGGGCCCCAGCTATGCCTGTCTCTTCGTAGGATATGTGGAACAGTCCATCTTCCGCAACTACACTGGCACCACTCCCCACCTTTTCCTCCGCTACATCGATGACTGTATCGGCGCTGCCTCGTGCTCCCACGAGGAGGTTGAACAGTTCATCAACTTTACCAACACCTTCCATCCCGACCTCACATTCACCTGGACTGTCTCAGACTCCTCCCTCCCCTTCCTAGACCTTTCCATTTCTATCTCAGGCGACCGAATCAACACAGACATCTACTATAAATCGACTGACTCCCACAGCTATCTGGACTACACCTCCTCCCATCCTGCCCCCTGTAAAAACGCCATCCCATATTCCCAATTCCTTTGTCTCCACCACATCTGCTCCCAGGAGGACCAGTTCCAATACCGTACAGCCCAGATGGCCTCCTTCTTCAAAGACCGCAGATTTCCCCAGATGTGATCGACGATACCCTCTACCGCATCTCCTCCACTTCCCGCTCCTCTGCCCTTGAGCCCCGCCCCTCCAACCGCTGCCAGGACAGAACCACACTGGTTCTCGCCTACCACCCCACCAGTCTCCGTATACAGCATATCATCCGCCGTCATTTCCGCCACCTCCAAACGGACCCCACCACCAGGGATATATTTCCCTCCCCTCCCCTATCAGCGTTCCGCAAAGACCACTCCCTTCATGACTCCCTCGGCAGGTCCACACCCCCCCACCAACCAAACCTCCACTCCCAGCACTTTCCCCTGCAACCGCAGGAAATGCAAAACTTGCGCCCACACCTCCTCCCTTACCTCTCTCCAAGGCCCCAAGGGATCCTTCCATATCCGCCACAAATTCACCTGCACCTCCACACACATCAGCTATTGCATCTGCTGCACCTGATGTGGCCTCCTCTATATTGGGGAGACGGGCCGCCTACTTGCGGAACGCTTCAGGGAACACCTCTAGGACGCCCGGACCAACCAACCCAACCACCCCGAGGCTCAACACTTTAACTCTCCCTCCCACTCCACCAAGGACATGCAGGTCCTTAGATGACTCCATCGCCAGAACGTAACAGCACGACGGTTGGAGGAAGAGCACCTGATCTTCCGCCTGGGAACCCTCCAACCACAAGGGATGAACTCAGATTTCTCCAGTTTCCTCATTTCCCCTCCCCCCCCCACCTTGTCTCAGTCGATTCCCTCGAACTCAGCACTGCCTTCCTAACCTGCAATTTTCTTCCTGACCTCTCCGCCCCCACCCCACTCCGGCCTATCACCCTCACCTTGACCTCCTTCCACCTATCACATCTCCATCGCCCCTCCCCCAAGTCCCTCCTCCCTACCTTTTATCTTAGCCTGCTGGACACACTTTCCTCATTCCTGATGAAGGGCTTGTGCCCGAAACGTCGAATTTCCTGTTCCTTGGATGCTGCCCGACCTGCTGCGCTTTAACCAGCAACACATTTTCAGCTTCCATTCAGATTACGTCAGGTCTGAGTGCAAATGCAGAGGAAATGTAGCCTTCCATATTTTGAAATCAAGTCAGGTGAGAATTTGTGAACTATCCCCTGCAGTAATTAAAGTAGCATTAATACTGGAAGGAGGCTTGGCAAGAAGATATGATGTGGAGGAGGCAGTGTTAGAATGGAGTGGAGAAAGTTAAAAATCTCACAACACCAGGTTATAGTCCAACAGGTCTTTTTAGAAGCACTAGCTTTCAGAGCGCTGCTCCTTCCTCAGGTAGCTACAGCACAATGGCACAGTAGTTAGCACTGCTGCCTCACAGTGCCAGAGACCCGGGTTCAATTCCTGCATCAGGCAACTAACTGTGTGGAGTTTGCACATTTTCCCGGTGTCTGCGTGGGTTTCCTCCCACAGTCCAAACATGTGCAGGTTAGGTGAATTGGCCATGCTAAGTTGACCGTAGTGTTAGGTGAAGGGGTAAATTTAGGGGAATGGGTCTGGGCGGGTTGTTCTTCGGAGGGTCGGTGTGGACTTGTTGGGCCGGAGGGCCTGTTTCCACACTGTAAGTAATCTAATCTAAAACCATCTGCAATTCCTCTGATAATGAAGTAATCCATGTTCAAATGTAACAAGATTTGGACAATATCCAAGCTTGGGCTGACAAGTAGCAAGTAACATTTAGAATCATAGAATCAAACAGACACTTTAGTCAAACTCATCTGCGCTGGATAAACATCCCAAATGGGACCTAGTCCCATTTGCCAGCATTTGGCCTATATCCTTCTAAACTCTTCCTATACCCATCCAGTTTCCTTTAAAAGTTGTAATTTTACCCACCTCCATCACTTCCTCTGGCAGTTCATTCCAGAAACAAACCACCCTTTGTGTAAAAATGTTGCCTTTCAGGTCCTTTTTAAATCTTTCCCCCTCACTTTAAGCCTATGCCCTCTAGTTTTCCTCTTCCCACCCTACGAAAAATGCCGTGGCTATTCACCCTACCCATGTCCCTCATGATTTTATAAAGCACAGAAATGCAAGGCAATAACCATCTCCAGTAAGAGCCGATCTAATTACCTCCCTTTGAAGGTGTTACCATCACTGAATACTCCATTATTAACATCCTGGGGGTTACTGTTGACCAGAAACTCAAATGGACTCACCATATAAAACACAGTGGCCACCGGAACAGATCACAGGCTGGGATTACTGTAGGGAGTTACTCATCACCTGATTGTCCAAAGCCTATCCACCATCTACAAGGCACAAATAAGGAGTGTAATGGAATATTCCCCACTGGCCTGAATGGGTGTATCTCCAACAACACTCAAGAAGCTTGATACCATCCAAGACAAAGCAGACAGCTGGATTGGCACCACATCTATAAACATTCACTCCCTCCACCACCAATGCTCAGTAGCAGCTGTGTGTACTATATACAAGACACACAGCTGAAATTCACCAAAGGTCCTTAAACAGCACTTTCCAAATCTACAACCACTTTCATCTGGAAGGACAAGGACAGTAGACGTATGGGAACATCATCACATGCAAGTTCCCCTCCAAGCCATTCACCATCCTAACTTAGAAATACGTCACCATTCTGTCACTGTGGCTGGGTCAAAATCGTGAAATTCCCTCTCTAATGTCATTGTTGGTCATCTTTCAGCACATGGACTGCAATAGTTCAAGAAGACAGCTCACCACCACCTTCTCAACGGCAACTAGGAACAGGCAATAAATAGTGGTCAGCTAGTACTGTTCATATCCCATGAGTAAACAAAATACATTGCTGTTGAGCTTGTTTTGACAGTTAGCTAATCCTAGCTGATCTATACCTCAACACATCTTGTTCCATATCACTCAACATTCGTTCCCAAAATAACCAAGCAAGTCATTCTGTTGGAGCAAGTTCTAAATTTAGAAAAACGTGCTTTAATTGCCCGATTCTAATTATTCTAGATGTACCCATTAGTAGAAATGATTTCTCTGTATCCACCTGATCAAGTTGCTTAAAATGTTAAACATGAGTTGGATTATCCCTCAATCTTCAAGGGAATACAAGGCATTTTTTATGTAATATATCCTTGTGACTAAACCCTTAATCACCACTAGAAATCCAATGAATTTGTCCTGTATTCTCCCCTGAGGTGTAGAGTCTAAAACTGAACTATAATACTCCATGGGCTGTGATGCACATTTTTTAAAATGCTTGATTTCCAACCTCTGGAGTAAATGTCAAGATATTATTTAATCTTTAAAATTACTTTTGGATTTTGTGCACCAGATTTTAGTGACTTTCGTAAAATGGACACCTAAATTCTTTCCCTTCTCCATAGAAACTACTCTTTCAATATCAAGAAAATATTCCTAGAGCCACACTTCATTTTTCCCACATTGAAGTTCATTTACCATTGTCTTTGTTCTAATGTGCAAACCTGTTCCCATCCAAGCAATTTACCGGGTCTCTTAACTAAATTTCATTCTGAGAAAAAAACTTGCAATGTCTTTCCTCAATTATGTAATCAAATATATCTCAAAGTCCTGCACACAGTGAATTACAATGATTGTTAACTTGTGGGAAAGAATTGCCACAGCTATATTGGTGTTTCATTTCAGATCCACCCATCCATGACCCAGCTGCTGAAACTTATATGGCATTTCCCTTAAGCCAACACAGACTCCAAGTTCTGATTTTTTGACTGTTTTAGCAAAACAGCTTTTTTACAGTATTAGCTGCTGTAATCTGTAAAGTATTCTTTCTCCAATGCCTGAAACATAGCTTTTCAGGGTGTGAGTGAACGGCTGGATAGGAGAATGTGCAGGAATCGAAGTGGGCAGGATAAGGGAGGTAAGTGATTGGGTTAAGTGGGGTGCCAGAATGGCAAGGTGGGTAGTTGGGTCAGATCAGTGGGGTATGGAGGGAAGCTTGATCATGGCCTCAAGTGGACAGGCAAGAAGAAAGGATTGATCATTTAGTTACTCACGTTTCCTGTGTAACTATCCAGGTAAGTAAATCAGAACTGTGCAAAGTTTCCGAGTTGGAGACCCTTTTGGAAGGCGGAAGGGGCTACTGCAGATGCTGGAGATTAGAGTCTAGATTAGAGTGGCGCTGGAAAAGCACAGCAGGTCAGGCAGCATCTGAGGAGCAGGAAAATCGAAGTTTTAGGCAAAAACCCTTCATCAGGCTTTTGCCTGAAACATCATTTTTCCTGCTCCTTAGATGCTGCCTGACCTGCTGTGCTTTTCCAGCACCACTCTGATCTTGACCTTTTTGGAAGAGCCTGCGGAGCTGTGACATTCCCAGTTGGAAGTTTAAGCTTCCCAAGCAATTCCCATGGAGTTTGTGCATTGGAGTTTGTCCAGGGTGCAGATGCTTATCTTGGATTACACATCCCATCTCTGATGATCCAGCAACTGGAAGATCTAGGTCAATGTTTCTCTCAATCACTCACTGGAACATTTGGCATCAACTTGCTACCTGGCTCCACTGGATAATTGGTGAAATATTCTGCAGCCACATTAATAAGCTTCAGGATAGGGATATAGTCACTATAGAATGCACGTGATAAACTCACAGCTAATGACCACAAAATGTGGAAATATTGAGTAATTACTTGATATTGTACTTATCCAGGAAATATAGAAGAAGTGATCATAATGGATGTGACAGTATTTAAGATAGAAAGTAACACAATGTGGGGGAATGGATGTTGGTGATATGATAATTGACAAATTTAAACGTGGAGAGGACAAGAGTCCACACATTTTAACAGGAATTGAGGACAGCAGAGGAGGTTCATTCAGCCCTTCAAATCTGTTCCACCATTCAATGAGATCATGACTGATCAGTGGGCTAACTACATATATGAACCTTTGACTCATATCCCTTAATATATTTTGCTTAACAAAAATCTACTTATCTCAGATTTATAATTAACAACTGTTCTAGCATCAATCATTTCTGGAAGAGAGTTTCAAACTTCTATAGTCCTTTGTGTGCTTCCTAACATCTCTCCTGAATGGTCTGACCCTAATTTTCAGACCATGTTCCCTAGTTATAGAACCTTGAACCAGTGGAATTAATTTATCTTTATCTACCCTGTTATTTCCTGTGAATATCTTGAAGATTTCAATCAGATCACCCTTTAACTTTCTATGTTCAGGAGAAAACAGGTCTAGTATGTAGAATATCTCCTCTTAACATAATTGTATTTTTTCTAAAGTGAATATATCCTTCTGAAGGGCAGAAGTGGGAACTGCAGATGCTGAAGGTTAGAGTCAAGATTAGAGTGGTGCTGGAAAAGCACAATAGGTCAGCATTCGAGGAACAGGAAAAATCGATGTTTCCTGATGAAGAGCTTTTGCCCGAAATGTCGATTTTTTTTTTCTCTCTCTGCTCCTTGGATATCCTTTTGAAGGTCTGGTGCCCACATCTGTTAGCAGTGCTCAAAGTGAAGTCAAGGGTTTTCTATAACTGCAGCATGAGTCTTGGGTTGGAATCTTATCAGAGCCTGAGTAATGTGGCCTATGGTGGGCTTTGTGACAAAGCCAGGATGAAAAGTCTGGTGAGGCCTATCTCAACAAAGGGAGCCATCTTTTATGCTTTTCAAAAATGACAAGTTTCTCACTAGGCAGTGGCAAGCTGACAATTAGAAGGAATTACTGCTTCTTAAATGCTTTATTGTCAGCCCAATTTATCTCATTAATATTCAGTTTCCAATTCTTCAACTCACCAAACAAGCTAGATGTCAAGAATTCTCAACATGTAATTCAGAGTGGGTACCTCATGACCTCAGCTCACTGCTTGCTCTGAATGATGTCCATGCTGGACTACTTAGGGTAGAGTGCAGGGGCACCAACCACACAAATCCCCTGCCCCATATCCATTAACATTGGTATCTGCAATATGCCAGTGTCTAACAGCTCTCTTGGCATTTCTCCAAACTGTGTAGAGGATGCTTCTGCACTTCGATACTGAATGGTGCAGCAAGGACAGTGTTTGCTCAGAGACATCAGCCAGCTTATGGATTGGACCAGACTGTATCTCCCTGTTCTTCACTTGCTGTCATTGTGCAAATTCATATCAAGTGAGTCAGGGAGTTCTGGCACAGTAAGTCAAGGGCAGTGTCCACAATCAGTTCAATGGCTTGGACACACTCACTCAGACAGTCAGGACAGTCACAGTCAGAATATTCTCCACATAAAGAGCAAGGAGCTGAATGGTGAGTTGCCTTCCACACATCTTGCATTTCTCTGCCCTTTTGAGTGCTGCTTTCCTCCTGGAATTAGGTGCGGGTATTAAGGGAGATGAAAGTGTGTGGCACTTTTTGTATTACTTTTGCTACAGGTGCAGAGGTGTCCTGAGCAAGTGAAAATGCAGTGCTGAGGGCATGCAGGAGGTGATAGCCCTAAAAACTCAGATAAATTCAGAATCCAGCAAATGGGGACTGAAAAGATAATGAAGAGAGAGAAAATAAACCTGGAGGACAAACTGGTGAGGAATATAAAACTGTCAATAAAACCTTCTTTAAATATATAAAAAGAGCGGTCCCTTAGAACATAAATCTGAGAGGTGTTTTGGGGGACAAGGAGATGGCAAAGGTGTTAAACAGCTATTTTGCATCATTCTTCATGGTGGAAGGTACTTTGAACATCCCATTAATGCTAAAGAATATGGGGAGGAATTATGTACCATCACTATCGCAAGAGAAATTGTATTATACAAACTAATGAGGCTAAAGGCAAGTAAGTCCTCTGGCCCTGGTGGCTTCACAGTGGTAGTACAGAAGTAACAGATGCTTTGGTTGTTATTTTGCAAAAATCTTGGGATTCTAGAGAAGTCCCAAAGGGTTGGAAAACTGCCAATGTGACAGCCCCATTCAAAAGGGTGAGAGGTATAAAGCAGGTAACTATCGGCCAATCAGCCTAACATCTATTGTTGGAAAAGTATTGGAATCAATTATTAAGGAAGTAATAGCAGAACATTTGGAAAATCATTATCTATTAAAGCAGTATCAACATGACTTCATGAAAGGAGAATTGTGACTGACTAATTTATTAGAGTTTTTCAAGGAATTCTCAGCCAGAGTGGATAGAGAGGAACCAGTAGATATGTTGAATTTGGATTTCCAGAAGGCTTTCACCAAGGCATCTCCACAAAAGGTTAAGTCATAGGATTAGAGTTCACACTATTGGAGGTAGTGTAGTGGCATCGATAGAGAATTGGCTCATGAACAGGAAACAGTGAGTAGGGATAAGGCTTTCTTTTTCAGGTTGGTGACTTGTGACCAGTAAGTTCCACAGGGAGCAGTGCTGGAACTGCAACTGTTTACAATCTACATTAATGACTTGAAGGAAGGAAGTGAATGTACTAGCGCTGAATTTCCAGATGACACAATTAGGTGGTAGGGGTGGGTTTACAAAAGGAGTCAATAGATGCTGGAAACACAACAAGTCAGGCAACATCCGAGGAGCAAAAGGAGCACAACTAGTTTACAGAGTGATATTTATATGTTAAGTAATTGGACAAAAATTTTGCAATTGGAGTATAATGTGGGAAAATATGAATTGTTAATCTTGGAAGGGAAAACAAAGGGACAATATTATTTAATGGAGAATAACTGCTGAGAGGTGCAACGCAAAGGGACTTGGTGTATTTGTACATGATACAAAGAAAGGTGGCCCTTAGATGCAGCAGGTAATCAGAAATACTTATGGAATGTTGGTTCATATTTCAAGGGGGATTGGAGTATAAGAGTAGGAAAGTCTTATTGCACCTGCACAAAGTGCTGCTGGGATCACATGGAGTACAGTGAGAGTTTTGCCCCCTTATTTAAGAAAAACTATTATTTAATTGGAGGCAGTTCAGAGTAGGTTCACTAGGATGATCCCTGGTATGGAGGGATTGCCTTATGAGCAAAAGCTGAACAGAGTGGGTCTCTATTCCATGAAGTTTAGAGGAATGAGAGGTGGTCTCATTGAAACACAGGATTCTTAAGGGGCTGGACACAGGGTAAGTGCTGAGAGAATGTTTCCCCTCGTGGGGGAGTCTCGGACCAGACGGTGTAGTCTCAGAATAAATGTGCACCAGTTTAAAATTGTGAGATGAGGAGGAATTTCTCCTCTGAGGGTTCGACAGTTTTGAAACACCTTTCCATGGAGAGCTAGGGTGTGGGCAGAGTCCTTGAGTAAGGCAGATAGATTCTTGATTAGTTGAGGAATCAAGGGTTACAGGGAAAAGGGCAAACAAGTAGGCATGAGGAATGTCAGATCAGCTATGATTCTATTGAATGGTGGAGTAGGACTGAGAGGCCACACAGCCCACTCCTGTGCCAAGTCTTTGAGCTTATGCTTCATGGTCTCAAGGTTTGGGAGGATGCCAGCGAGTGAGGAAAGATGTTGCAGACATTTGTGAGGGTGGTAGGAGGTGGGTACAATAGCAGAGATAGTGTATGTGAGGAGTCAGAGATAAGATGGTAGCATTTATGCTGGAAAAGGTCATTGATTTTCTTCCTACTGTGCTGAGCATTCCTCCAGACAGTTGAGACTTCGGGCCCCAGGGCGGCAATCTTGGACCAGGCTGGCATGGTCAGGTGTTGTGGCTTCCGCTGCTGGTCCTGGAGAAAGAGGAAGTTGCACCTGAGCATCACTCCATCCAGAAAGACCTCCAGATCCTTTCCCAGACAGTGGGTGCCATTTGCCTCAGACGTGGTTTGCTTCAGATGGGGCAAAATGTCAGGAACAATGCAAAGAACAAAGAACAAAGAAAATTTACAGCCCAGGAGCAGGCCCTTCAGCTCTCCATGCCTGAGCCGATCCAAATCCACTGTATAAATCTATTGCCCAATTCCTAAGCATCTATATCCCTCTGCTCCTCACCTATTCATGCATCTGTCCAGACATACCTTAAATGAATCTACCATGCCTGTCTCTAATACCTCTGCTGGCAACACATTCCAGGCACCTACCACCCTCTGTGTAAAGTACTTTCTGCATTTATCATCTTTGAGCTTTTCATTCCTCACCTTGAATGTGTGACCTCTCGTTATTGAGTCCCTCACCTGGGAAAAAGTTTATCACTATCCATCCTGTCTATACCCTTAATGATTTTGTAGACCTCAATCAGACACCCCCTCAATCTTCTTTTTTCTAATGAAAACAATCCTAAGCTACTCAACCTCTCTTCATAGCTAGCATCTTCCATACCAGGCAACATCCTCGTTAACTTTCTCTGCACCTCCTCCAAAGTGTCCACATCCTTTTAATAATGTGGTGACCAGAACTGTACACAGTGTTCTAAATGCAGCTGAACCAAAGTCTTGTACAATGTTAACATGACCTGCCAGCTCTTATACTCAATACCCCGTCCAATCAAGCCAAGCATACCGTATGCCTTCTTGACCACTTTATCCACCATTGCAGCCACCTTCAGGGAACAATGGACCTGAACTCCCAGATCTCTCTGCTCATTAACTTTTCCCAAGGCTCTTCCGTTTACAGTATAGTTTGCTCTAGAATTAATCTTCCCAAAATGCAACACCTCACATTTGCCTGGATGGAACTCCATCTGCCACTTCTCTGCCCAACTCTTCAGTCTATCTATATCCTCCTGTATTCTTTGACAGTCTCCTATGCTTTCTGCTACTCCACCAATCTTCATGTCATCTGCAAACTTACTGATCAGACCAGCACTGCCCTTTTCCAGATCATTTATGTATATCACAAACAACAGCAGCACTGATCTCTGTGGGACACCACTGGTCACCTTTCTCCATTTCAAGAAACTCCCTTCAACTACTACTCTCTGTCTCCTGTTGCTCAGCCAGTTCTTTATCCACCTAGCTAGAACATACTGCATGCCATGTGACTTCACTTTTTCCATTAGTTTACTATGCAAAACAGCTCCAGACTCTCAGGTCTTGGCTGGGTGCACAGTGGGCTTTTATAGGTTGTTTGGAATGTTGATGAATTCCATGATATCCACTGGTGGTGGGGTAGTTCTCTAAATGGCATGTCGGATGATGTGGCTGGAATCAGATGTGAGAGATGTCCTGGGGTGAGGTAGGTATTTGATGCAATACAATTGATAAGATGTGGGTGCACGAACCTGCTAATCCACACTGCTACAAACCTCCAAAAAAGCTTGAATCAATTCAGACTTAGCCAAAAAGAACACTCAGCCTTTGATTTTATATGGCACCTTTCCAAAATTTCAGGATATGCTTTCCAGCCAATTAGGTAGCTCTAAAGCATAATGTTAAAAATCACACAACACCAGGTTATAGTCCAACAGATTTAATTGGAAGCACTGGCTTTCGGAGTGGTTGAAACCACCTGATGAAGGAGCGGTACTCTGAAAGCTAGTACTTCCAATTAAACCTGTTAGACTATAACCTGGTGTTGTGTGATTTTTAACTTTGTACACCCCAGTCCACTGGCATCTCCAAATCCTGAAGCATAATTACAGTTTTGAGTGTCCCTCTTCCATACCATTGTTATGTTTAGGCATGAGCTTTCCAACACATTCCTGCAGCACCTTCCATATTCTATGCTCTCTCTGTACTTGAGATCATCCAAATATCTGCTGCTCACGTCCATAGTTGCTCCAACTTCAATTTACTCAGCAATGGTGTGGTCACTGGCTCCCAATCAATTTTAAAATTGTCATCTTTGTTTTCAACTTCTTCATGGGCTCACCCTTCCCTAAATCAGTAATCATGTCTAGCCCTACAAATCTCCAATTTTACCACCATGCTAGATTTTCCAATGTTAACTTTCTCACCATTAGTGGCTGTACTATTGGCCTAATTTCTGGAATTTCTTTGAAAATCTTTGTGCCTTTCTATCTGTCCTTTTTAAATATGCACTTTGAAACTTACAACAACACATGAAACAAACAACTCCTTTGAATCCTGCCTCTTATGATTCACCCTCTCTATACCCACCAATACCTTCAGCTATCTAGATCCCATCCTTTTATAAGTCTTGCCTTAAACCATATACTCATTCACTTCTCAAGCCTCCTTTAATATCGTCATTCTTCATCATTGTATTGGCTTCTTAAATTCATCATTTGTTTATCGTCTGATTATATTTCTATGAAACACATTGAAATGTTTTCTGTTAAGAAAACAACATAAATGCAACTAGTTGTTGAAATGTACTGCCATTTGAATTTCCTTCTCTCCGCTGCAGGATGGAATTAAGATAAAGCTAGATAAATCCATGAGGAAAAAAAATAACAAAAAGATATGCTGTTAGGACACAAAATGGAACAACATTTTACAGTGATGTGACAAGGAAGCAAACCATGAACTGATTTTTTTTTTACAAAATACACCACAAATGAGGTATTAACAATGTTTTTACAATGAATTTCACTGATTTTTGGTTTTGTAAAATAATAAACAAACAATTTACTGAACCTTTGAATATCGCTTTGCTCAACGAACTTTCTGAAGCTAAACTGGTCAGGATCCTTCACAAGCAAAAAGGTTCCTGTTGCTGTAGTTAGAACACAGGTCACTTATCTCCTCTCTGTCACCTGCCTTTAAGTCAGTGTTTAGACAATATACTTCCCATGATGTAATTAATCACATTGAATATTTTACCAATCGGCAATGAAGACAAAGAATGCTATATTTGTTGTTGTTCTAAATATTTATCAATGATGTGGCGAGTTGGCTCACCTGCCGAGTCAGATCTTTCCATTGCTTTAAAACTACATCTTGTAAAATTAAACAGAACCATCACCATTCTATTTGAAATCGACCCTATGGTCCCCTCAGTTCTGAGAACCGTTGTGTGGTAAAGAGTTTACTGCTTTTGAGCTGATCTTAAAACGGAATCTTGCAAGTTAAAAAAAACACCAGCACGACGAGGCAAAATTCAATTTGCTAACAATGGTGACACATTATTCAAAACCATTTGCAGATTGTTTACAGGGATCCACTGTTGAATATTCAAAGAGCTCACCCCCCCCCCCCCCCCCCATTATGTATATGAAATCACTCTTTAATATGCACACAGCCACCCGTCGTTATCCACATCCTCATTATTCCTCCTTATCTACATGGATAATGTCACTCAATATACCTTTTGTCCTCTCCTGAAGGCACTGACTTGTGGATGTGATGTGGTTCCATGGATACGGAGCACTCTCCGATACCTTGCCTAAGCGGCCCCTCTTCCTACGTGAGCAGAGGCAGTAATTGTGAATTTACAACGCCATCCTGGAGATAATCACACCTGGGACCGATGCTGTTCTGTTCTGACCCGCTATCCATCCATAACCTGGGGAAAGGGCCACCGGACACAGACGGGGAATTTGGCTCATCCTCTACCGTTTCTAATCCAAGTCCTTCGTTCATTTTCCCGACGTTTGTGCATTAATGTCCTGCCACATCCCGACCTAAATCTGAAATCAGGCAGGTGTCAGCACTGACAGACATGTGACAGTAACTTCTGCATTTCCTTCGCTGCGGGGTAGCCTTTTATCTCTCCGAGCTTAAAATTCAGCACATAGGAAATTTGTTTAGGAAATCAATGTCCAGTGAATCTCTGCCAAAGTGACTTAATGTAACATCAACCTGCATGCAATTCTACATTCTTTTCTGTGTTAAAATAATCTATGATCATTATCTTAAAACTTACGGCCAGTAGTTCATGTTTCAGGGCCCTAATAGATATCACTTGCGACGTTTGTTCTTGCTTACTTGAGTAGTTAAATCTGACAGGCATGAACTCTGCAGCATAATGTTTCAAGCTTCGTTCCTCTCAGGAGATTGGCTAGTTTCCAGCAAACAGGGAGAAAAGAACAATAGTGGAGTAATGGTTAGTATCCTGTGGGACCTAGCACCTGACTTCAGACTGTGGGAAAATCTTTCATTTATTCAAAGGGTGCCGTTGTGCTTTGAGTACTTAATCTCTAGTACAAACAGGGAGCGAATGCTAAAAGATGATGTGAAACAGAACACCCGTCCAGCTTCTCATTTTAATAAAATCTTTGACATTTAATAAAGATCAACTATGTCAGGAACATCATTTTACCTGGTCATTCCAAACCACAACTATTTCTAAACCAATTTACATTTTTAAACAGTGAAATTCCCTTGTGTTTATTCTGCATAGTCTTAACGCTATAACTAAAAAAGTTCAGGATTACTGAAGGAGACGGGACAATTTCTTTTCAGCTTAATTTGAAACGACTGCTCTTTGAGGAAACAAGGACAGACCCAATTAGTTTCCCATTAATTTTTTTTGCATTCATTAGGGTGAATGATATTAATGCTGGATAAAGGACTCCTCCACCTCAGGAGCCACATTTGCAGTTCATCCCAACAGCTGTTTCAGAAAGGCATTTTATCTATTTACCATATTCCTCTCTAAGTGAACTTGCCAATTAGTGACAGCTTGTCAGTTCATTTACCCATGAGGAAATGGGCTGATGTTATCCAAACTAATATTTTTTGGACTCTTACTGCCAATAGATACACAACCTCTTGGCAGTAAAAGCCCAATATAATATTAGTTAGATAATATTTGAGTTAGATTTGAGTGAAGGTTCACAAAAGTGAAAGGCTGATATGTAACCTTTTCTGCTACCCCTAGAATTCAACATAACAAGTATAAAAGGGACAGATAGAGGGTTTTTGTGGTTTAATGGTAATGTCTCTACTTCTGGGCCAGAATGCTTGAATTCAAGCCTCAACTAATCCATAAATGTATCACATCTCTGAACCGGTTAATGAATAGTATCTTCAAAAGGACAAGTAGAGGCATTGGGAATCCTAGCAATATGTCAAAATGGGAAAAGCTAATTTACAATTTAACTGTCAGTTTTCACATCTGAAGGTTTAGGCCATAGTGGAGACAGACCCAGAATCAGGTGGATGGGCGATTTCACAACATGAGCTAGTCCCAGTGTAACCATTTCAGAGAGTTTAATGGCCTTCAGTACTCTTTGTCAGAGATCAGCTGGCATTTTCCAGTTGACCTCCAGTTGCTGCGAGCATTGGGGAAGAAGACATGCCTCACTCTCTACACCCTCTCCTTTGCTGAGCACTCATGCTTGCCACCGATGGTCCTTTCGGGAACCCTTGGATACCGCTTGCCTATCCATTGGGCAGAATGATGTTGGGGCACCATAATTGGACGAGGATGGACAAAGTCAGCAGTCACACAACACCAGGTTATAGTCTAACAGCTTATTTGAAATTTCAAGCTTTAGAAGCGCTGCCACAAAAGGGACCTAAGTAGCGTAATCTGTGAGGCATGGAGGGAATGAATATTTGTTGGGATTTCAGTAATAATGAGAAGGAGATGGGAGCATAAATGTGCTATATTCAGAAAGTGGGAAAAAACAACTTGGGTAAAGCAAACAAATACTAAGTTTAAAGAAAGCCATAAAAAGTAGGTGTGTGTAGGTTATGATTCCATCCATCAGCAAATAAACGCTGCTGTGTAAAATTAGATTGGCATAGGTCAGCAGCAGGATATAATGGTGTACGTCTGCAGAGTAAACTGGATTTCCTTCTATCAATTATTTTGTTTATTGCATCCTGTTTATGAAAGATTGTACTCTTGACTATACAACATCGCAGTGAACTAACTAATCAGGCCATGAGTCAAAAATATAGAAGCTATAGCTTTCTATGTCTAACAATGAGATTACATCAAGGAAAACATTTTTGTTCCTTGCATTAGCAATGCAATTTGGGTAATCCTTGCACTGGAATTAGTGTTACCCATCTTTTCGTTGAATTGTATACCAGGAATAATTGAATGTGTCATCTTTTATACTGCCTTTCCCAAGCATGGAAAGAACTTGATTGCTAGCAGGTCATTGTATTTAATGGGGCAATAAATCGGAGTGTTAGTCTGTACTCCATCTAGGTCAATCTATGTCCACACATGCATACTTCCATAAGAAATTGATATAGAATAGGGATGGGTATAACAGTCAGTTTCTAATGCAGAGATGGTAATGTCAATCACAGTCTTCCTTATGCTTTCCATGAGATCAGCTAATTCAGCACAGACTGGAATCAAACCTGAAGACTTTCAGTGGTTTGGTATAGTTCAGCTCTTGGTAAAGGTAGGAAACAAAATCTAACTTCTGCAATGTATTTATAATTGTTTGATTTTTCTTGAACTCCAGTTCTTGCACTTGCAACATTATTTCTTTATTTTACATGTATGTAGTGCTTTTGACTAATGAATTGCTACTAGTGTAGTCATTGTGTATGAAGTAATGGTTCTGAAAGACTTAATGTTCTTCTTATACTGAGCTCCACCAATTTGGTGACATCGCACAATCTTTGGGTGGAGACAGAGGAGTTCTGCACAAGTTGGCAAAGGGAGCAAATGTATTCTGTACTGCTCCCATGATTTCTTTGTAATTATGGCTAATTAGTAATGTAAACTGAACTGTTGCTATCATGCAATAAACTAAAAAAATAGAAGCTGAAGTAGGCTTTTCAGACCTTTGAGCCTGATTAACCATCCAATAACATCATGGTTGATCTGATTGTGGCCTTTTGCATTTTTCTACCTGCACCACCCCTCATAACACACAACTCCCCTGTTGATTAAAATTCTGCCTAACTTCAGCTTTCTATATAGTCAATGCTCTCTGGTGAAGAGAATCCCCTGATCCCCAAGAGAAAAGTATCTCAGTCTTAAATGGGAAACCCCTAATGTTTCAACAATTCCTTTTCCCAAACTCTAAATTGCCAGCCCAATGCAGGTTCTGTTAAGAGTCACGTATTGTCTCTCCCATACCACTGATACTTAGCCAAGTGCTAGACCCATCATAGAGAAAGGAAAATTGTGGGCATAGGGTTACCCAAATCAGACCACTGCATGCTGGTGGCGATGGTATCTGAGGATACAACAGTCACTGTTGTTATGAAGTCAAATGTAGCTTCCAATTTGTATACAGCAACATTCAACCAACAAAAAAAATGAAGCAATGACAGTTAAGCTGTAATTGGTGATGGTGAATCAAAGAAACATTGACAAGATAGCAAGTGAATTCCACGCTGTGTGACTGGTTTACATGGTGTTTTTGTGTCTGTTTGACAATGCATGTTAAAGATATTATTTGAAGATGATACCCCCAGTAATGTAATGCTCCTGATTGCGTTCCACAACGCTATTTGTCCAGTGATGAGATTGAGGAGTTGTCTATGTTTGATCTATCACAACATACAAGGATGACTCGGTCATTGCAGCTATCCACATAGGCTGGCAGCATATTCTACAGCATAATTACTTCAAATATGCTGTGGTATTTTATTAACAGATCATCAGGACTTTTCTGTTTCTCTTCTGTTCTTTCTGAAATAATTTGGTTATTCCCTCTAGCTTTATAGTGCTTGAGATGGCACTGCCCTGACACTCATTATGTATGGGAAAATTGCATAAATATTATTTTATCATAACCCTAACAAATATGCAACTATAATTCATATAATTATTCAAATTCCAGAAAAGTAACTGGGACAAAAGAGAGGTCTGTTTGTTTTTAGAATCTATTTTTCCAATCAGTGACTTTTTCCAAACAAGCCCACATCTACGTTAGATGAGCAAATTTGATTGCAGGAGTTACAATTGGAGGAGGCGCAGAGTGAGTCAGAGAGAAAAAAAATTCCTCAGCAACTCTTTGAGTAGTCAAGGAAAATTTATCAATTGCTTGGAATTAGAAAGGATGCAAGTATTCAAAGTGCCAGGGTATTCAAAGAGTAAGTGAAACTGTTAGAGAGCGGACCTTTGGGGCCAATTATCTACTAACAATAGAATGAAAGTTGATCAGTGCTAACGCACACATAAGCAATGTTCTTACATTACAACATTACATTACATTTCAAAAGTTCTTCATTAACTGCTAAGAGCTTTGGGGCTTCCTGTGAAACATTCGATATAAATGCAAGTCTTTATTTCTTCATGTACCAAAGAAGCAGCGTGATTTTAATGTGATCCTGCAGTATTGGTACTTATTAGTTCTGCTTTGTGACACAGGATCATCTGTTCATATTTTGAATTATTTCAGTGAACATTATCCTTCATTGATATTTGGCCTACGTGCATGGCTATCTAAGTAAACAGGTGTCATCACAAAGTATTGCAGCTTCTAAAATAAAAGCAGTGTTGGGAGAAACTCAGCAGGTCTGACAGCATCTGTGGAGACAGAAACAGAGTTAACATTTCAAGTTAGCATGATACCATTTCAAAGAAAATCATACCATCCAAGCATTGGCTTCCTAACAAAACCAAACTTCTTCTTAAACTCTGCATCTGCTCTGGGGATTGTATTTCAACCACTGTTGCATCTTACTACATTCATTCATCTGGTAGAATTACACATAATGTCTCGGAAAAGACACTGGAAATTCTGCAAAGTTAATTTTAATGATTTGCTAGATTTTACTTCAGCAGAGTTTATTTCTGAAGCATTTTAAAAAAAGATATTCATGGGCTGTGGGCATGCTAACATTACAAAACAGAGGCGTATGTACTGGCTATTCCAGGCAGGCCCTCCAGGGAATTACTCTCCAACATTACCTCTCTTGTGGCCTTGCCAAGTATTAAAGCTGTTTTGCCTATTGAGTTTATGTTTAAGTGTACACACAGAAGAAATAAGCTAGAGACAAATTAGCAGGAATCGACTTGGGAATTAGAATGAAAAAAAATCAGCTGAAACGTAGCTTCCATTGCTTTTAACAATTATAAGCTACAACTAAACTTAATTAAGTTTTTATGTCTTGAGAAAAATCCTATCACAGAAGCCAAATCCCAAATATTCCCCAGGCAATGTCTTCGAATAAACTGCAGGGCCTGCTGCTGAATGAATGGAAATACTTAGGAAGCATTTTAGAATAAAAGTCCTGTACTTTTCGGGAGGTGTTCCGTTTTCAGTCCGCTAACGCTGAATCGAGTTTGTACAAAAATTACAAACTGGCACTGCATTGTCCAAAACCATCCCAAGCAATGGTGGATGAAGCAACATAACGCCTTCGTCTTGGCTTGGGCTAGCTTTTCCAAACCTGTTTGCGATCAGCTGGTTAAGAGTGCCTGCTTGCTGGGACAGATATGAGCTGATGGAAATGGCTGCTTGATCGTATGTTGAGGCTGAGAGAGATTCCTGAAGATTCCCTCCCGCAAGTTGCTCCCGAGTGCTGGGCTCGGTTCGATTTTCGCACCGAGTTTTCACAGCCCTCCACCATCAGCTGCTCGGCTGCTGCAAGCTTATTGGGCCGGGCTTTCCTGGCTGTATTTTGAAAGGATGCTCGTCCTGTTTTTACTGGTCTAAGATTACCGACAGGCAGGAACTAGAGACACAGTTTGGCAGTCCCTCTCCCTCGCTGTCTGAAACATCCAGCTTTCTCTCTCTCTCTCTCTCTCGTTTGCTGCAGGTCCGCTTCCTCTGGAAGCCTCTGGGTTGTGGGTTTGGGTGTGCAGAGCTTCAAGAGGGACACATTTTGTTATATTTGAGAGGCTGTGGAAAACGGGGACAGAGAAACTGAATGGGTTGCTATGGTAACTGACACTGGCAGGGAGCCCCCGGAAAACTGGATCGTGAATGGGGGACAGCTCCTGTGGCGGGCAAACTAAGTAACGGAGAGACGGGAGGGTTCGGCTTGAGGATGGAGGACGGGTTTTCAGGCTACAGCAGCCTCTACGACACCTCCTCGCTGCTGCAGTTCTGCACTGGTAAATACAACCATCTGAGCTTTTTTTGCTGTTGGCCTGTGTAGAGACAGATCTAATCAGAGGGGAATTTCGATCCAGCCCTCTGCCGTGTTTAAAGGTATGGCAGCCCCTTGAAAGCAGGCAACACGGACTCGCCTGTTCTCTCAGCTAGGCCACTTTCAGCTTGAAATCGCTTTTGTGTTCAAACCTGGAAAGTTGTTAGGCTTTCCCATAACTTAAAATCGTTTTAGTCGCATCAGATGATGGTTCTGTAACCCTTACAGATTTGTAGTTGGTGCATCTGATTAAATTGTGTTTGTTGTAAGCTCGTCTTCATACGATCTGAGGTAGAAATGCCATGCAGTGAAATCAGTGTGAATTTTGTCTAAGTCAAGGCTTTTCTGAAGAAAAGTTGTTTTGTATATTCAAATTATGTATTTGACTTGGACACGAGTTTCACAGACAACATAATATCTTTATTCAAGGAAGATTTAAGTGATCGGAGTTTCCCTTGTACTCTTTGGGACATTTTACTGCATTCAAGGTGCTATATGAATTCAAGTTGTCGTTGTACAATGTATTATGCAACATTTTATTTGATTGCAGTTTCCTTAATTCCTTGTTTTTCCTTGTTACGTTGCAGTAGATCAAACTTTCTTTCATGCTGCAGAGCCCTGTGTAGTAGATTCTGTCTCTTTTGGGCTCCTGAACAGGAGGGTCCAGAGGGTGACTGTCCATTTTAACAAAGAGGATGTTGCTGTGATTTTGATGCATGGGCTTCATTTGAATTCAGCTGGTGAACTTCGGGATGGTCATTCCAAAGCAGCTTGCCAATCTTGGACCATGAGGGTATTGGTCAACTCAAAGGTAGAAAGGATTTGCTGGGGGTGAGTTCGAGTTGTCAATAGACAATATCAAAGGATAGAGTCCGGGTTGCAGTGGTAACCAAATTACATAGTAATACACAGGATATGCAGCAAAGAGACTGGCTATCCCACCCCACCACTTCACACCAATGTTTATGCTGAAGTTGATCTTCCTTCCCATGTCTAATTCTATAGTTGTACTTCTCAAATGCTTTTCTATCTACCCCTTAAATGCATTTATTACTCCCCTCCTCGTTGTAGTGAATTCCATTTTCTCACCACCATTTGTGAACTCTCAAAATCAACCGTAAAGCTTACCTTTCTAGAATCTTTCTCCTCTCATGCCAGTGAAATATTGTGCATGCTCTGATCAAGACAGGTGCTGAAATGGCTGTTGTGAAAATTGCAGTTGGGTGGGTGGCCAACCTGTCAGGACTGGTGAAACAGAGACTCCAGAGATCCAATTTTGAAACCGTTGAACTACTCCGCAGTACTTGTTTCAGCCAGTTAACTGCAACCACCATCACTATTGGTGGTATCAGTAATGTTACCAAGTAGGTTGGTTTTGTGTGTGTGCCAATACATTTACGGAATTATTCACTTATTTCACTCTGCATTGATTTCAACGAAGTAATGTAATTTTATAAAACAAAGCTCAGGTGAATTTTCAACAGATCTTTCAGAAATGAGTGTTAATAAAGAACTCCATACTGCGTTGTGCCGTACATCCCAAATCTTTCTTTCCAACTGTATGGTGTCCTAGAATCATAGAGGTATATAGCAGAGACAGACCCTTTGGCCCAACTGGTCCATGCCAATCAGGTTTCCTAAACTGAACCAGTCCCATTTGCCAACATTTGACCCATATCCCCTAAACCTTTCCAATCCGTGTACCTGTCCAAATGTCTTTTTATCAGGTGTTTTATTGGGAGCCATTTGTTTTTGATTGTTAAAGCACTGCAGGGCTCCAGAGAGAAACTGTGAAGAGAAAGTGAGGCGCAAAATAGTGATTGAGTGACGCTGAGTTTGAGTCATAAAATCATGTTGTTTATATGAGAAAGGGAAACTGAAGGAGGTAAAGCATGTGTGGGGTTTGTGTTGCTGTGAAATAATAAATTTACGCTGGGGGCAGTGCCATCAGAACTGATTTTAACACTGTTAGAATGTTGGTAGTCTGTAATTAGAATCAACTCAAACCCCAAGTTGAACATAAAAATGAGGCAAGTAAAGATAACCATATGATTAGTCTATCTGGAAATTATATGGTTTTTCAAATATTCTTCACATGATGTAAACTCAATTTGATAGCATGCTGGCCCTAAAAAGACAAAGATGCCTGGGTTATTAATTTCTAAATGTCAGGCTGACAATCACCAGGTATGGGGAATGGGTGGGATTGAGTGGGCGGTGCAGGGTATGGGAAGAAGTGCACCCTTCTGATCTCCAACTGAGCAGGAAGAACATCTGGTCTGTGACTTGTGGACATGTTACCATTATGGCAAAGATTGGTATGTTCATACAAGTCTGGAAGAACTCGTATTGACAGTGATTGTTAATAATGACAGAAAAGGAGCACTCTAGGCTTGTTGCTTATGGCTGACTGCTACACAGAATTGAAATTTATGAGATAGTTTCTGTTCTTTTCAGGCTATTTTTGATCTACACCACAAATGTTAGGCATTGTAGCTTCAAGGCAATTATATATCCCAGAAGGTGAAAAAAGATAAAATATTACAATGTCAATGATTGGGAATGAAAAGAGTAACTGAGCTATTAATTCTTAAATATACAATTGACTGAAAGAGTATTTCCATGCTTCACAAACTGATATATTTGTTGTGTGGCATAAATAAGCATTAGTTTCCAGTTCTGGGCCTGTGTTTAAATAGCAGGAGCATATTTATATTTAGTTGTTCTGGCAATCCCTTTCACACATGAAGGAAGAGATGAGCAGCTCCAGTGAATTGAAACTACTTCACTCTTAGATCGGTGGGTGGGGGTGCTGATGTGCTATAATTACAGTATATACAACAGAGATCAGTGTTAGAGAATAGTTGCTCAGTGCAGTGTTTTACTTTTGACCTTTAATGTAGAAGACACTGAGAATTTTACTAATTAAGTTTTCTCTGTCTTACAATAGCTGAAATGAAACACTGAGAATCCAGATAGCTGTTCTGCTACCTTTATGTTTCCATGGAATTGTGAGGATAAGAAACTTAGGCTTTTTGGTCAGAATATTTGGTTTTGAAGCATCAGAAAACTACAAGCTGCACAAAAACAAAAGAGGCAAATGACTATGTTGTGCTTTGAGATGGAATAATTTAAGGAACTTTGACTTGATCGGACAATTCTTTTCCCAGTATTCATGACTGTAACCGTCTGTAGAGTATACAGTGTTATTAACCTGTAAGAATCACTGGGCCACATGCTTTACAGTTGCAGAGATTTATCATAATGGAGTTAAGTTACAATGTACCTCCTTTGGGGCGGTACGGTGGCACAGTGGTTAGCACTGCTGCCTCACAGCGCCAGGGACCTGGGTTCAATTCCCGCCTCAGGCGACTGACTGTGTGGAGTTTGCACGTTCTCCCCGTGTCTGCGTGGGTTTCCTCCGGGTGCTCCGGTTTCCTCCCACAGTCCAAAGATGTGCGGGTCAGGTGAATTGGCCATGCTAAATTGCCCGTAGTGTTAGGTAAGGGGAATATGTAGGGGTATGGGTGGGTTGTCGCTTCGGCGGGTCGGTGTGGACTTGTTGGGCCGAAGGGCCTGTTTCCACACTGTAAGTAATCTAATCCTTGCACTATTTAGCTGCACTGTTTTTCATATCAAAGTAAATATAGTGCCTGAAAGCAATATGCAAGCAGGCGCCCTGGATTTTGTGAGTGTGAGCGTTGGCTGAAAATACTAATTGACATGGAGTTAATCATTTATTGCTGTGTCCATGGTCTTTTAAATGCTGAGCTGCCTTCAGATAGATTTACTATAAGAATGCAAACTTCAACACTTCCAATGCCTCATATCTTTCAGCAGGTACTCCACCAACAGTTGAGGACTTGACTTTATCATTTAACATAAAAATGATCCCAGTGTTCTTCAGCGACATTCACATTCCATGAAGATAATAAATAATTAGAATTAAGATCTGAATGACCATAAAAATGGATCTTGGGGATGCTTTCATACAAAGGAAAAGAAGTGATTTAGTTTAATGATGTGAATTTCAAGAATCATGAGAGGCATGGTTAGGGTAATACAAGGTCTTTACCCTGGGGTGGAGAGTTCCAGAACTGGAGGGCATAGGTTTAGGGTGAGAGGGGAAAGATAAGGGGCAACTTTTTCACGCAGAGGTTGGTGCATGTGTGGAATTGGCTGCCAGAGGAAGTGGTGGAGGCTAGTACAATTCCAACATTTAAAAGGCATCTGGATGAGTAAATGAATAGGAAGGGTTTGGAGGGATATGGGCCAGGTTCTGGCAGGTGGGACAAGAATGTGTTGGGATATCTGGTCCATATGGACGAGTTGGACCAAAGGGTTTGTTCCTGTGCTGTACATCTCTATGACTCTAAGTGGTGCTGGGTGGATAGCTTTACTGCCACGCTGAAGGAAAGGAACGGGAGATGTACAGAAGATTGGCAGGTTGAAGTGCCTGTGATGACCAAAGCTGTGAAAGGCTTTGATGAAGAGCTTAACACTCTGGGAGAGAGTTGGTTCAAATTTAATTGTAGTAGACAAATAATAACTAGAAGGGGACAGGAAATGAGCAGTGGTATTTTGATTAAGGTGGACGTTGTAGAGAATGTAACCTAATGGAAAGGAGGATAGGAGAAAGTGAGGACTGCAGATGCTCGAGATCATAAGTCGAAGAATGTGGTGCTGGAAACGAACAGCAGGTCAGGCAGCATCCGAGGATCAGGAATGATGAAGGGCTTCTGCCTGAAATGTCAATTCTCCTGATCCTCAGATGCTGCCTGACCAGCTGTGCTCTTCCAGCACCACACTAATAGAAAGGAAGATGTTTGGGTATTTGATTTTCAAAGTATGAATGGATCAGGGGTCAATAGAGATAGATTAAGGTAGGAATGGTAATGGTTACTGTAATAGAGAAAGCAGTAGCTGCTTTCGATGATGTTTAGTGCATGGGATGTATGATTCAGCTGTAGATTGAGCAATACCCCAACAGTTGGTTCATGCCAAGTAACTCACTGAGTCGAGGAAGAATGCATTCTGTGGTGATCCACCAGGGTTAATGATGAGGATTAGCTTGTTTTATTTCCTGAAATTCAGTTGATAGAAGTTATGGCAGAACTGAAAAGAGCTACTGTCCATCAAATTTACTGTATAGTGAATATCTGTCAAGTTTGTTGTAAATCCCTTTTGATTTCCTATAAATGTGGAGAAATAGCATAATTGGGACTGGCTATACAAGTATTGTTTTGTGTCTGTTTTGAATATTTTCCAAATAGTAATAAGGACAGGTGTATATTTTTTATTACTGCTTGTCATTTTAAGGAAAACAAGTTGTCCGTTTTATTTTGTTTGCGTTACTGGAGCCATGTCCTTCAGAAGGTTAGGACTACAAGCCCTTTGCTCATATAGCAACTGGCAATTTCAGAAGGCTAAATGGGTACTTAAAGCTTTTCCAACACATCCATAATTTGCTACACTGCCTTTCTGATAAGTGGCAGTGCAATTGAGAATGCATGTGCATATTTCTAGCTGTCCTGTAATGATTCTGACCTTTCATTAGAGACAATAGGATTGATCCCTAAAAGTGTCTTGTTCCATCTGAAATCAGGCTTCATCCTGTTCAGTCTCTGAGATAAGGAGGTAATGTGCAAACTCAGGCTGTCACAGTTGATCTCTAGTAAATTACAGATAACTGCATACCTAATCCTTGAATGTCTGGTTATGCATACCTGTCCATTTCCTGATAATCCAATGGTGTTTATGATACAATCCCTGACAACATAATATCAGCCATGTATCTAATTCCACTGAAGTGGTAACCAGGTATCCAATTCCCAAGAATCTAGTAACAATTGCAGTTGAATTGGATCGAACTCTTTCTGATGCTAGCTAAAATGCTGTAATTTCATTTTTTATGTTCCTCCTTTGCGATTGAGTTCTATACTCTATTTTTTTTCGTAATGTCATCTTCATTGGCAAGAGCTGAGTGTTGGATTCTGATCATATTGCCTAAAGATTGTTGATGTGCAGGAATGGCTCTGTGCATTTACTGTACCTTGTGGCAGATTGGTGGGCCCATAATCACGTGATCTGCAATGTTGTCAATTCTATGCAGGCTGAATTGTTTACACTCGGGACCATAGCTAAATGCAGGAGAGCTGCAACTCATCCAATAGCTATGTTCTTCCTTGGATATGCACCGATAGTTGAAAGTGATCTGGAGTGAGTTTCCAGTCTTGCTAACAATGGTGTCTGATTTCCAGGTTTCCGAAGACCCATCATGTCTTCAAGAAATAGATGCCCTTGGCTGGAATCCTTGAATTCCACTTGACAAGCTGATTTTCGAATAGTCTCTTCATTGCCACATTGTGAATTCCATTATTACTAATGATTTGGTGCAACTGGAGCAATATGCCAGCAATACGGAAGTGATTAATGCTGCTGTAGTACTCTGTGTCAATGAGCACCAGCCTGCACACACCAACACACCACAATAGCATTCTCACTGCTTGCACATGTTCAATGTGGATCACTAACCCAGAAAAGGTACCCTTCAGGGCTGTAGCAGGGAATTAGTCCTGAACTACAAAATGCAGACCATAACCGGATCATTTCATAGGATCCAGTCTAGGCTCAGCATAAAGAATGAATGGTATGAATTTAATTCTAGGTCTTTTCCTTGATTTGTGGTTTATACTGTGCCAAACAATGTGGTAATTTCAACAGGCAACGCCTTGATTCCAAAATATTTTAACAAACTTCTGCTTAAGAGCTTCCTTGAAGCCTTTAGACACTGAAAACTGCAACAAGTGCAGGAAACAACTTTTTCCCTGCTGGTATGTGATCTGCTGGTGAAGACCAGAATATGACAATTGAGGTAAAGTTGTTTTCTGACAGAGCAAATGTTTTTGTGCATTGGGCGATGAAACCACTTTTCCTTTTCTCTGCACACAGGCACACCACTTCACAGCTCATGACCTTTTGTAGTCGTATGGCCTTCTCCCAGGACTCTTTATAATATTGATTTATAATTAGTAATTAGTAATTTACTGGCAACAGCCTGGATCACATATTTTTCTAAATAATTCTCCCTTACCCTCACTCCATGGTGTGAAGCTGACATCAGTTCAGCTTTTCCGAATGCATCTCAGTAAGACCAGCACCACTTGGACTTCAAATAGGCCACTGAACACCTTGCAGTGTTACCAAGTTGAGATTTGATTATGTTGGATACCCCAAGCTTATTTCCAAGTTTCAGTATTTTCAAAAATTCAGGAGAGATTGTTCTAGTCAAGAGACATTGCAGGGTGTTCACCCAACCTTAACCCCTATTGCTGAGTGTCTTAGTTTTTGGGTACAATCACTTTGATCAGATTATTGTTTTAAGATTATTTTATGGAATTGGCCTATTGTCAATGAAGCACAGTTATAATCCTGTTCTTGGTGAACAGAAACACAGCTGTGAACCTAACCTTTTGGTGGTTGGCAGTGAATATTTCATTTTTGTACTCAATTCCTAGGATTTCATGTTTACTTTGGTATGTATTTTGTTGAATTAACCCCATGCAGCTGGAAGCAGCGACATTAATGACAAATGTCTCCCAGGATTAATTCTGTTCATGGCCAAAGCACAGATAGCAATGGAGAATAAGTGTTCAAATGCTGATGGTGAATTCAGACCACCCCATGGCCGAATGTATGCGCCAAGTTGGCTGGGTTGAAGCATTGTTGCCTTTGAGTCAGAAAGTCCTGCTCTGTGGATTGAGCACATATTTAATACCAATAATCTAGCACTCTGAAAAGCTGTGACGCTCTGATTTACTCCTCACTCATCCCACAGTCCCCTGATCCCTTCTCTCCCCTCAGCATCTTCTCACGCAGGGCAGGAGATACAATAGCAGCCACTTTATCCTCCTCCCTTCTCTCAGTCCAAAGGTCCAAACATTCTTCCTGGGCATGTCAATTTGATTGACAGTATTTGCTACTCATTATGCTGTCTCCTGTACACTGGGGACCTAATGCAGTTTGGATGACCACTCTGCAGAACACATCCGTCCTGTCATCTGCACGATGTTTCTGGTCACACCATTTTAATTCTCTGCCCCATTCCCAATCTGAGCTCAGCATCCTGTGCATATCAATAAATGGTAATATGAACTGGACCATTTAAGTCAGAAATCAGGAGGAAGTTTTCTTCTCAGAGGGTTGAGAATGTCTGGAATTCTCTCCTGCCAAGAAGACGGCCGAGGCTGGATCGTTAAGTATATGCAAGGCCGAGATACATTTATAATCAATGCGGGAATCGAAGGTTATGGGGAAAAGGCAGGAGAGTGGAGTTCAGGATTATCATATACACTGTTATCTCATTGAATGGCGGAGCAGACTTGATGGGCTGAATGCTGACTTTTGCTCTTATATCTCACGGTCTTGAGGAGTAGCAGCCTGTCTTTTGATTGTACACTTTATGATATTCTTGTCTCAACAGAGTTCAACAATATTTTCCTGGCTTCTCAGCTCTTGGTGTTAATTCTGCCATTTCCATTTATACTTATTCTTGGAAAATCTCTTGCTTCTTTAATTATCCCATTACTATCCCTTTTTTGCTTTAATTACTCTTTAATCCTTCTTGTCACTTATTCTCTTCTGCTTTCCATTCTATCACATGCCTCCCCTTTTATTTAGTTCTCCCCGACACTCTTTTCCTTGCCTCAGATTTTATCAGCCTATTGGAAACAGACAAAAAGAAGGGGCAGCCGCTGTAATAAACGTTTTGCCTTCACCATGGCACACTCCCAGAGGTGGTAACCTTAGTAGCATGTTTGACTTGTTAGGTTGCCAATATAGCAAACAGTTGAGGACTAGCTCTTGCTACTTCGATAGGTTATCTGTCATGTAGATCATTGCCAGGTAGGCAGCCTCCTTTTAGGGTTCTTTCTGATTGGATCAGCAGTCCTGCGAGCTGGTTGAATACTGGTCTGAGTTTCAAGCCACTGTAGTGTTGAAATGTTCTGTGTTTGTTTGTATGCCTGCATTTATGTGTTGTTTCTAGCAAGATACTTCTCCTCCTAACAGTCTTGGCCATAGAATTGAGTATTTTTATGATGAGCTGAGTTATAAATTGTACAATGCCCACTCAATGGCTTCTATGAGTGAATTGTTGCCCACAGATCCCACTATTGGTCATGGCGTAGAATTGCTTTCCTGATTGGAAAACCCTATCTTCAGTTTCTCGCTGCAGTGATGTTGCCAGACCCACAGTGTTACAAACATTTTCTATTTCGATTTCAACCAATCAATATTTTATGTTATGCATTTCCTCTTAAACTTACAGTTGTCAGCTTAGTTTTGATGTCCTGTACATTATGTCCAGCTCAAAATCAAAAATTCCAATGTGAATCAAAAACTTTTAAAAAATCATTTATAGAGGATATGTAGCATCTTTCAATGATACAGAATTTCTTAAAGCATTTTACAATCAATGAAGTAAAGTTTTGAAATGTAGGGCATGTGCGAAATGCTGCAGTCAATTAGTTCCTACAAACAGCAAAATGTGATGATTAGCAGATAATGCCCTTTTGCAATGTTGCTTATAGCAACAATAGTGGCCAGAAACATTGGAAGTACTTCTTCCTGCTTTTCTTCGATATATTGCTGTCAGATCCTTTACAGCCATGTTGGAGGGATTTTAGTTTAGCATCTCATCCAAAAGACTGCGTAAACAATTGTATGCAGATACTGGTTAGTGGATGACATTGCGGTGAGAGTTTTGAAGTCTCCCAACTCCATTGTAATCTTAAATATAAAACACAAAACATTCATCATATGCCCATAGACAACATTGAGTTTACTGGTAATTTTTACATTTCATGCTGTCTTCATCTCCATGAACTGGTTTTTAGTTAACATACAATTTCTACAAGAATATTATTAAGGACATAGTGAGTATTTGCAGAATCAGTGTTTAAATCATTATGACTCCGTGCAATCAAATAATAGCAGATGTGAACAGTTGGCGAGGGCGTCTCACATCCCCTCTTATATGGTCTCCGCAGCTTTCTAATTGTAGCGATTCACCGGGCATTAGCTGTCAGCCACAGTTGTTTTCGTAGATATTGTACAAGACCACTTGACTTGTTTTGTGAGTTTAGTTCCAGTTGCTTGTGCATTGTTATAAATATATGAAGGATTTTGGAAAATGACATGGCAAAATGAAACTACCTACTGCAATACTTATTTTGTCTGCTCATAATTTCCTTATTTTCTCTGGTACCTGGCAACCCTTAAATGTAATTTATACAATAGGATCTGATTAGATTGAGGTGTGAATGAGTGGTATGTTTTGAGCTGTGAATGAATGGTGTGTTTGTGGTGAGCAGTCATGAATGCAATGGTTCATTTGTTTGCGCACAATGGATTGCCTAACATCATGTCACACTTGTTAAGTGCATTGCAATGCAGAGTGGAAACTTTACTACCTTGATGTATATTTGATCTAATATAGTAATCATGACACTGATATGATATATTGAAGTGCACAGTTCCACCTATATCCTTTTTCCATTCTAATACAAAATATACACTTGTTTTCCTCTCAGGTTTATAGTCGCTCAGGAGTTTATTTTAAAGTATATAACACTTGTGCTGCCTTTTTAGCAATTCTGGCAACAGAAAGCTGATGTACCTGGAGGTGTAGTGGATGGACCTGCCCAATGGGTTATAATTACAGATCAGGAAGGCCATTCAACACATCTTATAATGTCCAACCATTGCAGCATCTTAAACAATTTCATAATTTTTAGAAACACAGGAATATAAGAGCAGGAGTAGGGCATTTAATACATTGAACCTAGTTCACCATGCAGTGAGATCATGGCTGATCATCCACCACAACACCAGTTTGCATGCTATCCCTTCATCTCTTAATGTCATTTGTCTCCAGAAATCCATTGATTCCTTTCCTGAATTTGCCCAGTAATTGGGCTTCCACAGTCCATTGGGGTACAGAATTCAAATGATACATGATGTCTGAGCAAAGACATTTCTCCTCATAACAGTCTTACGTGGCATACCCCTTATCCTTCAATGACATCTGAGGGATTGAGATTCACCAGCTTTGGAAAATATCTTTTTATCTTTGGTCATGTCTTGTAAGAATTTTGTAAGTTTCAATGAGATCACCTTTCAATCTTCGAAAGTAAAGGATGCTGACCCTGTTTCCTCACTTTTCCTTCATAAAACGTTTCCCCATCCCAGCGATAAGGTGAATCTCTTTGCATTTCCACTATGGCAAGTAAATCCTTCTTTAGATAAGGACACCAAAATTGTATACAGTGCTCCCAAGTGCAGGCCCACCAAGGCTGTACACAATACAAGTCATTTTTACACCTGTACTCAAATATCCTTGTGATGAAGGTCAACATATTAATTGTCAACGTTAGTTGCTTACCGTCTCTCATAAACAAGGACAACTGTTCCCAGGCTCTCGCCTTTTAAGAAATACCTCTCTCTGGGTATTTCTACTACCAAAGTGGATAACTTCACACTTATTCAGAATAAGTGCTTTCTTGTTCTTGTTCATTCGCAAAACCTACCCAAGTCCCCTTGAAACCTCATTGCATCTTTTCCATAACTTGCATTTCAATTACTTTTGTGTTACCAGCAAATTTGGAAATATTGTATTTGTTCCCTGCATCCAAATCATTGACATAGATTGTGAACAAATGTAACCCCAGTACCGATCCTTGCAATACCCTATAATAACAAATTGCTATTCTGAGAATTCCCTGTTTCTTTCGACTCTCGGTTTGTCAAATATCTGTAAACTAGTTCTCAATCCATAACAGTGTATTCCCCCCTTTTCCCAAATGGGACTCTATCAAAACCCTCTAAATGTCCAAATACGCACATCCACTGGCTCTGCTTTATCTATGCTACAAGTAACATCCTCAAATGCCTCCACAGATTTGTCAAACATGATTTGCCTTTCATAAAGCCACGTTGACTTTTCCCAAACAGATCTGTATTTTCCAAGTGTTTAGTTATCACATTCTTCTCACATTTTTGTTGCTAATGACATCAAACTACCGGGTCTATGTTTTCCATTTTCTCTCTTTCTCCCTTCTGAAATAATAGGTTGCATTTTCTACTTTCTAGCTTGCAGGAATCCTTCAGAATTGACAGAATTTTGAAAGTTAATTACAAGTGCATCCACTATCTCTATAGCTACCTTCTTGGACACACTGGGATGTAACACATCTGGTCCTAGTGATTTACCAACTAGCAATACAATTAATCTTTTGACTACTACCCCTTCAGTAACATTAATTTCTTACAATTTCTCTTTTTCCTAAGACCTTTGGTTCCCTCGTATATCTGGGAGATTTTCTATATCTTCCATTTTGAAGACACAAAGCAATTGTTTAGTTTTTCCAACATTTCTCTATTCTCCATAAATTCTCCTGTTTCCAACTGGACCCAAATTTGCCTTTTGCTAATCTTTTCCTTTTCACATATGCTAAGCAGCTTTTGTCTTCACATTTCTGACTGGCTTGCTTTTACATTTGCTTTTCCTTTTCATATCAGTTTCTTGGGCATCCTTTGCTGGATTCTAATTTTATCTCCCATATTATCTCAATGTTTATTAACCACTCTTAACATGAAAAAGAATATTCCGACATCATCACCTTGACTCCAAATTCTAATATAGCAGTCAATTTATTTAATATTCCAGGGTAACTTTTTATAACACTAACAATTTGTATATGTGCTGACACCCTTCTTTCCAGTCTTAAAAGCCAAAGTCTGTCTCCCTCCTGCTAACACAGGCTAGATGTCGGAAATCAGCCTCTTGATCTTTTTCTGTATTTGAACGTTGTTTCTTTGTGACCAGTACAGTACACAGTATTCAAAGTGCAGTCTTGAGTGAACATTGCAGCTTGCCCATTCATTCCCCTGTAATATTCAACAGTTTTGCCCAAGACATTCAAGATTTCTCAGTTTTGTCGATTGCTGCTCTTTCTTGGTTGGTTATGGCTGGGTAATCCAAGATGGAGGATGGGATAAATTTCTGGCTGTAACAGGCTGCTCCTTTTTTGAGGTATTTTAGGTGTTGGAGGTGTCTTTGAATTCCAAGAGCAATTACTGTTTTATATGCCATTGCATTGTTTTGGAACTTTGGAGAAAAAAGTCAAAACAACAGCACTTTTAAAATGGTTAGGCAGTGCAGGGGGAGGAGGGAGAGAAAGAAACCCACACTGATCCCTGACACAGCTGTGAACCTGTGCAGTTACTGCCTTTGCTGTTTGAATTCATGTATCGCTGGATATCAGAGTACATCTGGGAAAATTAACAAACAGCGAAATTTACTCCTGATCTTGGAGGAACCTGTTTGACAGATAAGTGAATAGTTTTAAGTGTGGCCTTGCTGTGAGTCTGCAGTAGCGGGTTCTTTCTTGATTATATGTTTTATTGAGATACATCTCTTGATTAAACCTAAAAATATAAGCCATAAGTATTATGTTAGTCAGGAGCAGTGTTTTGTAGAGGAATAAGACAGTGCTATTTTCTGGGTCTATAGATTGAAAGAAGCAAAAATGGCATTTAGTAGAGTGATTTGCACTTCTTGTTGGATTTAGGTGTTTAGGGAGAGTCTACGTGTTTCTGAGGATTATATCTGCAATAAATGCCGTTGGTTGCGAATTCGATTGGATCGAATGGATTGCTTGGAGAGACAGAGGCAATGAGGAATTTAAAAGAGCAAGGGGATGTGATGGATGGCAATTATAGGAAGGGAGAAAAATTGCAGATGCAGTCACAGAGATGGGTCAACTCCAGGAAAGGTAAGAGAGGTAGGCAGGTAGTGCAGGTGTCTGCTGTGGCTAACCCATTTCAAAAAAGTCTGCTGTTTTGGAAAATATAGGGGGTGATGGATTCTCAGGGGAATCTAGCATGAACAGCAAAGTTCCTGGTCTGGTATCGAGACTGGCTGTAATGCAACGAGGGGTACGTCAGGTTCCAAGAGATCAGTTGTGATAGGGGACTCTCTAGTCCGAGGCAGAGACAGACATTTCTGTGGCCAGCAGTGAGAAATCAGAATGGTGTGTTGCCTCCCTGGTGCTAGGATCAAGGATGTCTCAGAGAGGGTGCAGAATGTTCTCCGGGGGAGAGGGATCCGAAGGAAGTCATTGCACACATTCGAACCAATGACATAGGAAAGGAAAAGGATGAGATTCTGAAGCGAGAATTTGGAAAGTTAGGCAGGAATTTAAAAAAGAGATCCTTGAGATTAGTAATATCTGGATTACTCCTGGTGCTGTGAACTAGTGAGGGTAGGAATGGGAGGATAGAGCAGATGAATGCTTGGCTGAGGAACTGCTGTATGGGAGAAGGATTCAGATTTTTGGATCTTTGGAAGCTCTTTGGGGGTAGAACTGACCTGTACAAAGAGAACGGATTGCACCTGAATTGGAAGGGGACTAATATATTGGCAGGGAGATTTGCTAGAGCTGCTCAGGAGGATTTAAATTATTAAGGTGGAGGGGTGGGACCCAGGGAGATAGTGAGGAAAGAGATCGATCTGGTACAGTTGAGAAAAGGAGCGAGTCAAACAGTCAGGGCAGGCAGGGACAAAGCAGAGAACATGGTAAGACTGATAAATTAAACTGCATTTATTTCAAAGCAAGAAGCCTAACAGGGAAGGCAGTTGAACTCAGGGCATGGTTAGGAACATGGGAATGGGATATGATAGCAATAACAGAAACATGGCTCAGGGATGGACAGGACTGGCAGCTTAACGTTCCAGGATACAAATGCTACAGGAAGGATAGAAAGGGAGGCAAGAGAGGAGGGGAAAGTGGCGTTTTTGATAAGGGATAGCATTACAGCTGTGATGAGGGAGGATATTCCTGGGAAAATATCCAGGGAAGTTATTTGGGTGGAACTGAGAAATAAGAAAGGGATGATCCCCTTATTGGGATTGTATTATAGACCCCCTAATAGTCAGAGGGAAATTGAGAAACAAATTTGTAAGGAAGTCTCAGTTATCTGTAAGAATAATAGGGTGGTTATGGTAGGGGATTTTAACTTTCCAAACATTGACTGGGACTGCCATAGTATTAAGGGTTTAGTTGGAGAAGAATTTGTTAAGTGAATACAGGAAAATTTTCTGATTCAGTATGTGGATGTACTTACTACAGAAGGTGCAAAACTTGACCTACTCTTGGGAAATAAGGCAGGGCAGGTGACTGAGGTGTCAGTGGGGGAGCACTTTGGGGCCAGCGACCATAATTCTATTAGTTTTAAAACAGGGATGGAAAAGGATAGTCCAGATCTAAAAGTTGAAGTTCTAAATTGGAGGAAGGCTAATTTTGACGGTATTAGGCAAGAACTTTTGAAAGCTGATTGGGGCAGATGTTCACAGGTAAAGGGATGGCTGGAAAATGGGAAGCCTTCAGAAATGAGATATCGAAAGTCCAGAGAAAGTATATTCCTGTTAGGGTGAAAGGAAAGGCTAATAGGTGTAGGGAATGCTGGGTGACTAAAGAAATTGAGGTGTTGGTTAAGGAAAAGAAGGAAACATATGTCATGCATAGACAGGATAGATCGAATTAATCTTTCGAAGAGTATAAAGGCAGTCGGAGTTTACTTAAAAAGGAAATCAGGAGGGCAAAAAGGGGATATGAGATAGCTTTGGCAAATAGAGCTAAGGAGAATCCAAAGGGTTTTTACAAATACGTTAAGGACAAAAGGGTAACTAGGGAGAGAATAGGGCCTCTCAAAGATCAGCAAGTCAGCCTTTGTGTGGAGCCACAGAAAATGGGAGAGATACTAAATGAGTATTTTGCATCAGCATTTACTGTGGAAAAGGACATGGAAGATATAGAATATTGGGAGATAGATGGAGACATCTTGAAAAATGTCCATATTACAGAGGAAGTGCTGGTTTCTTGAAACACGTAAAAGTGGATAAGTCACCAGGACCTGATTAGGTATATACTAGAACTCTTGGGAAGCTAGGGAAGTGATTTCTAGGCCCCTTGCTGAGACAGGTGAGGTGCCGGAAGACTGGAGGTTGGCTAACCTCCAGCCTTCTTAAAAAAGGCTAACCTTTTTTAAGAAAGATGGTAAGGACTGCTGCCTCACAGCGCCTGAGACCCGGGTTCAATTCCCGACTCAGGCGACTGACTGTGTGGAGTTTGCACGTTCTCCCCGTGTCTGCGTGGGTTTCTTCCGGGTGCTCCGGTTTCCTCCCACAGTCCAAAAGATGTGCGGGTCAGGTGAATTGGCCATGCTAAATTGCCCGTAGTGTTAGGTAAGAGGTAAATGTAGGGGTATGGGTGGGTTGTGCTTCAGCGGATCGGTGTGGACTTGTTGGGCCGAAGGGCTTGTTTCCACACTGTAAGTAATCTAATCTAATCTAATCTAAGTTGACAAACTAGGGAACTATAGACTGGTAGCCTGACACTGATGGTGGGCAAGTTAGATTAGATTAGATTAGATTACTGACAGTGTGGAAACAGGCCCTTTACCTAACACTACGAGCAATTTAGCATGGTCAATTCGCCTGACCTGCACATCTTTGTGACTGTGGGAGGAAACCGGAGCACCTGGAGGAAACCCACGCAGACACTGGGAGAATGTGCAAACTCCACACAGTCAGTTGCCTGAGTCGGGAATTGAACCCGGGTCTCTGGCGCTGTGAGGCAACAATGCTAACCACTGTGCCACCGTGCCGCCCACACGTAAAAGTGGATAAGTCACCAGGACCTGATTAGGTATATACTAGAACTCTTGGGGAACTCTTTTACGTGTTGTTGGAGGGATTACTGAGGGACAGGGTATACATGTATTTGGAAAAACAAGGACTGATTAGGGATAGTCAACATGGCTTTTTGTGTGGGAAATCATGTCTCACAAACTTGATTGAGTTTTTTGAAGAAGTAACAAAGAGGATTGCTGAGGATAGAGTGGTGATGTGATCTATATGGACTTCAGTAAGGCGCTTGATAAGGCTCCATGTGGGAGACTGGTTAGCAAAGAACTGGCTCAAAGGTAGAAGACAGAGGGTGGTGGGAGAGGGTTGCTTTTCAGACTGGAGGCCTGTGACCATTGGAGTACCACAAGGATCGGTGCTGGATCCACTACTTTCTGTCATTTAAATAAGTGATTTGGATGTGAGCATAAGAGGTATAGTTAGGAAGTTTGCAGATGACACCAAAATTGGAGGTGTAGTAGATAGCAAGGAGGGTCGCTTCAGATTACAGCGGGATCTTGATCGGATGGGCCAGTGAACTGGGAGGTGGCAGATGGAGTTCGATTTGGATCGATGCGAGATGCTCTATTTTGGGGACGCAAATCTTCGCAGGACTTGTACACATAATGGTGGGGTCCTGGGGTTGGGGTGTTGCTGAATAGGGAGACCTTGGAGTGCAGGTTCATAGCTACTTGAAAGTAGAGTCGCAGGTAGATGGGATAGTGAAGAAGGAATTTGGTATGCTTCCCTTTATTGGTCAGAGAATTGAGTACAGAGTTGGGGAGGTCATGTTGCGGCTGTACATGACATTGGTTAGGCCACTGTTGGAATATTGTGATCAATTCTAGTCTCCTTCATATTGGAAGGATGTTGTGAAACTTGAAAGGGTTCAGAAAAGATTTACAAGGATGTTGCCAGGGTTAGAGGATTTGAGCCACCGGGAGAGGTTGAACAGGCTGGGGCTGTTTTCCCTGGAGCATCAGAGGCTGAGGGCTGACCTTATAGAGGTTTACAAAATCATGAGGGGCATGGATAGGGTAAATACACAAAGTCTTTTCCTTGGGATGGGGGAGTCCAGAACTAGAGGGCATAGGTTTAGGGTGCGAGGCGAAAGATATAAAAGGGACCTAAAAGGCAACATTTTTACTCAGAGGGTGGTACGTGTATGGAATGAGCTGCCAGAGGAAGTGGTAGAGGCTGGTACAATTGTAACATTGGAGGAGAAAGTGAGGACTGCAGATGCTGGAGATCAGAGCTGAAAATGTGTTGCTGGAAAAGCGCAGCAGGTCAGGCAGCATCCGAGGAACAGGAGAATCGACGTTTCGGGCATAAGCCTGAAGAAGGGCTTATGCCCGAAACGTCGATTCTCCTGTTCCTCGGATGCTGCCTGACCTGCTGCGCTTTTCCAGCAACACGTTTTCAGCCACAATTGTAACATTTAAAAGCATATGAATAGGAAGGGTTTGGAGGGAGATTGGTTTGGTGCTGGCAGGTGGGACTAGATTGGGTTGGGATATCTGGTCGGCATGGACGGGTTTGACCGAAGGGTCTGTTTCTATGCTGTACATCTCTGTGACTCTGTGGCAGCCTGAACTAAAGTTTAATCTGAAGTAGAAAAATCTCCATGCTAATTTTGTTTCAGGATATGAATCATCCATTTTTTGTCCAGCACCTTTAACAATGTGGGTTTATAAATTATTTCTAGCTCTTCTCAGAAACTCCTTTAATTCATCACAAACCAGCTGAACCAGTTTTAGTAGAGAAACTAATTTGTTCGCCAAAGCCTCAGATAGAGCTTTTAATTAAGATAATACTTGTGTCAGCCTGCATTCATTACGGTGCTGTGCGTCTCACTAGGAGTTACACACTGATTGTTCAGTTACTCATGATAAGTCGGTTCTGTACATCTCACAACACTAGATACATTTTAAGCACTGCACAGTTAAGCTTGGCTTTTGTTTTAATCGATCCATGGGAGGTGGGCTTTGCTGGCTGGCCCAGCATTTATTGCCTAATCCGAATTGCCCTTGAATTTTGATGGTGAGCTGCCTGCTTGACTCTGCAGTTCCATTTGCTGTCACTACCCCTCACAATGCTGTTTGAGATGGAGGTCCAGGATTTTAACCCAGTGACACTGAGGGAACAGAAATGCACTTCCAAGTCAGGATGGTGAGTGGCTTGGAGGTGAACATGCAGGTGGTAGTGTTCCTATGTATCTACTGCCCGTGCCTGTCATAAATTTGGAAAGTACTGCCAAAGGAACCATGATAAGCAGTTTAGGCGTATACTCCCTAAAGTTTACGCCTAAATTGAGGTATATAAGGGGGATTGACAAAGTAGACATAGAGAGGATGTTTCCTCAAGTCAGCCAGTCTAAAAGGAGAGGTCATTGTTTTGGATGGCAGATTGAAATAGACAAATGAGAAACGAGAAATTGTGAATCTTAAGAATTCACTACCCCAGAGTGCAGTGAATGCAGTGAATGTGGTGACATTGAGTACATTTAAGGAGGAGATAGACAGACAGATTTTTAATTTGTTATGGGTAGTGGATAGGAAAATGGAGTTGAAGTCAAGATGACATCAACCACGGTGTTAGTACTTGGGATGTTGATAGTGATGGTGATTCAATAAGAGATAATGGGAATGATGGTTAGATTCATTGTTTTTGGAGGTATTCATAGCCTGGCATTTATATGGTACAAATCTTACTTGCCACTTGTCAACCCAAACCTGGATATTGTCCAGGTCTTGCTGCGTTTGAATGTGGCCTGCTCCAGGAGTCACAAATGGTCCTGAACGATATGCCATAATCCATGAACATCCCCATTTTTGACCTTACACGATGAAGCAGCTGAAAATGGGTGGGCCTAGGACACTACCCAGAGGAACTCCTGCAGAGATGTGCTGGAGCTGAGGTGACTGATGTCTAACAACCATAACCATATTCCTATGTGCCAGATATATGACTCCAACCAGGAGAGAGGTTTCCCATGATTCCCATTCCTGCTAGTTTTGTTTGGGCTCTTGATGCCAAACAAAGTTGAATGCATTCTTGATCTTGAAGGCACTCCCTCTCATAATCTCTGTTTGTCTACATTTGAACCAAAGTTGTAATGAGATCAAGAGTTGAGTGACCCTGCTGGAACTCAAACAGAGCATTAGTGAGCATGTTGTTGCTAAGGGAACAGTGCTGATAGTACTGTTCATGACACCTTCCATCACTTTACTGTTGATTGAGAGTGGGCTGATGGAGTATTAATTGGTCAGGTTGGATTTGTCCTGCGTTTTGTGTACAGGACATATCTGGGTGATTTTTCTTATTGTTGGATATATGCCAGTATTGTAACTGGACTGAAACAGCCTGGAGCACAAGTCTTCAGTACTTCTGCCAGAATATTGCCTGGGCCTAAATTTGTAGTACCTAGTGCTTTCAGCTATTTCTTGGTATTGCATGAACTGATTAGAAATGGCTGAGGACTGGCATCTGTGATGATGGAGACTTCTGGCCGAGGATTGTTGTAAATGCTTCATCCTTACCTTTTGCATCGATGTGATGGCCACCCATTGAGGATGGGGAGATTTGTGGAGCACTCTCCACTGAGTTGTTTAATTGATCACCACTCACTGCTGGATGTGGCAAGACTGCAGAGCTTACATCTGATGTGTGTGTTGTGGAATTGCTAGCTTCTGTCTATGTCTTGTTGCTTATGCTGTTGATGCGCAAGTGTTCCTGTCATGTAATTTCTCCAGGTTGACACCTCATTTTTAGGTATGCCCTGATGCTGTTCTTCATTGTTCCAGGGCTGATCCTGTGGCATGATGGTAATGAAAGGCGGCCATTAGGTTGCAGATTGTATTGGAGTACAGTTCTGCTGCTGTTGGCCCACAGGAGCTGCCCAGTCTTGAGTTGCTGAATGTGTTTGAAATCCATCCCAATTATCGTAATGATAGTACCATGCAATATTGGGGTAGCTCAGTGGTTAGCACTGCTGCCTCACAGCGCCAGGGTCCCAGCTTCGATTCCAACCTCGGGTGACTGTCTGTGTGGAGTTTTCACATTCTCCTCGTATCTGTGTGGGTTTCCTCCGAGTGCTCCAGTTTCTTCCCACAGTCCAAAGATGTGCAGGTCAGGTCAATTGGCCATGCTAAGTTGCTCATAGTGTTAGGTGCATTAGTCAGAGGGAAATGGCTGGGTGAGTTACTTTTCAGAGGGTCAGTGTGGACTAGTTGGGCTGAAGGGCCTGTTTCCACACTGTAGGGAATCTAATCTATATAATGGAGGGTATTCTCAATGCAAAGGGAAACTTCATCTCCATGGTAACTGTGTGGAGGGTCATTCTTACCAATACTGCCATGGCCAGATGCGTCAGTGGTAGGCAGATTGATGAAGATGAGGTCAAGTATGTTATTCCCTCTTGTTGGTTTCCTCACCACTTTCTGCAGACCCTGTCCAAAAGCTATGTCTTTTAAGAGTTGACTGGCTCAGTCGGTGATGATGCAGCTGAGCCATTCTTGATGATGGCCTTTCCACCCAGAGTCCATTCTGTTCTTTTCTACCCTTAGTGTTTCCTCCAACTGCATTTCAACATGGGATACTGATTTGTCACCAAGGAGGATGTAGCAAGTGGTTACCAGCAAGATGTTTCCTTGCCTGTGTTTGACCTAGTGCTACAAGACTTAATGGAATTTGGAGTAAATGTTGAGGGTTACCATGGCCAGTGCTTTCCGATTGCTTCTGTGCTGTCCTCTCTGCTGGATCTGCCCTGCACTGGGGACAGGACAGACCCATTGATGGTGTTCTGGGACATAATCTGCAGGATATACCTCAGTGAGTATGACTGTATCATTGCCATCACCTCTTCCTAAGACATGCTTGATATTTACTGTTAGTACGTGTGGATTGCTGTGACGGCTGTTGAGGGAGGAATCAGTTTCAGAACAAATTGTTGCATTTGTCTTTAGAGTCTTACCTGTGGAAAAGATGATAAAATAGAGTGTTCTCTCCTCTCTTTTCATCATGACAATTTACCAGAATGAGGATTTGTTAACATGATGAATTGATCATTCTTGATTTCACTGCAAAATGAAAATGATCATAAATCCTCAAATCAGTTCTTCGTGCAATGTAGTGTATAGGAAGAGAAAAGATGCTTTTGTTGTGCTAATTATATTTGCAGTTTCTGACACATACCTCACAGTGAGGTCTTTGGTTCTTCCCATTGTTATAAAGGTGTGAAATTAGGGTTGCTAATTGTGATTAAATCCATTCCTGAAAGCTTCATCACAAATCCTGCCCTAATGCTTTTGTTGTTTGTTGACTAATGCACCGTATGCCGATTGGAAAGCAGGAAGATCCATTACCCAATTGGAAGAAGTTTGCCTGTCAGCCAAACAACCACCTTTTCCCCTGATTCAGTATTTTTATAAATAGTTCAAAGGGAATGTCATAATAGTTAGTGGCTCTGTGATTTCTTTCCCAGATTGCATACAGCAGTATCCTAGAGATTGATCATAAATTCCTGGAGACTGCAGGATAGTGTTTGATGCTTGTGAAATGTATGTAAACTAAGTATAGAACTGAATATGTGACTGAAGCTGTGGGTTGAATTTTTCTGTTTTTTTTTGGCTGTTACCTTTGTCAGGTTTTACAGAAGGGTTTCCCTCCGTGATGCCGAGTGAGATTTTGCACTGTATCTTATAAAAATTACCCTATTAACAACCTACACCACCCCTCTCACACAATTGTAAAAAGTAGGCCATTCAGCCCAAAGTCTGCTCTACCATTCAATGAGATCATGGCCGATCTGATAATGCTCAACTCCATTTTCCTGCCTTTTCTCTGTGATTGTTGATTCCCTTACTGATTAAAAGTTTGTCCATTTTGGTCTTGAATGTAACTAATGATCCAGTCTGCATGAAGAATTTTACAGATTTACTTCCCCCCCTCCATCTTGAGAAGAAATTTCTCCTCATTTCTATCTTAAATGTGTGACGCTTTATTCTGAGATTATACCCTTTGGTTCTAGACTCTCCCACAAGGGAGTCAATCTTTTACCATCTACCCTGCCAAGTCCACTGAGAATCTTGTATGTTTCAATTTGCCTCTCTTTCATCTATATTCTAAGGAGTACAAGGAGCTAAGATGGAGAAGCAGGGTTAAGTATTATCCGATCTGCCATGATTTTATTGAATAACAATGGGCCGAATGGCCTACTTCTGCTCCTATGTGTTATGTACTTAACCATGAAACCTGTCATTGTATTTGAATCCTCCCATTTCCATCAGACCAGAGGGGTAGCCATGGGCTCAGCTATGCCTGCCTCTTCGTCAGATACATGGAACAGTCCAGCTTCCCGAGTTACACTGGCACCATTCCCCAGCTTTTCCTCCACTACATTGATGAATGTATTGGTTCCACTTTGTGTTCCCACGAGGATGTTGAACAGTTCACCAACTTCACCAACACATTCCATCCTGACCTTAAGTTCACTTGCATCATCTCCGACACCTCCCTCCCCCTCTTGGACCTCTCTGTCTGCATCTCCAGCAACCAATTCAACCCAGACATCTATTTTAAACCCACTGACTCCCACAGCTCTTGACTACACCTCCTTCCACCTCCCCTCCTGTAAAATCACAATCCCAATTCCCCTGCCATATCTGCTCCCAGGAGGAAAATTTCAATCCAGGTCATCCCAGATGTCCTCATATTTCAGGCACAGCAATTTCCCTTCCCACATGATCAACAATGCCCTTCAAGGCATCTCCTCCACTTCCCGCATGTCTGCTCTTGAACCCCATCCCTCCAACTGCAACTAGGATATAAACTCCCTGATCCTTACCTACCACTTCACTAATCTCCAGATACAGCGTATTATTCTCCATCATTTCCACCATTTTCAATTAGATGCCACCACTACAGACATATTTCCCTCCCCACCCTTATCTGCATTCTGCAAAGACCATCCCCTCTGCGATTCCCTTGTTAGGTCCAGGCACCCCACCAATCCACACTTCACTTCCCACAACTTCCCTTGCTGCTGCAAGAGATGCAAAGCCTGCACCCACACCTCCCCCCTCACTTCCGTCCAAAGCCTCAAAGGATCTTTTCACATTCACCCACCTTATCAACTTCCATTGCTCTCAATGTGGTATCCTCTACATCGGGGAGACAAAACGCCAGCTCGCAGAGCATTTCAGGGAATATCTCTGGGACACACACACCAAACAACCCCTTCTGTCCTGTGGTCCATCAGACCCCCTCCCATTGCCCTAAGGACATGCAAGTCCTGGGCCTCCTCCACTGCCAAATCCAAGTCAGCCGACAACTGGAGGAAGAAAGCCTCATATACCGCCTTGGGACCACACAGCATCAACATCGACTTTACTAGTTTCCAAATCTCCTCACCCTCTGCCTTATCCCTGATCCAGCCCACCAACTCGGCACCCACCTATCCACTCCACCCTCCCTACCTATGACTATCACCCCTCACCTGCATCCACCAGCCTTCCCAGCTACCTTCCCCCCAGCCCCAGCCCCACCCCCACCCTCCTATTTATCTCTTATCCCCTTCCCCCTCCACATTCCTGATGAAGGGCTTATGCCCGAAATGTTGACTCTCTTGCTCCTCGGATGCTGTCTGACCAGCTGTGCTTTTCCAGCACCACACTTTACAACTCTGACTCTCCAGCATCTGCAATCCTCACTTTCTCCTAATTGCATTCAATATAGTCCAATGTAATACTCTTATGTCTGATGATGAAACAGTTGTCTTAGTTATGGGCTGTATTTAGCCAGCATTTGCTTCCTTTTAACACATTGTCACTGACAGTTGCATCGTTTGAGATGCCAACTGTTCAATTTGTTCATATCATCTATGGTCAGCTTTTGAACCTTAAGCATGTTCACTCTGAGTGCATTGCAAATAGACAATGAAATAATTGGAAATGAAATGTGCTTGGAAATTCTACCTACAGACTGAATGTGTTTGTCCCTTCAATGTCCTAATCTTGCCTTCACCTGTCAGACTGATGATGCCTGCACTGAGCCCGCACGTTGTCCCAAAGGTTTTCCATTTGCAGTTAGTGTCGAGTGAACAGCTAGTTAGACACAGACAGTACCATGCTCTATCTAATTGCCAGGTACCCCCTCAGAACCTCCATTTCCTGTTCTATCTCACACAGCTCATCTCGCCCATCAACCACCTAATCCTGAATCCCAACATTATACTGTAATGATGCTCACAATGGTTCACTAGGCTCCTTGTTGGAGGCCACAGTGGTGTCCCTGCAATAACACCACCCCCCACCCCAAAATTTGCCCACACCCCCATAACTTACCATTCCCTTCATTGTTGCTTCACATTGGCTTCTTATACCTCGACTTCTCCCCCTATCACTCCTTGCCCTCTTGGCACATACTTTTGCTTCTCATCCCCAGGTGACCCCAGTCCTCTTGGCAATGATCTCCTTTTGAACCTACAAGCCATGTCTGAACCCAGCTCAACAATCCTTGGATCTCTGATTGACTTCGAATGACAGCCCCTAGACTTGTGTTTTTGCAACTCTCCAACTGACGATACGTGATGCCTCTGACTGCTTGTGGTGGCTTTGCGGGACTGACCACTGCCTAGTAGTCGGACAGATCCGCTGACCATGATTGGCCCTAATGGACTGACTGCAGCCTAACCCCAGGACAGTGCTTAGACTGTGCTCTTGATTGTCAGTACCAGGACAAACATGACCAACACCCTCTCTGTGTGTCTGCATAACAAAGCCAGTAATGATAACCTTTAGGCACTGGCTGAAGCAACAATGCATATGGACAAGGCATGGCAGGGCAGGGATGCTGCGAGCATGAATGTAGGCGAGTGAGTGTGGAGACAGCGAGCGTGTAGGCCTGAGATGCAGCCTGGTCCAAACTGTGAGAAGGTTGCGTGACCCCCCTCTCGTCCAAAATGTCATGGAGTCATAGAAATGTAATGCACGGAAACAAACCCTTGGGTCCCACTCGTCCATGCCAACCAGATATCCTAACCCAATCTAGTCCCACCTGCCAGCATTTGGCCTGTACACCTCTGAAACCTTCCTATTCATATACCCATCCAGATATCTTTTTTAAATGTTGGAATTGTACTAGCCTCCACCACTCCATCTGGCAGCATATTCCATACATGTACCACCCTATATGTGAAAAGGTGGCCCCGTAGGTCACTTTTATATCTTTTCCCCCCTCACCCTAAACCTATCCCCTCTAGTCCTTGCAGCAGCCGACCAAACCATTTTGTCAGTGTGACCTGCAACGTGGGTCTGTATTTCCTAAGCACCCTGCAAGTGGATCAGAGAATTACCAATAGGATCCTTAGTGTTTGGAAATTATTAGATGCCAGTGTCAATGGACAAAGGGGCAAGTGCATCACATGCCCATCGATTGAGCCCAGAGATGGCGTTTGGTGTTGAGCAACACGGGGTGAGGGAGGGGGGTGGATGGGTCGGTGCTCCTCACAACAGGCTGAAGTTGCCAGATATCCACTCTGACTTCTCAGTGCATCGTTAGTGCACAGTGGGTGGCAGGATAGGAAACTGCATATTAATGAGGCAAGGTCTGCAGTTAAATAAGGTCTAACAAGCAATAATTTCCCTGAACAGGCAACACCGCGCTCTGTAGTGAGAATCTAGTCTCAACACCCAGACTGTTGTTAAAAGATGCAGAAAGTTGTTTCCCAATATCAAGAAAGTCCTCACTCAACTATTCACACTATTCCATCATTTCTCTAGCTAGCTCATGTTGTTCAGGCTTCTATAAGATTCTGCCCTGTGTTACATCTGGTCCTTTCTACCATCACTAGCGAAGGCAATATGGCTTTTATTGCCTATTGCTAGCACTCAAGTGTCTTTGCTTGTGTATACTCATGCTATGTAACAGGAACATCAAGGTCCATAATTTATTTAAAAATCATTCTTTGGTTCATTGCTGTAAACACACCCACAACAATTTCAAACAGCTATTCTGTACTGAACAATTGTACCTAAGTGCCATTGCTGAGAGTCATATTACACATAATCCACTAGCTTCATGCAGCTCTCACAGCACAATGTGTAGTCTGCCTCCCACTCAGTGTGATGTGGGGATTTCTCTCACCACCAGTGTTGGGCCACCACTGTAACACAAATCATTCATCTCAAACTGCCAATATAGCTTTTACAAAGGCTTAGTAACAGCAGTGAAGTAGCCTGGGAACTCTCTGTTAGTAAATTATAAATGCAACCCTTTCATTAACCCAATATTTTATTCATAAAAGAACTTGCATTCTTGTTCCTTCATTTCCTCAGAACATTCTAAAATACTTCACTTTGAAGTACATTTGAGGTACAGTCATTGTTGTAGTGTCATGAAATATAGCAGTCATTTATGTATAACAAAGTCCAATAAACAGCAATGAGGTAAATGACTAGATATTTGAGTGATACTCACTGAGGGATATTTGTTAGTTAGGACATAAACACACTGCGCTTTGAATCAGGCCATAGGATTTTTTACAATAATCTCCAAGACAGGACAGAATGTTCCATTACTGCACTACAGTGTCAACATAGGTTACATATTTAATTCTCTGGTGGTTGACTGAAACACACAACCATCTGATTCAAAAAAGAATGTATGATCATTGAACTAATGCTGTGATAATAAAAGTGGCAGCATGGTGGCTCAGTGGCTTGCACTGCTATCTCACAAAGCCAGGGACCTGGATTCAATCCCACCCTCAGGTGACTGACTGGAGTTTCTGCATTTTCCCTGTATCTGCGGTGGTTTCCTCCAGATGCTCTGGTTTCCTCCCACAGTCTAAAGATGTGCTAGTTAGGTGGATCGGCTATGCTAAGTGCTAAGAGTGTCCAGGGATATGTGGGCTAGGTGGATTAGCCATGGGGAATTAAGGGAAAGTGTAGGGGGTGTGACTCAGGGTGGGATGCTTTATGGAGGGGCGGTGTGGACTTGATAGGCTGAATGGCTTGCTTCTGTATTGTAGTGATTCTACGAGCAATAGCATGAGAGGCGCTGGGTACAGTATTAGACCACATTGTGTGTTACCAGCAATGTCTTCAGTGTGGAGGATTTATGAGCAGCAGTTGCTGTATTTCTTTCAAGGGAACACATTGGAAACATTTGGGATCTCGGTGCTTCACCTTCTGATGTGAGTGCTTTAATGCTTATCAAGTTGATATGCTTAGGGTCTTGGGTTTACTGTCAGATTTGCACAAGAGTCGGCCCATTTCAATTAGCAAAGTGGTTGGGATGTCAGCTGGAGAACCCTATTCTAATGTGATTCATTGCTTTCAATAGAGAAGAATAATGGTCACAAGGCAGATGACATAATTAGCATGTAGTTTTAAGCTGCCTGGACTATGTTTGCGAAAGAATAATGCTCAATGAATACAAAGGGAGCATAAAATGCAAATATGTTGCAAGTGTCCCTGCAATTAAATATTTTGTTTAAGCCCATGATGTGAAAAATGTTAACAAAAAAAACTGGATGTTGGAAATCAGAAACAGAAACAGAAATTGCTGAGGTAATTCAGCAGATCTGGCAGCATCTGTGGAGAGAATGCAGTTAATGTTTTGGGTCCAGTGATCCTCCTCCAGAACTGGATGGAAGATGCTATAGTATTTTAGTTGAAGAAACATGGAGAGACAGTACAGGCTCAATGGTACAAATTAGAGGGGACTACAGGGGCAGAGGGCTCCCTGGGTTCACGCGCACAATTCTCTGAAGGTGGCCAAGCAAGTTGAAAGTTGTTCAGAGGGCTCAGAGACTTCAGAAGCTAAGTGAATCCTTGGATTTATAAATAGAGGCCTATACTATAAAAGCAAGTGATGCTATATCTTTACAAATCATTGATCAGACAACATTTGGAGTATTGTGTTCAGTTCTGGGCAGCTTATTTAAGGGAGAATGTTAAAGTACAGAAATAGTACCAGGAATAAGGGATTTTAGATTTAAGAAATGATTAGAGAAATTCGGCTTATTCTCCTTGGAGCAAAGAAAATTAAGGGGTGACAAAATTACAAACAATTTAACAGGGTAAAGAAGGATACAGAGAAACCTCGATTATCCGAATACCAATTATCCGAAAATTGGATTATCCGAAGGAGATCTCAAGGTCCTGTTAAAAATATTACATCGAAGACATGTTTCCAAAAGTGATTGTGTCTTTTGTTTACAGTGATTAAACAGGCACCGTCTCCAAATGACTGCCTGCCTGCCCTCTCTCTCGCCCCCAACACTTTCCCTGGAGTTCTACACAGGGGTGTATCCTAAACCCCCCCACCCACCCCCACTTTCCCCAGATAAACTCTCTAACATTGTCCTGTAAAAGGCAAAGGTGGAACCTGTCAAAAAGTTGCAGTAAAACGTTGTGGCTGTGGCTGTGGCTGTGGCTGCGTGTGCATGCTATTTGGAGACTTACCCCACAAAGGCAGCAGCAGCATTCTTGTTGTTGGTGTCCAGTCCAGGTGGCGGGCCGGGGAGCCATGTTGGATGGGTTTGGGGGCGGGGGGAGGTGTTGGACATGGTTGGGGTGGGGTTGGGATTAGGTTTAGAAAACACAATGAGAAAAAGAACGTGGCTGCTACTTTGCTGACACCAGGCACAGTGTATACGAAAAAAGTCAACATTTTTGGAGTGTCAAATAATTACTTTTAGGCTTTGAGATTAATTTTTGGGGTTGGGGTTATTGGGAGACAGTCCCAGCCCAAAAATGAACATTGGGATTTAATGGTTGGGGTTTGAAGTTCAAAAGTCTTTGAGTTAAGCTTAGCAGTAAGGTTGAGAAAATGCAGCAAATACAGATGGCACACCTTTCATCAACAAGGGAGATTTCCTGACATGAGATTCATGTCTTCTTAGCAAACATCCAACCAATATTTTCAAGGAGCATGTGGCCCAACAAAATATTATGTCCCAAGAACAAAAGAAAAACTAAGCTTCAGTTTGGGAGTTATTCACTTATTTGGGTCAAGAATTGCAATGAGTTAAGAGACATAATTCTTCCTCTCACACTGTTAAATTCTTTCTCCCTCAAGATTTCCCCAAACTGGCTTCTTTCCTAGCTAATAATTTAAATTGCTATGGTTACTGAAAGCTCAGGGATGTAAATATACATGAGAACAGTAAACCAGAACAACCTTTAAGGTTCACTGCTCCAGCCATGAGCTTTAAAACTCCTGCATTCCTAATAAGCAATGCTTAATTGACTTAATTCACTGCAATTAATCGTTCCCAACACTGATTCCCAATGTTTAATTATATTTCAATCACTTCATCTACATGAAAAAAACAGGTTAAATGCCTTTCACTCAGAACTGTGATTAAATGTTAATTGTCTGCTCATGGTCATAGTCACCAAATCTTCTAGTCTGGCACGTTTCTGGATTTAACACTCCATGTTCAACAGCTTCAGCTCATCACCACCAGCACAATTTTTTTTCAGATGGCTGCTGTGGGAGATGGTTCTAGTAATTTGCCTTTACATATAAACTTTATTTATTCACTTGTTCCAGTTCCAATTCCATCTACACTTATCTTGCAACATCTACCCTTTTGGGTAGGCTCCAGTTTGGGGTGGGTGAGGGGGTGGGTAGGAGGTGAGGGGGTGGGTAGGAGGGGAGGGGGGGGCTCTGCCACCAGTGAAAGAACTGGCGAGACACTTACACCAACTCTTTTCAGGATGACCCATTGCTCTAGCATTTGAGAGGTGTGCCTTCTCCCAGCACCAAGGACCCAAATGCTAGAAGCCCCACCTATGAAGAGTTACCAGCCAATCAGAACCTGCCAACTCTGCTGTACTCAGGCTGTTAGGCAGAGGCTGCTGCCACTGTTACACTCACTCACTGCTTCAGGGTTGAGGGCGAACCCAGGTACAGATGAACGGGGATTCAGGGGTGAAGAGCCTTGTCAACACGAGCAGATTGGTACTGTACCTTCCCAATTCCCCATCCCTAATGCCAGTACAGCACATGACGGAGGGAAGGTGGGAATTTCGACGTTCATTTTAAATTAGCGAGTTCCTTAAAAACTAGTATTAGACTGATGAGCACTTTCTTTGAGTTAATAGATCTCCAACTTAAATAGTTAGATATCTGGAATTTGGAATGTTGTCACAATCATGTGACAGAAAGTGCTCCATCAATCCCTGAACAGCAACTTTTGACTGTAAAGGTTGTTAATTGTGTGGTGGAACTGATCAGATCACATTTGATCCAGGCCCCAGATAGAAGTGAGTCAAAATTTGTAATAATATACAATGTCTATGTAAATGGTAAACCAGAAGAGTCTTGTTTAGTTAAATATTTTTAGGACTTATAAATATTTGGACTCCAAACATCTTTCAAGCTACCCACTTTTATTCTGTTTTAATGGAAAATGCACACGCTGTATTGATGTTGCCTGTATTGTTTCTCTGGTTTGTCATTTCACATTGACTTTGCATAATGAATATTTTGGAGTGTTTCGTGGGCAGCTGATTAAAGCATGAGGTATAGTTGAGAGTTTTATTTTTTCTTCATGTTTCACAGAAAGGGCAGTGACTCATGCTGAGCTGAGTTTCATAGGTCGAGGATTGTAAGGCAATACTTTCACATACTCAACAAGCATGGAAGAAATACAGACCTTCCAGTACCTTTTTGAAGGAGGTTACCCATCATGTACAATGCATTTGTGATGATTATAATGTTACTTCTCATGGAGCCATTTAACAAAATTTAAATGTTGAAATGCTTAGTGACCCTCCTTTGCAAAATATTGCCTCATAAGATGACTTTATGGAAAGTGAAGGGGTCCAATTTTCACACCAGATTCTGTACCTACCCTATGTGTTGGAATGGCAGCGAGTTTTGAGAAGATTTCTGGCTCAGGTTGAGGTTCAGGATGGAGGTTTGTTCGCTGAGCTGGAAGGTTCATTTTCAGATATTTCATCACCACACTAGGTAATATCTTCAGTGAGCCTCCAAAGCAGGCATTGGTAGTGTAGCCCACTTCATATTTTATATATTTGAGTTTCCTAGGGTTGGTGATGTCATTTCCTGTGGTGACATTATTTCCTATGATGATGTTACTTTCCCGTTGTTTTCCTCGGGGATGGTAAATGGGATCCAAGTCAATGGAATGGCATGCAAGTAAGCCATTGTGAAGAAAGTGCCCAAAATTAGAAAGGAGAAAACTGATAGGGGCAAAGCCAGGTTACGTGAACACCGAAGCCAGTCATCGGCAGAGGTAGTTTACAATCACTTCGTAAAACACTGAGGACATCTGCCTGTTCAAAGTTGTATAATCCTCTTTCAACACATCTTTGCTATGCCTAGATGTGTCACTCAGTTCTGTGTAACACTACCTGGTTTAGTGCCTGCTGGAATGCATTACTGTTGACTAACACTTTGGGAAAAGGAGTTCCTGTACTATCATCCTTACATCTATAGAAAAGCAATAACTGTATTTTAAAGCAATTCATTGTGTTGGTCAAGAGTCATAGACAGCGTAAACAAAGGACTAAACAAGTTGGGTCAAATGACCTTTTTCTGAGTCGTACATTGAATTCTATGTGTAAATACTTTGTCACTGACAATATATGGGACTGTATCACTTTAAGAATTTCCTTTTCTTTCTAATACACATCTAACCTCATACCTTGTTAGGACCAGAATTGGTAAGCTGTTAAAATAAGTTAGCCCTGCTTACGGCATCACTTTACAATGGTGCTGATTTGGGTTCAGGGCAGTTGGTTGCTTGCTAGATTCTGACAATAAGTGTTACTGCATTGTGTGATCACTGTCCTACCAGATGAAGTTGTTAGGAAACCAGTGAGGACTTAGAGTCATCGAGATGTTCAGCACGAAAACAGACCCTTTGGTCCAACTCGTCCATGCCAACCAGAAATGCTAACCTAATCTAGTCCCATTTCCCATCACTTGGCCCTCATCCCTCTAAACCCTTCATATTCATATACCCATCTGTATGCCTTTTAAATGTTGCAATTGTACCAACCCTCCAGCACTTCCTCTGGCAGCTCATTCCATACATATACGACCCTCTGTGTGAAAAGGTTGCCCATTAGGTCCATTTTATATCTTTCCCCACTCATTCTCAAGCTATGCCCTCTAGTTCTGGACTCCCCCACCCCAGGGAAAAGATATTGCCTATTTAACCTATACATACCCCTCATGATTTTACAAACTTCTATAAGGTCACCCCTCAGCCTCTGATGCTCAGGATAGACAGCCCCAGCCTATTCAACCTTTCCATTTAGCTGAAATCCTCCAACCCTGGCAACATCCTTATAAATCTTTTCCGAACCCTTTCATTTTCACAGCATCCTTCCAATAGGAAGGAGACCAGAATTGCTTGCAATATTCCAAAAATGGCCTAACCAACATCATGTACAGCTGCAACGTGACCTCCTGTACTCAATACTCTGATCAATAAAGGAAAACATACCAAATGTGTTCTTCACTATCCTATCTCCATGCGACTCTACTTTCAAGGAACTATGAACCTGCATCCAAGGTCTCTTTGTTCAGCAACACTCTCTAGGGCCTTACCATTAAGCATAAAAGTCCTACCATGATTGCTTTTCCAAAATGCAGCACCTCGCATTTATTGAAATCAAACTCCATCTGCCACTCCTCAGCCCATTGGCCCATCTGATCAAGATCCTGTTGTACTCAAAGGTAACCTTCTTCACTTTTCTAGGTGATTATAGTGAGTACTCCCAAAATGAATGAGAGAAATTGTGTCACCACGTTGCTTTAATGAAGGTTTGCACCTAGCAGTCAGATATTGGTGATCACTTTCGATTGAAAGTGGACACAGTGACTGCATAATAGGAAATAACAGTTCTTCATACGATATGTATATTCCAGTTCCAGAAATTAATTATCCTTGAGTTACACTTCTTCTATGAGAACAGTTATCTAATTAGACCTTTATGAACCAGTCATGTTGTTGAAATAACTTCGTTATGTTTCCCTCAGGAGAATTGATACTTCTTCAGGTAACAAGGAACTGCTAATGCACTCCTAGTTTACAAGACATTAGAATGAAGCTAGAGGTTAATTCAAACTGAATGAGAACAACAAAGCTTCTGCTACTGAGCCCTGTGAGAAATGCAAGTAATGAGAGAGCATGCAGTGTTTTCACTCTTTGACCCTTTTCTACACTGTGTAGAAAGAGGTATAGGAGCAGAACTATATCCACTCCAATCTTTCCACCGCATGTCTCACATTCTCATGATTATTTTTCTTTTCCTCACCACTCCATTTCTGTATAAAGCTTTTCCTCAATCCTTTCCAATCACACAGTAGTTTTTATCTGTTTTCTGAATGGTCTTTTTGTTTCATTTTGCCAAGGTTATTAATATCTTTACATGTAACACATACTAGACCAATGAACTGAAACATGACTTTAAACTTGTATCCTAAACTATTTTGTGGAGATTTAGGTGTGTTTTTAAATCACTTTAATAATAACTGGAAACTCTTGTGTTACTTCCTTTATAGCCATTCCTGCTGGCTGGTAAGTGTTTAATTCTGGCTGCACTGACATTCTCAAAAATGCCTAATGCAACTGGCACATACAGAATTCAATGTGCAAAAGATTAATTTAACTGCTACAAATTGGCACAAAGTTTGTCAGTTCTGGGATATCACAATGCCTGCCTTTAAATAGTTTCAGACCTGATAGGAGAGAAAATCATTGACAGGACAAGTAAATGACCCAGGCATAAAATGCTATTGTGCGACTTGACACTGACACTCCGCCACCATTTCAATTGAGACAGCGGAGGTTTTACAAACAAACAGGAATAGCCAAGCTCAAAGTGTGACATTTCAATTCATTCACAGAAATCATTATCCATGGATAGTTATGTAACACAGAATCATGTGTGCTCATAGCCTGAGAAACAGTCTTATTTTCTAACACACACTATGAATGCAAGCTGTGAGCCCTGTGCAGTTCCAGCTGACTTGTTCTGCAAAATAATCTTAATATCTTTGTTCATATGCAGCAATGAAATAAGAAAAGATAGAATTTTCCACTTGGCTGCTTATTCGCTACACTTCTAGCGCTGATGCTGCAACTGACATTCAGTGAATTCACAGAACAACTGCATGCTTGTTAGACTAATTCCTTCTCACTTTTAATTTGATTATTAATAATTCATCCATATTTAGGTTTAATTTGAATTTATTGGTCATTTACAGAGAGATGTCACACATTCTTTCATAGGTTACACGCTGTGATTTGCATTCTCTTATTTTAATGTCATCTATTCATAACAATGTTAATCAATTTGTTGAATTTAGCTGCAAAACTTATTTTGTCTCTTTATTATATTCCATGCCAGTCTGCTTTTGAATATTTCCAGAAGAAGTTTGTTGTCTGCTTTCAGTTCTCCCTGGTTTTAGTGTTTTAATTTCAACCTCTTTCATTCAGTGTTACACTGATTAGACAGAAAATATTGTCTGATAGTTAATCCACTGCCTAAAAGTCTCTGAGTCATTAGGCACAAGCCTGTTTATTAAAGAGCATTTTATACATGTTCCATAGTTAACTACTGGTCATTGAAGCACCTTGATGAGAGAACCTGGATGGTGTTGTGGGTCAGTATGAAACGTTTTGCCTCAAGGACGTGAGATTAACTCCAGCCCCATTGATCAAATTTGAAAGTTTTTATTTTTCTTTTCACTGTAGGAGTCTGATGTGAATAATGTAGAATTGGGAACACTGACCTTGTTGACGTTGATGAACATTAACAATTATCCTTCCCTACACTTCTGAAAAAGGATCCATTATCTAAATCTTTTCAACCTGCATTCATTTCTTTGAAACTGGAAAAATAGCTGACTCACCGTATTGATAATCCTATTGGGTGTTATTATGTGGCTCCTGTAACATTAATGTTAGGCCTATCTAGCTTAGAATGAGGATGGACGACTATGGTCATAAGCAATTTTCAGTTCCTAGCCCTCACTTTGCCGTTAAAATTTTACTCATATGCTACTATCTTTTCTTGTTGTCATTTTTGAGTTTTGATGGATATTTTGAAAGAGCACTTAAAGTGCTTTAGTTTCATTGCTGGTCAAACCTAAAATTGAAATGCTTGCATTCTGTTGATATGAAAATGTGTTGCTGGAAAAGCGCAGCAGGTCAGGCAGCATCCAAGGAGCTGGAGAATCGACGTCTCGGGCATGAGCCCTTCTTCAGGAATGAGGAAAGTGTGCCAAGCAGGCTAAGATAAAAGGTAGGGAGGAGGGACTTGGGGAGAGGCGTTGGAAATGCGATAGGTGGAAGGAGGTCAAGGTGAGGGTGATAGACCGGAATGGGGGTGGGGGGCGGAGAGGTCAGGAAGAAGATTGCAGGTTAGGAAGGCGGTGCTGAGTTCGAGGGATTTGACTGAGACAAGGTGGGGGGAGGGGAAATGAGGAAACTGGAGAAATCTGAGTTCATCCCTTGTGGTTGGAGGGTTCCTAGGCGGAAAGTTCCAACCATAAAGGATGAATTCGGAAAGTTGGGGCACAGTCCCTGTGCAGGTACCGAAGTGGACTATTCAATGTAGCCGACAGAGAGTCAAGCGTAACAGGTGGGTGCATGTGCGGGTTGATAAGATTTGTCAGATTTGGACCCTGTCAGGTTGGTGGGGGAGCCTGATGGTAAGGATTAATCAATTCAGGTGTTGGGGATTCCTGAGTCAGGTGTCAGGGGCTCAGTCAGGGTCTTGGGGAATTGAGAGTCCAATCAATGTGAGTGTTGGAAAGGTTATTTTGGTACTTTCCAGGAATTAGACTCAGATTGTACTAACATCTACTGGATAAGTATCCAGGTAAGTGGGTTGGCAGTGATAAGGTAAGTGAGAGCAGGAAATTTGTTCATCAAACATTTCTGGGCATTTCCCACTGAGTGATTAATTCCAGGTTTTTGCACGATCCTGACATATCTTGGATTACACATCTGGTATTGATGATCTGGAGTTGGGAAGATATCGGCCACGTTTAATTGATTTTTCACTTAGACATTAAACTTATCTTTTTAACTATTTTTGTTTAAAAGTTGACAAGTTTTAGGAGTTAAGCTGCAATGTATAAGGATGGAATAAACACGATACCATTACATCATTCAAAGATTCGTAAAACAATCAATTCTAAGCTTACAAAAATAAGTATGCAGCCTGAATAATCCAGAGATGACATGTTGAATGATTTTTAAGTCTGTGTTATTAACTTCCCACTCTCCTATGCCATATAAGCTAACTTGGAAACAGCAGTTGAAAAAGGAATGAGATCTCCAGGTGCAGCTTCTGCACAGGGATAAAGTTCACCTGCGAGTCACTGTGACACTTGTATGAGCTACAGATATTTCGAGACAGTGGTAACATTACGGATTCCATGTGATTTGACTAAGAATCAATTATGAAACTCAAAGTATATGAGTAAAATATAATGAGGGTGACACTGCCTATCACTGAACCTGGGATCTCCAATTGTTGGCTTTGCCAGTAACATCCACATCCCATAAACATATTTCAAAAGAACTAGCCTGGGGAAACTATGTCAATGATTAGCAGCAGGACCCTACTCCTGGAGATTCCCATTCCATGGGAGCCATTTAGTTGTTGTACTTCCCCACGAAGGAATCAACTTTGTCTCCAAGTGTCCTGGGCAGTCCAAGGCTGGCAATGCGATTGGGAGTAGTGGCTGCTGCTGGCAATTCACTTGGGTCTTACCAGGGTCTCACGATAAAGGTGAGTGATAGTGGAATGGAGTTGGGGGTGCAGTGGTAATGTGACTGGACTGGTAATCTAGAGCCATAGGCAAACGTTATGGTAATGTTGGATGAAATCCTACTATATCAGATAGTGAAATCTGAATTCACCAAAAGAATCTGGGAAAACTGATGAAAATCAATAGTTATAAAATCCACCTAGTTCACAAATGTTTTTCATGAAAGGTATTATGCCACCTCTAGCTGATTTAGCCAGCACATGACCCCAGATTTGCAATAATATGATTGATTCTTAACTGCACTCTAAAATGGCTGAGCAAGCCATTCAGTTAAATCAAACTGCTACAAAGTCTGTCACCTCAGGGTAGTGTCCCAAACCTAAATGATTTTCCCTGCATCATAAAATCTGAAGTGGGATTTTCGCTGATTGTGCAATATTCACCACCACTTACAACTGCTCAGATAGTGAAGTAGTCCATGTCCTAATGCAGCAAGAAACTGAAAATATCTGGGTTCGGACTGACAAATAGCAAGTAACATCTGTCACACAAGTGCTAGGAAATGATCATCTTCAACAAGTGAGAATCTAACCATTTCCCCTTGACATTCAATCTCATTACCATCACTGAATACCGCTTTATCAGCTTCCTGGGGGTTACCAATTACCAGAACTGAACTGGAGCAGACATATAAATACTGTGGTTTGTGCAGATCAGAGTTTGAGAATTCTGAGCAATCCACCTTCTGTCTCTGCAACTCTTGCCCACTAACTGCAAGGTACAAATTAGGAGTGTGATGGAATATTCCGCACTTACCTGGATCAGTGCAGCTCCAACAATACTCGAGAGGCATGATCTCAAATAAGATAAAACAGCTGACTTGATTGGCATTCCATCTCACAACTTCAACTTCCTTCACTTCACCCCCGATACAGAATGGCAGCAATGTGCACCATCTATGAGATTCACCATAGTAACTCACCAAGGCCTCTGCAACAGCATTTTCCAAATCTATGATCTCTACCATCTTCAATGACAAGGACAGATAATACATTAGGTAGTCCCATTTCTTCCAAGTTCCTCTCCAAGCCACTCACCATCCTGGCTTGAAAATATGTTGCTCTTCCTTCACAATCACTTGATTAACATCCTAGAAGTCTCTCCTTGACAAGTGAGGCTGCCCTGCACCCTAAGGATTACAGTGGTTCAAGAAGATGGGTCACCACCACCTTCTCCAGGAGATACACAATCAACGCTGGTCTGGCCAGTAATGCCATGAACTTATTGAAAAGAAAAACCTGTCATGGTGAGAGGGTTACTGGTAAGGGAATGGTGGGGGAGGGAGGGGGGCGGGGCGGAGGCCTGGAGTTGGGGTTAGAGTGGGTGTGGCTGTCAGTAGGATTCTTTCTCTTCCTGATGTATCTTGATCAGCTGTAGACTGTCTTTGAATAAGCAATAAGAAGCCCAAAGCAAGTCCAATAGGGAATCAATTGTCCACTTAAAAAAGGCCTAAATTGATATTTTGATAGGGATACCTCAAAGTTTTTCTGCAACTCTTGCCCACTTTTAGATTTGATTAAAAAAAATCAGCATGTTGGAAGGTGAACTCTCCTGTCAGATCAAGACGCTGAATTCACCAGGGCTTGGTGGTGGGAAATTAATTTCTGTCCTATTTTTCTTGCATTTTCTTTGTGCACTCTTACTATCCACTCTGATTTACTGCTTGACATTGTATTGCCTGAAAACTTTTTATGAGAGAGAATGAGAAATGGAGGCAATAGACTTAGTCCAGTGGCTGGTACAGTTACAGCTGCTGTTAGTGCTTGATTAATTTAGAAATGTCTTTAGTGGCATATGTCCCGTGGTATGAAATTAGACAAAAATATTCCAAATATAAATCAAAACGTGCTAAACCACGGAACAAAATATGGACTAAAGTATGGATTCTGTGTTCTGAAAGTGCTAACAAATGAAGAGAAATAATTTACTTTTTTGCAAAAATTCCCTTGACAATTACATTGCCTATGACTTAATCAAAGGTATTCAGCCTTGTATAAAACGTTCTGTGTTGGTTGATTCTTGACTAAGAGAGATTGCTATGAAAGGGTGTATCCAAGATTTTACAATGCTTCTGTGCAGTTTTATGTATCAAAGTAATGGCTTCCGGATGCAAATTCTTCCATGTACAGTATATCATTTACTGTAATTATATACATTTTGAACAAGTTCCAGTTGAATACAGGCATTATTTTGAGGAGGAACAATAACAGGAGAATGCAGAGCTGCTATTAGCAGCAATACACATTTGAAACATGCCAATTCATGCTTCCTGTGCTGCTTTGGAATTGCAATGATCAATGCATCAGTGTAAATGGAGAATCACAGTGTTAGTATATTTCAAATAGCTAAAATTTGAGAGCGTCATGCCAGACTTCAGAAATAGCTCAACAAAATCTGTGTTTAACACTGGCATTTCCAATACTGCCTTAATGCTAATCTACTCAGTCAACTGTGTAACTACCTGTACTGATATAGTCAGCAAATGCATGGAGGTTAGAGTAAGTGGCATTCTGCATGCTGTGATCACACTTTCTTAAACCATATCATTACCTTTCAGTCAAGCTGCTTCCAAAATTATACTGTTTTGCCAAGCTGATAAAAAAGATTTATGCCTACATTCTGCTTCCAATCATGTCAATATACTATCCCCAATTCCACCAATGTTTATTTTCTGCGAAGTCTTTGATTTGGCACTTTATCCTTCTGGAAATATAGGTACAGTGTATTCACCAGTTTCCTTCAGAAAATGTTACTTCCTTAAAGAACTCCAGTAGTTTAGTTAAATATGATTTCCGTTCCACAAAACCATGTTCCTGTCGCCTGATTATCTTGAACTTGTACAAGTGCCCTGCTATAACTTGTTTAATAATAGCTGCTAACATTTTCCTAAAGACAGATGTTGAATTAACTGGCCTGCAGTTTCCTGCTTTCTGTCTCCTTCCTTTTTGAATAGGTAAGTTACATTTCAATCTCATGAGACCTTCTCTGAATCAAGGGAGTTTTGAAAAATTAAAACCGGAATCGCTATCTCACTAGCCACCTTTTTTTAGACCCACAGGATCAGTGCACATGTTAGCCTGTAACTGCTACAATTTGTTCTCTGGTGATTATGTAATTTTCGTGAGTTCCTCCCTCCTTCCAAACCTTAATATATCGCTACTTCTGGGATCTTCCTTGTTATCTTGTATAATGAAGACTGATGTAAATACTGTTTCAATGCATCCACTAGCTCCTTATTTTTCAGTATTATGCCTCCAAACTTACTTTTTATAGGCCTGATACTCACATTTTAAAATAGTTATGGAAATTCATGTATTTATTTTAATATTTCAAGCTGGTTTTCTCTCATAATATTCCCCTCCTTATTCTTTTTCATTTATTCTTGGATGTTCTTTGTATTCTGTGCAGTCTTCTGAGCTGAAAATTGCCTTTGCAAAATTATACACTTTTTGTTTCGCTTTTATACAATCTTCACACTTTCTAGCTAACCATGGACAGTGGGTCTGTCTCTTGGATTTTTTTCTTACTCTTTGGAATATATTTATTCCGTGTATTGTGAAATATCTCCTTAAACCTTTGCCATTGCATTTCTATCGATCTTTCCATTAACCTAATTTGCTAGCTTGGTTTTTATGTCTTTACAATTGTCTTCTCAAAATGTTAAAGAAGTCTCAGCCATATCCTTTTCTTCATCAAACTGAATTAAATCATGTCGTTGTCACTTCCATCTTAAGGTGCCTTGACTGTGAGATCATTAATTAATTTTATCTCACTGCATAATACTGATTCTAAAACAGCCTGCTCTCTGGTAAGCTCTAAACTTACTGTTAGATGAAATAATTCTTTATGTTTCTCATTCTCTGATTACCCCTTTTCCTTTCTACCATTTTAGAGTTAGGGAGTTCTGGAAGATCAAAACCAATGCTTTCACTATCTTTCTAGAAACCTATTTAGAATAAGAAACTAGCACGTAGGCCTAGCAGCACAAGAGGTGTGACCACTTTCAGTGCACTAATTTCGACTGTAATATTTCATTACTGATACTGAATTCTTTAAATTTCTCATTCTCTGATGACCCTTTTTCCTCTTTTTCTGGAATGTTTTAATGTTACATCTGAAAGGAGTGCAGAAATTTAGAGCAACACCAGACCATTCTAGATGGTAGTTATTGTAGGTTTGGTAAGTGTTCTACAAGGAGCCTTGGCGTATTTCTACAGTACATCTCACAGAGTGTACGCACTGCTGTTACTTAGTGTCAATGGTGGAGGATGGTATGTGAATGTTTACGGTTGTAGTGCCAATTGAGCAGGCTGCTTTGTCTTGGATAGTGTCAGACTTCTTGAATGTTATTTGAGTTGCACCCACTCAGCCATGTTGGGTGGCACAGTGGTTAGCACTGCTGCCTCACAGTGCCAGAGACCCAGGTTCAATTCCTGCCTCAGGTGACTGACTGTGTGGAGTTTGCACACTCTCCCTGTGTCTGCGTGGGTTTCCTCCGGGTGCTCCGGTTTCCTCCCACAGTCCAAAAATGTGCAGGTTAGGTGAATTGGCCATTCTAAATTGCCCGATAAATGTAGGGGAATGGGTCTGGGTGGGTTGCACTTCGGCGGGTCGGTGTGGACTTGTTGGGCCGAAGGGCCTGTTTCCACACTGTAAGTTATCGAATCTAACCTTTGTGTTATAGTTGGTGGACAGGCTTTGTGGTGTCAGAAGATGAGTTATTCACTACAGAATTCTTAGTCTGTGATCTGGAGAAGCAATTTCCTCACAGAATTTACAATCGTTACCTGCGGAAATCATTTGAATTCTTTTCTGACATGTAGGCAGATTTCTCATTAACTATAATTTTGTGATTAATCCTTTTTGTCTAATGGAAGCAACACTGAGTAAATGTTGCACACAGCAGGCTGTTTACCAGAGAATGGGGAAAGGCTTAAACCTTCTCTGTTCCTCACTGAAATATAATAACCATTATCATCCATTTTCTCTCACTTACAACTTTTATAATGTTTTTCTTGTTCTTAAAAGAGCAAATAATTGTTGGGCAAACTCAGCATAATCTGTGGAGAGAGAAACAAAATCCAACTTTTCTTAGTCTGATACGATCTTCTTTGAAACCCCAGTTTCTCCAAAAATGTCTCTTTTTCTTTCAAATCTCCAGAATCCACAGAACTTTGCATGTAATTGTTTGCACTTTAATAGAACATAAAGCATTTAGCTGTAACTAGGAAATCTAATGAAATCACTTGCAAATGGTGATATATTCGGCATTGTATAGACCTTGATGGGATTAATCATTGTACTGTTATAGTTGTTGCAGATTAAGCCTTAAAGCTTATTCAATTGATATGGCATTTTAATTAGGATTTAATCAGGAATTGATGACCTTTTCTGATATAAAGAACTCTTGGGACTGAATGTTTGCTCTAAAAGGGATGCAAATATTCAGGCAAGTGAGAGAATGTCTGGACGCTACACCAGTAGTCAGCAGCCAGTAGTCAGAGGAGGTTAATCAGTGGCCTACTGAGGCCAATGAACAGAGCCTGGCTGGAATTTTCCAGTTGTCCTATGGGTCCAGATCTCACTGGAAAGAGAGCGTCTGTCTAGCTATAGATCAGGGGCAGCACCCCAGGCAGTCTCCCCATCTGTCTGGCCACAGCTGAAGAGGCAGGCTGCCCTGTGGAGGGATTCTGCCTCCACATGGGTAACCTTGGAGCTGTCAGACCACTTTTGAATCTAAAGTTATTGAGCAGGCATCTCAAGAGGAGGAGCCCTCTAACAGAAGGCATCAGTCCTTCCCCCTCCTGCTGGCCTTCCAGCTTCGAGAGCCCATCCAATGTCTTGAAATGAATGGTGAGCATGGCCTCTGCTCACTAAGTGGCCAGTTCAGAAGTAATTGCTGTCAAGTAATTCCAGCCTAACACTATTTCAGCCTAACACCGGGTACCTGATCTGAAGCTGTGCCCCTGATAGCAACATGGAAGCAGCCTGTTGTAACTTAGTCAATAATACATGAGTTAATACAGCAAGCTGCAAACACAGACTTCGGTAAGGTTGTAAATTGTTTAAAATACTCCAGGGAATGCAATGGATTTCTCACAAAAATGAACACCACTGTCAGAATTTTAACAGCTTGGGTTCTTTTAAATGGTGCTACATCTGCAAACTGTTGCCTATCTCCGTTTTCTTTCCCACCCTGCTCAATAGAATAACATCCTTGTTCAATCCCAGGTTTTATTGACATTGTCCAAATGTTGCTCCTGTGAAGGAACAACAGTTGTTGAGGTGTTGATTCTGGCCATCTGCTCTTGTTGACATGTCAGCACCTTCATATCAATTAAGTCTGACCACTCCAATAGATCTATCATTGAATAAGGAACATATTTAGTAAGTTTTGTATCAACATTTGTCATATTCACCAGAAAACATGTTATTTAAATCATTAAAACAATATCACCAAGCTTTGTTTTATTTTAATGTACTTCAATCTTAACACGGTGAAAAATGTAATGCCTACTTTTAAAAATTCATTTTTACATTTCTTATATTTTCTGGCCAGGGAGTGACAACTGTACAATGGTTGAATGATTTCCATTAATCTATATCTGCATCATTCCAGGAACTTCTCAAAAACATATCTGTGTATTTATTACTGCTCGGATGAAATAAGATTTCAGAGCTTGAGTCTGATTCACAATTTTGCTCTCAAAACCTGTAAAGGATTCTCAGTTTGATTAGTTGTAAAGTTCACAGTAGCAGAGCAGTTTCACAGATGGGCAAAGCATTAGTACATTGTATTGTTTATATAACTTTCATAGCATATTGATTCAAGAAACCATTTTGGGACAGTGATTAGTCTTGCCATTTTCCATATTTCTGGAACCTAATAATTAGACAAAATCTTAAGGTGCTAGTTTTCAGACAAATCTTAACAGTTTTCAGCCTTAAAATTGATTTCCATCCATAATTAGGACCTCTTAAATTGCCTCCGAGGCCAGTATGATTTTTTAAAAATATAGGGACCAAGTCTGTACTTCGTACTTCAGGTGTGGTCTCAGTTATGACAAGACTTCCCTCTTTTCAACTAGCAAACCCCAAGCAATAAAGGCCAAAATCTAATTTGCTGTCTCCCAGAGTGAACAGAACCCCTGACACTCCTGTTCTTGTCCCTGATTAGACCCAGATTAATAGCCCTAATCAGGAAACTCGTACTTTGTGACGTCCACCTCGCTGACCTCATTCCAATCTCTACATTTTCTTAGTTACTTGCTGCACCTGCATGCTAATGTTTTGAGTTTCAAACACAAGAAACCCAGATCCTACTGTGCCTTTTTGGAATCTCTCTCCATGTATTTACATTGAGTTCCATCTGCCAAGTTTTTGCCTACTCACTTAACCTATCAATGTTGTCTTGCCTACGTCTTCATCACAACACGCCCTCTCACCTATTTTTGCATTATCCACAAATTTGGAATCATTACACTCTGTCCCCTCCTCCAAGTCATTATCTAAATAGTAAATAATTGAGACCTTCAGCCTGATCCTTGTGGCATTCCACTAGTTATGTCTTTCCAATCTGAAAAAAGCACATTTAATCTGAATTGTCTGCATCTCTGTCATCCTTCCTTTGCAAAGCCTCAATCAATGCAAATATATTACTCTCAAAATGATGAGCTCCCTTCTTGTACAATAGCCTTTTATGTGGCACCTTGCTGAATGCGTTCTGGAACTCCAAGTAGAGGACATCTATCAGTTTCCCTTCATCAACTCTGCTCATTATACCCTCAAAAACCTCAAGTAAATTTGTGAGACATGACTTCTTTTATGAAAAACCGTGCTGACTATGTTTGATAATGTTAAGCTTCTCGAAATGTCCTGCTATTTCTTCCCTAATAATGGACTCTAGCATTTTCCAAAAGCGGATGTTTGACTTAACTGGTTTATAGTCAAGAGTGTGGAGCTGGAAAAGCACAGCAAGTCAGGCAGCATCCAAGGAGCAGGCGAATCGACGTTTCGAGTAAGAGCCCTTCATTCCTGATGAAGGCTTTAAGCCCGAAACGTCGATTCTCCTGCTCCTCGGTTGCTGCCTGACCTGCTGTGCTTTTCCAGCACCCCATTCTCAACTCTGATCTCCAGCATCTGCAATCCTCAATCCTTAACTGGTTTATACTTTCCTCCTTTCTGTCTCCCTTCTTTCTGGAACAAGGATATCACTTTAGTGCTTTTTCAATCGGCTAGAACCCTCCCAGAAAGTTGTGAGTTCTGGAATATTTTGACTAATTACCACACTATATCTGCAGCCATTTCCTTTAATACCCTTGAATGTAGGTAATCAAGTCCTGGCAACCTATCTGCCTTCCATTCCATTAGTTGGTGAACTACTTTGTCTCTCATGATGATACTCCTCCAGATCTATCTTCCCATTAGAGCTTTACTTATGATAAATTTAGGATGTCAACAAAGTCCTCCACAATTAATCTATGTCTCCTGTGCCATGGAATACGATTGTGTAAAGAAATTAAAGCATAAAGGCCATGGTTGAAATAAAATAATTGGTCACCAGTTCACATGTGACAATGAAAACAGAAGTTCCTCTTAATGTTGGCTGTTGTGTTGCTTGATCCCTTCAGTTAGCGTTGTCTTCCTTTTACCTCAGATGACAGTGCCTCTGCAGCCAGCAGCATGGAGATGACGGATCGAATCGCCTCTCTGGAGCAGCGTGTACAGATGCAGGAGGATGAGATTCAGCTGCTCAAGTCAGCACTGGCTGATGTAGTCCGACGTTTGAATGTTTCTGAAGAGCAACAGGCCATGCTGAATAGGAAGGGACCTACCAAAGGTAACTAAGAAACAGAGAATAAAATGGTGCATATTTATTGCAAAGGTAAACATGTATCAGGAGCAATCATTGCACTTCATACATGCTGACTAATTCTGAAAAATAATGTTTATCATATGAACACATCATATAATCTAGAAGTTATGGTACATTTACCCTTGAATTAGCCTTTGGGCATTTGTCTATCTTGCAGTTGTTTAACAGCTAACAAGGGAAAGGGACATATTTGTTTGACTGATGATTCTGGTGTCTGTTGGGGGAGTGGCTGTTGTGCAAAGGGGTGGGTGTGAACGTTGCATTTATTTCCATGGCGAGGCTCTCTGTCACTGTTAGTTTTGGAAAGGAGGGAACTGGTGGGGACTGATTGGGGTAACACAATGTTCATGCTCATGCAGAGGAATGCCTTGATCAGGTTTTGCAATGTACAAACAGTGACCCAAGAAAGAGGAATTTAGGACAGCTTACCAAAAGAATTGGTTAAAGAGATGGAAACTTGAGGTATTTCGAAGGAGGAGAGTGGAACCTATGGACAAAGGACTCAGGCAAATGAAGGTACGTAGGAGGGTTCACAAGAGACGGTCAAAAAGGTAGGTCTTGGGAAAGAGATGAGGTTTGAGAAGTTGGCAAGAGTGTTTGGTAATGTTGTGGGGGATTGAAAGACAATTGCAGGCTGAGGATTTTAAATTTGAAGCACAAGGTGCCAGAAGGCCAAGGTTAAGTCTAACCATGAAATAATTATTTCCTCCCCTAATTACTCTCTTTCTTTCTTTCTTTCTTCCTCCAATGATATTTCTTTTTTGGAATTTGGGTTCAGATGTGCTGGTCACTGTCTATTGTTTAGCATAACGTTGCCTTTACTTGCATGTGAGCCTCGATTCTGAGAATTTATAGGCTGCTTAACTACATTGGGCATCGTAACCTAGCCCAATCCTATCCTCAGACACCATCCGAACATGTGCTCTTCCAGAAGGAGCCACTGGGTGTCATTCAGGAACGGAACTTTTTGCTGAGCTTCCCCTCCCGAGGTCAGGTGCATTGACTCGTTTCCGATTGTGATGAGTCCCAGAGGAACCTGCTAAAGGAATGAGCGGGCACTCAATGGACATTGCCATTCACCCCATAAGAAAGCAGAATGATGTATTTAAACAGCTGTAGAGCAAATTTAGTAAAGATGACATTAGTGGAATTTCATGCCACAGTATAGATCCTTTTATTATGAAGGAGTGTTGTTGACAGCTGATGTCTAGTTTTTCCTAATGTTGCCAGCTCTCTCTCTGGAATTCAGATGACAATATGTCTTATATATTTGTGGTTCCCAAGCCTCAAGCATAATTATGTGGAACTTGTTCTTCTGTACTGAGATCAGGAAACAGCAACATCTGAGCAAATAATTGCATTTCTTATGGTACTAAACCATTGAAATGGCATACAGTCATAAGCAAATTATTAATAAAGCTTTATAATTGGAAAAGCTTCAGGGTCACGTGAGTTATTAGCTGAGTTAATAGAGGATTGAAGTGTAACAGGTCTCACTAACTGCATGGGGTCCACCTGTTTAGCTGAACACCGAAGGGGATTGGTTTGCTCAGTTAGCTGGTTACAGAATGGTGCCAACAACCTGGTTCAGTTTCTACACTGGCTGAGGTTACTGTTTTAACCTATCCCCTTATATGAGGTGAGTTTATCCACAGTTAAGCTACCACCAGTCAGCTTTCTCTCCTGTGAGAGTGCAGCTCTACAGTTTGGTAGGACTATGGCAACTTTACCTTTGACAAATTGTACAGTTTTATTTACAATGTTTCACACTGGCATATTCCCATTTGCTAATTATTGCTTAATAATTACATTGTTAAGACCAGTAATTTACTGTAGTTAACATCTGAACATTCGCATAAGATTCAGGTTTTGAATCGGAGAGTAAATAATTTGGCTCATGCAAATCTGAATTTCAGTTTGAATGAATTTGATGCACAAACACTGAAGAATCTACCTAACAGGCAATAAGTAACTCATACATGACCATCTGATACTCTAATTCATACAAAGACAATTAAATACTCAGTATATATAGGTACTCAAGTACATTAAATTATTTGACAGTTAAATATTCAAATACATATTGATACCCATGACCACAAGATTGAAGGTTTGTTTTACCACCAGAATCACAAAACATTTAGAGACTCAAACAGATACAAGTTCTAACAGACCAAAGTCCTCAGATGTAAATCAGTACAAAATTACCAGAGACTCACATCTGTCCAGGTTCTAGACTACCAAGAAAAATGGCTTTCTGATATGTGAGCACCAAAAATAGTTAAAAACAAAGAAATTAATTCATCAGGACAAGGCTGAACCTTATGATTGAATATTTATTACACTGGCCAAATATAAATTCTGAAACTCTGCTTTCTTAAAAATACATTTGGGCAAGCTTCATTTTGCGTTCAGTAATAAGAAATGAATTTTACTTTTAATACCATAGTGAAGTTTCCGAAATACAGTTGGATTCATTAATGAAGTCTATATATTTATCTTTCTCTTCCAAATTTTAGGATGCTGTGTACAACCAAACTCCCTGGTTAAATCAGTACTACTGATGAAATGATGGATATTGCTGGGAGCTGTGGATATTTAATAACACATGTTGCATCTCCATATCTTGCTCCAGATTTGTGATGATACTAGCAACTCCACTTTGGCAGACAGCAATACATTTTAGGCTTTGTGAGGAAAAAAAAGACTCTTCATGTTAGTATGCTACAATGACGCAGAATTGTTTTCAAGAAATATTGAATGCTCTTCAATGCATTCTCAATAATCTTGCCACTATTAATTAAGGATAAAATGAAGTTCAACCTACATTTGCAAATGTCTGGAAACAAGTTAAAATTTAATGCACACATATTTTGAACAATATGGTGAGGTCCAAAGCAAAATTCATTTGAAGTTAATATAAAACAAAGAATTGTGGATGCTGGAGATCTGAAACAACAACAGAAATTGCTGGAGAAACTCAGCAGTTCTGGCTGCAGGGTAGAAAACAGAGTTAATGTTTCGAGGTTGGTGACTCATCATCAGAGCTTCATCGTTTGAAGCTAACCGGTTGAAACTGCTTTGGAATGGCAATCCTTATGACCAGAACCACAAACACACTCTAAGTACCATTTAAACTGGAGGTGAAAATGTCTTTAAACAACTGTGGCTTGCATTTATATAGTGCCGTTGTAAAACATCCCAGCAGCCAAAGTAATACATACACAGTTGAATTCAAGTTATTGTAGAGCATCCCTAATAGCTTAGGAAATAAAATACAGTGGTTTAGGATCCATTTCATATTATCTAATTGGAAAGGTGTGTTATATTTCATCTGGCTGTTCAATTTCTTTGTTTAAAGCTTGAATAACCTATCTTTAATATTTTATTTGGTCTAGTGATAGTTTCAAAGCTAAAATATACTATCTTACTTCAAAGATTGGTACCAACAACCTGCAGGTCGTTAATGATATATTATCCAGAATTCACCTCACTCTACGATGAAGAATTTTCTTTGTGCTGGAGTATCTTTGGGAGTGAGCCAAGGCAGGAACTCTTGAGAAGATTAGAAAAGTTCTATTTTCTTTTGTAAGGTGCAATTTTTGTATAAACTAGTTTTCAACAACTATTAGTAATTGTGTGAAATGTTCTCAGAATCTCAGATTTCAGTTGCATTGAAGTTATGACTCTTGAATATTTTGCACTGCCTAAAACTGATAGTTAAAATGTCCGATTACAGTTATATTGTTAAAAATGTCTGATATACAGGTTATTAGAATTTCCCTTTTCCTATTAAATTGGAGATCAGTTCGTTCATTATTGAGGTTTCAAATGACACCACACAGAAACATAATACCGGGATCATACTACTTCTGTGAATATTTAAAATTTCCTTTTCCTACCTACTCTATTTTACTGCTAATTATTTTATCTTTTGTTTATATCATACTGTTAAGCCTTTCTTTCTGCTTTCTGTTAATGTTTCAGTCTTATTTATATTTTATTTTCCTCTCTTGTCTGTTCTTCTTTGCCAAATTCTCCTCTTTATGGATCTTTAGATCAGGCAGCATCTAAACGATTGGAGGCAGATAAACAGGGCAGTGCTAACAAAGCAGGTAAGTGTTTGAGTTCCCTTCCACTTATAGAAGCTCCCCATAAAATAAGATGTGATTTGCAAACATGTGGAAGCTTTTGACAACTGACACTGTGCCTTTGTTTGAGTTATCATTCTAGCTTGTCATGTCCATTGTTAGTAAATGATGATGGATTGAATGTGAGGGCATTTGTTTCAGAAATAGCGTCACTAATTTCAAGAAACCTTCACAAATCTCCCAGGAATAACTTTTATTTAAACCCAGCAATATCAGTTTATTCTCTTGCTCTCTGCATTGTATTTTCCTCTCACCTGATCCATATGTTATCTCAGGATTGAGAGTGCAAGTGGATATTGCTTCCTCTGAACTCCAAGACCATCTGCTAGAAACTGGTAGAAAAGCACAGGAAATTGTTGTCTTCTAGTTTTCCTTGCTAAAATTGGGGCAGTGCCAAGCAGAGATATGGTAACTACTCAGTCAGCCTGACTGATTCAGAAACTCTCAGTGTAGTGAGCATTTGGAAATTCTCACTGTCAATTTCATCTGCACAAGGGATTAAGATAATGAACTTGCATGAATATGTATTTGTCAAAAACAGGCTCATGTCATTGTTGCACCCAGACCGAAAATTAGGTCCCCTAGTTTGTTGCAATTACAGATGGGATACCCCAAACTATTAAGCTCCTAGGTGAGGAGGGATGAACTGACTCCTCTTCCTTTGTCACCCATCCCCTTGGCTGGTTGCAGCAAGGTTAATTTTAAAAGTTATCCCTTTCCCTTTGGATATTGTTTCCACAGACCAAATTAACTTAGCTTTTGAAAGGGCCAATTTAACCAGACATTCTTGAATGAACAAAGAATGAGTCTTATAACATACATACACACACACACACACACACACACACACACACACACATATCTAATTGAACATATGCAAGGTAACATAGATATATGATTTGGAGATGCTGGTGTTGGATTGGGGTGTAAAAAGTTAAAACTCACACAACACCAGGTTATAGTCCAACAGGTTTATTTGGAAGCACTAGTTTTCAGAGTGCTGCTCCTTCAGGTGATTGTGAAGTATAAGATCGGAAGACAGAATTTATAGCAAATGTTTACAGTGTGATATTACTGAAATTATATATATAAATATCTATATAATTTCAGTTACATCACACTGTAAGCTTTTGCTACAAATTCTGCGTCTTACGATCTTATACTTCACAACCACCTGATGAAGGAGCAGCGCTCCGAAAGCTAGTGCTTCCAAGTAAACCTGTTGGACTATAACCTGGTGTCGTGTGATTTTTAACATAGATATATGGATCAGCCTCTGAATTGTTCATGAAGAGTAGACAGTTGAACAACATGGCCATTGCAGAGGAGGTTACTGGTGGGGTTGATTTTGACTGGTGAACAGTTGGTTTCGCAATCCTCAGTTTTGCAAATTAGTTGAGATTCTGTAGTTCTGATTACTTTCAACCGTGATTGAATTCCAGCATTCAGGGTGAGAGAGAGTCCTTTTCTCAGGCTGCTAGCGGCTTGACGTCTAACACTCCGAGACAGGAAAGATCTTTACCTGCATCATGGGTAACTAGGAGGTAGTTATCGTCTGTGACTTTCACAGCACACTAATTAATGCCTGAAGAAAGCTGACACACATGAGAACTTTCAATCCCACTAATGCACTCTAATAGAATTGAAACATGCATTTTAACCCCTGCTCGTGTTATTTTCACTTTGAAGATAATGGGTCTTTAGTTTGAGGCATCATTCAAAGCAGGTGGCTTACTATTGAATAGTGGTCATCTTCTCCTCAATATCTTCATAAACACCACAGCAGTCTGATTTGATTTATGTCTTCCACCTTTTATGAAGTGTTCTTGTTTAAGGTTGTTTTTATAACTGTAAGTGTGAAGTTTTGTGGGTCTCTCCCTCTCTCTCTCTCCAGAGAACCACTTGATTTATATCCGCAGCTAGTCTTTTGGTTGTATCAGCCCCTTTTTCTCAAAGAACATATTTTGGAATTACAATTTTAAAATGTCCATGATACTTTGGGATGTTGTTATAAAGCCATACGCATAAAAGACTAACGTACACTTATACAACGGCTTTGACATCCACAGGACAGTCAAAGAGCATTAAAGCAAATTAATTCTCAATATCATGTTTTTGGTTTTGTATGGATTTTGATGTTAGATTGTGCATGAAATTAAATACATTGTTTATATCATTAATCTTGATGGAGATTTCTTTGGGAGATGAGCAAAGGTTTGGCCAAAAAAAAGTAGATTTTAAGGTAGAAGATAGTAGAAAAGAGCCAGAGGAGATTTTAAGAAGAATTCCAAAACAAATTGACTAGAGCTAAAAAACTGTAGATGCTGGAATCCAAAGTTGATGAGTAGAAGGCTGGAAGAACACAGCAAGCCAGGCAGCATCAGGAGGTCAAGAAGTCAACATTTTGGGTGTAACCCTTTTCCAGAACAAATTGACTAAGCAATAAGGTGATGGTTTCAGTTTTTCCAGTATATTTAACTGATCCAAGAGTGGGTGTCAGATAAGCAGATGACTACATAAAGGCAGGGAATGTGTTAGAAAGGAAGTGGAAATGTTGAGCCAGGTACCACAATGTACTTTGTGAATGATAGTGCCAAGAACAACACATGTGAGGATTGGGAATAATAGCAAGTTGTTCAAATTAATATTTTGTGAATATTCTTGGGGAATATATCAGATGTGTTCATGCATCCAGTTTTCTTTTAACTTATTTTTCAAGACCACTGCGACTGGTAGAGGAAAGAACCTTTCAGGTGAGGAAATCCTCTTGTAAGAAGTCGTTAGCTTTATTTGTTGTATTCCATTTAAGGGCCAGAGACACAAAAGATTAATTTCTTGGACAAATTCTCCTCTGAAGATTACTGGGTATTGGCTCTAAAATAGTCAGTTAGAGCTTTGTTGTTCTGCTTCTGTTCTGCAAAAACACCAGGTCTGACCACTGGCAAACTCACCGCAGCCAGGATAATGACAACAACTTGTGTTTGTGTCGTACCTTTTACGCAGTAAAACAGCACAAGGCACCTCACAACAACAACATTCTAACAAACATCAACAGCGATGTACATTAAAGAGCTATTAGAGCAGATGACTAAAAGCTGGATCGAAAAAGTCAGTCTTATGAAGCTTATTAAAGAAGGAAAGGAAGTTAGAGAATTAGATATCTGTAGAGAAAGAAAGTTCCAGAACTTCAGGCTCAGGCAGCTGAAGGTCTGACTGTGATGTGTGGAGCAATTAAATTGTCATTGCTCAGAATACCAGAACTAAAGGAGTGCAAATGTCTGTGTGGTACATGGGACTGGAGCAGATGGGGAATATCAAAACCAATTTGGTATTTGACAAAAGGGATAGGAACATCAAAATTGAGCTGTTGCCTTACCAAGAACATATAGATCAGCAAATACAGGGAGGCTGGGTGAACAGGACTTGGTCTGAGTAAAGATTTTTAGATGAGCTTGAGGCAACAAATAGGGGTGATTGTGTGAAAATTTGTCAGAAATTTGTTTCCGGGCAGAATATAACATTGAGGTACAATCAGGTAGGTTCATTCTTAGGTCAGTCATGAGGGAAAAGGATGGAATCAACAACTAGGAGATGGTGGAATCCAGAAAGCCTTTGATGTTCTCAATATTTAATTGGAGAATGTTTCATGTTACCATACTGGATGTCAGACAAGCAAGCTGACAATGTAAGAGTCAGTTAGATGCTTGGAGAGGTAGTAATGAAGTAGAACTAGGTGTGACTGGCATGCATGTGACATCTGATGCTGTATTTGTAGATGACATTTCTGAGGGACTGTATGTAGATCAGAAATAGAAGGGGACCAACAAACCATCCTTAGGGAGGACTCCAGAGGTAACAGCGTGGGAACAGGAAGAGAAACCAATCCTTGGCTTGGATTGCAATAGATAAGTACGGAACCGGTGAAGGCAGGGCCACCCAGCTGGATGGAGAGACATTGGAGGAGGATGGCCTAGCCCACAATGTCCCAGAGTAAAACAGAAAGGGAATAGGACCACTCGATTTAGGGTGTTCTGCTTCAAAGCAACTGTGACCAATTAGGAAGAATCATCAACTCTATTGACAGGTCAACTCTTTTACTTTACAAAGGGTTTTTTCGGAATCCTCAAGGCACATTTTCTCATTACTTCGATTGCCTAAGGTGATGGCTGCAGTGGAGAAGGTTGCTTCCAGGCCATCTTCAATGTTTGTTACGACCATTTAAGAAACTGTACCAGAAGTTAACGGGACACAACTTCTCTGCCTGACTGATTGTTCTTTCCCTTCACTCTTGTCATGGTGATGTGACAGACCTCCCACTCTGGGCTTCTCTGTTCAGTTCAGAGCTTGGGTCAGATACTGATCGGCTGACTGTTCCCTTTTTGGGAAATTGTGTGTTACCTCAATGCCTCCATACCTTTCAGAGTGTGTTTTATTTGATACTTTTAGGTAAATTCCATTTAATAGCTGCTGTAGTGCAGCTGTAAGGCACACAAGCCTTGCCCCTGTACCCTGTCCCCAGAGCAAGTTCAATGGCCAGGTCCAATTACTTTTGGAACTGGAGCCCAAAGAATCGGAGAGGCCGAACATTTTCAGTCTATTCACTTCAAAATGGGTCCCTGGACACTTGTCAGGAATAATATTCCAATTCCTCACCATTTGCAAACACCCTTTTAGAAATTAAATATTTGATTTTGAAAATTATTAGTGATGGAATCACAATATTTATGATTTCTATCAATGTCTCCGTTGTGGTTTAGAGCCCAGTTGCCAACTGGTTTGTTCTGAACCTGTCCTATTATGTCTGCATTGTAACAGTATGTTCACTACAGGGGAACTCTGGCAAGCAGCCATCACTGATCAACGTGGCTGATTTCTTTGCTCTGAGTTAACTCACAAGCAAAGATTTTCATAAGGCACACACTGATCTTGTGCTGTGGAGAAAAATCATCCCTTTGTAAATGGCACACCCTTAACAAGCCACAATGTCACTATTTTAATTAATGTGCTTGATAGGGCTAAGAGCCAGAGGATATTGAAGAACGACAAAGGCCAGTTTGCAACCATGTCTTAGATGTGATGTAAAGGAGCAAAAATAGAAAGGCAGTAATATGAAAGGCTGTTGTAAAAAGTCATTGTAATGTTTCAGAGGGGATGATACATGAAACTGACCTTGGCATGATTTAAAATTACTACTGGTAGATTTTAGCTGAAATAGGAATTTTGACTGCTCCTTTGGATTGATATTGAGGTCAGAGTGGGTGGAATGGAAATTTGCATGTTTGGAAATTAATGAGATATGTCAGACGAGGTGAAAAATCTCTAGTACAAACTTCAGAAAAGATCAGAAGAGTTCTTGACCAATAGTAACTAGGCTGCTGGGTGGCAGGGGGTGTTAGGAGTGATGAACAAAAATGATCAGAGGCAACCAGGGAGTAAGCATAAGCCTTCAAATAAGTGATATTTTAAATATTATTTGTTGATGGGACATGGACATCTCTAATTAGGTCAGCATTTATCAAATTGTTAAGAGTCAGCCAAATTGCTATAGGTCTGGAATCGCATGTAGACCAGACTGGGTAAGAAAGTCAGATTCCCTTTCTGAAAGGATGTGAATGAACCAACTGGGCTTTATGACAATCTGCAGTGGTTGCCATTAGGTAAACATTTTATTCAAGCTCAATTCAAATTTTACCACCTACCATGTTGGGATTTGAAACCCTTAACATGGTTCGGGCCTCTGGATTAGCGTCCAGTGACAATACCCCTATGCCACAACCTCTTCAAGGCTATGTACTGTTTGCAGCACAAAAAGAAACCATTTGGTGCAGCGTTCCCACCTTCTGCGTCAAACTTCATCAACGTACCTCTCTATGACTTTATCTACACCCCGAGCTCATGTGTATACCTGCTTTCCCTATCATGTACCCATGTTATTTGTTTCCATTACTACTTGTGGTAATGATTTCTACATTTACATCACTCAGGGTAAAAATTGATCCTGAGTTCCCTGTTGCATTTATTAGTGGCTATTTTATGTTTACAACACGTTATTCTTGTTTCACCGGCGAGTGGAAACACTTTTGCAGAGTCTGTCCTATCAAAACCTTTCATAACCTTAAAGGCCTCCATAAAGTTACCCTTCAGTCTTATCAGTTCAAAAGAAAAGACCCCAGCCCACTCAAATCATTTCTGATGGGTATAATCACTCAATTCTGATAACATTCAAGTAAAACCTTTTTGATAGCATCAGCACACCCTTCTCTAATTGTACACATAATAGAGGGACCCAATCTGTAAAGGGTGGAGAAAGGAGGCTTTTTGTGACATTCTATTATGCAATCCTCAGAAAATACCTGCAAGGAAATCAAACCGTGATACAGATGATGGTGATTGCCATTGAATGTGCTGATCCTATTCTGTATAATAGAAGCATATGTCCTCCAGCTCGGATTCTTCAATAACCCCAAAATTTCCAGGGACAGTTCCTCAAGGCCATTCCTTGAAGCTGTATCAGAGCTTGCATGTGTCATTGGTGGTCTATTGGTAGGTCCTGCCCATCACTGCATATCTCCCCGTGTCTGCGTGGGTTTCCTCCGTGTGCTCTGGTTTCCTCCCACAGTCCAAAGATGTGCGGGCCAGGTGAATTGGCCATGTTAAATTGCCCGTAGTGTTAGGTAAGGGGTAAATGTAGGGGTATGGGTGGGTTGCGCTTCGGCGGGTCGGTGTGGACTTGTTGGGCTGAAGGGCCTGTTTCCACACTGTAAGTAATCTAATCTAATCTAATCGATTGTTCGTCATAAACCCTTTCTTTTACACTACCATTGAATATGCTACATGCTATATTTTGATTGGCTTGCATCTGAAGCACTGTCCTAAATAAAGTTATTTAGATATTCACAGATATTACCAATACCCTGGGATCTGCTTTCCGAGCTTTCAGTGAAGAAATATGGCCAAATGCACCATCTGTCTGCCAGAGCAAGGTATATTTACCTATGTCTGCTGCTGGGTTTACCCTTGTTTATCTGTAGCTGCTTGACTTATTGATCCTAACCAAATACCCAGCTGCAAGATTCCCTTTGCAGCTAGGGAAAATAATTCTTTTACAAACAATTGGCAAAAAGGCTCTTGAAAACCTAAGTGCCAGGAAAAATACAGTTAAAACTAGTGTCATTTTCGCACCCTTTTATTTACTTAACACTGCCTTGTAACCCAGATATCCATTTCATTCAGGTGTAATTCTCAAATGGAATGGCAGATAATGACATGTTCTGTGGACAGCTCCCAAGTAAATACTTAAACAAAGTACTTTTCATTTTTGAAGGAGATTTTTCCTACATCCCTGGTCCCCCATCCCCTGGAAGTGACATCACTAGGATTGAATTTCTGCCCATTTTCTGCTTATCAGTGCAATGCCACTGTAATGGATGCCTGGGAATGGAGAGACTTTGATCTTTAAAGTGAGGTCGTGAAATAAAAAGATCGATTTAATTGTATTTTACTGTCTTATATACAATTCCTCTCTGTACTCTTTTAGCAGAGAGAAACAAACAAGTTAATTCGTTAAGGTGAGAGAGAAGAATTTGTTGTGTTCAACCACGAATAATTCTACTAGTAATTTTCCTAACTTAAAAATGAATGATCTAAGCTCTATGCACATCATAAATGGGATGCATGTGATGACACCTTATGCATTATGCTTCAATATTTCACTCTTTGTAGGCACCAAACAATCTAGAGGAAAACATAGAAATGTGATAAAGAGATAATCATTTTCTGCTGGTTTTCTCACCTTTTGGGAGAATCTAAACAAACATAGGCAAATATTACTCTAAAGCAAAGCAACTGCTTTCTAATCTTGACACTACATTTTTTTGAGTTATACCCCTGGGTATACTTGTTTGCATATTTGTGGCTTCAAAGGAATGAACAGAGTTACACATAATTCCACTTTAGAAGTAGGATATTGCATTGTGGAGTGTGTGGCATAATTTACCTCATCTATCTATCATGCAGAATAATATTCATGGTCCTATCCGACTGATCATGCATAATGTCAAAACAGTCTCCTTAAGAAATTATTAAGTTGCATGCATACATACACACAGACCTCATTATGTTTGCTCTCTCATTTAACAATAGGATTATTGTAACTAAGTAGATTGTAGATAATATTACAAATCAGTATGCATTTGATAATTAAGAAAATTTTCCAAAAATGTTTACAAATAGAGCAAAGAAAGCACAAAGACAGCAAATATTGAAAAAAAAGTAGTTACAGTGGTCTACGTATCAGCCTGTATCACAAAGGTTTGATTGATACAACTTGGGGGGCTCAGGTTTAGAACTTTTTTTAAAATCTAAGTTGATGACTTAGTTCTGGCTATTTCGCATACTCCTCGGATCTATTCCTGATGAAGGGCTTTTGCTCGAAACGTCGATTTTCCTGCTCCTCGGATGCTATGCTTTTCAGCACCACTCTGATCTAAACTCTGGTTTCCAGCATCTGCAGTCCTCACTTTTGCCCTGTTTCACACACTATGCAGCAACATCAGTGTAAACCCTTGTGGTGTCACTCCTGATTCGGAAGTGTTGATCCAAATCTCCATTCAAAATGTTTGGCTCTTCCTGCGTATCTTACCAATGTATATTACTTGAATGTGACCTCAAATCTGAGAAAAGTGAAATTACCATTTTAACCTTGCCAACCTGCAAGTATTGTTTGCTGTACAATCCCTTATCTCTTTTATTGTTTTGAACTAGTTTAGAATTATAAAGTAATGTTGAGAAGTATAGTTTCAGTTTGCAGTTTCACTTCAGAAGTATAAATGATAATATCTTGTAACATGTAAGCATTTTTTTAAAGCATTACCTCTATTATGATGGTTTTATTGAAAAATTAACATAATAGAACTGAATATTTTGTTGTATTTTTTTCTTCCTTATCTCATGAAAATATATGAACTGAGCTCTGAATTTACAACCAGGGATTATAGATTTCAAAGTTTACCAATGCTTTAAGCTTTCATCTGAAACTCCATTCCGAGCATAGACACCCAACAGTTTGTTTCACTGAAGGTATTGTCTTCACTAAAGCAAAAGAGTAAAGAACTTCAGACAAGCAAATGAACATTTGTGACAATTATCTCACAGAAAAATTTCAAGGCAGTAGCTCATTTGGTTTGAAACCATTGATTTTTGTTCCAATGTCACAAAGAGATGCTCATTCCTTTACAGTAATGATCTCCTATTTGAAAACTGATGAAAAAGTTACAACCCATGTCTGGCTTTACTTCAAAAGTAAGATGAATATTTACTGTACAAAGAATAGTAATATGCTTTTGCTTGCTTTACAGCAAGACCTATAGTGCAAGCCCTGCCATTAAGGCCTACAGTCAACAATGGAACTGTACTACCAAAGAAGGGATGTGGATCTCTGCCATCTCCATCTGGAGTCAGGAAGGATATAACACCAGCAACCAAAAGGTGAGAAAGAACTCCGGGCAAAAAAAACAGCAGGTACTATTTTGTAATCTTCAGTATATCCCTCGGATGCCCGTGGTGCTAAGCAATTTCTTTATTTCTCAAAGCAACGCATTATACACTGATAAAATAGAAGCATTCCAACTGCTTTGTCATTAAATAATTAGGGCAGCACGGTGGCACAGTGGTTAGCACTGCTGCCTCACAGCGCCAGGGACCTGGGTTCAATTCCCGCCTCAGGCGACTGACTGTGTGGAGTTTGCACATTCTCCCCGTGTCTGCGTGGGTTTCCTCCGGGTGCTCCGGTTTCCTCCCACAGTCACAAAGATGTGCGGGTCAGGTGAATTGGCCATGCTAAATTGCCCCTAGTGTTAGGTAAGGGGTATATGTAGGGGTATGGGGGGGTTGCGCTTCGGCGGGTCGGTGTGGACTTGTTGGGCCGAAAGGCCTGTTTCCACACTGTAAGTAATCTAATCTAAAAAAAAACCACCGTTATATTTGATGTATCCTATTAGGGCTGATTACATTTTCTATTATGCGCCATTATATATTAATCTTCCTATCATCCTGCATAATTCCAATTATATATATTTTCAAACCTGTTTTTAAGGCAGCCATTGTTTGTTTTCGGATTATTATGGCAATTCTTTCTGGCATGTCCACATTCACTGTGAAGTAGAGAAGACTTGTCTAATTCTTTTGAAGACGTGATTGAGGAAACATTCATTATGGTTATCTCAATGTCCAAACAATACTTAAAATGAAAGTTCATTAATTAGCATGTGGAAATTGGGAATGGAAAAGAAGTTGGCTCAAAGCTATTAAACAATGTTAGGAGTTATGTTGGGTATGCGAATGTGTTGCTGGAAAAGCGCAGCAGGTCAGGCAGCATCCAAGGAGCAAGAGAATCGACATTTTGGGCATGACCCCTTCTTCAGGAATTTTCAGTTTCTTTCAGCCCTTCTTTCAGCAATGTTTGGGCATGAGCCCTTCTTCAGTTATGTTGGGTAATATGGCACTGATTGACATGACCAGGGCTTGGTACAGATGATTTATTTTTTAATGATCTGTATTCAGAAAATTAAAGGAAAATGAGTGAAATTGATAGATGACACAAAAAAGAAGAGTAGTTCTACACTGGGAGTGTGAAAGGTAAACATCTTTTGCTAATGAGATGCTCATTTGTAGTGTCTTCCTGAAAGCTTGAATGTTCTATGGACCAAACTGCTTTCTTTAGTTTTCTTTGATGTATCATTTGTCTCAACATACTAGGTTATTGTATTTGCCACGGTTTCAGTACCTCTCAACTCAAAAGCTCTATCACAATCTAGTCCAAACGTAGCCTTGGAAAATTGCACATACACACTTCCAATTGCTGGTAACTACCAAAATAAGGATTACCGTTCAATTGCCCACTTGGTAATTAGGGTTCTGCGGCCAATTATTATACTGTTATACACCCCACCCCACTCCAGCTAGTTTACAATGGTTAAATCAGCACATGTTGAGTACCAGCGGAGAATGTTTCTAGCTTGTATGGCTCAAATACTCATTGAGGGAAAAAAAAACATTGGGCTGTTAAGGAAGCTTTTGCCAGGTTTTTATAGTCTCATGACAAACTCAACTGGAACTCCTAGAACCATAAAAGATGCAGTGATTCTGGTGTAATAGAATCTGGAATGATTCTTAAGGTTTACGTTACTTCTTTAAGCGAAACTATTCTGAATAGACGAGTACTAATGAATGCAATTGAATAAGACCCTTTATATAGATGATATGTAAGAATAAGACCTTGATTCTTAGACCTTTAAAACAATTCTTTTCAATAAATGTAGTCCAGACCACTTTGTCTTTTTTCCTTTCATTCTTCTTTCCTCTCTCTTGGTTACAAATTGAAAGCTGCTTTTCTCAAACTGAGCTTTTGGTAATGAGATCAAACAGTGATCATTAAACAAAGCAAGGTCTACATCAAAGCATCTTTTTTGTATGAAAGCTGTTTAAAGCAATCAATTGCTTCCCATAGTTTGCATGTGTGCTGAAGTGACTGAGGAAATCTTACATCCCATAGTGCCACTCTACTGTGTTGGTAAATGCATTTTAGATTAATTCTGTATCACAGTCTAATAGCTGTAATTAAAGTTTGCAGCAAATATAATGGCCACTGGTTGAAAACTTCTATTGCTCACACGCTGTGAAGATTGACCGAATGTGAACAAGACTACATGGATTCTGACAACACTCAACAGCTCACCAACTGCGAGTAGCCCTCCAAGTCATACATCATCCTGACTTGAAAATATATTAGCATTCCATCACCACATGATTAAAATACTGGAATTTTGGAAGTACCTTCTCTACACTGACTGTAAGGGTCAAAGAAGGTGGTTCACTACTACCTTTTCAAGAGCAATAAATGCTGGCCTTGACAGTGGTTCTCACATTCTGTGAATGAATAAAAATGCAAATATACCTTTGCTTTTTTTTAAACGAAGTATGCCTATTCACGATACTGTTGTCAATTTTTAAATCATTTATTTGAATCTCGGGCCAATGACGAACTGCTCAATATAACAACATGGCAGTGTGTTATTTAAGCCTTTATTGTGACTGACAGATTGTGTAGCTTCTATTAATGCAGCCCTTGATGTAATATTTTCTATCAGTTATTCTTTGTTCAGGAGCAAATTTCATAATTGCAATGTACATGTCTGCTTCACATTGCTTTTCTGCCGAGATACAACATCTTTTGAAAAATTATCTGTTTCATGGCTTAAATATTTCTAAATTAACATTAAAAGATTTATAGTTTAACTTTTTCTTATTTCAGCTGTTAGTAATGATTAAATTCTTGGCATCGTTCCCAGGAAGAAACTTCATTTAATTTACAAGGATAAATTTATTCCCAGCAGATTTGGACAGTTGGATAGTATTTTAATGACTTTATGCTTATATATGCTGAATAGCTTTGCTCGAATAATTGAGTTACTTTGAAAAAAAGGCTGCACAGACCGAAGGTTGTCAAAATGACCTGGCACACACACACGTAACAGCAAACATAGCAAGGACACGTTATTAGCAGCTGCATAAGTAATAATTTAAAGTGCTGCTAAATATGACACAAAGGTCATTTTAAAAATCCGAATAAGCTGCTCAATGGATAAAACTCTTTTTTTCATTAATGTTTAGTGGAACAAGATTAAAGTGAAATGCTGTCCCAGATGGTCAAATTAATATTGTATTGATTAGCTGCAGTAGAACAAAGCTGGGATTATGCAAAGATTGCTTTCATTTTCACCTCCTTAGTGGCTAATGTGTTCTAAATTGCTAGTCAGGATAATGTTTCTTCCAATATAAATGAATTTTCATTAAGGGAAATCTTCCTTTGACTAATTAGATGGAATTCTTAAATAATGACATTATTGAGCATCATTAATGGGCATGTTTTCAGACATCCATGACACTATCTCTGAATTTTATTTAAACAGCGAGTTTTTAAAGGTCTTTCTAAATTAAGATATTTGCAAGAGTGATTGAACTCCTTCAGAGGTGCACGCAACGTGACAAAAACAAAATGCTACTTTTACCCAGTTTTGCTCGGTTGCAATATTTGGGTGAGTAGGGTATGGCACAATCCGACGATGCCTTGCAGTTTATTTCTCCTTGTGGCAAGTTCTTGGCTTTTGGGGAGGGTTTGTGGTTGGAGGAGCAGAGAAAGCGACCCCAGAATCCAGTCAAGGACATTTCTGACCAACAAAATGGAAAAATGGTGAGCAAGCCCTTCTAAGGCGTATATACAGGTCAAACTAGTCACCACTGGCTTTTCTGCAACATTGACAGTAGATTTTTGTCCTATATGCATCATTATTCTTTTTAATTTGAAAATGTGGCTTGTGCTGGTCTACACTATTTGTCCAAAACTTCACATTTAATCATTTGAGCTTTGTTGTTGGGCATGGTCGGAAGAAACACGGGAGGTAATGCTGAATTGTGAAAGGGAAACCGATGTATAGAATAGCATACGTTTGAAATTCTAGTTGCCTGGCATTGATGGCTTGGTATTTGAGGTGCTGGGAGATAAGAAGGAAAGGTGTCAGAAGGGAGATTTCCTTTAATGATGACTCTTAATTTCTGTAGAAAGGCATTTTGAGTCATAGAATCATAGAGATGTGGTTGGAACAGCATGGAAACAGACCCTTCGGTCCACCTCATCCATGCCGACCAGATATCCTAACTTCATCTAGCCCCATTTACTAGCACTTAGGCCATGTCCCTCTAAACCCTTCCTATTCATATACGCATCCAGATGCCTTTTAAATGTTATAATTGTACCAGCCTCCGCCACTTCCTCTGGCAGCTCATTCCATTCACGCACAACTTCTGCATGAAAAAGTTCCCCTTTAGGTGCCTTTTATATCTTTCCCCTCTCACCCTAAACCTATGCCCTCTAGTTCTGGACTCCCCCATCCCAGGGAAAAGACCTTGTCTATTTATCCTATCCATGCCCCTCATGATTTTATAAACCTCTATAAGGTCACCCCTCAGCCTCCAACGCTCCAGGGAAAACAGCACCAGCCTATTCAACCTCTCCCTATAGCTCAAATCCTCCAACCCTGGCAACATCCTCGTAAATATTTTCTGAACCTTTTCAAGTTTCACAACATCCTTCCAGTAGGAATGAGACTAGAATTGCATGCAATATTCCAAATGTGGCCTAACCAACACCCTGTACAGCTGCAACATGACCTCCCAACTCCTGTACTCAATACTCTGACCAATAAAGGAAAGCATACCAAACGCCTTCTTCACTATCCTATCTACCTGCGACTCCACTTTCAAGGAGCTATGAACCTGCACTCCAAGGTCCAATTGTTCTGCAACACTCCCAGGACCTTACCATTAAGTGTACAAGTCCTGCTAAGATTTGCTTTTCCAAAATGCAGCACCTCACATTTATCTGAATTAAACACCATCTGCCACTCCTCAGCCCATTGGCCCATCTGATCAAGATCCCATTGTACTCCAAGGTAACCTTCTCCGCTGTCCAGTACACCTCCAATTTTGGTGCCATCTGCAAATTTAGTAACTATACCTCATATGCTCGCATCCAGATCATTTATATAAATGATGAAAAGTAGTGACCAGCACCGATCCTTGTGACACTCCACTGGTCACAGGCCTCCAGTCTGAAAAACAACCCTCCACCATCACCCTCTGTCTTCTACCTTTGAGCCAGTTCTGTATCCAAATGGCAAGTTCTCCCTGTGTTCCATGAGATCTAATCTTGCTAACCAGTCTCCCATGGGGAACCTTGCCAAACACTTTACTGAAGTCCACTGCTCTGCCCTCATCAATCCTCTTTGTTACTTCTTCAAAAAACTCAATCAAGTTCATGAGACATGATTTCCCACGCACAAAGCCATGCTGACTATTCCTAATCAGTCCTTGCTTTTCATTATACATGTAAATCCTGTCCCTCAGGACTTCCCCCAACTACCGACCTCAGGCTTACCGGTCTATAGATCCCTGGCTTTTCCTTGCCACCTTTCTTAATTAGTGATACCATGTTAGCCAACCTAAAGTCTTCTGGCACTCACCAGTAACTATCAATGATACAAATTTCTCAGCAAGGGACCCAGCAATCACTTCCTAGCTTCCCACAGAGTTCCAAGATACACCTGATCAGGTCCTGGGGATTTATCCACCTTTATGCATTTCAAGACATTTATCTTAACTAACAATTTAGAACACGCAAGTCATTAAGTAGGTAAAAATGAAAGCAAGCTTTATGTAATCCCAGTTTATTCCTCTCTACCACATGTTGATTGTATAGTTTGGATGCATATATCCTTGTGTGATAGCTTCACCAGGTTGACACTTCATTTTAGGTGTCCCTAGTGTTGTGGGCAGCACGGTGGCACTGTGGTTAGCACTGCTGCCTCACAGCGTCAGAGACTCGGGTTCAATTCCCGCCTCAGGCGACTGACTGTGTGGAGTTTGCACGTTCTCCCCGTGTCTGCGTGGGTTTCCTCCGGGTGCTCCGGTTTCCTCCCACAGTCCAAAGATGTGCAGGTCAAGTGAATTGACCATGCTAAATTGCCCGTAGTGTTAGGTATGGGGCAAATGTAGGGGTATGGGTGGGCCGCTGCTTTGGCAGGTCGGTGTGGACTTGTTGGGCCGAAGGGCCTGTTTCCACACTGTAAGTAATCTAATATAATCTAATCATGTCATGCACTCCTGCATTCTTCTTTGAACAAGCATTGGTTCTGGTGTTTAGATAAATATGTCTAAATGAGATATTGCTCTTGTTACTTCCATTCTGCTAGAGAAGGCGCAGAGAGCAAAGATATATCACTACAACAGAAAAAGGTTTTCAAAAATATAGAAAACAGTAATACTGCATTATGTGAAAATATTAGTTGGCACTGAGACCCAGAATTAAGTTATTACCTTCAATTTAATTCATTGTAAAATTACAACATCTTGGTTCAATTGCTATGGGATTCAGATTGCAGTTGAACAGTTGATTCCAAAGAACAGCGGATAAGTAATTTATGTTAAACCTTTATAAATCTCTGATTTGGCCTCAGCTGGAGAATTATATCCGATTCTGGCAGCACATTTGAGAAAGGATATCAAAGCTTTGGTGATAGTACGGAGGAGATTTACCAAAATGTTCTCAGAGCTGAGGGCACCCGGAATGAGGGAATTTAGTTAAATGCAAATGTTAGGAAAGCTGTGACCATACTCCTTGGAGGAGAGAAAAATTGATGGTTATGTTAAAGTAGGTTTGCTGTAATAGTTTCAGTTCAGGGAGGGGTGATGATAAGGTAGTACAAACTAAAGGTAATTGGCTAAAACGACTAGAGGGGTGATGAGAGTTTATTTTAAAATGCAACAAATTAAACTTTGTAATGTACTGCTGGAAAGATTATCAGAAGTAGATTTAATGGTATTTGAAAGAGGGAATTGAATACAATTTTAAAAATGAAACATTTGCCAGGCATTGGGCTGTGGTGATAGTTATGGGAATGTGGGGATGGGGTCAGGTTAAGAATAAGAGAGTGATAGCATCTTAATGGTTCTTTTAAAGAATTTCAATGGGCTGAATGTCTGCTGCCTTCTGTACTGTATGCTTCTTCAGGGAAAATCTTATTTCTTTGTTTTTGAATGTCAGCTGTCACCACTTCTGAATACAGACCCCGTGGTTCCTGAAGAACACATTCCCCACCCCATCCACTTCACAATCTTCCCAACAGCAAGCAAGTTGAGCGGGAGTGTCCAAGGCTCTCAAAGCTGGACAGTCCCATTTAAACAGAGATAGGCACATCCAATGTGGATGGGAGACCACAAGAGGACATCAAGAATGCAGACCATTCTGAAGACTTCAAAGAAAAATGTTAAAATAAGGGAGGCCACAGCTGCCAGGTCTGCATTGTGAAGGGGAGCCTACCGATAGGCTAGCATATAGCTGCAGTTCCAATCCCCTAGCGTTGAAGGCTTGGGGAAAGAAGGAGGTGCAATTGGAAGAAAGATTTCCCTTAATGAAATCTCCTAATTTATATGGAAAAAATACATTACCTTGACTAGCTATTTGGAACACATAAGCCATTAAGGAGGTAAAAATGAGCTTTACATAATCCCAGTTTATTTCTATACTACATGTCGCTTGCTGTTTAGATGCATGCAGTCCTATGTAGTAGTTTTACCAGGCTGACACTTCAGGTTTAGATTGACCTAGTGTTGCTATTATCAAGCCCTCCTGGATTCTTCCTTGAGCGAGTATTGGTCCCCGGCTTGTTATTGATGGAAATGCTATTCCATGGGGTTACTGATTGTGGTTGAATACATTTCTGCTACAGCCCCTCATGGAGCAATTCAAGTCACTGGGGTAAAAGGGAATGCAGTAATAATAGGGGACAGTAAGGAGAAATTGACTCAGTTCTTTGCAACAAAGAACATGACTCCAAGAGGCTGTATTGCTTGCCTGGTACCAAGGTTCAGGATAGCTGCTCTGAGTTGGAGAAGAGCCTACAGTAGGAGGGGGAATGTCAAATTGTCATAGTGCACGTAGTTACTAATGACATAGGTTGCATAATGTAAGAGGTTCTGTAGCATCGGCATGAGGAACTAAACACCACATCATGAACCACAACTTCAAAGGTTATACTCTCTTGAGTGGGAACAGTGGGTTCTGGTTCATGGGGGTCTGGCACCATCACTGCGGAGAGTTGGATTTGTACCATTCGGATGGCCTACACCTAATGCTATGGAGATTCTAAATTAAATCATGGGGGCAAAGAATCACATTTAGCAAGATGTAATAAGCCAAAACATAAAGACAAAATGAAAGAGAAAAATATTTCATCTACGAAATTGGAAACAGGCTCTGACAGGAAGCAATAGAAAGGACAAACCTAAGAATAAGTCACGGAATCACAATTATTCCAGTGCAGAAGGAGGCCATTCAGCCCACTATGCATGCTCTATTACCTAGTGCCAACCTCCTGCCTTTTTCCTGCATCTTTGCACATCATGTTTATTCACAAAATCATCCAATACTTTCTTTAATGCCTCAATTGAACCTGCCTCCATCATATTTCTGGACAGAGTATTTTATACCTGAACAATTCACTGTGTGGAACCTTTTTTTTACCCCTGACATCACCCCCTACATTGCTTGTGCATCACTTTAAATGAATGCAGCATTCAGAACAAAACTGAGCTGATAGCTCAGATAGAAATCAGTAAGTACGATCTGGTAGCCATTACAGAGATATGGCTGGAAGGATGGCATGATGGTGGCATGAATGGTGGCACGGTGGCACAGTGGTTAGCACTGCTGCCTCACAGCAACAAAGACCTGGGTTCAATTCCTGACTCAGGCGACTGACTGTGTGGAGTTTGCACGTTCTCCCCGTGTCTGCGTGGGCTTCCTCCGGGTGCTCCGGTTTCCTCCCACACTCCAAAGATGTGCGGGTCAGGTGAATTGGCCATGCTAAATTGCCTGTAGTGTTAGGTAAGGGGTAAATGTAGGGGTATGGGTGGGTTGCGCTTCGGCGGGTCGGTGTGGACTTGTTGGGCCGAAGGGCCTGTTTCCACACTGTAAGTAATCTAATCTAATCTAATCTCATGGTTGAGACCAAAATTGAAGGGTACAGATAATTAGGAAGGACAGGAAGCCAGGAAAAAGTAGAATGGTGACTCTATTAATTCATGAGCATTTGCACAACAGAGAGGGCTGACCTAAGTTCAGTAAACCAGAATGTCAAAGTGGTTTGGGCACTAATGATAAATCATAAGGCTAGAAGTAATTATGGAAGTGGTGTATTGGACCCCTGAACAGTAACCACATGGGAGGATGGAGTGTAAAAGAAGAAAGAATGGGACCATGAGAGAAAAGTAAAGCAAGAATCATGGAGGATCTTAATCTACATATAGACCAGAAAAGTCAGACGGGCAAGGGTAGTGGTAATGCGGAGTTCATAGACTGTGATAAATAGCAAGGAGGACTACAGGATGATGCGATTGGCTAATCAAATGAGCTGAATAGTGGCATGTTTATGGGGACACAATCTAGAAGTGTAGCGGGGATTTGATAAAGAAAATGCTTTCACCCTGAGAGTTGGGGCTATCTAGAACTCATTGCCTAAAAGGGTGGTTGAGGTGGGAACCATTGATATTTAAAAGCTATTTTGATGAACACTTGAAATGCCATAGCATACAAGGATATAGTGCAGATGCTGGAGAATAGGATTAGAACAGATGATATTTGATGATCAATACCAACACAATGGGCATAACAGCCTCTTTCCATTGCTGTAAAATTCTATGACTGCAATGTTTTCATGGTTTTTGAGAACAGCATGTTCTGGAGCTGACCAGAGAGCAGCTAGCTATACCAGATCTGATATCATGCCATACATTACAAACTTTTCTAACTACTGAAGGCATTTTGTAAAGATGTTGTGAAAAGAAAGCCTGAGAAAAGGAGAGATATAAATACTTTAACTGAGAGGGCAAAAGATCTGTTAAATAGAGTGTAATGTAGAAAAACATGAACTTAACCCATTTCAGCAGGAAGCATTTGATCTGAATGGTGAGAAATTGCAGAGCTCTGAGATGGAGATGGATCTAGGTGTCTTGGTACAAAGGGTCTTTTTAGATATATTTTCTTAGTTATAATGTCCCAAGGCACATATAGGTGGCACAGTGGTTAGCACTGCTGCCTCACAGCGCCAGAGACCCAGGTTCAATTCCCGCCTTAGGCGACTGACTGTGTGGAGTTTGCACATTCTCCCCGTATCTGCGTGGGTTTCCTCCGGGTGCTCCGATTTCCTCCCACAGTCCCAAAACGTGCAGGTTAGGTGAATTGGCCATGCTAAATTGCCCATAGTGTTAGGTAGATGTAGGGGAATGGGTCAGGGTGGGTTACGCTTCGGAGGGTTGGTGTGGACTTGTTGGGCCGAGGTGCCTGTTTCCACACTGTAAATAATCTAATCTAATATAGACCTACCAAAGTAAGGATGACAGATTTCCTTCCATGAAAGGACATCAGTGAACCAAATGGGTTTTACACCAACTAGTTTATCTTTCAGATTTGTAAGTAAATATAAAATTCAGTATCTGTCGTGCTAGGATTCAAACCCATGTCTCAAATACTTTAATTTGGGCTTTTCAGTTTGTAATTCTGTTGCATTACAATAATACGACTGCTTTTCCAGTCACTGTGCATAATCATGTTCATAATAGACATATATATTAAAAGAAGTGAGACATGTATTTTCCATAAAGTATTTAACTCAGTTGAAGTGTTTTAAAATCTACATGGTATTGTAACGTTTCACTGACAATGTTTATATCTGGTTTTATCTAGACTGGTGTACTGAACTATCACCAATTTACAACATTTGAGTAACATTTATAATTGTTTGCACGTACATGATGTGTGTTTTCATAAGCTTTTCTTCTTTTTTGTCTTTTTATTTTTGTTCATTTTCTTCTCATTCCAAATCGCATCTCATTTCTGGATGTAGAAAGCAAAGGTGTCTGACTAGTATGTCTAAACTGACTAAAACTGCCAAAAGGTGAGGCTACCTTAAACTAAGTTGAAATAGAAACTTGAATAGAGCGCTCTGCTGTGATATATACCTTGCTTTCCACACTTACTGACACCTTTGTTTAGATAACTAAACAAATTCAGCAGTTATGTTTAGGAAAGAAAGGTGCCTCTATTATAGCTGGAATAATTTAAAGAAAAGTAGACTGGAATGAATAAAGGTGTTAAAATGAGCTTTACAGGACTAATTGGCATTTTAGGAGAAAGTGAGGACTGCAGATGCTGGAGATCAAAGCTGAAAATGTGTTGCTGGAAAAGCGCAGCAGGTCAGGCAGCATCCAAGGACCAGGAGAATCGACTTTTCGGGCATGAGTCCTTCTTCAGGAATAGCATTTTATTTGGCATTTTAGCAAGTTAGCAATGTTAATTGTATATGTGTTGTTTATACTGAATAGAATTCATGGGAAAAAATGTCACACTAATCAAACAATTCCCTCAAATAGCATCTTCCCATATCAGAACCATTCTACGTTGGAAGAGGGCATTTGTCTTCTTTAACCTGAATCTTATGGTTTATCGATCAGACAGCATCCTACTACGGGTTCTGATGATGAATCCAAAGTATTCCTTTTGTTATCTCAGGGGCAGATGTTTATTTCTCAATAAATTTATCTGCTTAAACTGGATCTCATATATGTGTAATATTTCATTTCTTTAGGCTATTGAATGATGCAGAAATCAATAGTTATTTCCACTCAGACACAGGGATTCTGAACATTAGTCATTGTTAGGGGTCATTTGCTATTTTCAAAATTATTCTCGCCATTAAGTGAGAAGTAATGTTTCCTTCCTGAGCTATGAAAATCAGCATGAGGGACTTCCCAGAGGTAAAACTAAGTAGGCTGTAGATACAGACGTGAATGCAAGCAATTAGAAAGGTTTCTGTTAAATAGGCAGCTGTTTCTTCTTTACATGAAAAATGGATTATTTTGTTTTTTTTAAATACAAGCAAACAATTCAATTGAATCTACTCTGGTCCATTATTCGTTTGTTTGGATAATTCCATTCATAGAAGCTGTAGTATTTGCTTCGTATTAGAAAAATACAACTCTCAGCAATTTAAAGCTAAAGTCCAATTGTTGGAAGTTTACTAAATGTTATTCTGGGTTTTCAAATTGTTTTCACTAATGTTGTTAATAAGGGGTGGCACGGTGGCTCAGTGGTTAGCACTGCTGCCTCACAGCGCCAGGGACCTGGGTTCGATTACAGCCTCGGGCGACTATCTGTGTGGAGTTTGCACATTCTCCCCGTGGCTGCGTGGGTTTCCTCTGGGTGCTCTGGTTTCCTCCCACAGTCACAAAGATGTGCAGGTTAGGTGAATTGGTCATGCTAAATTGCCCATAGAGTTAGGTGCATTAGTTAGGGGGAATGGGTCTGGGTGGGTTACCCTTCGGAGGGTCGGTGTGGACTAGTTGGGCTGAAGGGCCTGTTTCCACACTGTAGGGAATCTAATCTAAAAAAAAAACTCCCTTTATTTCACTAACCAGCAAATTATTGGCTATAAAGCTTTTTTGAATATCAGGAAAATGAATTTTTCACAGGTTTTTGTGTTTCATCAGCTAATATTGGAGCTGCGAAAAATAAAGTTAACAAATGACTAAATAAACTTCATGATTTCATACTCTGTAGGCACTCTCAGATTCTTAGGTAAATTAGTTGAAAGTAATAATCAGATGATGATGTTTGAAGATTATCTCTGTGGTCAAGAGTAACCCATGCACACAAGGTAGTAACATTCTTTCTCATATACCATCAGAATCTGCAAAGAAAATATTGTTATCATCCCATTTCTCTAAATAGCTCCAAAAGATTGAAAGAAAATGTTTTGTTGTCTGTGTAGTTTTGGTGGTAACTTTTGGAAACCTTAGGATATCTGGGGCAGGATACAAGAGCTGAAAGTGATGAAAATAAAGTATATTTGCAATTGATGTAGTGAACTGTTGCTGACATTTCAAAAAGTGAATTGAGGTGAAAATTGCACAATATTGCCATATTGAAAAATGGAATTTTTTTCTTTTCCACAGATCCATGCTGCAGTTGTCTAAACCAGTTTAAATTTGTTTTTCTTATTCACAAATATTTATTTTCCACTTCCATATAACTTTTCTCTTTCACTACTTATATTCTAATTTCTCTCCGAAAAACCATTTCTGGAATGCCATGTGTTGTTCTGGTGGTCATAATATTTTTTAAAAATGCTTTGGAGAGGGTGCAACAGGATTATACAGATGATACCAGAACTGTAAGGTATGCCTGTCTCAAAAAGATGACCGGGGTTGTTCGCTTTTCTCTTGTAACTAATAAGTTGTGAGTTGATTTTTATCGAGGAGAGTAGACACAGAGAGAATATTTCCACTTAGAGGAAGAGAAAAAAGCTAGATGCCGCTGATGTGAACTAGTCACACAGAAATCAGATGGAGAGTTCAGAAAAAAAATTAAACTAGACACTGGTGAGAATGTGGAACTCATTATCACAGGGCGTATTTGATGTATTTGAGAGAAAGCTGCATAAGAATATGGAGGAGAAGAAATAGAGGATGATGCTGATAGATAAGCAAGGATGGGAGGATGCTCAAGTGATGTCTTCATGTCAGAATTTGGGCAAAGTAAACTGTATTTTTGTGAATCCCTAAAAATTCTGTGTAACTCCAAGTAACTTGATTAGTTTCTAGGGAGTCAGTTAGTCCATTTGCCTGGACAGCTGGTTTGCAATGCAGAATAACTCCAACAATGTGGGTTCAATTGCTGTAATGGCTGGGATTACCTTGAAGGTCCCTCCTTCTCAACCTCACCCCTCTCCTGAAGCATGGTGACCTTCAGATTAAACCACCATCCGTCATCTCTCTCAGAGCAGCCCTGTGATCCCGGAAGGACTATGGCTATTTCACCTTTTACTTTATTAGTTTATGGATCCATGAATAAGAAAGAGGACAATTTTCCAGTTTTCTTTATTTTCGATACCTTTGTGTTCTTCAGGCCTTTGGAATGTAACTTTTTCACATTTTGTCCTCATCATGAGCATGAAATGTTTCCTGCAGACAGCTGTTGCATGTTTCAGATGCAAATTAAGCACTTTTCCTTTGGACCCAAAACTACATCCCAGACCCAAAGGATTGTTCTTCATGGACCACTGTTTGATTCCAATTTCTAAATCTCTTCCAACATGTTTGGAGGGCCCTTGTGGCACAGCGATAGTGTCCCTTCTCTGGCCTGTGGAGTCTTAGGTTCAAGTTGCAGCTACTCCAGGGGTGGATAATAACATCTCTGATTTAAAAAATAATCAATCTTTGATTGAATAGCAATCTCTGATTTAAAAAGAAACATATTTCAGTGACACTTCAAGTTTAGTGTGATTCAGTAATGAAAGATAACCTGCTTTATTCTTTTTAACTTGTGCCATTTAGAATTGTAGAACCCCTATGCTGTGGAAAGCAGGCATTTGGCCCATCAAATCTGCACTGACCCTCTGACAAGCATCCCGCCTAAACCCAGCAGCCCCCACCCCCATCCTTGTAACCCATCATTTCCCATGGCTAACCCTCCTAGCCTGCACATCTTCAGTCATTACAATGCAATTTAACATGGCCAATCCACCTAACCTGGATGTTTTTGGTTTGTGGGAGGCATTCAGAGCACCTGGAGGAAACCCACGCAGCATGGGGAGAGCATGCAAACTCCACATAGACAGTTACCCAAGTTTGGAATCGAACCCAGGCCCCTGGCACTGTGAGGCAGCAGTGCTAACCACTGTGCCACCCTTTTCAGCCCTTGATCAAGCGTACGTACACTTTCCACAAAAACCTCAAATTTAAAATTCTCATCCTTTGTTTTCAAAATCCTCCATAGCCTCACAACCTCCACATTTGCAATCTGCTCCAACCCTGCAACCCTCCAAGTAATTGGCTTTCCACCAACACTGGGCTCTGCTGGGGAGCTCTTTACTCCAGCATTGATGGCTGGGCATTCAACAGCTAATCTCTAAATTCCAGTATTCCTTCCTCGCCTGCACCACCTTTCTACCTTTTGAGTATCGTCTTCTAGCCTGACCTAGTGAGTGCCATTGCCTTTGGTTTGGTGTCAGGTTTTATCCCTGTGAAGAACCTTGTGGAAGTTTTGTTTCTACATTAAATATACTATGTAAATTAAAGTTAATAATTTTGAGCATTCTTGTAGAGATATATTTCAATCTGTATTCCGGCTTGAAGTTGAACCACAAACAAAAAGAAAATGTTTCAACTATGACACGACTCAATAAATCATATGATCAGAAAATGTAGATGCAGAAGGAGGTTATTCAGCCCATCAAGTCTGCTCTGCTTTTCAATGACATCATAATTGATCTGATAATCTGGAACTTCCATTTTCTGCCTTTTCCCCATAATCCTCTTTTCCTGTACTGGTTAAAAATCTATCTCAGCCTTGAATATACTTAACGACCCAATGTCTACAGGCAACTGTGATAAAGAATCCCACAGATTCACAACACAATGACAGAAGGAATTTCTCCTCATCTCCTAATTAAATGAACTGCCTTTTATTCTGCATCTGGTCGAAGGCTCTCACAAGGGGAAAATTTGCTTTCTGCATTCTCATCTATCTTGACAAGCCCGCTAATGTATTCCTTTAGTTTCTTTACTTTGTCTGAACAATTTTACATTCAGCAAGGAATTATTTGAGGGTGGTAACGATTTCTGTAGGAACAGAAATGTCTCCACAAATGCATGTGGCAGAGCTAAGATAAAAGATTGTGCCTCAGCACAGATAGTTCTGTGGTGTGTTGAGGGTAAATATTATTTAATTCCCAGTAGACGGCTGGCAACGAAGAATGTCATGTACTTTATCATCCTCCTTTGATAATAATAAGATACAAATGGAAATTCCAGTAAAAACCATTTATTTTCCCAACATCAATACAATCAGTAAATAAGGCAAGATTAGAATCAATTCTAAAAACCCATTTCAGCTGCCAAGATAGTTTCAGAGCTGCCATATTCAAAAAAGGCTAGAATTCCAAGGAAGACATATATAGAGAGAGAAAATGAACATCCAGTGTTCAATCAGTTGGATCATCTATACATATTATTCTGAGCTAGTCGTGTATAACCAGCATTGATTTAATACTGCAAACTTAAGAAGGAATCCTATGATTGAAAAATAGAACAGGATTCCCCCAAAAAAATCATAAGATACAGGAACAGAATCAAGCCATTAGGCCCATTCAGTCTGCTTCGCCATTGGATCATGGCTGACATGTTTCTTAACCCCATTCTCCTGCCGCCTTTCCATAACCCTTGATTCCCTTATTAATCAAGGACTTATCCATCTCTGTCTTAAATACACTCAATGACTTGGCCCTCCACAGCCCCTCTGCAGCAATGAGTTCACAGATTCACCACCTTCTGGCTGAAGGCATTCCTCCTCATCTCAATTCTAAAGAGTAAACCCTTCACTCTGAAGCTGTGCCCTCGGATTCTAGACTCTCCTACTAGTGGAAGTATCTTCTATAAGTCCATTCTATCCAGGCCACTCAATATTCTGCAAGTTTCAATCAGACCCCCACTCATCCTTCCAAAGTCCATCAAGTACAGTCCTCAATCGCTCCTCCTAAGACAAGCCCTTCATTCCCAGGATCATTCTTGTAAACCTCCTCTGGATCTTCCCTCCAACACCAACACATCTTCCTTAGAAATGGGGCCCAAAACTGCTCACAATATTCCAAATATGGTCTGACCAGAGTCCTATACAGACTCAGCAATATGTTTCTACTCTTGTATTCTAGCCCTCTTGAAATGAATGTTAACATCGGGGCAGATTTTTAAAAACTTTTCAAATAGACGCTGAATAAATAGTAAAACAAATTGGAAAATTATCCACTACCTGAGAGAAATGCACAGAAAATCCTCAATTCTTAAAGACTGGAGTCATTATGGCACAGAAGGAGCCCATTCATTGACTCCATGCTGACTCTCTGTAAAGCAGTCCATTCAGTCACATTCTCCTGTTCTTTCTGTACAACTCTGCAATTTTATTTCTTGCATGTGCCCATCCAATTTTCTTTCATTATCTCAGCTTCCAACACCCTCATTAGTCGGGAGATCATTGCTACTTGCCATGTTAAAAAAGGTTTCTCCTCACATCCCCACTAACTCTCTTCCTCAAAACGTTAAATCTGTGGCCCGTCATCCTTACACCATCAACATTTCTATGTCTACCTTATCTAAACCTGTCATAATCTTATGCACATCTATCAAATCTATTTGTCTCCTTTGCTCCAATAAAATAACCCAATAAAATAACTGACTCCCACAGCTACCTGGATTACACCTCTTCCCACTCTACCTTTGCAAAAATGCCATCCCGTATTCCCAATTCCTCCACCTCTGCCGTATCTGCTCCCAGGAGGACCAGTTCCACCACAGAACACACCAGATGGCCTCCTTCTTTAGGGACCGCAGTTTCCCTTCCCACGTGGTTAAAGATGCCCTCCAACGCATTTCATCCTCATCCCACACCTCCGCCCTCAGACCCCACCCCTCCATCTGTAACAAGGACAGAATGCCCCTGGTGCTCACCTTCCATCCTATCAATCTTTGCATAAACCAAATCATCCACCAACATTTCCGTCACCTCCAAACGGACCCTACCACCAGGGATATATTTCCCTCCGCACCCCTTTCCGCCTTCCGCAAAGACTGTTCCCTCCGTGACTACCTGCTCAGGTCCACGCCTCCCAACAACCCACCCTCCCATCCTGGCACCTTCCCCTGTCACCGCAGGAATTGCAAAATCTGCGTCCACACCTCCTCCCTCATTTCCATCCAAGGCCCTAAAGGAGCCTTCCACATCGATCAAAGTTTTACCTGTACGTCCACAAATATCATTTATTGTATCCGTTGCTCCCGATGCGGTCTCCTCTACATTGGGGAGACTGGACGCCTCCTAGCAAAGCGCTTTAGGGAACATCTCTGGGACACGCACACCAATCAATCACACCGCCCTGTGGCCCAACATTTCAACTCCCCCTCCCACTCTGCCGAGGACATGGAGGTCTTGGGTCTCCTTCACCGCCGCTCCGTCACCACCCCATGCCTGGAGGAAGAATGCCTCATCTTCCACTTCGAACACTTCAACCCCAGGGCATCAATGTGGACTTCAACAGTTTCCTCATTTCCTCTTACCCCACCTCACCCCAGTTCCAAACTTCCAGCTCAGCACTGTCCCCATGACTTGTCCTACCTGCCTATCTTCTTTTCCACCTATCCACTCCACCTTCCTCCCTGACCTATCACCTCCATCCCATCCCCATCCACCCATTGTGCTCTTTGCTACCTTCCCCCATCCTCCTCCCTGACCTATCACCTTCATCCCCACCCCCACTCACCTATTGTACTCAATGCTACTTTCTCCCCACCCCCACCCTCCTCTCATTTATCTCTCCACCCTTCAGGCACTCGGCCTGTATTCCTGATGAAGGGCTTTTGCCCGAAATGTCGATTTTACTGCTCCTCGGATGCTGCCTGAACTGCTGTGCTTTCCAGCACCACTCTAATCTAGAATCTGGTTTCCAGAATCTGCAGTCATTGTTTTTACCTCCAATAAGAACAACCTTGACAACTTGGTTTCTTGGTATTTAAGATGTAGGCTTTTAACATATTCAGTTTTTCCTTAATTGTAGTATATTTACATTACCTTGAAGTAAATTCTGAAGAAAGCTGCTGTATCATTGGAGAACACTGCATTTGAAATGAGAAGCTGGTTCTCAACTAAATATAACTGCAGCAAAGACATTAAAGTTGTAGCTAATGAGCCATATTTTTCAATGCAGTTCTGTGAAGAGAAGCACCTCTTCTGAGCGAGTGTCATCTGTTGCACGTAGAGAAAGCTTTGGAGAGTCCAAGAACAGCAGGACCCGCACTGGCTCAACTAGCAGTGGTTCCAGTGGGAAAAAAACCAGTGACAGGTAAACGAAAGTGCTTATTTATAGTTTCTCACATTCTTGCGCCATCTGTAATATTAAACTGAGGTTTAATTGTCTTAATTCATGAAACAGAAGGATTCACATGTTATTTGTGACTTCTTAGCTTCCATAGTAAGGTAGTGTAAGCTGGGGAGAAAAACATTACTTCCTTTGAGCTCAAAGAGCGCAATCTGAAGTAAACCTATTGACATGAGAGGATGTATTACTCTCTTGTGCAGCACCATGGGGTGTTACTCAGACAGGAGGAAAATTTGAAATAAGTTTTCTCAAAAGTAACAGTAAAGAGTGTTAATTTACATCTGTGAAGTTTGAATTGTTATGAAATGACTTGAATTTGTAGGGCCACGAAATAAAGGTTGATTTCAGCTTTCAATAGTCTGGATTTTGTGGCCCTCTGCCAGCTTGTTTGAAGGGACTGGTGGAAGTGTTGAACAACACTTGCTCTTGATGCCTTTATGTAGCTAATTAATGACCACTTCAGAGCCCTGTCTTGCTCCCATCACTATCCTCTCTGTTGAATGGTGAGACCCAGACAAAGCTGGGTCAAATTTTTGTGTGTGAGTGGGGTGTCAAGCAAGAAGGTGGGACCTTTTTTTCTGGTGGTCCTCTATGCCTATTGGAGACATTCCCCCCCTCTTTACACTCCACCTCCTTTTGCCCCTTTCTGGAGTGTGCTAGCCAAGTTCCACAATACCCCAGATTAAACTGCAATGCAACTTCCAAACTTCCTCCTCTTTGTGAACTGGCTGTAGTCCCAGCAGTGTTCACCATTCAGACCATGTTGAGAATATAGGTCCGTTGGATTGACTGGTAACTCTGTAAGGTGGACCATACACTTCAGATAAAGGTGAAGGTCTCAACCATCAGAAATGGCTGTGCAGCAGATGACTTTTTCACGGATGAGCTCTCAACCAGCACTTCACTCTGGCAGGTACTGGACACACCACCCTCCAAGATTCAGCTCTGTGGCTACTGTGTGATCATCTTGAGTAGGTAATGCTGATAGATTGATGCAGGGTGACCAATAGTTGTTGAAATAATTTGACATTATGTCAATAGATTAGATTACCTACAGAATGGCCCAACAAGTCCACACCAACCCTCTGAAGAGTAGCCCACCCAGACCCATTCCCTTACTTTATACTTACCCCTGACTAATGCACCTAACATATGGATAATTTAGCATGGCCAATCCTTCTGATCTGCACATCTTTGGATTGTGAAAGGAAACCAGAGAACTCAGAGAAAACCCACGCAGACACAGGGAGAATCTGCAAACTCCACACAGACAGTTGCCTGAGGTGGGAATCAAACCCAGGTCTCTGGCACTGTGAGACAGCAGTGCTAACCACTGAGCCACCGTGCCACCCCTACTGTGAAGGCCAGCAGAATCTGGTGCCTTTTGCACCTCTGTGCTTGATGAGCTACAAGTAGCTGAATTGACTAAGTGTCCCATGTACTGTGGATGGTGGCCTGCCAGTGGTGTTGTGACAGCTTTAGGGGGAATTCCAACTCAATTTTTGGACTTTATTTTGGACAAGAAATGTAATTATGTTGTTATTATAAGCAATCTCATATAAGAGATACTAATGGTGTAGAGATTCAGTCTAATGTTATTTCTTTCACAGCAAGCCCAAGGATCCTCTCTTTAATGCAGGTGAGTAGCTCAAAAATTAATTCCTTTTCAGTAGTAGTTTTCCAAAGTGTTTGTTTCAGTTATTGTGAAAGTATGACATTCTTTATCTTTTTTGTGCTTTACGTCTTTTTCTAATTTGATTTCCTTTCTTTTTAAAATGAAATCTCTTGCTTTTCATTTTCCTACATTTTCAAATACCTAATTTTGGAAAGCTAGGGATAAGGATTAAACCAGAATACCACAGCAGTGTGTCATCACATCAGGCATTCATAAAATTGCTGAGACAGAAACCATGTGGGACCTACTGACTCATGCTGAGACATAAGTTTTGTGTTAAACAATAATGAGTCACAATATGATACTGAAACAGTGTATCCTTTCTTTTGCTTGATACATTTGTTAAAGATAATTGCTATCAAGAGTGTGTTTTCTGAGGTTTCCTGTCTCTCCCATTCCAATTTGCCCACCCACCTTTTCAGCACTTCTGCATTTTCACATATCTTCTTTAACTAGGATACATTGCATGTATAGTCTTTAGGAAGTTTCATACTAACCATTTCTCCTTCCTTTGGTCTCCACAGTGGAATAAATTATACCTACACAGTTCTTCCTATAGGAATCCAGTCAAGGATTGGACCATTGTATTGGTATTCCAGGCTTAAGCGCAACACTAATAGAGAATGCTCTGTTAGAGGTCCCTGTCTTTCAGATGCAATGTTAACCCAAGTCCCTCTCTGCTCTCTGTATACATAAACAAAACAACCTTGGCACTATTAAAAAAAAGAGTGATGGAATCTCCTTAGTGTCCAGACCAATGTTAATCCCATTACTAAAGTCACTAAAACAGACTATTTAGGCATGCATCTCATCAATGTTTGTGCACCTGGCTGTGTGCAAATGGGTAATGAAGCTTACTACATTATAACAGTGAGAATACTCTAAAAGTGCGTCATTGGCCAAAAGCACTTAAGCATGATCCAAGGTCATAAAGGCATTCTCCAAGTCAATTCTACGTGTAAAAGTTCTTCTTAAGAGTAGGACATACTCAGCCAAAAGCTACAATAAAAGAAACCACACATATAAATATTACCCTTCTTATTCACATACCTGGTTCTTCATCTTCACACACACATACCTGTTTCCCCAGTCCTTCTGCTAGCTGCTTAGCACTAGAAAGCTAACCCTCTACCTGGTTCCCTACCCAACACAGTAGATAGCAACAACATTTGTTCATTCACAGCCCCTGTGGTGTGGAAAACACATCACATCAAAGATGCTTCACAGGAAGAGGTATTAGCAGAACCAGCCATTTTGGTTAAAGATACATTTACTGACAGTTGTCAAGAATGTAAAAGATGTAACCTATTAGAGGGGTGTGTGGACAGAATTTCATTTGAGACCTGGGCATCTGAAGGCATGACTGACTCTTAGAATAAAGGGAAGGTGGGATGCACCAGAGGCCCAAGTGAGTGAAATGGCAGCTGTGGAAGGGCCTGTCAGATTGGAGAGGTTTATATTGATGGGGACTGGCAAGGCCAGGAAGGAATCTAAAGAGGGTTAGAATTTCTAAGCAATATGAAAACACTGATTCGGAGATTTGGTTGAGAGATGCAGTGGAAGGTTAGAGCTCTATATCATTAACATACTTCTAAATGCTGGCCTTATATCTGCAAATCATGTTACCTAGAGGTAAGCAGATGAAAATGAGGGGGATGTAAATGTTTGTGTCCCTGTGAGACTTCAGGGCGAATATTGTTGGTGATGCTTCATCTCTGATTTGTTAAGCTGTATTTAAGAATAGAATCAAGTAAATGTAGTATTTCTGAGAATAGAGTGAAGGCCTACTACACAGGAAGAATGGTGAGAGAACAGAAGAAAGTGAGGACTGCAGATGCTGGAGATCAGAGGCGAGAGTATAGTGCTGGAAAGGTACAGCAGGTCAGGCAGCATCTGAGGAGCAGGAGAATCGATGTTTCGGGCATAAACCCTTCATCAGGAATGAGGGGGCTGGGGGTTGTGGGGGAGGGAGGGGGTGGTTGAGAGGTGTCTGGGAGAAGGTAGCTGACAATGCGATAGGTAGATGAACACGCTAGGTCGGAGAGGAGGGTGGAGCAGATAGATGGGAAAGGTGATGGTCAAGACAGCGTTCCAGAGAAATTATTCCCTCTGTGACTCCCTTGTCAGATCCACGGCCCCCACCAGCCCACACCCCACTCCTAGCACCTTCCCCTGCCACCACAGAAAGTGCCCACACCACTCCCCTTACCTCCGTCCAAGGCCCCAAAGGATCATTCCACATCCGACTGAAATTTACCTGTACCTCCACCAATGGCATCTACTGCATCAGTTGCACCCAATGTGTTCTCCTGTACATTTGGAAGACAGGATGCCAACTTGTAGATACCTGCACCAACCAACCCCACTGCCCCGTGGCTGAACACTTCAACTCCCCCTCCCACTCTGCCAAAGACATGCAGGTCCTGGGCCTCCTCCATGGCCAAACTCTTACCACCTGATGCTTGGAGGAAGAATGCCTCATCTTCCACCACAAGGCCCTGCAACCACATGGGATTAAAGTGAATTTCGCCAGTTTCCACATTTCTCCTCCCCACCCCCACATTATCCCAGTCCCTAGCCTCCAACTCAATACTGTGCTCCTGACCTGTCCATTGCCTTTCCCATCTATCTGCTCCACATCCTCTCCAAACTGTCATCTTCTCCCCACCTTCATCTACCTATTGTATTTTCAGCTACCTTCCCCCCAACCCCACCCTCCCATTTATCTCTCAGCCCCCCCGGCCCACAAGCCTCATTCCTGATGAAGGGTTATGCCCAAAACTTTGATCCTCCTGCTCCTCAGATGGAGAGTTTGGCAGTTTAGATTGCTGTTTGTATTCACATGGTTAGGGCACCTTGTTCCCTCATCGCAGATTGCTGGGTGTATCCTAATTCAAGAGTAATTCTTGGGGTGTCAGTAAGGGACAACACGGTGGCTCAGTGGTCAGCACTGCTTCCTTATAGCGCCAGGGATCCAGTTTCGATTCCAGCCTCAGGTGGCTGTCTGTGTGGAATTTGCACATTCTCCCCGTGTCTGCGTGCATTTCCTCTGGGTGTTCTGATTTCTTTCAACAATCCAAAGATGTGCTAAATTACCCATAGTGTTCTGGGATGTGTAGGTTAGGTGCATTAGTCAAGCGTAACTATAGGGTAGAGGAATAGGTCTGGGTGGGTTACTCTTCAAAGGGTTGGTGTGGACTTGTTGGGCCGAAGGGCCTGTTCTACAATGTAGGAATTCTAATTCTAAAAAAAATTAGGAAGGAGGTATAGTGATGGATTAGGATCAGGGCTGCAAGAATCAAATACATGAGAGGGGAGAATTGGAAGTGGTGTATCAGTTGGTGGGAGGGGATAAAATAACAAGAGAAAATAAAAAGAGAGAGACTAATAGTTTTAGGTTCTATTGTTCCCCACAGTAAGGGGTATTCATAGAAGTATCTTTCCAAGTACTCCTAATAAGATTACTGCCATCAGTTTTAGGCTAGAAGCTTTCTTGTTCTGTTTAGGGTTTATATTTGGTGTATTTAAATAAATATCAATGAGTCTGAAACTTCAATAAATCTGTTCTTCTGTCATTAATATAGTCTATGCTCCTAAAGGAGAGAGAAAGAGAGAGAGAGAGAGACAGAATGTCCAAATGTCTGATATGAATGGGCAGCTGCTAAACAGCTGGCCCAGTCAATGTGTTTATTAATATAGAATATTTCAATAAGTCATATCTGGTGAACCTTTGGGATAACCATGTCAATATATTCTGTTAGTATTTAAGGGATTGAGAGTTTATTGCTTTGCAGCAAATCATTAATGACATTTGCATGTAATGAATTATGAAAACGTCTAAATATGCCAAGATAAGTGAAGTACTCAAAATTCCATGTTTTATGTGAGGTTATTTAGAAGCTGTAAATGAATGTGGCTGTTCAGTCCTTAGAACAGGTGCTAGGTGAACCTGACTTTCCTCATACACATCTTTATCTAGCACTTCTGTCTCTATCTCTGTAATCACAAGGGAAGCGCCGTGTGATGCATTGCAAAGGTAGGTCTCATTTGTGCAATATTCTAGCTCTCTGAACGTACCTGTTTCCTAGCTGTCAGGTCTCATTCACATGCACACACAGCCTCTTTTGCAAGCACGCTTACATTTTCTTTGAAATGCAAAGCTTTCGTATCTGGATATCACTTTTCATGCAACCAAACTTTCCAATTGCGTTAATCAGACTTTCACAGGAGCCATAATCACCCTGAACATTATTTATTTTGTCAATTAAGGTTCAGGGGGTGAGGGAAGACTTGGGAGTGGGAGGAGTCAGTGGAATAATGAATAAGTCTCCTGAAGAACTCCTAGATCCTGTGTTGTCTTTGAATTTGGCTTATTGAGTCATGTGACTGACGTGCAGAGAGCTATGCCACATGTAATGTAGTGTTGCTTGCTTTTGAAAGGTTTGCATAAATCCACTAGTCCTTGAAAAATAATCACCTTTCAAGCTGTACTGTCAGTTTGTAAGATGTGCATGAGAGTTTGTCAAAATGTACTAATGTTTAAAAATAAATTCTAGCAGCTGATCCAAATTTAGTACAAAAGGCATAACTCTCAGTCAGGAGTAACCTTGTCAAAAATCTCATGCATGCTAGTAGACAAAACCCAAAACTAAACATAGTCATTCTCTTAGTAGCAAATCCTATTTATTGAGTATCATACAAGCTTAGCTTGGGTGACCATTGATTTTGTGGTGACTAATTTAAAGCTTCTTGTGTTAGCAGTAGACGTAATGCTGAGTTTGGATGATAGGGGAAATGTGATCATGATTGAAGGTAAAGAAAATAAAAATTGTGAGGAATGTAAAATGGAGTGCTGACTCATTATCTTCCATTTCCCACTATTGCACAGACCTAGCACTTTGGCTGTCTGTTCAGTATTCTTATCTTCACAGCACAGTATCATTCAATTTTCTCAAATGTGAAAAGGGTAATTTTTGGGCGTGTTCTTTGCAGTTTTGTGACAATGACAATTTTAATTTAAAGTGAAATGCTGCCTAGATAAGAAAACTGGAATAAGTTACGAATGCTTACACTGTTTAAAAAGAGACAGATAATTGAGGTGTATGCTTGTGTATCTTTATCCTTTAGATTATAATAATGGTGTTTCTGTAACTGAGAGATTGTAAAACAACATGTTACAATAATGAAAATTTTTCTTCATTAACACAATTAGATATTAAATATGGTGTCCATTAGATGTTATAATCACCTGGTAATGATTTTATTACTTCTGTCCTCCTATCTATCTACGTACATGACAATTCCATGTAGTTTTGGTACAGATAATGCTGATTCAGTCTTCAAAGCTGACTGATTCTCCTGACAGCAGTACTGAACAAGCTAATTTGCTATCGAACCAAGAACCACCTCTTCAAGAATCTGGACCAACCTCCACTAAAACTGTTGGGATGCTTGGAACTCACAAGTTACCTTCTCTGACCCTACCACTTCCTAAAAGCCCAAGTCAGATTCTCATCAGCCCTACTGCCATGTCAAGGTCTCCAAGTTTGATTAGCCCACTTAAATCCCCTAGCCAGTACTTCCAGATCTATTTTTAACTCCTTAACTTCTACAATTAAGTATTTGATGGGCTGTAAGGAATTAAATCTGTTTTGCTTTATTTTCTTCTCTGTGTGTCTGCCATGCACATTTCTATGTCAGGTTTTGCTCATGTCATGCTTTCTTTCTTCTGCACACTGTGTTTTCTGCACTAAATTCTTTGTTTCAGCATGTATAATATTGATTCAATAGCATGTGCCACCAATTCTATTTTGAATTTATGGAATGTGGTCACCTATTGTTGCATTTTGGATAATTTTACCTAATTATTTTTAACATTAGCAACATTCACTGCATGTAATGATATTGTATGAAATCTTTCATATAATAAAGACAATTACAATTTTAAATCAAAGACTGGTGTTGGCTGTACTTTAAATTTTTTCCTCTTTGTTCCCCTGAATGTTCCTTATCTGATATTATTTTACCTATATAACGTCTAATACAAGTGTTCAAAAAATGATCATGATATTCTTCTGTCCTTTTTATAGAGGAAGGATATGTAAAAATGTTCCTGCGTGGACGTCCAATCACCATGTATATGCCCCAAGTTATTAAGGAAACCTACAGTTTGGAAGATAAAGGTGAACTTCCAGCCAAAAAGCTGAAGCTAGACTGGGTGTATCCTTCAGCCTCTAGGTGCCAGTGTTGAATTATTTAGCCTTAACTATGTACAGCTAAATAATTTTCATTTCAATAAGCCACACAAAATGGTAAAAATAGCAGATTTAGTTATGAAAATTATTTAATAAAATGATGGATGTACTAGACACTCCTGTGTGGAAATGTCCCCTGGGCTAATTCCTATTTTTACGATTTTTGATGGATATCGTTTTACATTTTTGCTTTTTGAATTCCATTCTGACCAAAATCATGTAGTAACCTGTTTGAAAAGTGAATGTCTGCTTTCATTTTGATTTTTTAAATCTCCATTGTGTAATATACATGCAGTAAAATCTTTGTTAACATTTGGAAATGTTCGAATCAAAGTATTGTTTTGCGAGTTTGTGGTATTGCGTTACATCTTGCTGACTGATGAAACTTATAGACTTGTTGTTGCTTTGCAGAAATTATTTCCCCAGTTACTTATTAGATCTTGTGTTTCTTAACAACTAATAACACAAAAGAGCCATCAGCCCAATCCAACCTCCTTATAGCATCTGTAACACTTTAGCACAATTTCTAATGTATTGTAGGTCTAATTGAATGCATGTTTTTCATACTTAAGAAACCGGTCCCTTATTTAAGATTAGATTAGATTCCCTACAGTGTGGAAACAGGCCTTTCGGCTCAACCAGTCCACACCAATTCTGCAAAGGATAGCCCACCCAGACCCATTTCCCTCTGAATGATGCACCTAACACTATGGGCAATTTAGCATTGCCAATTCACCTAACCTGCACATCTTTGGATTGTGGGAGGAAACCAGAGCACCCGGAGGAAACCCAGGCACACACGGGGAGAATGTGCAAACTCCACACAGACAGTCACCCAAGGCTGGAATTCAATCTGGGACCCTGGTGCTGTGAGGCAGCAATGCTAACCACTGAGCCACTGTGCCACCCCATACTAACCTGACAAAGGAATTTTGTGAAGTTGTTGGAGTCTGGTGATAAATGAGTGTTTTATGAGCTCCATCCTATCTAAAGGCACTGCCCCTAATGTCACAGCTCCACAATCCACAAACAGTAGCTTTAATGCTGCGATCAATTGCACCTATTCTCATTGCTTTACGTATTACCTTGTCTATAATAGTAAAAGCAAACCAGGGTACTGACATTCTTTTGCCTCATGGTAGTGATGATGGTATATTTCATACACCTAACTTTGTTAAGATGTCAAGAGATTACTTCAGATGAGAAGCTAATTTAAAAAATGCAATAATGGAGACATTTTTCAAAGAGTTGGGGCAAAAGTCAAGAAGACATTGGGTAAATAGACAAGGTCTTTTCCCTGGGGTGGGAGAGTCCAGAACTAAAGGGGATAGGGTTTAGGATGAGAGAGGAAAGATATAAAAGAGGCTTAAGGGGCAACATTTTCACACAGAGGGTGGTATGTGTGTAGAATGGACTACCAGAGGAAGTGGTGGAGGCTAGTACAATTGCAACATTAAAAGGCATCAGGATGGGTATGTGAACAGGAAGGGTTTGGAAGGATATGGGCCAGGTGTTGGCAGGTGGGTCAAGATTGGGTTGGAATGTCTGGTTGGCATGGATGAGTTGGACCGAAGGATTTATTTCCGTGCTGTACATCTCTATGATTCTGCGACATGATGTGCCACACACAAGCAAGTTAATGATGCTTCCCTGAAATATTTTGCTTGAATGCCACTCTGTTCGGTAAATACTGGGCAAATGTCAGTCATACAAATTGTAACAGACATTGTAGCCCTATAATTCCATGACACCGAATTTGCAACAAACTGAAACAATATCCATTGGTGGTCTATAGTGTTATATCTGGCAAAATTTCCTGTTTCAGCTTGTTCATATATATGCTGGAGCACCGATAGTGGCTGTAATTAAATCAACCAGTTTGCTGGTTATGAATGGAGGAAAGGAGCAGAAAGGTTTGGGGGCAAATTGATCCAGGGCCCAGTGAGATATAAGAGTTGCAATATATGCACACGAGACTGCTTTTTTTTCTCAGAGTAGCAGCATTTGGCACTCATTCAGCTTTTCTTCTTGAAGTACTGACCATGTAGGAGGTAATACTAGGATACTCAGTTCAAAACTCCAGAGAAGTAGAAATCACTAGCTCCATCCCAACTGCTGTAAACATATTAAAAAAAATTAAAGAAAGCAAAATAGCTACATTTATCCAGCCTCACCCACATAATTGTGTTGGCTTGTGCACGGCAATATATCCTCTCCCCACAGAATCTTTACTTTATGTAGTCTCTTGGAAGTGATTTAAAAAATTAAAACTTACACCAGTCAAAAAATAACGTTTGGAAAATTATAAGGTTAGAAATGATATAGTTGGGGCATGTACGCTAGAGCATTCTGTTCTGTCCAGTAAATAGTGAGTGTGTCTGTTTACATCTCAGACATCTTTTTTTATTATAGAAATATGTGCCACATTGTTTGTTTGTATTCCTCTGTATCTCTTAGTTGGAGTTATAATCCCTAAGAATAAAGGGTGGTCTTTTACATATACAGGCTATAGATACATATACAGAGGGGTGAATTCCAAAGGATACGTATATCATAAACCAGCAAGGTTTGGCTGATTTGCAGCCTCACTTGTTTGTTGTTAAACACTTTCTGCCTGTTAAATAACTGGAAGCCTTCTGCTCATGAAGGTGAGAGGGTTAAAAAAAAAACACTTGCAAAGTAATATAGATGCCAATTAAGCAACTTTGAGAACCCAGCAACTTTGGGTTGTGGAGATTTACCACTGATTTTCTGTGATGCTGAAACACGAACTCCCCAGTCTCCTGCAGTATATATCTATTCCTGAATACATGTTCAGCCTGCACCCTGACTATGCATTAAAGAACTATCTGAAATAACTCAATGCCATGTAAGTTGAGGTTTGTATCCAAAGACAGCAGTCTGGGCAGAATTGGAGCTTGTTGTATCTTGCACATTAACTGGCAGATGTAAATCAGCTCCTTGAGCATGCTGTACTGTCTGATAAGACCATGACTGATCTGATTGAAGCCTTGACTCCACATTCCTGTTTACCCCCTCTATAACCATAGCTTCTTCATTTAGATTAGATTCGATTCAATTCCCCACAGCGTGGAAACAGGCCCTTTGGCCCAACAAGTCCACACCGACCCTCCAAAGAGTAACCCGTTCAGACCCACTTCCCTCTGACTAACGCACCTAACCTATGGGCAATTTAGCATGGCTGGCACATCTTTGGACTGTGAGAGGAAACCAGAGCACCCGGAGGAAACTCACGCAGACTTGGGGAGAATGTGCAACCTCCACACAGGGCAGTCACCCGAGGCTGGAATTGAACCTGGGACCTATGAGGCAGCAGTGCTAACCACTGAGCCACCATTGCCACTCAGCCTTAAAAAAAAATCCAGCCTCCATTGATCTCTGGAAAAAGAAAGAAAGTCTCCTCATTCAGTCTTAAACTATTTTCAAACATACTCCCCTAGTTTAGTCTCTTCCATAAGGGTAAACATTCTGTCAGCATCCACCAGTCAAGTTCCTTCAGCACCATGGATGTTCCAACATGATCACTTCTTGCTTTCAAGTGCCTCTGAGTGTTGACATAATCTGACCACACTTTCTCCATAAGATCACCCAAGCATCAGTCAAGTGAACCTTCTCTAAAACCCAAAACTGGACACACATCTTGATGTGTGTTCTCACCAACAACTGTAGCAACATTTTCCTACTTTCATACTCAATTTTCCTTTTGATAAATGACAACTTTCCATTTATTTTTGTAATACATGCTGTATGTCCATACTAACTTTATGGATTTCATATACTAAGATGCCCAGATCTCTTTGTAACTCCTGTGTCCACTTGAATAGTGTATTGTTTTTATAGTCTTCCCATCAAATTGGACAAGTTCACATTTTTCCAAATTATGCTTCATCCACCAGATTTTTGATCACAATTTAAGGAGTCTGCAATGGGATCTAAGTTCCTCATAATCTAGTCATCTTGATGGCATCAGCAAATTTAGCAGCCATGCATTTGGTTCATTGAGCAAATCCATTGATGTAAATTATAAATGGACAAGGCCTCAGCACTGATCCCTGTAGAACTCCACTAGTTACAGATTCCACATCTGAAGTGCCTAATGAAGAGTCATCTAGACTCGAAACGGTAACTTGTTTTCTCTCCATAGATCTACCTGACCCACTGTGATCTCCTGCACTTTTTGTTTTCAGTTCAAATTCCAGCATCTGCAGCAATTTACTCCTGCATTTATCCTGACTTCCTGTTTCAGTTAGTTAACTAATCCTCTATTGACGCTAACGTGTTATGTACTACATCCCGAGCTCTTAATTTGCATAGTCACTTTTAACATAGTACCATATCACATGCCTTTAGAATTTCAAGTATACCACATCTACAGATTTCCCTACATCTATGTTATCTGTTACTTCCTTAAAGAATGCCAATAAGACAGTTAAACATGATTGGCCTTCCACGAAACCATGTTCCCTGCTGCTTATATAATCTCACAATCAGATACAAGTTCATTAAGATGTCTAGATCAAATATTACTCACTTATTCCTGTTTACCTGACCCTGTAACAGCAGCTACTTTATACTTGGCTAATTTACACCTTGTATATTGCAAAAGTAAACCCAGGAACTGTGAGATAGCAATACCACTGACCCTCATGATGATAATGCCTAAAGATGTAAAATGAACTCTAACAATTATACAAGGACCTTCCAGAAAGGAGTTTGGAATGAAAAATGGAGGAAATGGTTCCCACCTCAATTTTCTGGCTAAGATAAAGAGTTCACTGAATAAAAAACAAAAGATCTGTGAATGTTGTAAATCAGAAACAAAAACAGAAATTGCTGGAAAAACTCAGCAGGTCTGGCAGCATTTGTGGAGAGAAATCTGAGCTAATGTTTCAATTAAGTGATCCTTCCTCAGAACTGGTGGTAGCTAGGAAAATATCAGTTTCTATGCAGAAGGTAGGATGATGGGAGGGTTAAGGAGTTACTTACTTATTTAGTTACTTAAGTACTTACCATCATTTAATGAAGAAAATCTGCAAAAATAGAAAATCAGGTCTTATTATGACACTGTTTTATGCAACTTGTATTTCACCAACTCAGTGTCTAACTGTTTAATTGTTGCACGCACTTCTCCACTAACCTACTATAACTATAAAGGAAATCTACAGAAAAGGTGGTACAACTGCAGGCACATTATCTCAATGATCACCTGCCAGAGTTGGATTGGTCAGTCAGGGGGAACTCCATGGAATCTCTAGTTCACAATAAAATGATTATATGAAACTTGGAAGCACCATAAACATAGAAATGTAGGGAATAGGTGCAGGACTGCCATTCAGCCCTTCATGCCAGCTCTGCCATTCAACATGATCATGACTTATCATCCAACTCAGTACCCTGTTCCTGCTTTCTCTCCATTCCCTTTTGAATATTTTGACCTTAGAAATGAATGAATTCCTTGAAAACATGGAATAATTTGGCCTCAACCATTTTCTGTGGCAGAGAATGTCACTGGTTTACCATTCTGCAGGAGAAAATATTTCTCATTGTCTCAGCCCTACCCTATTTTTTTAAATGAATACCCTGATTCTGGACTCCTTGATCATTGGGAACATATTTCCTGCACTTATTTTGTCCAGACTTATTAGAATTTTATGGGTGAGATCCCCTCTCATTCTAAACTTAAATGAAATAATCCTAATGGATCCAGTCTCCCTTCATACATCAGTCTATCCAAACCAGGAATCAGTGTGGCAAACCTTTGTTGCACACCTTCCATAGTCAGAACATCCATCCTCAGATGAGGAGACCAAAACTGCATTCAGTACGCGAGGTATTGATCCCACCAAGGCCCTGTACAATTGCAGCAAGACGTCCCTGCTCCTGTATACAAATCCTCTCACTATGAAGGTCAACATGCCATTGTTCTTCTTTGCTGCTGGCTGCATCTGCAATGATAGATGTACAAGGACACCCAGGTCTTATTTCACCTCCCCCTTTTTAATCTATCGCTATTCCAAGAATAATCTGCTTTGGAGGCTTGCAAATAAAGCAGATAATTTCACATTTATTCACATTATATTTCATATGAATACATTTGCCCACTCACTCAACTTGTCCAGATCACACTGAAGCATTTCTAGATCCTCCTCACAGCTCATCCTTCCACCCAACTTTGTGTCGTTTGCAAACTTGGAGATATTAGATTTAGTTCCCTCATCTAAATTATTAGTATATTGTGAATACCTGAGTTTCGAGCACTGATCCCTGTGATACTATACTAGTCACTGGCAACCACTCTGTAAAACACCCATTTATTCCTACTGTTTGTTTCCTGTATGCCAACAAGTTCTCGATTCATGGTCAGTATACTACTCCCAATACTACACACTTTAATTTTATCTCTAATCCCTTTTGTGGGAGTTTATTGAAAGCCTTCTGAAAGTCTAAGTAAACCACATGGGTCGGGTCCTCCCTAACAACTCTATGAGGTACATTCTAGAAAGATTCCAGTAAATTTGTTAGATATCATGTCTCTTTCGGAAATCCACAGACTATGTCGGTTTCTGTCACTGTTTCCCAAGTGTTCTGCAATTAAATCTTTTATAATGCACTCTAGCATTTTCCCCACTACCAATGTCACGTTAACAGATCTCTAGTTCTCTATCTCCTCCCCTTCTTTTTTCCAATAGTGGGATTACATTAGATAACCTCCAATCCAAAGGAACTATTCTAGAATCTATAGAACTTTAAAAGATGACCATCAATTCATCCACTATTTCTAAGGGCACTTTTTGAAGTATTAAGTAGCGATGTAAATTATTGGACTCTGGGAATTTATTTGGCCTTTAATCCTATTAATTTCCCTGACACCATTTCCCCATTAATACTGATTTCCTACAGTTCCTCCTTCTCACTAAACAAGCAATCTCTCAACATTTAGAGTCACAGAGACATAGAGATGTACAGCATGGAAACAGACCCTTCGGTCCAACCCATCCATGCCGACCAGATATCCCAACCCAATCTAGTCCCACTTGCCAGCACCTGGCCCATATCCCTCCAAACCCTTCCTATTCATATATCCATCCAACTGCCTCTTAAATGTTGCAATTTTACCAGCCTCCACCACATCCTCTGGCAGTTTATTTCATACAAGTACCACCCTCTGAGTGAAAAGGTTGCCCCTTAGGTCTCTTTTATATCTTTCCCCTCTCATCCTAAACTTATGCCCTCTAGTTCTGGACTCCTCGACCCCAGGAAAAAGACTTTGTCTATTTATCCTATCCATACCTCTCATAATTTTGTAAACCTCTATAAGGTCACCCCTCAGCCTCTGACGCTCCAGGGAAAACAGTCCCAGCCTGTTCAACCTCTTCCTATAGCTCAGATCCTCCAACCCTGGCAACATCCTTGTAAGTCTTTTCTGAACTCTTTCAAATTTCACAACATCTTTCCAATAGGAAGGAGACCAGAATTGCATGCAATATTCCAACACTGGCCTAACCAATGAACTTTACAACTGCAACATGACCTCCCAACTCCTGTACTCAATACTCTGACCAATAAAGGAAAGCATACCAAACGCCTTCTTCACTATCCTATATACCTGTGATTCCACTTTCAAGGAGCTATGAATCTACACTCCAAGGTCTCTTTGTTCAGCAACACTCTCGAGGACCTTACCATTAAGTGTATAAGTCCTGCTAAGATTTGCTTTCCCAAAATGCAGCACCTTGCATTTATCTGAATTAAAGTCCATCTGCCACTTCTCAGCCCATTGGCCCATCTGGTCCAGATCCTGTTGTAATCCGAGGTAACCCTCTTTGCTGTCCACTACACCTCCAATTTTGTTGTCATCTGCAAACTTACTAACTGTACCTCTTATGCTCGCATCCAAATCATTTATGTAAATGACAAAAAGTAGATGGCCCAGCACCGATCCTTGTGGTACTCCACTGGTCACAGGCTTCCAGTCTGAAAAACAACCCTCCACCATCACCCTCTGTCTTCTACCTTTGAGCCAGTTCTGTATCCAAATGCCTAGTTCTCCCTTTATTCCATGAGATCTAACCTTGCTAATCAGTCTCCCATGGGGAACCTTGTCAAATGTCTTACTAAAGTCCATATAGATCACATCTACTGCTCTGCCCTCATCAATCTTCTTTGTTACTTCTTCAAAAAACTCAATCAAGTTTGTGAGGCATGATTTTCCACGCACAAAGCCATGTAGACGATCCTGAATCAGTCCTTGCCTTTCCAAATACATGTACGTCCTGTCCCTCAGGATTCCCTCCAACAACGTGCCCACCACTGAGAGCATTTTTTATGTCCTTCTTTATAAAGACAGAACCAAAATATGTGTTTAATTAGTCTGCCTCCATTGTAACTTGCCCAGTTTCCGATTATAAGGACCTACATTTGGCTTTGTGAATCTTTTCACTTCACATAAGATTTGGAGCTTTTACAATCTGTTTTAATGTTCCCCATGAGCTTCCCCTGTTTTCCTCCTCTTTAGTTCTTGTCCTCCGTCACTGAAAAGAAACTGTGAAATCTCAGGATATAGACTGGTTGGCCCTTTAGACAGACAGCTGGCAGATGAAATGCAGTGTGGAGAAATGTAAGTGATGCACTTTGGCAGGAAGAACATGGAAATATAATATAAAATAAAATCTACAACTCTTGAAGGGGAACTGGAGCAAAGAGGCTTGCATGTATATGTGTAAAATGCATTAAAGATGGCAGGTACGAATGAGAGTGTGGTTTTTAAAGCATACAGTACCCCAGGCTTAATTGATAGGAATATAGCATACAACAGCAAGTAGATTACGTTGAAGTTGTAAAAGACACTAATTCAGCATCAGTTGGAGTATTGAGTCTAATTCTGTGTGTCACATTATGGGAAGGATGTGAAGCTGTTGGAGAGGGTGAAGTAAAGTCTCACAAGAATGGTTTTAAGGATGAAGAACTTCAAATGTGAAGATAGACTGGAGAAATTGAAGCCAATTTCTCTGGAGAAGAGAAAGCTAAGAGAAGATCTCATTGGAGTATTCAGAATCCTGAGGGGTCAGGATGGAATTGAAAAGGAGAAACTGTTCTCACTTGTGGAAGGGTCAAGAACAAAAGGATGCAGATTGGAAAAGAAGCAGAAGTGACATTAGAGAAAACTTCACGCAGCAAGAGGTTAAGATCTGGAGTGCATTGCCTGAGAATTTGATAAAGTGAGGTTTAAATTGAGTCTTTCTAAGGGAATTAGCTGTGTTGTTTGAAAAGGAACAATGTACAGGAATACAGGGAGAAATGTTGGAGAATGGCACTAAATGAAATGCTCATTCAGAGAGAAAGTGCAGAAAGAAGGGACTAAATGGCCTCCTTCTGCACTGTAATAATTCTGTGATTGATGCTCTAGTCTTCTGCTCACTTTCCGACATGACCGTCGTTGCCTAGTAAATGTTCAATGTATGATATTCAAAGTACCATGGTATTCAGATATCTAAGAATATAACTTAGAGAGTTAGGGCATCTCTTTTTTTTAAAGGAACGTCTCCTTTTTATTCATGTATGATTTAGTGTATAACTGAAGTTCTCTCAAGGAAAGCTATTAGTCATACTTTCCTATCTTCTCATGCTGCTGTAAGACAAACAGTTCACAAGTTTCAGATGTTTCTGATATCCATTTTCCCCTACTTTAAAACTAAACATAAACTTTGATCAGAAAGAAAGAGTTTAAAGCAAGTTATTTGCATGAACACAAAAATCAAGTTGCACTATGCTGCTTCTTTTTTAACATGATGATGTATTATGAGTGTCTTTGGTAAGGCTAACATTTATTAACTATCCCTAATTGTCTATGAACCACAAGTGACATGGTGGCTGAGTGGTTAGCACTACTGCCTCACAGCATAAGGGACCTGGATGCATTCCCACCCTTGAGTGACTGTATGTGTAAAGTTTGAATGTTCTTGCTGTGCAGGTTAAGTGAATTGACCATGCTAAATTGTGCATAGTGTCCAGGGATGTCTAGGCTGGGTGGATTAGCGATTGGAAATGCATGGTTCGGGTGGGATGCTCTTCAGAGGGTCAGTATGAACTTGATAGACCAAATGACCTTCCATACTGTAGGAATTCTCTGAATTAATCACTTGGCTATTATAGAGGTCAGTTAAGAGTCATGCATATGCGTACGCAAACAAGGAGGGGAGTTTCTATTCTTTAAGCACGTTATTGAATCAGATGGGTTTTTACATCAATGATAGCATTATTGTTACTATTAACGAGACTAGTTTTCACTTCTAGATTTTACAAATTCAAGTTAAATTCCACCAGTTATCATGGTGGGATTTGAACCAGTATCACCACAACATTAGCCTGGATCTGGTGAATTGCTCATCCAGTGATATTACCACTACACCACCAACTTGTTGTCAGCCTGAAAGATCCAATTGTTATCTCTTAGGCCAAAGTGCATTAAACCAGGTACATGCATTTTTAAATAAAAGGACAGAAGTAGCTCCCAGGCATCCAAAAAAACCCCAGGAAATGCTAGAAAAACTCAATAATTCAGGCAGAATCTGTGAAATTAAAAACAGAGTGTCATTTCTCAGGTTAATGACATTTCATCAGAATGCTTTTATAGAATCTTCTTTTAAAAATTTCTCCCTGTATTGTTGGGGGTACTAGCAAGGTTATGTGCCCTTTCCGAGTGGTCTTCAGTTAGAGTAATAGAAAAAAAAAGCTGGAATTCCACTGAGCTATATACAGGCAAATCCATGCATTATTTAGAGGAATATACAGAAAAACAGAATTTGTCTGATTCTTTACCTTTGTTTTTACCTCATAAATATTTTTCAAGAGCCTGGTAGGTGTAGGGATTACAACAAGGTCAGCCAGGTGGGCCTCCTCAAATATGAGTTCCCTGATTGGAGCTGTTAACCTGGTCCAATCAGGGAGCCCTGGCTGACGTATAAGGATAGGAGTGTCAGAGGTTCAGCTCACTCTGAGAGATGGCTCTGAGGAAACTGGATCAGTGTCAGGAACTCTCCACGTGTAAATAAAGGGTGACATAGTGACAGGATACCGGCCTCTGTGGGGTTATTGCAGTGGCAATGAGAGAAAAGCATGCTCCTGACGAAATCCACTCGCAAGAGTTGTTTTTGACTTAGGGTAAGCATTTCTGGCATCGTGCCATCATTTGGGAAGTTTGACTTGTTCGATCCTGCTGTTGGAGATTGGGTCCAGTCAGTGCAAGGAATGCATTACTTTTTCTAAATAAATAACCAGAGCAGATGAAAAGTAGTGAGTAATTCTGCCAGCTCATGGATCTGCAGCTTTTTCAGTTATTAGGAGCCTAATTTTCCCTGAGGTACCAGAGACAAAAATGTTTCAAGAGTACTCAAGGATGACATGGTGGCGTAGTGGTTAGCACTGCTGCCTCACAGTACCAGGGACCTGGATTTGATTCCACCCTCAGGCAACTGTCTGTGTGGAGTTTGCACATTCTCCCTTTATATGTATGAGTTTCTTTTGGGTGCTCCTGTTTCCTCTCACAATCCAAAGATGTGCAAGTTAGGTGAACTGGCCATGCTAAATTGCCCAGGGATGTGTACGTTAGGAGTAAATGTAGGGTGGGTTTCTGTTTGGAGGGCAAGTGTGGACTTGTTGGGCTGGATGGCCTGTTTCCTCACTGTGGGGTTTCTATGATAATAAGGTTACAGATTTAGTTAAGGAATATGATGACCCCAAGCCTCCTCTAGTTCTGAGACACTATTGGTTTTACTCAGCAATTTGAGAACCCAGAGAATCCATTTCAGGACTTTTGACAAGGTTAAGATGATTAGCAGAGGCATGTGATTTTGGTTTAACCTGAAGTGAGATACTGAGAGACCATTTGGTATGTGGGATTAACAATGTAACTATGCAAAATCCCCCACTAGCTGAAGCCCAACAGGACTTCAAACAGGTACTGGCTTTGTCATTGGAAAATGCAGCTAGTGGAGCATATGAGTTGCAGGTATTCTGATGGAAGTGAACACCCTCACCAGTCTGACTGAGCTTGGAGAACACCATTTGAGTGAAGGCAATTGCAGAGCCTCACTCAGGACATATCCTGAACAGACGGACTCTAGGTCAACCCACAACAAAACCCCAAAACAAAGCCAATCCTCAGCCAAATGGTTAACATTTTCCTCAGGATTGGGCTGGCAGGCCATAGTAGTTGCTGCCATATACGGAGTTGAGATAGTGAAAAACTCCCACTATACCTAAATGGAGTAAGAGAACTCACTGGCTGGTTTCCAGGAGAGTGTACACTTTGGAAAGTCCACCTAAGTACAACTATTTTAAACAGTTAACTTGGTTAGCTACATGCAAATCAGAACCAATCAAAATAAACATCTGATTAAATGGTCAACAGGTTCCAAAGGGGGTTGATATTGGTGTGGCCGTTTCAGTGAGCGCAGAACCAGTCTTTTAACAAAATTCAGTGATAGTGATCACAACTCCATGACTTTTACTATACTCATGGAGAGGATAGGTGCAGATGGTATGGGAAAGTACTTAATTGGGGACGGGCTTAAGGCTGAGGAGGCAAGGATCAGACAGGGCTTTAGAGGTTACAAGGTAGCCAGGAAGGAACTGAGGAAGAGACTTAGGAGAGCAAGTAAGGGCATGGTAAAGCTTTAGTGGGTAGGATTAAGGAAAACACCAAGGCATTCTACACTTATGTGCGGAACAAGAGGATGACCAGAGGGAGCCGATCAGTCATTTTTCCAGGGTGGAAATGTCTAACATGAGAGGGCATAATTTTAAGTTGATTGAGGAAGGTTTAGGGGAGATGTCAGAGGTAGGTTCTTTACTCAGAGAGTGGTGGGTGTGTGGAATTCACTGCCAGCAGTGATAGTAGTGTCAGATACATTATGGACATTTAAGTGACTCTTGGACATGCACATGGAAGTTAGTACTATGATGTGTATGTAGGTTAGTCTGATCTTAGACTCAGATAAAAGGCTAGCACAACTTCAAGGACCAAAGGACCTCAACTGTGCTGTACTGTTTATGTTCTATAACTCCAACCCTCAGGTTTGTGCAAAACCTCAGCTGGACTGAGTACCCGTACAGGGGAATCTTTACAGATAAAAGAAACAATTTTAGTTCTGGTCTCTTCTGAGAAGCAGCTGGTTCAGTTACCACTGATTGTAGTAAAAGGCTTGGAGCCATGGGGTGAAATTGGTTGTGAAAGATTCACCTAGATTGGCTCAACAGTTTTCAGTTATAAAATGGCTGCCTGAGTGAAGTCCTAGTTACATACATGGAAATTTTTTGGGAAAGTCTACGGACTATCAAAGGAACCAATGCCAACTTGCATGTTGATCAGGAAGCAACTCCACGAGTCTGAAAGCTCCACCCTCCTCCCACCTCCCCAAGTGCCATTTGCTATAAAGTCGAGGAAGAAATCGGAAGGCTGGCGAGCGAAGGAATCCTCAAACCTGTCCAGTTTGTAGAATGGGCAGCACCGGTCATACAGATTGTGAAGCCTGAACAGTCAGTTTGCCACTGTGTGGAATTTAAACAAACAGTAAACTGCTTTTTGCAGCTGGATAAATACCCAATCCCTCACAGAGAGGATATCTATGCAAAGTTGGCAGGGAGGCTGTCATTCACAAAGCTGGACGTGGGCCATGTATACTTGCAATTGTGGTTAGATGAGGATTTTCAGAAGTATGCTACAATTAATATTCATAAGGGTTTGTACCAATACTGCCATTTGGGATATTGTCAGTCTCTGCCATTTTTCAGCATACGATAGACAATATTTTACAAGGTCTATCCAAGGTCTCCATTTATCTGAACAATGTGCTAATAATACAGAAGAGCAATAAGGAGCACTTAGAGAACTTGTACATAGTTGCTAAATGCTTCTCCCAGACAGCTGTATGCCCCAGAAGGGAAATGTGGGTCCCTGGCACCCCAAGTGACCTACTTGGGCTGCAGAGTCAAACAAGACTCGGTTACACCTGTTGGAAGATAAAGTGAGGGTGATCAAAGCTGGCCTGGCTTCCACGTCTGTACCGGAGCTTCAGTCTTTCCTTGAGCTGGTGAATTGTTACAGAAAGCTCATGCATAACTTGGCTTCAATCCTGGCACTTCTGTATCAACTCTTAAAAAAAGGTCAGTCTTGGAAATGTTCATGTAGCCAAACCATAACTTTCAGGGAAGTGAAGAAACAGCTATCATCCTCTAATGTGTTGGCTCACAATGATCCTAAGTGAGATCTGTATTGACATGCAATGCCTCCCTGTATAGCAGGGCAATGTAACTCATAGGTGGCCTAATGGAGAGGAATTCCCAATAATGAATGCGTCCAAAACTTTGCTTAATGCAGAGCGTAAAATGCCCAGATAGAGAAGGAACGTTTGGAGGTTATGTGTGGAGTCAGGGAGTTCCACCAATACCTTTTTTGGATGTAAATCTGTAATAATAATGGACAACAAATCCCTGCTAAAGTCTACATAAAGAGAAGAAGACAGTGTTCCCCATTGCTTCCGCTCATTGGTGAGCTCTCATAGTGCATACACTTACAAATTGGAACAACATCTGGGAGGCCCAGCAGCAAATGCGGATGCAGTGAGCCACCTCCCACTGGCACATACATGGCTAGTGGTACCACTACTGGAAGATTCCATAATGGTTTTAAATTCTTTGGACACACTTCCAGTCACAGCTGACAACATCAGACTGAAACATCTGGTGGTGTTGGGGGAAACCAAAGGGCCGTCACAACCAGAAATGAAACCGTTTTGGACCCAGAAAGACCAGATCACAGGGACCAATGGTGGATGGCATATTATTAAGGGGAGCAAGAGTGATTGTCCTGAGCAAAGGTCACTGCTAAATAATGCTTACCTCCACCAGGGCCATCCAGGGGTTTCCAAAATGAAGGTGTTGGCAAGAGGTTATGTCTGGTGGCTAGGATTGGATTCAGACATACCTGCATTGGTGGAGCAGTGCTCAGAGTGCCAAAAAGGACAAAAATTACTGCCAGCACTTCCCCCATATTCATGGGAATGGCTGGGTAAACCCCAGACCTATTCAGCTCCTTTCATGCGCTCAATGTTCTTCGTCATTGTGGATGCCCTCTCAAAGTAGCTGGAGGTGCGTAGAATTCATTCATCAATGATAGAAAAACTGCACGCATCTTTTGCAATATACAGACTTCTGGAAGTGTTGGTCAAGATACCGGGCCACTGTTTACCAGCAGGAAATTCAAGTATTTCCTAAAGTCGAGTAGCATTTGACATATCAGGATAACTCCATGCCATGCATCACCCAATGGTCTGGCAGAAAGAGCAATCGAAACTTTGAAGGCAGGTTTAAAGAACCAACCTACCACTTCACTAGATGCCAAACTGTCCTGATTCCTATTTAACTACAAGACCACCCCTCATACAACTTCAGGCACAGCTTCAAAAGTTGCTAATGGGGAGAAGACTCCGTACCAAGTTAAATCTGATCTTCCCTGACATGGGGAAGAAGGTAAAATGGCATCAGGAATGCCAATGCCAAGCATAAGACTCCACTAAGCGAGAGACACACTTTTCTTCAGGGGACAAAGTTTGGTGTAGGAACTACTGGAATGGCCCTGCATGGATAAGAGGCATACTCGATGAGAGGTCAGGTCCAGTGATGTATAAAGTTTGGGTATGTGAGGTTCCTGAACAAGTACATGGACCATCTGAAAGCCGCCGACTTGCAAACGGTGTCGGAGCAAAACACACCCAGCTCCTTGAATGCCTTTCTGACTGTTCTGGAGCCTGTGGGTTCTCCCTGTCCATCATGCCTTGACGATACCTTGGAATCTGTGATGGAATTCATTTCTTCCGAGACCCTCCGGGCACAAGAGGTGAGCTACTGTGTGTTACATACTGCCTGTATCAGAGGCAGAGTTGGAGGAACCTGACCTGATGCTAAACCGCCCCAGGAGGAGCTACAGAAAAAAAAGAACCAGCCTATATCCTCATTCTCAGGGTGTAGGGATGTAGTGATTGTAACGAGGTCAGCCTGCTGGACTTCATAGAATATGATTTCCCTGGTTGGACCATATTAACAGCTCCAATCAGAGAGTCCTGGCTGACATATTTAACAGGCATATCAGAGGCTCTTGTTCACTCTGAGAGCTGGTTCTGATGGAGCTGGACCAGTGTCAAAGATTCTCCACATGTAAATAAAGGGTGACTGGGTGATGGTTACTGACCTCTGTGGAGTTATTTCAACCAGCTTTTAGCTATTAATTGAAAAAACAATCTTGCTTTTCAAAGCTTTCATAACCAATACTTATGACACCAACATTACGTCCTCGAACTTGATAATGAAAATGTAATGTTAAAGTTTCTCTTGCCCTTTGTGAAGCTTCACCAATTCCTCCAGTTAATATCCTTGACCAGTCTATCAGTTATGGTTATCGAGGTCGGGATTGCCGCTGTAACCTTTATCTTCTGCCAACGGGTGAGATTGTGTATTTCATTGCTTCTGTGGTTGTATTATACAATGTAGAGGAACAACTTCAGAGACATTACACCGGCCACAATGATGATGTCAAGTGGTAAGTTTTAGAAAATGTGAATGTGGAGATGCCATAGTTCCATTTACTGCTTGTTGCTGTGAACAGGAACTCCTTTTATCATTATCCTGTCAAATAATCCTGTATGTCGAATTAATCCTTCTTAGCCTGAGAGCAATTGATTATTTTTATTTGCTGTAGTGGTGGTTTGTAATATTAACAATACACTTGTTTGATGATGTCATGTTCCTGATGTACAAATAACTGTTTGCACTGATTTACTGAATAATCTCTCATGCTATGTCAGTGTGATTGTTTAAGGTAAAAATGCAAGTGCTAATGGCACTGAAAAATTACCGAGCTGTTAGCTGAGACTGATTTAATTATGAGCAGTAGCAAACCTAGTTAGGAATAATATGAGTCATGTCTTTGTCCATGCAACAGCTAACAGATGTTTTCTTCCTTTCATAGCCTTGCAGTTCACCCTGACAGGATCACCATAGCAACTGGTCAGGTAGCAGGGATAACCAAGGATGGAAATGTATGTGGTAATTTTTATTCATCTGAGTAACAGTTAATGTAAAGTGAAGTAGGATATGCAGGGACAGAATGCACCTCATTTACTTTGATTGGTGTTTCAGTAATGGTCTCTGCATTAGTCTATTTGAAAGTATCACCACTTGTTTTAATGAAGCTTTAAACAGATAGTTTAAACTACAATAGTAGAATGAAGAACTCCTGTGCTTGGATTGCTGTTGATACTGATGTGAAATGAACATTTCTCTGCTTTATTTGCACAGCAAGCCGCCCCACATGTTCGAATCTGGGACTCTGTTAGTCTGAATACACTGCACACGATTGGAACAGGGTTCTTTGATCGGTCAGTCACCTGTATTGCCTTCTCAAAATCAGTAAGTGTCAGGAAATATTCACTAAATAGAACTGTTTCTGATAAACACTGTAGAAAATTTTGTTATGTGTATACTTTCATTCTATTTCGTTTTAAGAATGGAGGGTGTACCTTGTGCGCAGTGGATGATTCTAATGACCATGTCCTTTCAGTATGGGATTGGCAGAAAGTTGAGAGACTTGGTGATATTAAGGTATTTTCTTTCTAAGTTTTTTTATGGCTGTATTATTGTAAATATTATATTTAATTATTGCGTTTAATTAGCTATTTGGGCAGGATGATAATAATCATTATCAGTTATTTATATTGTAATCTATTCCCTCTGATTTTGTATTATTATTTCCTGGGGAGTGGAAGGGAGTGTGTATGAGGGAATTTATAGGCTGCACTGGAAAACAAAGGCAACCTATAATTAAACTAGAGACTGCATATCCAAAAAAAAATAAATTTTGTAATTTATCAGTATGTGCATCACATCTCTATGATTCAATAACTTGCCATTTTGTCAAGCTTCCACACAGTTCCTAAAAGTCAGGCATTTAATTAAAAAGAGATGTGAAGTAGGCAGACGTTTGCAGAATATTCCTGTTGACTTGCATTAATTTTCACATACGTTTTCTTGTAGAGCATATTGCAGTCACTTTCGGTCTTGTTCAGAAAACTGTACGAGGATATTTCACATAACTTTGGGGAATATTGAATCATTTTACACTGAAAGTATGAATTATCTTCCTTAATCTAGAAGCTACATAAAAAATTTTTAAAGCTTAGTTTCCCATCTGTACAGAGATGTTATTCCTAATAATATAATTTTAAGGCTATCTTTCATTAACTGAACTGCATTGAGTTTGCTTTCAGTGACAGAATATAGTTGCAAGTTATTGATGAATTCCTATTATTGAGTTTTTCAGTTTGTAGTTGAGGGGTAGGAATGTGAAGAATGGTCATTACTACTCTTTAGCAATTCCTTTCGGATTGGCTCAGTGGCAATAGCAACTGCTTCAGACCAGCTTATACTCTCCTAAAAATAATGAAGGTATTCCAACAATTATAAAAGGAGGATCTAATAAATCAAATGTACAGAGTGAGTTGAAGACGTATAAATCCAGAAATAGTGTCCCTGAAGTTAACTCTGTGTTGTGTATAATTGTCGGTTGCTTAGGAACAGTATATCAAAGAGTATTCACTTATATCCTTGCCAGTGTTCAAATGAACCAGTCTTTGCAGCAGATTTCCATCCAACAGAGACCAATGTTATTGTTACCTGTGGAAAATCACACATTTACTTTTGGATGCTCGAAGGAGGATCTTTCACAAAGAAACAAGGATTGTTTGAGGTAAGTTTGTATTATATAAAAATTAGAAGCATGTGAGTTTATCAATTAAATAAATGCTTAACTGATACATCACTCCAAAAATGTAACTTTGTAGCACTATTCAATCAGTTGTATGATTGTAGATACTTCCTAATGAAACTGTACAGTGATGTTAATACACACATATGGAGTGGATGGGAGTTGAACGCAGGACTCCTGTCTCAGAGAAAGGGATAATACCAGTGCACCGCAAGAGTCCCTTAGTTACATGATTATATACTTTCTTAGATAATGCAACTGTACTTATTAGACAAAAATGAATGACAAAACATAGATTGAATTTTAATCAGCATAATTCAACTGGAACCAAAACTAAAGGAAATGAGAATAATCCAGAAACCAGGTTACATCAATAAAAGTGAGGCCTAACACTGGAATTTGCTACTATAATTGATAGGGTATGTATGTGAGTAATCTTGAACAAGAGTGTTGAATCTTTAGATACTTTATTTGTCTAGGCAATATGAGTACGCAGTACTGTTTTGACTAGAATCAATCAATAGTGATGAAAATCAACTATATCATACAGATTAATTAGAACTAAATGGGATTTCAATGTTACTGTTTTTCGGAGATTTGCCCATTACCTTTCAACGCTGTGCTGTAATCCAAGTTTTTTTTTAAGTAAATGACTCATAATAGCAACACATTGTTTCCCAGGTTAAGAAATGAACTCCCGGCCATAGTAATAACTCATCTAATTCCTGACAGTCAACAGAAATACTTGATAGAAACGTAGTAACAGTCAAGTTGAAGGCACTATAATAGGCTATTTAGTGCCAATGGAGAGTGGACAAACCAGAAAACAACATTATAAAAGTAAATTGGCTTTGAAGTTTCCTTGAAATTGATTGATCATGAAATAATGTCAACCGTACCTACAAACGTGTGTGTGTGTGTGTGTGTGTGTGTATTAGTTACAACAAATATTTGTTTGAAATAGCTTTAAAATATTGTATATTGTTGGAAAAAAAAGTAATTCTGGGTACTATTTAAATGTATTTGTCTCACTATAGAAACATGAGAAACCAAAGTTTGTGCTGTGTGCGACCTTTGCTGAGAATGGTGATACAATAACTGGGGATTCGAGTGGAAATATTCTAGTCTGGGGAAAAGGTGAGTTTTGAGGCGAATTTTACTTTGAGTCATATTCTAGTTCTGTTGTTCCTTTTCTTTTAAGTTATGGTGAAATCTAATTTTAATTTTTGCCATTAAATCATGTGCAAAGTTGCATTAAAGAAGATATTCACGAATAAAAAGATCACCACTTCATGCATAAAACAAGTCAGACATTGGACAATGACCTTTCTTTAACAGATGCCCCTGTGATTGTATTTCATAATTTATAGCAATAATGGGGCTGAGAATAGAAATGATGAAGAAAGAATGGTAAGGCAACATGTCAATGAGGACTATATCATTCTTTATTGTTACATTCTTTTTAAGACTAGCCTCAGTGGATCTCTGATCTCCCCCATTTGGATGAGTTTGATTTCTGTGAAAGAGAAAAATGTAACAAAGCTCTTAATTGTTAAACTACACCCAAAACATTTTTTGAATTAAATACAATTTTTTTGCTTGCCTCAAAGCTGGTGAGTTCCTTTAAAGTTATGACACATTTCGATAGAAGGTAGGATTTGAATCCAGGTCCTCTGGCCTAAAGATAGATATATAACCACTGCATCCTTTTTTCAGTAAGCAGTACAACCTCGATTGTCCGAACATCAATTATCCGAATTTCAGATTATCCAAACAAGATCTCAAGGTACCGCAAAAATTAGGTGACCCAACATTCGGTTATCAGTTAAATGGCATTACGGTGTGCATTGCTGGATAACCGAGAAGTGTTCGATAACCGGCACCCAAATTACTGCTTGTTTGTAATAGATTAGTTATCAGTTTAAACGCATTATGGCATGTATTGCCGGATAACTGAGGCATGTTTGGATAACCGGTACTCATAAATTACCATTGTTTATGATCAGATCAGTTACCCAAATGATTAGTTATCCAAACAAAATACACCCTGCCCGTCTCATCAGATAATTGCGGTTGTATTGTAGATATCTTCTAATCAACTTGTTCAGAGAAGTTATTACACTCCTTTGAAGCAGGTTGGATTTGAACTTTAGCCTCCTGGCTCAGAGGTAGAGACACTACCACTAAACCACAAGATCCTATTTGGACGCAGGCAAATACGTATGCTGAGCTTTGCAGAAATTTTCTAATCAAATTGTACAAAGATGTGACAACATATCTCTACAGCAGGTGGGACTTGAACCTAGGTCAACTGGCTCAGAGGTAAGGACAGTACCACTGCACCACAACAGTCCCTAAGCTTTGCCGACCCAAAAGCCCATAACTTATGATGTATGTTGAATTAACCGATTGGGATATTACAAGTAGTCCCATTACCACTGGCTAGGAAATGATCATTTGCTACCCATACCAGTATTTGGATTCTTAAATGAGTTGACACTGAGTGAGGGCAGGATCAAAGCCTTTTCTGAAATCTGCTGCTTGACTGGTCATCTCAGTCACCTAGTGTTGTATGTCTGATGCCCCTGCAGAAATGTCCAAAGAATCCTTATAGTGCAAATAGAGACCATTCAGCCCATCAAGTCTGCACTAACCCTCGAGAGAGCATCCCACCCCACCCTATCCCCGTACCCACGGTTACCATGGCTAACCCACCTAACTTGCACAACACTGAACACTATGGATAATTTGGCATGGCAAGTCCACCTAACCAGCACATCTCTGGATTTTGTGAAGATATCAGACTGTCCACAGGAAACCCATGCAGACACAGGAAGAATGTGCAAACTCCACTCAGGCAGTCACCGAAGGCTGGAACTGAACCTGGATCTCTAGCACTGTGAGGCAGCAGGGCTAACCACTGAGCCACTATGCAACCCCATGGCAGCCATGGAACTGTAGTCAACTAAAGAAGCAGCACCCACAGGAAAGGAAGAATAAATGTACACTATTATCTTGTATCCCATTAAAACAAGGCATCCACATGTTCTCTCAGAGTTTTGTTAATCCACCCAATGGAGTCCAGGCAACCCAATTGTTGGATGCTCCAATTCTAACTCACTGGTTTCTCCTACTTGAATATAGTGGGCATTAGAAAGGCTATTCATTGCAAGTGATGAAGAATAAATCATATTCACAAGTCAGAATCTATTATTATGAGAAACATGAATCTATACAAATTGTTGAGAATGACAACTTATTCTCCTCAAGTGGTTTGTTAGGGTCCAGTATAAATGACTCTTAGAGACATAAAACTTGAATAAACCTGAACCAACTGACAAAGGTAAATAAGTGCTTGGGGTCCTGTTCTTATGCATGTTTCTGTGATCTATGTGCCTGGAAGTGCAAGCAGTGTATTATTGAAAGTTAGATATGTTCCTGAAGCTTAGGCAACAGATAATCTTTAAGATTGTTGAAAACTATATGTAAGTGTTCAACCAAACAGAAGCAGTTTATTCAGCCTCTACATCTGACAAAGCTGTGGGCTCACAATTAACCCCTAAAATTTCATTGCAGAACTCAGTGTTCAGTTGTTGAATTGCCCATGAAGGTTCACTGAAACTGTATGATCTAGTTTGACTATATTTCTGATCTGTTTACAAATAGAAATCATGTTTTAAAAGTTATTTGCAAGAGCAAGTAGGTCATGTTTATTGTACCTGCACAAAAAGCAGTTACTTTTATCTGACTATTAGCTTGCTTCCTTCAGGGAAGGAAGTCAGCTGTCTTCACCTAGTTTGGCCTCAGCCATAGAAGTGACACTTAAGCATCTTCTCCACTACTCTATCCAATCACTTAATTCAAGGGAAATTAGGAATAGACAACAAATGTTGTGACACCCACATCCATGAGAGAACAAACTAAGTGTTTCATTTGATGCTATAAAATATTATGGCTCAGCTTTTCATTGTTGAGCTGGGTGGAAATTTGTCAACAGAGCCACTTGATTGGAATAGAGGTGGACATACTTCCCCTGAAAGTAGAGTTGAGGTGTCCACAGGGTTAGCAGAGTGCCAAAGTGGACTGCTTAAAAGGCCTACTTTGGCATTCTTGGACTGCCACAGTTGTATAGTGACTTTCTAGGGCCTCCTGTCCTCAACCCCACCCACCCACTTCCTATGCCATCTCCATGTCAATTCATATCAACTTAAGGGCTGTTCATGCCATCTCATCCACTCCCCAGGCCTTATTTTACACCCACATCAACTCAATACCGACTCATGTCCTGCACCAATCTCTGGTGGCACCTGCATACTTTCCAAACCAATGAACCCTGTACAGAGGAACCTCGATTATCCGAAGAAGTATTTCACTCGGTTAATCGAATTCCGGATAACGTAGTTTAGCCAAGCATCAGGACCTTGCGATCTTGCCGAATAATCTGATATTCAGATACTCGAATGCTGGAAAATCGAGGTACCTCTGTAGTAGCAATGATATTTTTGGAACTGTTTAAAAAACCCCAACTCTGAATTTTTTTTTGGATAAGACACTGGTTTTCCTACAACCCTGCTAATGTGCTAAACAGACCATTAAAGTATCAATAAATAAATGCTTCAAGTATTTCATGCATTTAGATTTTGTGCAAATACGCATTATGACATTAACAGGAGAGGTCATAGAGAAAACAATGTTCTAATAACCATGAAAGGATGTAAATCAAGTCAATAGTTCTGTTCTGACTTTGGACTTTCAGTCTAGACTTTCAGTTAAGTCCACAGGATAATGCCAATAAGAATTGCAAGGGGCCAGGTAATGCCTACCCCACACCATGGCGCCTGCCAAGGTCAGTGGTACAGGAATCTCACAGCATACATACTTATCCTGTGTGAGCAAAAGTTGTTGGTGCTAGGAATAGAACAGGAATCCCAGACTATTTTTAAATGGCTACCAAGTCATTGCAACTCTGCAAAAATCTGTTTCTGGAGAGGTATTCAAAATTCAGGCTGGCAATTAATGATGATCTGCTAAAGATGAAACTTTAGCCTCATATTTATTGACATTTCAAAATGCTGTAGCAAAAATTGGAAAGGATAATTTTGAACTTGGAATTAGGCAAGTGATCTCACTATGAAGGAAGCAGCTGAGTACTTCTTAGACATTTGGTTTAAATGGTTTCTGCTTAATCCTGATGCCAGAAGGTTTGCCTTGTGGGAAGTGGTTCTTCGGACATAGTGAAATAGGGGTGTGTAAATAAAATTAAAGCAGAATAAAATATGAAAAATAAACTTAAACACGTGACAAAGCAATCCATTAGGAGTGAGCTTGAGGAGTAAGCTTTCTCCTCTGTTTATGTCTCAGGCTGTCCTGATATACCTTTTGAATCCAGTGCTGTGTATAGGATCAATGAAATTTATCAAAGGGACTCACAATATTCATAGCAAAATTTGCTAAGCGCTAAAAGTTTAACTTCATCCTCTTCATGTAATTTGTTCATAAATACTGCTGCTAATAGCATGATCTTTTCCTAAGTGGCTTTGTGACCATTGAAGCAAATGTTACAATTTTTTAAAGAATTTGATGGAAAACTAATCTATTCAATTCTTTGTCCATTTTGTTCCTATTCTATATGGTTGTATTGTATTATTGTGACATTTTATCTTAGGTACCAACCGCATTAGCTATGCTATTCAGGGGGCCCATGAAGGGGGTATATTTGCACTTTGCATGCTGCGTGATGGCACTCTCGTATCAGGTGGTGGAAAAGATCGGAAGTTAATCTCCTGGGACCGCAATTACCAGAAACTCCAAGAAACTGAGGTGAGACTTGTAATCCAGTAATAGAATCATTTCCCAACTCCTAGATAGCAACATAACAACTCTGGCTCTGTTATTGCGTACCGCTGGCTTCACCTTCCTGGCAACATGCTATAATTGGTTTAACTGGCTAGATCTTCAGATGTCTTATTAAGATTGTCATGGAAATAATGTGCTAATCTTCATAATGATGAAGAACTGGGATATAGCACTTGAAGGATATTTATGTAACATGACTTATGGCAAGTGCAGCACGCTTCGGTGACATAGCTGACTGGAATTATGGTTTTCCAAATCTGAAATTTTCCTTACTGGTTTGTTTCTGACGAATTAATGGACGTTGATTACTATTATAGTATGAAATTTCAAAGCAAGGAAGGCCAATACACCATGAAGCAGGGGTCCTCCATTCCATTGGCATCAGGCATTGCAAACAGAAAGGGAAATTGAGGATTAACAAGAAGCTAGTTCTGGTATCTACATGGAACAAAGCCTGTGGGTTATACTGAGCTGAACTATTCTTTGTCTGCATCATAGCTCAGTGGTTAGCACTGCTGCCTCACAGCACCAGGGTCCCAGGTTCGATTCCAGCCTTGGGTAACTGTCTGTGTGGAGTTTGCACACTCTCCCCGTGTCTGCGTGGGTTTTCTCCTGGTACTTTGGTTTCCTCCCACAATCCAAAGATGTGCAGGGCAGGTGAATTGGCCATGCTAAATTGTCCCATAGTGTTAGGTGCATTAGTCAGAGGGAAGTGGGTCTGGGTGGGTTACTCTTCGGAGGGTCGGTGTGGACTGGTTGGGCCGAAGGGTCTGTACCACATTTTCTTCTTGCACGACTGATCTAAGCAAATGGTAGGGATTGGGATATAGCCAACATTTGCTTGACAGACCTTAGCCTCTTAGCTGTACTGGCACCTTTCAAGGGATTGAGATTCTGGAGCGGATCACCCCATCATGGTCTTGGTTAGTCAAGGCACCAGGAGTTATTCTATGACTTTGTCACTCTGTTTCTGCCTTCCAGCAGGTCACTTCTGAACCATTTTCCAGGGCTGAAGTAAGCTCCTCACATTGGATGTAACCCCTGAATCACAGCACCACAGATCACTCCATGATTTTGCATTGCTGTATGACCCCACTTTACCTGAGTCAACCACACACTGACACTTCACGTTTCACAACACTGTTGAGTGAACTGCTTGACTCTGTATCATCCTCCAGACTCTGCCCTCAGTCAGTTTTCCTCAGTGAACTTTTTTCTGAGACTGCCACTTGATGAGCCTGTAGGCCCAGGGTGCCAGGCACACTGTATCGTATTCCCATCTCTGATATTCCAATTTCAGAGCAATATCCTGCATTGATTGGAAGGTCAGTTTTTTGTCCCTGTGTTTCTCTCAGTCCTGTTGGATGTCATCATGAACCTGGCCTAGCCTTGAGTGATGATCAGTTCTCCATTCACTAACCCAGCTGTCACCTTCGGAAGGTGTGGTAAGGAGGTGGTTCACAGGAACAACTGGGTCTGATCCAGAGAAGAGATAGAGTGGAGAACAGCCTGTGAATGAGTGCGGGGTATTATTATAATCATAAACTAGTTCCAGAATGTGCTCCAGTCCCATTACTATTGGGCTCAAGCACTGGAACATCTAGAAGTTTGTTGGTGAGTAGGGATCCCATGCTGGGGTGAGCTCACTTCCTTGCTTTGACCAAAGTATAACTCTCCCAGTATCCGCAGTAGTCATCAATAGCAGCAGCCATCTCAAGCCAGAAACAACACCCTCTGGGCAGGACAATGATCTTTTCTGTCACTTGGTGTCCTGTTTGGTCATGAGCTGCAACCAACATTTGACACTTGAGGCTGGCAGAAAGAATGACTTACTTCACTCTCCCCTCCCCTTTGTCATGAACCAGCCAATGGAGGATTTCATCCACCTCTCTGATCCTCCCCCAGCACCTTGGCAGTTTCCACACTGGCTTGGACTCTTTTATCAGCTTGATGGATGTTTGACCTTCCAGTTGTGGTGCAGTTTTCTGATGCTGTTCCAGTCAGCAGAAATTGTCTGAGGTCTTCCTTTGAGATAGAAGCCAATGGTAAAACCAGACCTGGCCTACTTGTCTGGATCTGTACCTTGCTCATAAGTAACATTCCACTGGATCTTAGTCTGAATGTCATAGGAAATTGGGTCAGAATTCTGCTTTTGACTTGAGATATGAAAATGGGCATAGCATCAGCTCCAGTCAGGCAGGTTCCCTTCAGTGGACTGTCTTTTTGACAAAGGGCTTTAGAATTTGCCTGGTCTGTACTAGACCTGGAATCAAAACTGTGCAAGTTCAGTAGCCCACAGGATATGTGTTTCTCCCAGCTTGACGGTTGTTTGGTAGTAGCTAAGTCGGTTGTTGTTGGAAAGATTTCAAACTCAATACTTCAGTTATAAGGATAGATTGAAGAGGTTGGAACTGTTCGCCTCGAAGAGAAGGCTAGCAACAAAACGACACGACCAGCTATCTCTAGTAGCCATACACTCAGACAACCAGCAACATGAATTTGACTGGGAAAACACCACTATCATAGGACAAGCCAGACAGAGAACAGCCAGAGAATTCCTAGAAGCATGGCATTCATCCCCAAACTCCATCAATAGACACATTGACCTGGACACCATATACAAACCACTACAGCTGAAACTGACACCCGGAAACGGCAAGAACATCCATCAACAGACACATCGACCTGGACCCCAGATACAAATCACTGCAGCTGAAACTGACACCCGGAAGCGGCAAGAACAAACCAATACAAATACCGGAAGAAACATCAAAGCAGCGCTTCACACGAGGCTCCCACCGCACTGATGATGTTCTCTAGCCAGGGAACGAAACGTTTGCAGCAAAAACTTCCAGCTCGGCGAGCAGAACCACAACAACAGAAGGCCAACGGTAGATTTGATAAAGGTTTTCAAAATTCTGAGCACACTGGAAAGAGTGGGTGAGGAGAAGATCCTGAAAGGAAAAGAATGAAAGGACATAAATTTCAAGTCATGTGCAAACAAAAGCAAAGCTGGTATGGTAGTTAGGGTGTGGTAGCACTGTCTGGAGATGAGGTAGAGGCAGGTTCAATTGAGGAATGCAGGTGGGCATTTGTTGATTATTCGGATAGAAACAGTGTGCACAGTTAGGGGCAAAAAGGCAGGAGATTGGCACTTGTGTATAGAACCGGTACAGGTAGGATTGGTCAAATAGCTTCCTTCTGCACTGAAACAATCCTGTGATTCTGTGAACTCTGATCAACCAAAATGTCTCTGAACTGCTGGGAAGTAGTCCACTTTAAAGTTCAAGTTTCATTTTGGAGTAATTCTCTGTATTCCTCTCATTCAGCTTGAGATTCTGACTGGTGGAAGCGATTACCGCTCTTTGCTGCTCCTGAAGCTATGACTCTTAAATCAAGGAAATGGTGTTGATTTCCAGTCTGGAAGGGAGATGGAGAACTGGGCAGTCAAGGAGCACATGATAAGACAAGTTTTTGTTCGACTGTGCAGAAACAGTCATCACATGTTGGGATCCAACTCCCTCAGATGTTTCGTAAAGTACCACACTTCCTTTTCCAACCTTTCCTTTAGCATTTTCTGATTTCTTCAGCAAATTGTGGAAAAGGGCAGCCAGCTGTGCATAGCTTTGCACAAACTTCCTAGAGCATCCCACCAGACCAATGAACCCTTGGGGAACCCAAGGACTTTCCTCCTTGTCTTAGGCCAAGGCCAGTCTTCTACCACATGGAATTTTTTCATTGCCAGGAGTAATGCATTCCTCCGTAACAAAGTGCCCCAGGAGCTTTACTTCTTTCCAGAAGAATTGGTACTTCTCTGCTTTAATTTTCAAGTTGAACTGTGACAAGTGAGCTAAAGCAGTGTTTAGCCTTTGCAAGGATCTCTTGGAATGTCAAGCCAAAGGTAAGTATATTGTCCAGATGGATAAGGCGGGACTGGAAATTAAAGTCACCAAAAGTAGTACTTACCATCCACATGGAGGTGGCAAGGCATTACAGGGTCCAAATGGCATTCTGGTGTATTTCTAAAGTTCCTGGTGCCTATTCAGAATGCTTCTCCTTAGTGTTTTGTTCTGTAATGGGGAGGCGGTTTTATAACAGTGGACCAAATCAAGATGACAGAAACACTTTGCACACTTGAGAACTTGCAATGCTTCCTCATGAGAGGAATCCTAGTTAGAGGGGAAGCACCTTATGAGGTTTTGCATCAACTGCCCAGTAAACTACACAGATTCCCTCTGCCAATGCCCATGCCTCCAGTGATCCTGAAGCAGCTTTGGCCTCCCTCAAGGACATTGCCAGCTTCAACTGTTCCACCATCTGCTCCGTCTTGGCCAGATGCCTTTCAACCTCCTCCCCAGTGATCGGACGGATGTGCTATGGAATCCTGTCAACTATGGCAGAAGTTTAATCTGAGATTTGAATACATGGAAAGCCCAAAGATCATGAATCAGAGATTCCAAATTCCACTGCCATCTGGTCATTTCACACATGAAGGGAGTTTAAGTACATAAATGGAACTATTTAAACTATACACATGGAACAAAGCCTGTGAGTTACATTTGGCTGAGGAATCCCTTGTCAATTTGATCCTCCTTCCATCAAAGACAGTTTTTTTATTCCAGTGGGAGTCCATCTGAGTACACCAGTTGTCCTCCTTCACTGTCACCACCTGCTGGTGGAGGTCTCAGTGAACTGCTCAGTTCTCTTCCACAGTGCCGTCCATCACCATTGCCACCTGCTGCTGGAGGTCCCAGTACACTGTATTTAATCTGCAAATTCAATCGTTGGACTGAATCTTGCATTTTATTTGCAGTGAATTTCTTGGAAGAATTTCTGCTGCAAGGCCTAGTGAGATTTATCGCCTGATCTTACCAAACTCAGGACCTACTCTGCCCATACACCTTCATGTCTGACTCTGGCCCCATCTTAACATGTGCTGTTCCCAAAAACAGCTTGGCACTAAGTGGTTATCCCAGAACTCACCGGTAACCTATTTACCTATACCACCTTTAAAGGGCTATTGAGCACCTTGACAAGCACTGTCAGTCCAGAGCTGTCCTGCAAGGTTTTTAAGATTTGCCTTAGACATGGAGAACAGGGGAAATCAGTGGTCCACTTTGCAGGTGGGGATCTGGATGGTGTGTTGCACATGTGGGACTTCCTCTTGCCCCCCAGGACCAGCAGTGGAGGCCACAAGTCCAGACCATGCCAGCCTGTTCTGAGATTGCCTTTCAGCTCCTCACCCATGATGTGCAGAGCATTCAGAGTCTGACTACACTGAATGACTGACTGACCCAGCCTAAACTCCTGGACTGGTATCGAAAGATGTGGTTGACTACCTGTCCCAGGGCCACTGAGTGAATGGTATCTCCCTTGACTTGATTGCTGTCTGCTGATGACCAAGAAAAGGGGTGTGTGTATGTATGTGTGTATATACACACTAAATGCAAGACAAAAGTTATATGATCCTAATACCTCTGGCTGAGGGGAAAATATAAAAGGTTAAGCAATGCAGGGATGCTGTGAACATCCAGACAGGCCCAGAGTGAGTGAGTAGTTTGACAGCAAATGAGGAGCATGGAGATGCAGCCTGGTCCAATTCAATGAGCTGTGTATCTCTGATCTTTGCTGCAACATTGTAATGTTAGTTGTTTGTACAGCCCAAAGTGTAGAAGCATCTTTTAAGTGGATCAGAGATGTTCCATAAGGGTTCCTAAAGGCTGGTACATGTCAGATGCCAAGAGCTGTGGATATGGAGTACATGTGGGCAGTGCCCTTGGAGCTGAGATATTGGTGACTGGTGTCCAACATGGAGCTCCTTTTGAGAAAGCGACAAGCTGAAGTCACCAGCTTTGGCTTCCTTATCGAGAATTCTCAACTTCTGGCTTATTTGGTGAGTTTATTATGATGAAAAGCTGAATGTAATGATGTGGATTGAGCCATCAGCATGGCACTTAACAAGAAACAATCCCCCTCAATTGGTGAGTTACTCCTACCCAGCCAGAAACACACTATTCCACTTAAAAGATAGTATCAAAGATGGAGGGAGATGATCCTTATATCGAGATAGGACTCTCTTGACTTCTTGTTCAATTCTGGCACAAATGCTGTCATAGCCCCCATTGTTTAGGTGCCTGTTAAATTCCACTAACTGTGTTTTTCAACTGCCAGAATGGTATTGGTTCAATTTCCTAGACCTATTTTTCCTTTTAGCTTTAAAGCTTAAGTCAATTCTTCACATTCATTATCTTGAACAAAAGAAGCACCACAAATTTCATTACTTTAATCATCGCATTATGAAATTTGAAGTGGTCCCCTCCAGTGGACTAAAGTACTTAATGTCGTTTCTTTTTGAAAGAATCTTAGGAAGGCAGATGTTCATTTAAAATTATGTACAGGAAAGACAGATAGGTTGCCAGGATAGCCCCTCCCACTCCGGCCTATCACCCTCACCTTGACCTCCTTCCACCTATCCCACCTCCATCGCCCCTCCCCCTAGTCCCTCCTCCCTACCTTTTATCTTAGCCTGCTTGGCTCTCTCTCTCTCATTCCTGATGAACGGCTTATGCTCGAAACGTCGAATTCTCTATTCCTGAGATGCTGCCTGGCCTGCTGTGCTTTGACCAGCAACACATTTGCAGCTGTTAATAGATGGAGGCAGGGTTCCAAGTGAGCCACAAACCAGACAGATGGAGAGTCTGAAAGGTTTCACAGATCAATATAGTGATCATTCTGGAATCACTGTATGCATTAAGCCATCTGGAACTTCCTGTATGATGGCCAAGCTCTGCATTTCATTTTCATCAACATCAAGCCTTAAAAATTGCCTTTACAACATAAATCTGACAGAAAAAGCTTTGAACTCAACCTAATTCGTTTATTACCTCAGCATCTTTCCCTGTTGGTCAATCATTGATGGAAAGGGATCTGTTAAAAGTGAATTTATGTAGTTTTATGCAATGTATTTTTAAGATAGTAAGATATCCTCAGGCACTGGCCAAGAGAGTTGTTGAACAAGATTTGGCACCAAGCCAAATGAGAGAATTGGGGCTGACCAAAGACTAAAAACTTGATCAAAGAAGAGAAATTTTTTAAGAAGTACTATAAAGAAGGATGGATGAGAGGTTTAGGGAAACAGTCCCAGTGCTTAGAACTGTGGTAGCTGGAGGAATGGTCACCATTGATGGAATGTTTAAAATCATGGATGCTCAAGAGACCAAAGTTAGAGGAACAACCTGTTCCTTGGATGCTGCCTGACCTGCTGTGCTTTAACCAGCAACACATTTTCAGCTCTGATCTCCAGCATCTGCAGACATCACTTTTTGCTATTTGGAATGATTGTGGGGTTGGCGGATATTGCAAATATAGAGAGGAACAAGGTTTTGGAAGGATTTGTAAACAGGGAAATGAACTTTAAAATGCAGTTGTTGCTTAATCAGTAACATAGGTTAGAGCTTGCTCTATGTTTTAAAAGCAAATATGTTTGTGAGTATAATTATTTTTTAGTACTTGGCAATATTGTAAACATTTTCTGTGTTAGCAAACAAACTCTTCAAAATTCGAAGTAATTTGTTTGAAGCAAACTGGGCCTCTCCACCCAGATTTATGACTATAAAAAGCAGTTAAGTTTTCAAAAATACATTCAGAGGACTAAATCTCCTTGATTTGGGGCATTGTGTCTCCTGCTACTGCATTATTCAACTTGTTTTTAAGTGTCTGATTGATCATCTTTTGGAATTGATCTCAAAACTTTCCAGAAAGATTATTTCCATTGGTTTAATTCAAATATTGCCCACTTTAATGTTGCTCAAGGTTAATTGTAGAAAGTAACTTATTTCTCATCTTAACCCTCACCAAACTTCTTTATTTATATATGTATATGTTCTAAAATAAAAACAAGCTAAGAACTGAATAGGCCTGCCTCCAAATCCTGCCCAGATTAAGTGCATACCTCTTATCATCATATGGAAAGTAAGTTTAGGTCATTTCAATCTACTTGCTGACCTCACTCTATCAACAGCTTACTGAATCAATGAACTGAATACGCCGGTGTTGGACTGGGATGTGCAAAATTAAAAATCACACAACACCAGATTATAGCCCAACAGGTTTACTTGAAAGCACTAGCTTTCAGAGTGCTATTCCTTCATCAGGTGCAGCGCTCCGAAAGCTAGTATTTTCAAATAAACCTGTTGGACTATAATCTGGTGTTGTGTGATTTTTAACTTACTATATCAAATAATCAAGTATATCAATTGTTGGATAAATTTAGGGATGGTGTTTGACCCTGAAAAACAGGAAAATAAAATGTACTCCCTAGTAGTACGTGCTTTGTCATCTCCACTGCTGCTTTGCTTGTCTGTTTTATAAGATAAAATAAAGTAATACCTTTCGTATGATGAAGAAATGCCACTTTGATTATCTAAATATTATCAGTTGCAGGGTTACATTTTAAAATTCCAAAAATGAATAGGTCCGTGGAACCAGATAATAACATCTCTATCCTGTGATGCCAACAGTCTTAAAATCTGCCAAAAGTTTAGTGCAATAATACAAGTATATCCAGTGTGTAAGTGTGATTCCATATCACTGTTATTTTGATTTTACAATCATCCTGTCAACAGGGTAAATAGCATTTCTTGTGTTGGTCAGACTCACATAGAATCTGACTGTTAACCCTTCTTCTTTTTAATGAAGGTTCCTGAGCAGTTTGGTCCAGTGAGGACAGTGACTAAAGGAAGGGGAGAAGTATTGTTAATTGGCACAACAAGGAATTTCATTCTACAAGGCACTTTATTTGGAGACTTTCACCCTATCACCCAGGTAGGAGCAGATGATTACAAAACATGCCTGCATTATCTTAGCAGTTTCCTTGGGTTGCTGGAAGGAATCTTCATACATCATTACTGCAGTTGTAACCATAGGGCATAAACCATTCTCAATTCTACCTCTGATTAATTCCAATTGTAAATCACTCATGTGGAATCTGCCACAGTCAAAGTGACCATTCAGACTTGAGATTTATACCCATTTTTTTGTAAGGCCCAGAGCAGGTTGGCTTTCCATCTCTGAGATTATTCTTGGCTATGGTATAACACTGCAAAGATAATGGGCAACAGTGTGAATTTCAATTGCTGCTCTCGTATTTCGGTTCACTGCAGCTGGGGAGGCGACATTTGCTTTTATTGTTCATCATGCACAGTGACCAATGAATCTTCTTAGTAATAAATATTCAATGACATTTGAAGACATTAGTGAGCAGTCAACTGTAGTGTCTTGGAGAGAATTAGTCCCACTTGCAATCCTGTTAAACAGAGAAATCCTTTTAGATGATAAATGTACCAAACTTCTCGAACTAAGACCAAGCTGGCCAGTAATATTTCATATCCATTGTTATTATTGCTAATTTTATTTTGCTGAGAGATAAATGACCAAAGAAATTATTTTGGGTAACAGCAAATCGTGTTTATATTCTCCTTCTCTCCCCAGGCATTGCCTGTGTTATTCTGAATTTGATCTCTGGATTTTTTTTTAATTTTAGCTCTCCAGATTTGCATTCATTTGCATTACTTCTTTTACAATACATGTAGGGTCACACAGATGAACTATGGGGTTTGGCCAGTCATCCAAATAAGGAACAGTTCCTAACATGTGGACATGACAAACATATCACTCTATGGGATGCTGTCACCCATCAGACCATATGGAGCAAAATCATAGAGGTATCTTTACTTCATCGATTTTCTTATTGGAAATTGGAAAAAGTGGATTATTGCATAACATTAAAACAGCTTGAAACAAATGGCAAAACTATGAGATTATTGAAGAATTAGTTTGAACTTTACGTTTTAAAAGCTTGTGGAGGAAAATAAAAAGTTCCAGATTCAGGCAAAGTTTCACCAAAGAATGACTGTTAATAGCAAAATACAAGGGGAAGAAACATGTAGGAAGGTGCACTTAGAGTTTAGGACAAGCAAAACAGGAATAATAGAGGGGAATTGAAAACAAAGATCAAAAAGATAAATTTAATTTAAGCCATTCAACTGATTTTTGTCGAGTACTTAAATAACTTTAACTAGTGGGAAGAAACAGATTTTTGCACCGCAAATCTATGATATGGTTGAAGCATCGTTTAATTATTAAAACACTGTTGTTGTAAGGAAATGTTTGCTTAGCAGGAAACATTCCACCTACATAATTACTGTACATGTTCAAACAAATGAGATTTAAGACCTCTCAGCGCTGTGGGGTTCAATTAGTCTATTACTAACAGTCTGTGCTTCTGAATATGTTTTCTCGAAATTCTAGGACCCAGCTCAGTCTGCTGGCTTTCACCCATCAGGATGTGTTGTTGCTATAGGAACTCAAACTGGAAGGTGAGTGTGAATAAGAAGCTTCTGCATCAGTCAGCCTCGACAATGACAACTGCTGTTTTGTTTAAGGTATTTATTAATATAAATTTAGAGCGAAAAAAATAAATAAAATTTGTTATGCACAGATGAAATTTCTAAAGTTAAAAACAATTATAGCCGAGACCTTATTTTTAGAAGTGGGAGAGTTTCCAGGAAGGAACCTGAAGCCTACTAAGGTGAGAAAACCCACTGGATCTTCTGGCAATCTGGTAGGTGATTGGCTGCTGGTGGGCTTATCCTGCCTTCCTGGAGCTGAAGGGCTCATGCCCGAAACGTCGATTCTCCTGCTCCTTGGATGCTGCCTGACTTGCTGTGCTTTTCCAGCAACACATTTTCAGCAGCTTCCTAGAGGCTGGTATGCCTAGAATTGAGCAGTTCTGTGGTGGAGGTTACATATTTGCAACATGACAAAATACTTGGATAACCAGGATGGAGGATTGCTGATGGTAAAACTGAGTGTTGTTTGGTGGCAGGTGGCAGTGGTGATTTCAAATGTTTGGGTGGCAGAAAGAGAGGTGGGGTCAGGAGGATGGGAAGTGAGGTCAGGTGGGTGGTTCTCAAAGGCAACCTCCCCTCCCCACTCCACCTCTGTCATAGGATTTGTCCCTTGGTTGTGGCCAACTGAGGGCATATTGAGGGACTTTACCCTCCCACCCCCATCCCAATGTAAGCTGACTGTTTCTAATCTCACCTGTAGCCAAAATGATTGCATCCCAGAAAAGATGAGGCCCTTAAGTCATCATTAGCTTTGTTAGGGCAGGTTCAGGAAGATGGTGGGATTCCTATCTGCTACCATCTCAGCAAGATAAATCTACTTCCCACATGAAGACCTGAAAACTTACGTCCTATGATTTCAATCATCGTTTATATTAGAAGAGGAAATAATCAAGAATTTCTGTTTTTTTGCTTGAACTAGAGAGTTCTGCAACAAAAGTCAAACCTATTGGTAAGCCAAGGAGTGGCTGCCAGCACTGAAATGTGTTGTATATTTGAATGAATAAGGACTGTTTTGCTATGTTTTTTAAGTACAAATTAGTCGTTTTAAATGCTAATAGAAATATGGTAGATTTGGACAGACCAATCATTTGGAACTATTTGATAAACAATGCGTGTACCTGTTTGAATCGTACCAATGGAAATGATTTTTTTTAACATCATTATTCATTCATGGGATGTGGGTGCCACTGACTAGCCAGCATTTATTGCTTGACCCTAGTTGCCCTGGACCAGGTGGTGGTGAGTTATCTTCTTGAACTACTTTATCCTGCTTTTTGGGGACAGGACATACCTGGGCAATTTTTCACTTTGTCAGGTAGATGTTAGTAGTGTAACTACAAACTCCAGTATTAACGAGCAAAAATTAATTGTCATCAGTATCTGTTATTGTTGGGCATGCAGTAATAAATCATCTAACCTGAGATCCAACCAAACTGAAAGAAGAGTAACACAAACAAAATCTGTGTTTTGTTACTGTGGTCAGTTACACAATAAAATCTCCTGTGGTGGTGATTGTTCAACACGGTGGATTTTGCATACGATTTTCTTCATAAATAGAACAATTCCATTTTCGCCATCCTGTCCTAAAATGGCTTAACTTTATGGACTAGATTTTCACTACTGAGACAAATAATTCAAGTTGGAGATTTCCTGAGTTGGCTGGTCTGTTTCAATATAAAGAATTCTGTTGCGTGCAGATTTTGCTCCAGGAAAGCACCAGCCTCATTCCATTGGCTCTTCTGCCTCTGGAGGCCATTCAGAGGCAGCCTTGGAGGTGAGTGAGAACCAAGATGGATGAGTTAGATAGCTCACCTCAGTTCCATGAGAATCCACCCCCATTTTGTAAAATGTTAGGCCCTGTAACCAGTAACCCTCATTCTCCCAAACCCCACATGCTCCTTCCATACAATTTGACACCTCCCATACAGACTCCTTGAATATTACCCAGTATCGACAGAACTCAGGAGAAAGGTGCGAATGAAAACAATAAATCTCTAACAATCTAGTAGAGCTGACTTTTTTTAACATATGAGACTGAATAATTTCAATCATGAAAACCGTTCAAAAATTTTAAATCCCCTCAAGGAGTCAAATCATTATAAAAGCAAGCAAAAATTCTATTCAGTAACCACATCAAAGGCATGTAATCCTTTAATAGCTTCTTTAAAATAATCAATCATATGTGAGCTCAACCCTAATCTTTCAAATACTTAGTTTTGAATCTGTGAAACTCACCCAAACATTCAGAAGTAGCCTAGTCCTTAGGAAAATGTCAATAATGGACTCTATTGAAATTATATGAATATATGGCAATTTATGTAACAATTGGCCTGTCAATCAGTACTCTTCAAAAGATTGTGTCTTATGCTTCCTTTAGTTGACAGCTTTAAATTGTTTCATTTTTAGAAGGCTATGGCTTTAAATAACTTTTGTTGTTGTGTCACCATAGTCTTACCAGACCATAGGGGCTGCTCTCTTATTAGAGAGAAGTGACTGGTGGTGATTTAACCTGAGGGCCACCAGACCTCAGGCAAGGGAAGAGGTTGAGAAGGAAAATCCTTCATGGTAACCTCAAACCAGTGATGGGAATTAAACCCACATAGTTGGCATCACATTGCTCTGTAAACAAGCAATCCAGCCAACTGAGCTAAACTGATTATCTAAATAACTTTAAATTTAAAATTGGAAGAGATTTGATCTGCCAATCCAGAATATTACATCTTTTCCATCAATTCAAGATTCCTACACTGTGAGTTAAGGCCCTTAGAACAACATAAATGGAGTCTGTTTAACCCCAGCACTGATTTCAAATGGTCCAGTAGACTAGTGTTTCATATTTGTGCAATTCCCATTCCATCCCCTTTTCCTAGAAGTATGAAATCATATTGACTGGAAATGGAGGCAGGACTTCAAAACTGCAAACATACAAACCCGTATGTACAGTAATGCCAGCAAAAGTTGATAGGCAATCTGATTCGCTCTGCACTTGAGGTTGTTTGGTGTACTTAATTAGGCTTCAATGGAATCATCATTTGATTTGTTTTATTCATAGGTGGTTAGTTCTGGATACAGAGTCAAAGGATCTGGTGACCGTTCACACAGATGGAAATGAACAGCTCTCAGTCATGCGTTATTCACCAGGTAACCACTACTTTTAAATAGTTCACTAGAAGCTTATATTTAGCAAAGAAGAAATTATTCCAAAACCTCTTCACTGACTGGTGTAACTTCTCACAGCTTAAGGTTTATAGATGTGTATTGGGAAATTATTATTTTCCCTTTAGTAGTGATTATTTTTGAAATATTCTAGTTGATGTGCTAGAAGTAACTTATCACCATAGCACAGATCAAGTTTTTCATTTTCAATAATTATTGCTTTTCATTTGGAAAATAAAACAAAACCTTGATTTAAAAAAAAGTGCAAGTATAGATAGCTGAGACCAATTGGGTAGCTCAACAAAGCTGTGATGGGATTACTGATCTTATTTTTATATTGTGCCATTCTAGGATTGTTTTTGCTAAAATGAATTTCAAACATTTAAATCATTTTTGTCTGTGTTTTTCTTCTGCAAGATCTTGATCTCTGATCTTGATAAGAATTGTCCACTCAGGTGTTTTCTAAGCTATATATTTTCAGAATTTACATTACTGTTCTTTGTTTTCCTGAATAAATTTTCTATCAATGTATTTGTTGTCTTCTCATATCATAATAGTTTACCATTGATGACAGACTATTCATATCATCAACTTCCATATAGCTGCTGTGTAACTGTGTAAGAAATGGCTGGCAAACAGTAATTCTGACAGAAGACCATATACCGTTTAAGGCCCGGCTGACCAAATTTCTTCAGGAAAGAGCAAGGAGTCTGATTATCAGCAAATGTTAGATATTCAGATATCTAGAATGCCTTGATTAGCAGTCTCTTTGTTTTTTGATTTTGTTGTTGTTGGTTCTAAGACTAACCTTGATGCTCTGACTTGTGGCTCCAAATGGTTGTTGGCTCTTACTAAAGCTGCATTATTTCAATTTTCTGGTCTTTGTGTTATTATCAATCTTTTGTTCCAGATTTCAATTTCTAAGCAAATTCATATTTAGTATTTCTGAGGTCTATTGTTTTTATTAACATAATTTCCTCTGTAGTTTGCATGTGAGAGATGCTAATGTAAATACTGAAGATCTGACTACCAACTGCAGAATAACCTGACAGGTAGCTTTATGTTAAAGTTTGAGAGAGAGAATTGGACAATTAGTATTTAAATAACTTCAGCAAAATGTGTATTTGCTGGCACCCTAATTAGATGTAACTCTTTATTGGTTTTAATCAAAAATACAATTAGCATTACAAGTGTTTAATATTTGTCTTTGCTGATACAATCACAAGTCTATGTCAGGACAAATAATCATATTAATGTCAGCATTATATCATTGACAATATCAAGTTTAATTCTGAATGTGACACGGACAGTCATCAAAATATAGTGACTGCATGATAGGATTAAAAGTAATCAAAACTGGTGAAGGATGATTTTTGTGATAGTAATCTTTAACTGATATTCCTGTACTATTAGTAATGTCAACCAGCAACATTTTGTTTTAGTTGAGTGGGACATTGTACTTTCTAACTGCACAGGTTTATTCCAATTTCATTATGAGTAATCTATTCTTCTTTGTGCTTTTTTTTAAAGAGGGAAATTACTTAGCAATTGGATCCCATGATAATTATATTTACATCTACACAGTTAATGAAAATGGCAGAAAATACAGCCGAGTTGGTAAATGCTCAGTAAGTTGCATTTAATAAAAGTTGAAACTGCAATGCATGTTGTTTTTGTGTTAGAACAGTGGTTCATTAAATCAGCGAGAGTAGTGTTACGTACTAACTAGGCCATCCTGCCTATTGAGCCCATGATTATGGCTGATCAAACACTTCAGTGACTTTTATCCACACTATCCCTACAACTATTTACACCATTGATAATCAAAACTGTATCAACTGTTATTTTAAATATGTTCAAAGACTGAACTTTCACAACTTTTTGGGAAGAGAATTACAAATATTTATTGCCTTCTGGGTGAAGAAATGTCTCCTTAGTTCTGTCCTACTGACTTCCCACTTATTTTACAGGATATCGTATCTATTCTTGTAAATATTTTGTAAGTTTGAATGAGATCACCTCTCATTCTTCAACACTGTAGAAATAACAGGCCCAGCTTCCCAATCACTCTTCATAGGACAGTACTGGATCAGTGGTGCTGGAAGAGCACAGCAGTTCAGGCAGCATCCAACGAGCAGCAAAATTGATGTTTCGGGCATCCCACCCTATCTCTTGCAAAAATGCCATCCCGTATTCCCAATTCCTCCACCTCCGCCGTATCTGCTCCCAGGAGGACCAGTTCCACCATAAAACACACCCGATGGCCTTCTTTAGAGACCGCAATTTCCCTTCCCACGTGGTTAAAGATGCCCTCCAATGCATCTCGTCCACATCCCGCACCTCTGCCCTCAGACCACACCCCTCCAACCGTAACAAGGACAGAACGGCACTGGTGCTCACCTTCCACCCTACCAACCTTTGCATAAACCAAATCATCCGCCGACATTTCCGCCACCTCCAAAATGACCCCACCACCAGGGATATACTTCCCTCCCCACCCCTTTCCGCCTTCCGCAAAGACCGTTCCCTCCGTGACTACCTGGTCAGGTCCACGCCCCCCCCCTACAACCCACCCTCCCATCCTGGCACTTGCCCCTGCCACCGCAGAAACTGTGAAACCTGTGCCCATACCTCCTCCCTCACCTCTATCCAAGCCCTAAAGGAGCCTTCCACATCCATCAAAGTTTTACCTGCACATCCACTAATATCATTTATTGTATTCGTTGCTCCCGATGCGGTCTCCTCTACATTGGGGAGACTGGGCGCCTCCTAGCAGAGCGCTTTAGGGAACATCTCCGAGATACCCGCACCAATCAACCACACCGCCCCGTGGCCCAACATTTCAACTCCCCCTCCCACTCTGCCGAGGACATGGAGGTCCTGGGCCTCCTTCACCGCCGCTCCCTCACCACCAGACGCCCAGAGGAAGAACGCCTCATCTTCTGCCTCAGAACACTTCAACCCCAGGGCATCAATGTGGACTTCAATAGCTTCTTCATTTCCCCTTCCCCCGCCTCATCCTAGTTTCAAACTTCCAGTTCAGCACTCTCCCCATGACTTGTCTGGACTTGTCCGACCTGCCTATCTTCTTTTCCACCTATCTACTCCACCCTCTCCCTGACCTATCACCTTCATCTCCTCCCCCACTCACCCATTGTACTCTATGCTACTCTCTCCCCACCCCACCCTTCTCTAGCTTCTCTCTCCATGCTTCGAGCTCACTGCCTTTATTCCTGATGAAGGGCTTTTGCCCGAAACGTCGATTTCGCTGCTCGTTGGATGCTGCCTGAACTGCTGTGCTCTTCCAGCACCACTGATCCAGAATCTGCAGTCATTGCTTTTGCCTATAGGACAGTACTGCCAACCCAGGAACAAGTCTGGTGAACTTTTATTACACTCCCTCTATGACAATTATATGTTTCCTGAGGTAAAGAGACCAAAACTGCATACAGTACTCCAGGTGCACTCTCAATATGCTCACCTACAATTGAAGCAAGACTTCATTACTACTGACTCAAATCCTCGTGATAAAGGCTGTCATTCAATTAGCCTTGCTAACAGTTTACTGCACCTGTGTGTTAGCTCTCAGCTGCTTATTGGTAAGAACACCCATATCTCTCACTTATTAAGAAAATTCGGCACATCGGTGTCCTTCCTACCAAAGTGGGTAACCTCTGCATTTTTTCAGACTGTATTTCATATGCCATGATCTTGCCAACTCACTAGGGCCTGTCCAAATCCTCCTGAAAACATTTTATATCTTCCTCCCACCAAGCATTCCTGCTTGGCTTTGTAACATGTACAAATTTAGAAATATTATATTTGGTCCTCCGTGACCTTATAGGCAATTTATAAAATCATGAAGGGCATCGATAGTGTAAGTAGGCAAGGTCTTTTCCCTGGGGTGGGGGAGTCCAGAACTAGAGGGCCATAGGTTTAGGGTGAGAGGGAAAAGAGATAAAAGAGATGTCAGGGGCAATGTTTTCATGCAGAGAGTGGTGTGTGGGTGGAATGAGCTGTCAGAGGAAGTAGTGGAGGCTGGTACAATTGCAACCTGTAAAAGGCATCTGGATGGGTATATGAATAGGAAGGGTTTGGACAGTTATGGGCCAGGTGCGGGCAGATGGGACTAGATTGGGTTGGGATATCTGGTTGGCATGGACAGGTTGGACCGAAAGGTCTGTTTCTGTGCTGTACATCTCTTTGACTCTAAGACTCTAAATGCAAGTCATTGATAAGTATATTAATATATATCTGTGTGAACAGTTGGGACCCAAGTACTGATCTTTGAGGTATCTGCTAGTCATAACCTGCCAGTGTGAGAATAACCCAGTTATTCCTGCTCACTGTTCTCTGTCTGTTATGCAATCATTACATTACCTCTTATCACGTGTTTTAGTTTTGTGAATCGATTGCCTACCTTCTGAAAATCTAGCTTTACTCCATCCATTAGGTGTCGGTATACACTAGAAATGGTTTCAGTTCATCCATGAGAAAACCCATTAGAAATGAAGATTGGGAGTGTATGATGAGCAGCTGATCCAATAGCAGCCCTTTTACACTAATCCCATTCATATGACTCACTCACTTTAGAACCAGCACCTTTTATAGTCCTGTAAGAAATTTCACTGAGGGCATTGATAATTGTGCAGAGCTTGCCTTATAAAATGCATGAAATATTTCAAATACTAGCACAGAGGTTGAGTGTTATAACTGGGATTATGTATAATCAAGATGTCATTCTGTTTCCTCCAACAAACCCTTACCCCACCCCACCAATAGGGTCACTCAAGTTTTATCACACATCTTGACTGGTCAACTGACTCACAGTATTTAATGTCTAATTCGGGAGACTATGAGATCTTGTATTGTGAGTATACATTTTCTATATTCTAAATTAAAGTTAGTTTGATTTGTAAGTTATTTTTAAAAGGACAATTCACGTGACCAAAAAGTAAGTGAGACATTTGCAATACTTGAATATTAAAATTCTCATCCTTGTTTTCATACCCTCACAGCATCATCCCACCATCTTCAGCCTGACAACCCTCTGAAAACTCCTGTGTTCCTTCAATTCTGCCATCTTGTGCACCCTAAATTTAACTCGCTTCACCACAAGCCATCACTGCTTTAAGTCGTGTAGGCCCCAGTTCTGGCAGTGCTCCACAACACAAGTTTGATTCCAAACAACTGTTGCAGCAAGTGACAAAATAAAGTCAAAGGCTAGATTAGAGCATCCCCTATTGATGTTAAATGGAAATGTCATAGTTAATCTTAACATGGGACTCACTCACCATGGGATAAATTCATAAAACAGTTAACTCTATTAATATGCTGGCCCGTTCTTTTACAATGGTGGAGAAACAGCCCCCACTATTTGATTACGTGCTTACACTACAAAAATTTTCAGTGTGGTTACAGCTGTCCAAAGAGTTTTTTTGTGGTATTTTCAACAGTAATCTATAATACGTGGAATTCTTTTTCATTATGAAAGTCTCTACATTTTGTATATGACCAGGGCAAACAACAATGTTCTCTCCAGTCCAGTTGAAGAATCCTCACAAATAAGTGTAACTTCCAGAAATTAGTACACTTGGGTCTGTGTGGGATGTGAAAATTCAAAAAATCTCAAATCCAAACGCAACCCACCTCCAACCTGCCTCTAGTTTTAACGTAGGTGGGATAGAGGTTGGGGGTTGCAGTCGACTAAGGTGCACTCAGCTGGCTTGGTATTTAACAATTATAATGAGGCTGTCAGCCACATATTAATTTTCAACCTTAAACTCTAAATGAACAGCTTTCCTAGGTCTAGAGCCCCAGTAAGTAAACAGAGAGAAGTAACCAATTCCAGGAAATGTTAAGAGTTTTTCAAACACTGCTTTGGGCCAGATGAAACAGGAATGCTTCTACTGGTTCACTGCTAGTCCCATTCCTCTAGCTCTGCAAGATCGGTACCTCACCCTTGTCCCTAGGATTGAACACAATCCAAGGTTGCGATTGACCCCATCCACCAAATGGACAAGCTGACAGTTGGGTGCTTCTTCCCCTTTAACTCAATGTAAAATCACAGACAGAGAGTAAACTAATGGTAAAGAAAGGTTTAACCATGAGAGAGACAAAAATGTAGTTATCACATTTTATTAAGTGTTATTAATTTTTATTATGTCCAACACCAATTAATTTCTGAAGGAATGAAATTCCACACCCGTAAACGTTTTGGGGCCAGAACGTTTATTTTGGCAGTATGATGTAATGCACTGTTAAAAATGTTCTTAAACCCAATGCACGAGCTATAACTTTTTAAGGCATGTTTCGTGGGTAATAAGTGGGGAAAGACTACAACTTCTCACCTACAAGTGGTTATAATGTTGAATCTACATGCAAAGTACCAAAGTACTGCTGTTTGTGGAGCAGCAGATTTATTGAATAGCAGATTTGTGTTTAAATATGTATGTATAATCAACAGAAGTTGCTGATCCATTTATTCTGTATAATTGTATGTTTTGACCATTAACCCAAATGTAATACAAAGTGTGCATTTATATATATTTTTAATATAATTTATTTTTGAGTTTGAATTTTGAACAAGTAGCATGTGGGTTTTGGCCTTGTGTGCATGAGCTGTTTAGTGATTAGCTTGTCAATAATTCTGAAGCCATGATCTTTTTTAAAAAAAGTATGAGGGACAGTGCTCCTGAAGTGGTAATGGGTCTTTATTTGCATTGGAAAAGTTTTATGAGTGAAAGAATTAACATTTACGGAATGAACATCTAGGACTATTAGCTTGTTTTCTGTTTAGAAGGATCAGAATTTTTTTTTCTCTCCGAGGAAAATCCCATAGCGTGGAAAGAAGATTTGCAGAGGTCCTGCTTGAAGTTCGGTGCATGAAATATTTTCATCTAGAGAAAGAAGTTAATTTAGAACTCTTGGAAACAGGTTACCTTAGACTAAGGATTTTACTTTGAAAGTACCAGTCTGCGTTGGAATCCTGAAGGGGTTATTCATATTATCAAAGTCTAAAATCAATTGTGTGACTTGTTAAGAAAGAGGATACCAAATTCTCAAGGCCAGGAATTGAAAGCAACAGTTAAATTAAATCTAAAATTATGATAGAGAAGCAAACATTGTGCATTGTCAGATTACTGTAAAGATATGAGGTTGGAATAGATGGGAATTATTTTTACTGTGTGAAATATTTCAATTTGTATTATACATAAGTAGCTTGGTTTATTCTATATTATCTTTATTTCTTTCACGTACTAAACTTATACTTGATTGTTATAAACCAAATCTGCAGCACTGTACATTGGTATTTCAGTGAAGGATCACTTACTAAATAAAACAAACAAAAAATGATCCATCAAACCAGAATTCAGTTTGGGATCTGATTTGTCCAGTAATAAAATCAGCTGGGATCATAACACTAGCATTGCTTCTCCTACAACCCACAGGCCATTAAAAATATAAGCACTTATTATCTGAGGGCGAGGGTTGATAGAGATCAATATCTACTGCAAGCTTTCTTTTACTTTTCTTATTCATTCCAGAGATTTTGAGTGTGTTAGCAAGCCTCAGTGCTGTTAGCTGGGCATTCCAACATTTTGACCTTGCTTTATTAAAGAAGTGCAAAATAAGTTCAGTTTGGGATGGTGTGTGACTTGAGGGATAATTTAGATAGTGTTCTCAGGCACATACTTGTCCTTGACTTTCTATATGGTAGAGATTGCAAGGTAATGAAGGTGTTAGTGAAGTCTGGGAGAGAATATTATCTAACAAATAGAGGTAGGCATTTACTTGTTAAGACTTATTCTCATTTTGAGTATTGATACTGTTGTGGACTCCGTTTTAATCATGTGCAAATGAATTGATTTTGAGTGAATTAAAGTTAGTCCTCATGATTTCAGTCTGCACTTAAATGGATTTGTATGATTTGTGCTATAACAGTAAACATCCCCATTATAAGGATGACCTGACAGAAGCATGTTTAGTGTCTTGAATGTCTTGCTTTATGGCTTAAAATGATTCTAGAATAGCCTGCGGTTTACAAAGCAGAGTGATAATATTCGTTACTTACCATTCACTCCAGTGTGATTGAATCCTAGAATTTTACTTTGTTTTTCATGGACAGGGATGCCATCAGTCTGCAAGCAAGTGGTGAGTGTTGAGCAGGTCAGGGATGTTGAGTGGGCCACTTATACCTGCACATTAGGATTTCATGTTTTTGGTAAGTATTGTGCTCATTCATCTTTAGTATGAACACTTACAACAACACTGAAGCTTTACTGTAGCAACAAATATACCCATCTTTTTGAATGACTTATGGTTATCTGATATTTTGATACTGTAAAGTGTCTCCTACTCTAGCAATAGTGCTATCTGGTGTTATAGTGGTACATGCTATCTTGTGCTCTAGTGTTGCTACCTGATACTTTGAGCCTGCATATTATAGAATTTATATTATTATATTGCTGGGCTTTAACAGTGGATTCAATTGTGTTTCAATTGTTTTTGAAACTGTGATGACTGAGTTGGGAAGTGCATCTTTGGAACTCAGTCAAGCATTCATAATCAAACCATCCAACAATTATATCAACAAAGCAGGTGCCCTGGTGTCTGTTTCTCAAGACAGTCTCAGAATAAAGGCGTAGCTGAGCTCTGAAACTCATTAATGGTTCGCTCAACAGCTGTCAGTTTACATAGGCTGAAGTAGAGTTAGCATTGATTGAATGACAATTTTATAAGATTAGAAAAAGTTATTCTTTCTTTGATTTGTATTTTCAATATCTACATGTTTATTTGGACAATATTGGGTGTGGTGAAGCAGGGTAAAACTTCTGTTATTGAAACTATGAATGACAATGTCTCATTGAGACATTAATACGATTGTAAAAGCAGAGGTGTTCTTCAAAGTAGATTTACGAATGGACTTCTTTAATCAGCATTTAAATATTATTATATGGATCATTAATTTTATACATTGTACACACTAGTTAAGCAGGCATAGAGATGACATCTGACCATGGAGATAGCATGGTGGGGGATAAGTGGAGAGTGCTGGAAGGTCTCACAGCCTTTAGTACAATGGGGACAATGGGGGTCATCCCATCTGCTAATATCAGCACTCACTTTCCTGAGGCTATACCTGAACATTTAGGAAATTTCTGGACCTGAGCTTCCACCTCATGAGTGACAATCTTGCCCAGTTTATGAAACCATCTAAGGTAGACTCGAATTTAGGACATTAAGTGTAAAATTAAAAAATAGGTTACAGGAAACCAAAAAGTCCTGATAAGGTAATGGGGATGACTGATCAAACATGGACTCAAACTGTTAACATTCATTCCTTATAATCAATCACAATTACTGTTATGAAATCTCACACTCTGAGGATCTGATAGAAGTAAGCAGGATACTTTGAACTTCATGTGCTCTTGTGTTTTATAATGAGGATCCTGATCAGTGGAATGCAGTCAAAGACTGGATTGTGTAATATGAGAAAATAGAGCCACAGGCCCATTGTCCAGACAGGGAGCTCATGACATATAATCCAGTGGCTTCTACTGAATGGAGAAGTATGGCGACTATGTGACTTACAGAAAAAGACACTGGCAAATTGAAATTAGACTCAATTTCATTTCCGCCAGGGCCACTTGGCTCCTGACCTCATTCGGCCTTGGTCCAAACATGGCCAAAAGAGTTGAATTCTAGAGATGAATTCCACTCTGTCTACCCTTGACATCAAGGTCACATTGAGAGTAGCTTCAGTGAACTCTGGCAAAACTATGTCAATGGGAATTAGGAGAAAAACTCTCCACAGTCATACCTGGCTCAAAGGAAGATAGTTGTGGTTGCGGGAGGTCAATCATCTCTGTCCAGGACATCACAACAGGAGTTTCTCAGGGTAGTGAACAAGGTCAAAACATTTTCGACAGCTTCATCAATGACCTACTCTCCATCATAAGGTCAGACGTCAACCTGTTTGCCATTGATTGCACAATGTTCACCACCATTTGCAACACCTCAGAAACTGTAAGCAATCCTTGACAAGGCCTGGGCTGATAAGTGGCAAGTAGCATTCATGCCATACAAGTGCCAGGCAGTGAGCATTCCCAAGAAGGGAGAATCTTAACTACCATCCCTTGCTGAATCTCTCACTATCAATATCCTGGGGTTTCCATTGACAAGAAACTGAACTGGACTAGTCATATAAATACTGTGGCTACAAGAGCAGGGCAAAAGCGAGACATTTTGTGGCAGGTAGCTCTCCTCTTGATTCCTAACTGTGTCTCTTCCATCTACAAGGCACATATCAGGAATATTTTGCAATATTCTCCATCTGTCTGAACAAGAAGCTTAACACTGACCTGGACAAAGCAGCTTGATTGTCTGAAGATAAGATAGTAAAAGAGGTAAAATAAAGGGGAGTTGAAGTGAGTTTGGAGTTTATTTTGAAGTTCCAGATAAGGGTTAATCAACCTTGTCGCATTTATACTGAAAAAGTCCCTTGTAGAGAGCCCTAAGGCTAGAACACGATGAGATGTTGTGGATTTTGAAGAGTCACTTGGTAATACAGTTGTTGGAATGGTTTCTCCCACAGCTGGAAATCAAAGCTTAAAATATTTGCTGCTTTTTTTTGTCATACTTTCAGTTTAGGCCATTTGACATAAAACCTGCATTTCTGCAAAGCAATATTTTTCAAATGTAAGTACTTCTAAAAATATCTAAAGAGGCAGGAAATGTGGAAGAAAAACTATGGAAAACAAATAAATGCAATGATGGCCTTAATGAACTTTAAGGATGTTGTAATTATGGTGAGATCTGCTACGCTGCAAATAGGTTGTGCTCAGTTAAAGGGGAATGGCACAATACTTTATTGGAATCATATACAACGCTTTCAGACATCTTCATGATACATGTTGATGATTTCTTAATGGGTTATAGTTACTGTGGAATTTATAACATCTATTATTTATAAGATAAATCCAATTTTAAAGAATAATCTTAATAAGAGAGTGTTACTGCCATACCTTTTAATCTACTAGGCTATCATAGAAAGATAAGGTTATAACTAGAAAAAAATGGAGTACTTAGAAGCTTGACTGGTCAGGTGAACTGTATATTTTGACTCGACAGGATACCAGTTCCAACTACTGGAATGAAATGATATCGTCTAAAGCAGAGACTGCTAAAGGGCAAATGAAGCATTAAAAATTACATTTGGACGAACACATATTTACATTCATGTCCTTTGGTGAACATAAAGCAAAACATTTTTAGCTGGTTGTTCTAAAGAGTGTTCTACTGCAGCTATTTTCCATAATATCTCTAATGGATAAGAAAGGGAAATTTTGGGGAACTAAGAAAGTAAAGAAAACGTTGTTAAAAGTAATTACGGACAGGAATAATGATAGTGCGGAAGTTAAGTATCTAAACTGGGGGAAGGCCAATTCAGTGTCATTAGACAGGATCTGGCAAATGTAGACTGGGAGCAGCTACTTGCAAGTAGGTCTCCATTTGAATAGTGAGAGTCTTTTAAAAGTAGTACAGTAAGAATTCACAACCAACATGTTCTTCTAAGAGTGTAGGGCAAGGGCAGCACATCCACGGAACCCTGGATATCAGGGATGTCGAGAGTTTGATAAAGAAAAAGAAGGAAGCATATGTCACATCAAAAACATGGAAGGACCTTCAAAAGTATAGAGTGTGTAGGAGGTTGCTTGAAAAGAAAATTAGGAGGGAAAAGAGGGTTCAGAAAATATCTTTGGCAGATGGGATCAAGAAAAACACCATGGCTTTTTATGAATATTTTAAGAGGAAGAGGATTACCAGGGAAAGGGTGGGACCTATTAGAGACCAGAGGGGTAACCAGTGCATGGAGCCTCAGGAAGGTGAGGTCTTAAACAAATATTTCTCATCTGTATTCACAAAGGAGTGACATTGTAGGTGCGATATGATATTGTTGAATATGTTAAGATTAATTAGAAGAAGGTATTCGGTATTTTAATGGACATACAGTTGCACAAATCTCTAGGGCCTGATGAGCTGTATCCCAGGCTGCTATGGGAGGCAAGGGAAGTGTTTGCTGGGGCCGTGCTGGCCACAGATGAAATGCCAGATGATCGGCTTGAAATAATCAACTTGGCACCTCTGGCTCAAAAGCTCTCTTTAAAAATAAGGACAAAATACACCTCTCAAAGCCATATAATTGTCACATAATGTGGTTGAAAATGTGTTGCTGGAAAAACGCAGCAAGTCAGGCAGCATCCAAGGAGCAGGAGAATCGACGTTTCGGGCATGAGCCCTTCTTCAGGAATGAGGAAAGTGTGTCCAGCAGGCTAAGATAAAAGGTAGGGAGGAGGGACTTGGGGGAGGGGCATTGGAAATGCGATAGATGGAAAAAGGTTAAGGTGAGGGTGATAGGCTGGAGTGGGGGTGGGGGGGGAGAGGTCAGGAAGAAGATTGCAGGTTAGGAAGGTGGTGCTGAGTTCGAGGGTTGGGACTGAGACAAGGTGGGGGGAAGGGAAATGAGGAAACTGGAGAAATCTGAGTTCATCCCTTGTGGTTGGAGGGTTCCTAGGCAGAAGATGAGGCACTCTTCCTCCAGCCATCGTGTTGCTATGGTCTGGCGATGGAGGAGTCCAAGGACCTGCATGTCCTTGGTGGAGTGGGAGGGGGAGTTGAAATGTTGAGCCACGGGGTGGTTGGGTTGGTTGGTCCAGGTGTCCCAGAGGTGTTCTCTGAAACGTTCCACAAGCAGGTGGCCTGTCTCCCCAATATAGAGGAGGCCGCATCGGGTGCAGCGGATGCAGTAAATGATGCGTGTGGAGGTGCAGGTGAATTTGTGGCAAACATGGAAGGATCCCTTGGGGCCTTGGAGGGAAGTAAGGGAGGAGGTGTGGGTGAAAGTTTTGCATTTCTTGCGGTTGCAGGGGAAGGTGCTGGGAGTGGAGGTTGGATTGGTGGGGGGTGTGGACCTGACGAGGGAGTCACGGAGGGAATGGTCTTTTCGGAACGCTGATAGGGGAGGGGAGGGAAATATATCCCTGGTGGTGGGGTCCGTTTGGAGGTGATGGAAATGACGACGGATGATACGATGTATATGGAAGTTGGTGGGGTGGTAGGTGAGGACCAGTGGGGTTCTGTCCTGGTGGCGATTGGAGGGGTGGGACTTGAGGGCGGAGGAGCGGGAAGTGGAGGAGATGTGGTGGAGAGCATCGTCGATCACGTCTGGAGGGAAATTGTGGTCTTTGAAGAAGGAGGCCATCTGGATTGTGTGGTATTGGAACTGGTCCTCCTGGGAGCAGATGCTGTGGAGACGAAGGAATTGGGAACATAATGTGGTTCCTTTGTTCAGGAAGGGCAGCAGGGAGAGGCCAGATAATTATAGACCAGTTAGTCTGATGTCAGTGGAGGGGAAGTTATTGGAAAAGATTCTGAAGGACAGGATTAATCAATCCTTGGAAAGGGAGTGATTGATCAGCGACACAGCACTCATTTAGTAGAAAGTGATGTTGTCTGACTAATTTAATTGAGGTTTTTGAAAACGTGACTGAATATATTGATAAAGGTAATGTAGTTGATGTGGTGTGCATGGACTTCAGTAAGGCCTTTGACACGGGTCACACAGAAGGCCAGACCAGAACGTAAGAGCTCATGGGATCTAAAGCAAATTGGCAAATACGATCTAGAATTGTCTTGCAAATTGAAGGTAAATAGTGATGTGGAATGTTGTTTTTATAATTGGAAGGCTGCGATTAGCAGTGTGCCACAAGGATCAGTGCTGGTACCTTTGCTCTGTATGTACCTTAGTGACTAGGATGTGAATGTAATGGTATAATTAGCAAATTTGCAGAAGATATGAAAATTGGTAGTTTACTGATAATGTGGAGGATGATCTCAGGCTACAGTCTGATACTGATCAGCTGGTAAATTGGGCAAAGCAATGGCAAATAGAATTTAATCCTGATAAGTGCAAGGTGATGCATTTTGGGAGATCTAATCAGGGAAGATATACAAATGAATGGCAGGTTCGTAGGGAGTACTGAGGAACAAAGGGACCTGTGTGTACATAGATCCCTGAAGGTGCCAGCACAGGTAGACCGGATGGTAAGAAGGTATATGAGGTACTTGCCTGGGGTGTAGAATGTAGGAGCAAGGCCATCTTGTTACAACTCACATTGATTAGATCTCAGGTGGAATACTGTGTGCTGTCCTGGTCGCCACACTATTGGAAGGGTGTGATTGCACTGAAGAGCGTGCAGAGAGGAGATTCACTAGGATGTTACCTGGGGTGAAAAGTGTCAGTTATGAGGAAAGACTGGATGAGCTGGATTTGTTTTCCTTGGAGCAGAGAAGGAGGATCTGGTGAGGTTTATAAAATTATGAAAGGCATAGCCAGGGTAGATTATGAGAATCTCTTCCCCAGGGCAGATGTGTCTAAGACCAGAGGGCATATGTTTAAGGTGAGGAGCAAGTGGTTTAGCAGAGATATGAGAAAAGATTCTTTCACCCAGGGGGCAGCACAGTGGCTCAGTGGTTAGCACTGTTGCCTCATAGCGCCAAAGGCCTGGGTTCAATTCCAGTCATGGGTGACTGTCTGTTTACACGTTCTCCTCATGTTTGCGGGGTTTCTTCCCACAATCTAAAGATGTGCCAGTTAGTTAAATTGGCCATGATAGTATTCAGGAATGTGTAGGTTAGGTGCATTAGTCAGGAGTTAATATACAGTAAGGGATTGTGTCTGGGTGGGTTACTCATTAGAGGGTCAGTGTGGACTTGGGCTGTAGGGATTCGAATTTCAAAGGGTGAAATATGCTACTTGAGAGGGTGGTAGAGGCAGATACTCTTGCAAAATTTAAGAAGCATCTGGATGAGTACTTAAAATGCCAAGTTCGCTGGGAGATCCAAGATGGCGGCAATCCAGTAGGTCTGCCCTGCTAGGCTCTGCCCAGAAACCCAGATAAAGTAGTGCCTTTTTACCCATTGTGGTGTAAATCGCTGGTTTTAAGCCCCTAGAACTGTTATTTATTAGTTTCAGTGCTTTTTTTAAAGAAACAAAAATGACTATGGGAAAAGGACCGTGAGAATCGCAACAAGTATGGCACTCCCCTGCAATACCGGACAAGCCCGCGGCCTCTGTGAACATTCCTGGGGTCTTATCTGTGGAGCAGAGCCTGGTCTCGGAGTTCATGAAACTTTGAGTGAAGATCGATTCAGCGATAAAGGAGACCTGGACCAAACTGGAACCAATCTTGGCCATGCTGCAGAAGCGTGACCAGGAGATCCAGCATGGAGGCGGAGCAGCGGGCCGCAGCTTCCAAAACCACGGTGGAATCTTTGGAGGGCCGGGTCCAGGCCTTGGAGCGGCAGGTACGGGCCTTAGTTGAGCAGTTTGACAACTTCAAAAGTCACTGCCAGGGTGGGAAGAGGGAGACCAGCTGATCAGCTTCTTGGAGGAATGGCTCCTGCAGTTTTTGAAGCTGGACATCGAGGCGGACGGGATGCAGGTCCAGCGGGCCCACCAGGTCGCAGTGCACAGGCCTGGATTGGACCAGCGTCCCCACCTGGTCCTACTGCTACTCCAGCATGATAGAGAAAAGGAAATGATGCTGGAAGCTGTTGGAGCACTGGGGAAGGATCCACAGGCTCAGGTATATAAAGAATCAAGAGTTATATTCTTTAAAGACTTTTCTGCAGCCGTGATCTAAGAAGAAGGCCTTTGATGAGGCAAAACAGAGGCTGAGGGACTTGAATATTTAGTTCTCTGTAAGATATCTGGCAATATTACGTTTCAGCCATGGAGGGTTCATGTTTAATTTTGACTACCGGAAAAGACTTCCTGGACAACTGAAAATAAACTGGTGGCTCAAATAATATGGACAATTGTGTTCACTTTGTTTTCTCTGTAGTTTGCCTGGTTTACCTGGTTTTGTCTTGTTAATATGTGAGGGTCTTCCCTTTTACTTCTTTCTCTCTCCTCTCCCTTCTTTGTCCCCTCCCATTATCCTTTGTTTTACTATCATTCCCTTTTTGTTTCTCTCTTTGTTTAGTACTGTGGTGGAGACGGGGGGGGGATTGCGGTGGGGGGAAGGTGGCTCATTCATTATTAATAAAACTGCCTAGAGTCAAAGTATGGATGGGAAGGGTTGAATGTCCACTTTTGATTTTCTTGTTGTAAGATATGTGTGACTTTTATATATTTTGTTCTTTTTGGGTTAGGGGCGTGGCTTCAGCGAGAAAGAGCCATGGAGGGATTAGTGAGTAGTATGGATGCCCCCTGTGGGCAAGGGGGCAAGTTTCCTTTTATTTGTGTTATATGTTGGTTCATTGTAGAAGGAGTTGTGAGAAGTTTTTATTTGGTAGTTTTTGTAGTTGTATTTTCAAGGTTATATGAACTGTTGACTATTTTCACTCGGCGTGCTATAAATGAGTCTTCCTCCCAGAGGGGTCACAGACTGCGTCGGATGGCTATGGCTAATTGCTGGTTTGAATGGTGCACCTGGAACATTAAGGGGAGTCATTCACCGATTAAGAGACAAATACTTTCAAGCCCTAGAAAGGAAAGGGTCGATGTCGCCTTGCTGCAAGAAACACATCTAACTGATAAAGAGCACTTAAAGTTACAGCAGGGAGGGTTCGGCCAGGTGATTCTTTTCATCCTTTAGTTCGAAAAGGTGGAGGAGTAGCCATACCCATTCAGAAGAATCTACCATTTCTGTTGTTAGACCAAATTAAGGATGAATGTGGGTGCTTTCTGATTCTTAAAGCTTTAATACATGGAGAGAAGTATGGGATTTTGAATGTATATTGTCCTCTGGCACCCCCCCCCCCCCTCAAATTCTTAATGAATGCACTCTCCAGGTTGATGGTCCTTGGAGTGCATCATACAATTATAGGGGAAGGCTTTTACCAACTTAAGGACCCCAAGGTGGATAGGATGCCTAGGGATCTCACGGGTGTGTTCCCGCAATCCAGGCAGCTGGTGGACCTGAACAGGGAGTTGGGGTTGGTGGACGAGTGGAGGTGTCTTCACCCTGAGGGTAAGGACTTGACCTTTTTTTCTAACCCACACAAGTGCTACACTAGGATTGATATGTTTTTTGCCCCATCAGCCTTTATGAAGTCGGTGCTATCCTGTAGAATTGGGAACATAGCCATTTCCGATCATGCAGCAGTGTACATGGAGGTTAAGGCCAGTGACGATGGGACAGGCTTGTAGCACTGGTGTATGGATCCTTTCCACCTGAAAGATAACAAGTTCATTGAGTATTTTTTGATGGAATTTAAAATTTTTCTGGGAAATTAATTAGTTTACGGTCATTAATCCATCGGTGCTCTGGCAGACTGCCAAGGCCTATGCAAGGGGTTTGCCTATTTCTTATTTGGTGACCCGGAAGTGTAAGAGGGGAGAGCAGCAACGTTTGCTCGAGGCTCGGCTGAAGGCATCTGAGACAGCATACTTTGACAGACTGTCTGTAACTAAGATGCAGTGGATTACAGTCCTCTAGGCTGCTCTGAATGCTGCATTCACCTAGACAGCAAAGAGGGAGACTTCCTTTGTGAAACAGAGGTTATTTGAGTATGGTAATAAACTGGGTAGGTGTTTGGCATATTTGGCCAGAAGGAAGCGTGCCCCCCAATCTATCACATCCACTAGAGGGGGTTCTGGTACTACCACCTGCAATCCCAAAAAGATTAATGCAGCATTCAGGATGTTCTACTCTGGGTTGTACCTGTCGGAGTGCTGTGAGGACAGATTGGCGAAGATGGAGTACTTTTTTAAGATCTTGGATCTCCCAGGTGTAACTTCAGAGCAGGCATCTCTTTTGAATGTCCCTCTGACAATCCAAGAGATACAGGAGGTGGTGAGGCAGTTCCAGAGTGGTAAGGCGCCCGGCCCAGATGAATTTCTGAATGAGTTTGATAAGAAGTTTATAGACGTTGGCTGATCCACTGTTGGATATGTACAATTACTCATACAATCAGGGCTGCCTCCCATCCTCTCTGAGGGAAGCAAATATTTCTCTTATTCTCAAGAGAGGGAAAGCTCCAGAGGATTGCACTTGTATAGCCCCATATCATTATTAAACGTGGACTTTAATATTTTATCAAAAATGTTGGTGTTGAGGCTGGAGAAGATCGTGCCCTTCATTGTAAATACCTACCTAGACAGTTTATTAGGGATCGCAGATCCTCTAATAGTATTAGGAGAGTGCTAAATATGACTTAGGTGTGCCAGCAAGGATCGTTTCCAGGCTTGGTAGTCTCCCTGGATGCAGAGAAAGTGTTTGACCAGGTGGACTGGCCATGCCTCTTTTATGTGCTGGAATGGTTTGGCCTTGGAGGGCCTTTTCCAGGTGGGTGGCAGTGTTATATATTGAAGTATAGGCAAGCACTACGAAGGCTTAACAGTTGGCTTGTCTCTTTTATCTGGCATCACAGGCGGTCTCTTATTATGCTTGCCAAATTGCATCTTCCGCAGGGGATAGGGAGTGTGGATTTTCCAGACTTTAAGAAGTACCAACTAAGTTCCCTGCTGTCCTGTGTGGCTGATTGGGCTGGCCAGAATCTGCGATCAATCTGGCTGGACATCGAGGGCTCCCAGGCGAAATGTCCCCTCATTAATCCAATGTTCATGGACAAGATGAGTTTCTGTAATAGACATTGCAGAAACTTGATTGCCCTTAACACAGTTAAAGCATGGAAATGATGCAACAAAGTGAGGGCAATTTACAAAAAAACTTCCGCTTTTACTTCAATAGTAGAATTGGTAGGATTCTGGCCGGGAGCGATAGATTCTGGCTTTAGGTTCTGGGAGTCCAGAGGAATTTCCTGTTTGGGAGATTTATTTGATGGGGAGTTCATGATGTCTTTCAAGCAGCTGAGCTATTTAGGAGGGACCTCTTTCAGATTAGGGACTTTATGCAGAAAAAAAACGACATTAATGGTTAGTCCCTTAAAGTCAGATATGGAGAGGAGAGTGCTTCAGTCCACGGGCACTCTCTTGGTCAGCACCCTCTATCATTTATTAGGAGGTCGTGTCTCGCGGGACATCATGCGGTTGTGTGGAATCTATGCTCAGGTTTTGGGGATGGCAGTCTCACCAGAGGAGTGGGAGGGTATTTGTGAGAACATATGGAAGATTTTGATTTGCAAAAGGACACAGGCTATGCAGTTGAAGGTACTCCACAGGGTTTATTTGGCACTGGAGCGGTTTGTGAAATTTAAAACAGGAGCGTCCCCAATGTGCCCAAAATGTAAAATAGATGTTGGTACTCTTACTCATTGCCTGTGGTCATGACACAAGCTTCGTAGGTATTGGGGCACTTTAGCGAGTTCTGGAATGGGTCCTGGGGACCGAGGTCAAAGTAGATCCGGTGTCCCTCCTCGTGGGTTTGTCGAATCTCCCCTCTTTGGACATGCACCGGAAGAAACTTTAATATTCTATCATTTTGTGCAAGGAAGAACATTCTGATGAGCTGGGTATCGGAAAATCCCCCAGAACTCTTGGGGTGGTGTAGGTCTCCCTGGATTTCCTTACAAGTATGGTGCACCAGAAAACTGAACGTTTTATAGGATGTGGTGGCCCTTTTTGAACTATATAGATGTGGACTTATTGGCTATCTTGGTTAAGGCCTTTGTGTAGCCATGAGGGCTGTGTCTGGTGGCCTGGGGACTCTGGGAAGAAGAATTCTAAACAAATACGGGAATACCAACTGATGGTCTTGCTGATAGGGAGCTTTGGTGGGATTACACTGAGTGTTACAATGTAACGTAATTTAATGTAATTTGCCTTGGTTCAACTCAGTTTAATTTAGTTCCTTTGTGTTTTGATTTAGTTATTTATTGAGTTGTAGTTTGTGTAGAGTTTTTTCCTCTCAGATTGTTTGTGGTGTAGAGTAGTAGTTTGTTTACTGTTATTGATGTTACATTGCAAGGTTGTTCTATTATTTTGTAGTAATTTTATACTTTTGTAAAAAATTCAAAATCTTTTTCTCAATAAAAATATTTATATTAAAAAATGCCAAGTCCAGGTAAATGTGATGGAAAACTCTCCACTGACCTGAATGTGTAGAGCTCCAACACTGAAGAAGCTCAACACTATCCAGGACAATGCAGCCCATTTCATCAGCCCATTCACCAATTTAAACATTCAGTCCCTCCATCACCAACTTCAAGTGTTTTCTATCTATTGGATGTGCTGCAATAACTCACTAAGGTTTTGTTTAGATTGCACTTTCCAAATCTGCAATCTCAGCCACCTCAAAGAACAAGAGCAGCAAGCACATGGACACACCACTACCTGCAGTTCTGCTCCAAGCCATGCAATGTCCTGACTTGCAGCTATGTCGCTATTCCTTCACTGTTGCTGGATCACAATTCCAAAGCTCCTTTGCGAACAGCACAGTGGATGTACCTCCACCAGATGGAATGCAGTGGTTCCAGAGGCTGCTTGCCACCATCTTCTCCAGGGCAATGAGGGATAGGCAACAAATACCGTTTTAGAAGTCGAAGACAAAAGAGTTCTAAATTTGTAACCACCATCTACTGCACCTTGTGTGTTGCAGGAGTCTGGCCTGAAGGATCAGATGGAACTGACATCAATGCTGTGTGTAGATCCAACGATAAAAAACTTTTGTCTACAGGTGATGACTTTGGCAAAGTGCATCTGTTTTCATGTCCATGTTCACAAGCCAGGGTATGACTTTACTTTTACTAAATTCTTCATATCAATGTTGAACTTAAGTTTTCGAAGAATTTCATCCCCTTCTGTTACAACATTTCTTCTCTGCTTTAGGTTGTTTTCCTTATTATCCATTCATATTTTCAGGGCCAACCTAAGTGATATGCTCCCAGGACTCGAGATATTAGGTGTCTGCAATCGAATGTAATGTTGTCAGACTCTATAAGATCTGGCTGGGAGTTTGTACTCCGTCTGCCCCATTAATTTCCAGTGGACAACTGAATCTATTGTTGTCTAATAAAACAACAATCAGGAAAGTGCTGTATTGGCTTCTGCAGCCTAAGTCATGGATCTGCAGTCATTTAACAAAATGAGTGAATAAAGGCCAAAAACCAATATAGCAAGAAATTGTGGGTCAGCCAGAAGTATTGCCGTACAATGGGCTATGCTGGCCATGTGTCACTTCAGCCTTATCTCTAGTGCTTGCTTAGCAATTAGATATGGAATCTCTGTTGTCAACTCAGCCTGTGGGATTCATTGTTCAGGTTCAATCTGACCTTCCCTAGCCCAATAAGTGTCCAGTCAACATTCAAAGTTGCAAGCTATTCAATGAGTCTTGAATGAACCTAAGGAGTGGTGACACCTGGTGGTAGGGAAATCACATTCTGTCTGGGACCTCTTACTATTTAAGAGACAGCTGGATGGTTTGCCCTTGAAATGAAGGAGCCCTAGCTTAATTAAGTACCTGCTATTTTGTGGGCTGTTTAATTGGAGCAATGGGGAAAGATTTGTAGATTATGGGGTCTAAATGTTTTACCAATTTATACAACTCTTTAATGTGCAAAATCTGATCTTCTCGTAATTACATTTCTTCCTGTGTCTTGTGCATTGCTGTTTATCCTTATTCTTGCATCAGAAGATTCAGAAATTTAAGCTTCATTGTATATATTAATATATTTTACACATCATTTCAAAGAGTTTCAAACCCCTTTACAGCTGAGACAGCTGAGTATTTCACTGAAATGAGCACAGTAGATTTAAAAGGGAATGTTTTCATGGATCAGATGGTGTGGCCCTTTTAGAATTCATAAAATGGCTCTACCAGTATTGATTTCTGAAGAAGGGCTCATGCCCGAAACGTCGATTCTCCTGCTCCTTGGATGCTTCCTGACCTGTTGCGCTTTTCCAGCAACACATTTTCAGCTCTACCAGTATTGAGTACCTTTTATCTTAGCCTGCTTGGCACACCTTCCTCATTCCTGAAGACGGGCTTATGCCCGAAACGTCGATTCTCCTGCTCCTTGGATGCTGCCTGACCTGCTGTGCTTTTACAGCAACACATTTTTCAGCTCTGATCTCCAGCATCTGCAGTCCTCACTTTCTCCTACTGGATATCTAACACTAAAGTAGGATTCAGATAAAAGATACAGGTAGCTTAGAAAAGTTCCAGGTATAAAAAAAAGACCACAAAGGTCTGTCATAGTTAGAGTCATAGAGCTGTACAGCATGGAAACAGACTCTTTGGTCCAATTGTCCATGCTGACCAGATATCCTAAATTAATCCAGTCCCATTTGCCAGCATTTAATCCATATTCCTCTAAACCCTTCCTATTCATGTACCTATCCAGATGCCTTTTAAATGTTGTAATTGTACAAACCTCCACTCCTTCCTCTGGCAGCTCATTCATACATGCACCACCCTCTGCATGAAAAAGTTGCCCCTTAGGTCCCTTTTAAGTCTTTCCCCTCTGACCTTAAATCTATGCCCTCTGGTTTTGGACTTCACTACCCTGGAGAAAAGACCTTAGCTATTCATCTTATGTATACCCCTCATGACCATCTACAAGGTCACCCGTCATCCTCTGTCATTCTAGGTAAACTAGCCCCAGCCTATTCAGCTTCTCACTCTAGCTCAAACCGTCCAAGCCCGGCAACATCCTTGTAAATCTTTTCTGAATCCTTTCAAGTCTCACAACATCCTTCCTATAGCAGGGAGACCAGAATTGTACACAGTGTTCCAAAAGTGGCCTAATTAATGTCCTCCTTAGATAGAATAATTCGAGAAAAGTTTGTAATGTGTAAAACCTAAATATAATACTAGTTTCCAAATTGTGGACACATGTTATATGAGTAGATAACATCTAGTATCATGTGAGTAAGCTGCCAGGAATTCGGCCACCCAGTGTTGGTGACCCTAAGGATGGATAGTTTCCTGGTTATGGTGTGGGCAGGGGTTGTAGTTGGTGGCAGTTGAACTCCTTCATAGTGAATTAGCAAAATCTGCACTTGATTGATATCTGTCCCTTCAGCATTCAAGTAAGCTCAGGTCTCCATTTGTCTCACAACGTTTTGATGCAGGAGAGTTATAATTTACTTTTCTTGCAACATTAATTCACAGTTAACTGATCAAACATATCAATATTCTTCTTTTAACCTTGCAGGCTCCGAGTCACACGTATGGAGGACACAGCAGTCATGTAACCAGTGTAAACTTTCTGCACGATGACAGTCAGCTGATCTCCACTGGAGGGAAGGACATGAGTGTCATGCAATGGAAGGTCATTTAAACTGGCCTCCTGCCATGAAATTTGCTTGGTTGTCACAGCAAATATTACACATGGGATGATTTTTTGCCAGAAGTTTAAACTGCAACAAAAAAGCAAGAGAAGTTCCTGCACTTTTACAGGCCATGATTTGGCATTTCTGTTAAATGTCAAAAGATTTTATTTAAACCTCAGGAAAATCATGCCTCTGCAAGGTTACTGATGCATTGTGTGTGGTACATGATTGTTGAACAGTTCTGACAGTCACTTCAGAAAATAGACTTGCTCCTGGTCTCTACAGGCTTCAATATGTTTCTCTGTGGTGAAGTGAGGGTAATGTACAGTATTGTTTATATGTTTACCCTAACAAAATATCTGTAAACACAACCTTTAATTTTGTGAAGTTAAAATAAGCTTTAATGAACTGTTTACCATCAATACTGTATGCACTAAATTCCTTGTATTGACACAAGCTTTGTGTATAATGTGTCTTAAATTTATGTCGCAGTCTGTTTTGTATTTGATTGTCAATCTGTTCCTGAAGCATGGTGAGAGTTGACTTCCAGTTGTCACGTTGGTGGAAGCTGCTGCATATTTTCTTCCCCCTTCCCTTGAAAGGAGCTGTTGTCTTGAGGACAGTTACAATGTAACTGCAGAACCACTGACTAATGCACTCTAAGCCTGCAGAGGCAGTTCACAGAGAGAAAAAACCTGCACATCTATGACTGTGCAACTTCTACTCCATCCCTATCCGCCACCCCCCCCCGCCCCCAACCCAGCAATATGGTGTTTGCATAGATATTTTCCCATTGTGAGGACAAAAAGAGGAAAGGTATTAGGTAGGGCTGGTGATATAGCTCGCACTTTCAGCAAAGTTGAAATATGCGGTTTACATTTGGAATGTATGTAGAGATTTTTAAAAATGAAAGTTATTGGTACATTCTTTAACATTAAGGTTCAAAGACTTGTTTTGTGACTGACCGTCAATAAATTAAAGTTGCTGAAAGGTATCAATGTGAATAGGTGTCTGTGCACTTTTTCCCCATCTCTGACCTATTTGAGATCAACAATGTTAAAAATGTATTCTGGACAAAACATATATTGCTTTAATGTAGCCATATTTTGGAAATAACATGAACAAATAGAAATGCAACACAGTTCAAATTGTATATTTACATCCAGTTTTTATAAATGTGAAACCTGACTCCATGTACTTTTATCAAAGGATGGAATATAAATGAAGAAGAGGTAATATCTAACCATGAAGTCCTGGGCTACACCTAAGAGTACCACACAGGGGTGGGAGAAGAATCACTGGACATGATATAATATTTATAATGTAACAGCCTTGAAGGGTCAATGTAGCTTGGATTAAAAAATAGTTTCAGGACAGTGAATTGTGTATTGTGCTCGCCTTATGTTTTGTATTGTAGAATGAGAGATGTGATATTCCCCAAGGATCAATACTTCTTATGACATGTATAAGTGACTTTGATATTGGATTGCAAGAGTAAAATTATAACATGCACTGAAGGTAATGTACAGACAGGTGTGATGAGCTCTGAGAATGATAATCAATTGACTGCAATAGCGCATAGCTATGCTAGCAGAATGGACAGTCAAGTGGTAAATACAACTTCACACATGCAAGTGTGAGATGATACAGTTTGGCAGAAGAAATGGGGACAATCAACACTAACTTAATGGCACAGATCGAAATAATATATAGGGAAAGGGGAACCTGGGAGTCTTTGCATACCAGGCAGGATATTCAGAGAGTAATTAGTAAAAGATATAAAATCTTGGGTTTCACAAATAGATCTATTGCAAACAAAAGCAAAGGGGTTATGTTGAACTTTTATAATGCTCTTTCTGGATCCAACTAAAGTACTGCAACCAGTTTTAGTCAATACACTTATAAAGGGTGTGAAGTTCCTTGAAAAAATGCAGAGCAGAATAGTTCCAGGGATGGCAAAGAGGGATTTTAACCCCAAGGTTTGGTGATAGCAGCTAGGGTTGTTCTCTTTTGAAGAAGGATGTTGACAGGAGATTTTGATAGAGGTTCAAAAGGTTATGGCAGGTTAAATATCAAAGACAAAGAGATGCTGTATTTGTTGGCAATTAGTAAGGGTCCAAGAACACCAGATTTCAAGTTTTTGGCAAGAGATGTAGAGAGTATGTGAGGAAGAATATTTTTTAATGATAAGTGATAATGGACTGGAGTTGGCTGCATACTTGGATGATGGAATTAATTATTTCAAACTAGAATTGGATGCAATTTGAGGGAAATAAACTTGCACAGCTAAGAGGACAGAGCAGAGTAACAGGAGTGACTGGTTCGCTCCACACACAGCCAATATGGACCCAGCCTGCTGAACGGCCTCCACTCACGCCATGATGAATCTGAATGTGAATTTCACGTTAAGAGGCTAAATATGAGGTTGTTGTGTTAGCCATTGACTAACTCACTATCTGCACTGCCAAGAAAACTCAATTAATCCCACACCAATCAGCTTGTTAAGAGCTGACAAGCTCAAGCCTTTATAGGCCTTGCTAGTGGCATTTCTGGGTCCTAAAGACCATTGATCTGACCTACTCCTTAGGGTATCTAACAGCACAAAAGTAGGTCTTTCTCTTTCACTTCTTGTGGGTAGGGATTATAGGATGAGGGGGTTCAGATGTAAGGGCATATGGGTACTTTCAAAGGCCACCCCCTTGTCCCCTATCTGTGTCTCCAATTGCCCACAAATTGGAAAAATTTCAACTCTCCAATAGACCAGGTAGACTGGTTCCCCAGTCAAGAAAACAGCCACTTCTTATGTCTGTAGGGAAGACAAGTAATTGAGGAGTTAGTGTTGAGGCCTTTAAGTAATCATTAATTGACCACTTAACCAATGTGGAGATTGATTAGCTCAGTTGGCTGGATGGCAGGTTTGCAACATAGAGTGATATCAATAGCATGGGTTTAATTCCTTTACTGCCTGAAGTTACCATTAAAGGTCCCACCTTCTCAATATCAGCTGAGGAGTGGTGACCCTCATGTTAAACTCACCATTCGCCATCCCTCTCCAATGAGGGAACAACTCTATGGCACTATGGTGACTTTATCTTTCAAATAGTAGCAGATTGACAAAGTCCCAATGAACCTTTTCGCCCAGAGTTTTGTGGTGAGAAGGGACTCTGGTATCTGCAGGGATCCTCCAAATTGAATTCATCAATTATTACAGAAGTTTCTGGAAAAGCTCAGCAGGTCTGGCAGCGTCTGCGAAGAGAAATCAGAGTTTATATTTCAGGTCCGATGAAGGTCAGTTCTGAGGAAGTGTCACTGGACCTGAAATGTGAATTCTGATTTCTGCTCACAGAAGCTGCCAAACTTGCTGAGCTTTTCCAGCAATTTCTGTTTTTGTTTCCAATTTACAGCATCCGCGGTGCTTTCAGTTTTTTAATCAATTATTAGCCCTTCTTCCCACAACTAGTGATGATGACTCTTTCAATAGTAGTAAAATCAAAGATTAATATCATGAAGTGAACAATGAAACTGAAAAAGTAGAATGTCACCATTGGTTTTCCCAATCTCTTTTATTGGAAATAGAAACAGCAATTTATTTTACCAAGAGTTTAACCAATTTTCTACTGAAGTTGCAATAGGAAACAGCAAAACAAATCCACAGTGCTTCGGGAGTGTGAGGTTTGTGTAATTGATGGTATCAAAGTCAGTCAGGAAGTCAGGAACAACTGATATCAAGAATGATACTTGTAACTTTGACCATTATCATCCCTGCTGTGGGCAAAATGGAAGCCTAATAAGAAGGGCTTAAACATGAAATAGTGCAGCTGTGATTTAGGACATTAGAGAGAAGGACTGTATTGGAGTTGTGCTGGTCATTGCAGAGAATGGAGAGGAACCAGAAGTTTTTTTTCAAAAAGGGATTGATTTTGATAGTTTGAAAGGTCCAAGGACCAGACCACATGATGGGAAAAGGAGGTTCGTCAACAGGTCAGGGGATCATATGACAGGCTTCATGGATGAGTTTAGTTCAGTGAGAGTTGGAAAAGAGGTAAGGGAGCGGGATATGAGATTAACCTGAGGTCCAGGACAGAATGAGGATAAAAAATTGGGAAATTCTAAGTTACTGAAATGCCAGCGTGTGCTTGGAAGTGGCAGGAAGCTCACAGTGAAACCACTGGTATTCTTTCTGTGTGGTCCTGTTATCAATGTTATTGGATGAAAAGCATCACTTCTATGATTTTGCAATAGGTTTTGTGTTAGGTCACTCTTGTCCATGGGACCATGTCCAGTGCAAGGCACATGAACTATTTGGATTTGGTATCCAAGTTGATGATCGATTGGGCAGCTATTATAATTTAGTGGAGACGGTTAAATTTGAAAAAGAGAAGACTGAAATTCTGCAGAATGACGAGAATGGCCTTAATATTTAGCTGTAGAAAGGCAATGGCAAGAGAACAGGACATTGCTGAACTAGATGATTCATAAGACCAGCCTCCCAGAAAGGATGCACAAATGTAATGTTTGTAGATCTGGGGTGACAAAACTTGGTTATTATCAGCAGCTTCTTGCAGCTGGAGTAGATAAGACATCATGGGGTATATCAACATCATAATGGGTGAAAAGCCTGAATCAGGAGAAGTTTGAATGTAAAGGGGTATTTGTGATGAAATCCTCTGTGCTGAGGATCCAAATCCAGAGGGTGGCTATTAGTAAATTTAGATCTTTTATAATGAAGTTAGATGGGATGGAGAAAAATAGTCTTCCAGGTTATCAGGTAGGGGTTTACTTGCCAACATCCACATAGTCATGAGGACATCTCCAACACAAGTTTACATACCATGATCTTCCCTGTGTGACCATAGATTTTTAATACAAGCTTTTATTGTTTTTCCTCACTATTCTAGCAAGCAAATCAGCTACCATATAAATGCTATCTCAGTATTTCCTTAAGCTTTCCTTTCTTTTTTGCAACAATATATTCCACAGTGCAACATAAATTCAACTGGGAAACTTGATATTCCTGCCCCTCCACACCCCAAAATCCACTCTGCCTGCTTGAACCAATCACTCCATAGTAGATATTCACAATTATAGAGGGGAAAATGTGAAGCAAGTTGTCAAAAAATTTAGCATTCAGGAACTCTGCCCATTCACATCTCCATGAATTTGGTCAAAATTTTGCTTTCATAAAAAAAAGGCAAAGGTCAAAGTTCAAGAATATATATAGATTCTGTTTGAATTGAATATCATTCCTGATAACCATTTAACCTATTACCTGCAGGAACAAGACAAGTTCACACATTAATATTATGGAGGTCTACTGTCTCTATGTAATGGTTATGTTTTTTTGAATATATTATTTTGTAGATAAGTTACCTGCTAAAACTTGAACAGTCTAATGACCTGGTCTTACCAAAATGAAATTACTAAATTAATTTAAAATCAACATTTTAACTATACTTCATAGTAATATTTCAGATATGTATACTTGATTTTTTTAAAGAACTCACAAATATATGTTGAATAAAGGTGCGCTAAATAATTTACATTTTTTAAAATGTAGATATTAGCTTTTCACGCAGTCCTCCAAGCCTAATTTTTTTTAACAAATTATTTATAATTTACAAACCATTTGTTCATACATGCTTTTGGTTCTGTATAATTTATAATTAATCATATTGAAATAAATGTAAATTTGAAAATGTTGGTGAAAATAGTACTTCTTCTGCACCTGATATTTTAATGGCTTTGTCTGAAGAAGGGACCAGGCAATTTTAAATAACTAACGAAGGTATTTTTTAAATAAGAGCTATCTTTCCAAAACAGTGTTATTTTCCTTATTTAGCAGAAAGGTCCAAACCCAGTTTCAAAATGTTGTGAGGTTGTGTCATATCACTATACTGTCTGATAGCTTGATATACATGTGATAGGACTGGAGTGTTGCTCTTATGTTTCACTCTCCTAATTAAAATTCATCTATCATTGCAGTTTTCTTAACTTAGAGGCTGTATTTCTGAAATGAGGAATATAATCCATGCCATGTGACAGTGCCATCACCTGATTAATGCTGCTATTCTTCATTTGACCTTCCTAAACCTCATAAATGAGGATCAGTATTAATCTACTCTTTTAGCATTCCAGCACCCAATTTTGAAACTTCAAAGAAATCTCAGTGACTCAGCAAATTGCTTTGTTCATGTCAAACTATACATGCCTGAAAGAGACATGTAATCAAGCTAGTTGAAAATTTTTTTTCGCTAATCTTCCAAATGACATAACTTCTTATTTTTGAGCACATTTCTCAGCATTTCAATTACAGTAGAAGAAAATTTTCTGTTAATTAATAGATGGCAACTTTGAAAGTGTTTGGGACTTACTTAAAGATGTGTTAACTTCTAGATCAGGTTTTGCTGACTTTTTGAATGACTTCGAATTGAGGAGATGCTAACACCATTGTTGGGAGGTAGATAAAAAAGAAAGCTGAAGCTGAATACTACTGGTTGTAATAAGCTACAAAGAGGAAATTCTTGTCAAATAAACAATAATATAATGAGATTCTGAACCCATTAAGGTTTCTCTGCACTGTGTCCCTGTAGAGATAAGGCAGTATAGACTTTTCTTCTTTATAATTAGTTAATGAGAAAATTAATTTCCTACCCCTCCCTCCATTGTAAAGATAGTCAAGCCATAATAAATATATCTATCAGATTAGATTACTTACAGTGTGGAAACAGGCCCTTCGGCCCAACAAGTCCACACCGACCCACTGAAGCGCAACCCACCCATATCCCTACATTTACCCCTTACCTAACACTACAGGCAATTTAGCATGGCCAATTCACCTGACCCGCACATCTTTGTGATGGTGGGAGGAAACCGGAGTACCCAGAGGAAACCCATGCAGACACGGGGAGAACGTGCAAACTCCACACAGTCAGTCGCCTGAGTCGGGAATTGAACCCAGGTCTCGGCGCTGTGAGGCAGCAGTGCTAACCACTGTGCCACTGTGCCACCCATATCTTTTTCTCTTATTCCTGGATCAAGTCCACGAAAACAAAATAGAGGGATAAAAACTAAGCAAGGATATCATCGATAGTCACAGGGGAGGTGCCGGAAGACTGGAGGTTGGCAAACGTGATGCCACTGTTTAAGAGAGGCGGTAAAGACAAGCCAGGGAACTATAGACCAGTGAGCCTGACCTCGGTGGTGGGCAAGTAATGGGAGAGAATCCTGAGAGACAGGATGTACACGTATTTGGAAAGGCAAGGACTGATTCGGGATAGTCAACATGGCTTTGTGTGTGGGAAATCATGTCTCACAAACTTTGATTGAATTTTTTGAAGAAGTAACAAAGATGATTGATGAGGGCAGAGCAGTATATGTGATCTTTGTGGACTTCAGAAAGGTGTTCGACAAGGTTCCCCAAGGGAGACTGATTAGCAAAGTTAGATCTCATGGAATACAGGGAGAACTAGCCATTTGGAGACAGAACTAGCTCAAAGATAGAAGACAGAGGGTGGTGGTGGAGGGTTGTTTTTCAGACTGGAGGCCTGTGACCAGTGGAGTGCCACAAGGATCAGTACTGGGCCCTCTACTTTTTGTTATTTACATAAATGATTTGGATGCGTGCATAAGAGGTACAGTTAGTAAGTTTGCAGATGACGCCAAAATTGGAGGTGTAGTGGACAGCGAAGAGGGTTACCTCAGATTACAACAGGATCTGGAACAGATGGGCCAATGGGCTGAAAAGTGGCAGATGGACTTTAATTCAAATAAATGCGAGGTGCTGCATTTTGAGAAAGCAAATCTTAGCAGGACTTATACACTTAATGGTAAGGTCCTAGGGAGTGTTGCTGAACAAAGAGACCTTGGAGTGCAGGTTCATAGCTCCTTGAAAGTGGAGTCACAGGTAGATAGGATTGTAAAGAAGGCGTTTGGGATGCTTTCTTTTATTGGCCAGAGTATTGCGTACAGGAGTTGGCAGGTCATGTTACAGCTGTTCAGGACATTGGTTAGGCCACTGTTGGAATATCACGTGCAATTCTAGACTCCTTGAAACTTGAAAGGGTTCAGAAAAGATTTACAAGGATGTTGCCAGGGTTGGAGGATTTGAGCTACAGTGAGGGGCTGAACAGGCTGGGGATGTTTTCCCTAGAGCGTCAGAGACTGAGAGGTGACCTTATAGAGGTTTACAAAATTATGAGGGGCATGGATAGGTTAAATAGACAAAGTCTTTTCCCTGGGGTCGGGGAGTCCAGAACTAGAGGGCATAAGTTTAGAGAGAGGGGAAAGATATAAAAGAGACCTAAGGGGCAATTTTTCCACGCAGAGGGTGGTACGTGTATGGAATGAGCTGCCAGATGAAGTGGTGGAGGCTGGTACAACTGCAACATTTAAGAGGCATTTGGATGGGTATATGAATAGGAAGGGTTTGGAGAGATATGGGCTGGGTGCTGGCAGGTGGAACTAGATTGGGTTGGGATATCTGGTTGGCATGGACGGGTTGGACCGAAGGGTCTGTTTCCATGCTGTACATCTCTATGACTCAAAGTATGTTTAGAAACCTCACCCAAAGCATAAGCATCTGATGCTACTGTCCAGTTCAAAATCTTTGAGAATGACAGAGAGAGAGAGAGGTGGAGACATTATGAGAAAATAGTGGCACAGTAGTAACACCACTGGACTATTAACCCAGAGACTCTCGGGGATAGAAATTCAAATTCCACCTTGGCAGCTTGTGTAATTTAAATTCAATTAGGAGAAATCTGGAATGTAAAATCTAGTAACTGTGACCATCATTGATTGTCATTTAGAGAAGGAAACCTGCAAACCTTACCCCATCCAGACTCAAAGCAATGTGGTAACTCTTAATTGTCCTCTGTATCTAGCAAGATTAGGAAACTACTCAGTTCAAAGATAAATGCTGTCTTTGTAGCAACATACACACGATGAAATGAGTGGATTATGAATGTAAGTTTGCTTATGCTTGAACCTCTGGTCCTAACAAGACGGTTACAGTGCATTATTCAGACTGGAAAGTACAGTTTAAGTTGCAACCAGTAAAAATTAAATTGTTTAGCTCCTGTCTGGTTGGAATTCTAAAGGGCCTATTTGTAAGGACGCCAATGGGTGCAACTAACGAACTCTTTAGCAAATGCCAACAAAGGTGAAAGAGGTAATTGTGAGCTTATCCAAAGGCATTTCAAGCCTGGGATCAAGCATGAAGAATTGGGATAGGGATTGGTGGGGTGGTGGAGGCAAGGAAAGGATAACTGGAAGATGGCATGACTGGGTGGCAGAAAAGGATGAAAACAAAAGAGCAAACCTGTCTGGAGTCTAAAGGGAGGCAGAACTGTATTTTCTATTTGAATCAATGAGCCAGCACGTATCGATCAGTTTTCTCTGTTTACTATATAATGTTTTTATGGACCTCTCCTTTTGATCTCGCCATGGTTTAATTAATTCTGGCATCATTTTCTGAAGATATAATGACATAAGAAATAGGAGCAGGAGTGGACCATATAGTCCTTTGAACCTATTCCTCCACTTCCCACAATGTTGGCTGAACTTCCACTTCCCTACCTACTCTCCATATCCCTTGATTCCTTGAGAGAATTGTTTTGAATAAGGTCGACAACGAGCATCCATAACCCCCTGGGGCCAAGAATTCCAAAGATTCACAACCCCAAGTGAATAAATAGCCCCTCATCTCTGACCTAAATTGTTGACACATGACTGTGAACCTGTGTTCTCTATTCTCCAGCTGGAGAAAACAATCTCTCAGAGTCTACCTTGTAAAATCTCTTCAGAATCCTGAACATTTCAATGAGAATTTGTTTGTCTAAATATCAGCAAACACAGGTCCAAATTACACAGCCTTGCAACGTAGGACAGGACTCATCCTCGGAACCAATCTCATGAATTGTCATTGTGTCACTAATGAAGCAAAAAATGTAAATCTAAGGGTAGGCAGTGAGATGGTGATATTGTCACTGGATTAGTAATCCAGTTTTCAGGCTCTGGGGGACATGGTTTCACATCTCACTGTAAAATGTAACATCTTTAATTTCCTGAAAGGCTCAGTGGGTCTTTGCCCACAGATCAGAAGGTCTGGATTCAAGTCCCAACTAGCCTGGACGTGAGTCATAACAGGTTGCTTTTAATAAAATGATGCTTCATCTGTGAGGGCTGTTGGAGTGCAATCGCAGTGTCCCTGCCTCTTGGCCAGATGACTAGGTTCAAGTTCCACCTGCCTGGAGGTGTGACTGAACAGGTTAATTAAAAAATTAATTGCACTTCTTTATTCAGGAAGAATGTTGTCAATTGCTGTCAGTTAGCAAAGAAAAATAAAAATAACCTCTTTTTCAACAAATGATATATGTTCTTCATTCACGGTTTTCTGTGTGACTCAGAGTCATTCACCAACACTGGAAGACTAGTCACATTTTAATTCATCTGGTTGATTCAAGAGTAAATAACCAGTTTAAGGGTTATGAGAATGAACTGAACACACCAGAATTTATTTAGCAACATTGTCAACAGAAACATAAATAAGTCTCATGACCTTCTAAGTAATTACATTATAGCCATAAATTTATCATTGTTTAGCTTTACCTTTTTAAAAAATATCAACTTGCTACACTTAACTAATTAAATGGGTCTGTAGGCTGCGAATAATCTGACTTGTCCATGTTACAAAATGATAGAATACTCTCTGTGTGAGGCACGAAGCTGTTTCTGATATTCTGGGAGACAGCACTATGAATCATCCTTGCTATTACAGTCTACTTCTGCCCTTCATATTGTGTTTCCATGTGATCCTGTGATTTACTATGTCGGTGCAAATCAAGATCAGTGACTTCGAAATCACGGTCTTTTAGAGAGTGAGAATGGGGAGTTAAAAGTAAGCAATTTAGAAATGCTCAATGAAATTAACACATAGTTTGCTTCTCTCTTCAAATATAGAGGATCCAAAAAATATTCCAATAATAGCTCTAATTCTGGAGGTGGAAAGAAGAGAGGGACTTAGTGAAATTATGATCACTGTGGAAGCAGTATTAAGCCAATGTGCCAAAGAATGACGTTAAGGATATGATGGGAGATGCTTAACAATTCAATTGTTATCATTAAAGGGGTAGTATTGAGCAAACTTGAGGGTCTAAAGGTAGATAAGTTCCCTGGTTCGCAGGGTGCTGAAATAAATGATGGAAGTTATAGTAAATGCATTAATGGTAATTTACCAAGATTCACTGGACTCCGGGCAGGTCCCAGTGGACTGGAAGACATTGAATATCACGCTGCTGTTAAAAACAAGGTGTTGGCAAAAGGCAGTTAACTATAGGCCAGTTAGCTTAACACCTGGAGTCAAGGAAAATACGAGACGCTATCATTAAAGAAGAAATAGTGAGACATCAGGATGGAAAGGGCTCCATCAGGCAGACACAGGATGGATTCAGGAAGGGAAGGTCATGTTTGACAAACTGGATGGCGTTCTTTGAGGATGTAACAAGCACGGTGGATGGAGGGATTTCCAGAAGGTGTTCGATAAGGTGCTGCATAAAAGTCTCATCCATAAGATTTCATAGAGTTGTGGGGAATGTACTAATATGGATTGAGGACTGGTTAACCAATAGAAAGCAGAGACTTTGGATAAATGGGTGTTTCTCTGGTTGGAGATCAGTGATGAGTGGGGTGTTGTAGGTGTCGGTGTTGAGCCCACAACTGATCGTATATATAAATGATTTGGAAGGGAAGACTGAGTGTAACGTATCCAATTTTACTGATGACACTAAATTCAGTGGAAAGGCAAATTGTGCAGAGGATGTGAAGGATCTGCAGAGAGGTTTAGATAGGTTAAGTGAGTGGGCAAGGATCTGGCAGATGGAATACAATGTTGATAAATGTGAAGTTATCCTCTTTGGCAGTAAAAATAGTAAGTCAGCGTAGTATTTAAATGGTGAAAGATTGCAGCATGCTGTTGTGCAGAGGGACTTGGGAGTGTTCATACATGAATTGCCAAAAGTTAATTTAATGATGCAACAGGTAATCAGGAAGGCAAGCGGAATATTGCCTTTCATTGCTAGAGGGATTGAATTTAAAAGCAGGGAGTTCTGCTGCAATTGTACAAGATATTGGTGAGGCTGTACCTGGAGTTTTGTGCGCAGTTCTGGTCTCCTTACTTGAGGAAGGATATACTGGAGACAGTGCTGGGAAGGTTCATCAGATTGATTCCAGAGATGAAGAGGTTACACTATGAGGAGAGATTGAGCCTCCTGGTACTGTACTCACTAGAATTTAGAGGAATAAAAGGGGATCTTATAGAACATATAAAATTATGGAAGGGATAGATAAGATAGAGGCAGGCAAATTGTTTGCACTGGTGGTTGAGACTGTGACGAGGGGTGATGGCCTCAAGATTGGGGGTGTAGATTTGGGTCAGAGGTGAGGAGGGACTGATTTTCCCAGAGAGTAGTGAATCTGTGGAATTCTCTGCCTAAGGAAACAGTTGAGGCAGCATCATTAAATATGTTCAAGACACAGTTGAATGCATCTTTACATGGTGGGGGAATTACAGATTATGGAGATAATGCAGGTAGGAGGAGTTGAGTTTAGGTCAGCCATGATCTTAATGAATGGTGGAGCAGGCTCAATAGGCTAAATGGCCTACTATTACTATGAAACTATGAAACTGTTGGACTTGTAATGATCACCCTCCAGGTCTAGATAGGCTTCATCCTGAGGGTCTTGAAAGCGGTGGGTAATGAAATAATTATTTCTCAAAAAATTCCCTAGATTCAGGAAAGCTTCCATCAGACTGGAAAGTAACAAATATAACACCTCCATTCAAGAAGGGAATGAGACAGGACTCCATTGGTCAGTTAGCTTGATGCCTATTGTGGGGAAGATATTATGATGAATTATTAAAATGATTATAATTTGGCACTTAGAAAAACTCAAGACTAACAGGAAAAGTTAGTGTCATTTTGTTAAAGGGAAATCATGCTTAACTAATTTATTAGAGTTCTTTAATGGAATAATATGTGCTGTGGATATGGATACACTGTACAGTACTTAGATTTCTAGCAGACATTTGATAATGTGTCACATCAACATTTATTGTAGAAATTAAAAGATCAAGACTTTTTGTACCTATGACATTGGTTCCAAATAGACTGTGACTTTTTGTACCTACGACATTGGTTCCAAATAGACTGTGACTTCTGGCTGTTCTCCTCCCCACGGGGAAATGTTCTGCACCCTGTCAGTGTTATGGATTTGTTCTTGGCTGCACTCCTCTGAGGTGCCAACAGCCTGTCTCAGATCACCCCACAATGAAGGATTCCACTCTGTCTGCCTGTTTCTAACCAGATAAACAGCCATCATCCATTCTCCTCTTAATAGCTATGTGTGACCAGCTCTTGGAACAAAAAACCCAGAAGATTCCCAGCTTTCCCTTTGCCTTGCAGTAACCCCAGCCAAAACCTTGAATTCACACACGAGTAACTGGAGGCACTTCATGCACAGATGAAGTGTCCTGATGTCCTGACATAATATAAGAATAACAATAATCATCCATAATTGTATATAAAAATACTTTTTTGTATATTTATTTTATATGGCTCTCATGCTTCATATCTACGTACAGGTTTTTAAAATATAATATTACCTTACTCTTATTTATGATTTATACCAGATCTTTTACTTACTGTAGTTCAAATTTTAATGTTAGTATTGTTTACTCAATTCATTGGACATAGTATTAGGGATCAAAGGTGGAGCTGCAACCAGCTCAAAGGATCTGCATCCTACACCTGATTCTATTGCTTGTGCTCTTATCTCCTGTTCTAAGTAAATGATAAGCAACACAACAACATAAGGCATGCACCTTATGGTGTTCTTTCTCTTTCTGTCAAAAATATTGTATGAAAATGCTATATTTTAATACTGAATTGCTCATTTGTACTCTTATTGCAGAATTAAATGTTAGTTCTTCTGTTTCTCACATTCCTCAGAAACCTTCCTTTACCTCATTTCCATCTAAAATGGATGAACCCTTGTTTTCGTACTGTGTTCCCTAGTTTTGGATTCTCCCCAGGTGAACGTGGTGTAAAATGGGAATAGTGTAGATAGGTTGGTGCAGATCCAATGGAAGTAAGGACCACTTCAGTGCAGTATGACTCTGAGCTGCAAATTTTGGTAAGGACTGCTAAATCGTTCTCATGATTCAATACTTTAAAATGAAGGAACAGAAATATACCGCAATGTTCACCAAACCAAGTTTTATTAGGTTCAGACTTGGACCTTGACTCTATAGATACAAAAGTAACAGAGTAGTCAATCCTAACAAGGGTAAATATTTCATGGTGAAAACACTTCATCTGCTTACTTGCACTACAAGTGACAAGCAATCTTAATGGAAGGCATGGACTGGTGCCAACCTTTGCATCACCTCTCAGAGTTGCAATTTCTGCTTCTAATGCAGGGGAGATAGGAAAGACTTAATAAACTTTGTGACTTAAGTCATCTTAAATATCTCAATCAGCTTTCCATCAGTATGAAAAGATTATATTTACAGACTCTATTTTAATATGTCCATCACAAGATACGTTAAAACAATATCACTGGATGAATGTCGTAAAGAATACAGTGACTGATTTAATTACAAGTTTTCCTGTCTTTAAAATTTCAGCGGAAAATGCAATTAACAATTTGTACCAAGGTTGCTGACCATTCAAAAATAAAATGTTCATATTGATTACTTGAAGCTTTTATGCTCCAAGTAATAGCAGCTTTTGTTTTGTTAAATGTTATCTGGTTCTTGTGATCTTCATTCCTCCCATGGTGCAGATGCTCTAGAACTAAAGACAACACAGACTTTGACTCAAGGAATTTGATGGCTGTGACTTTTACTTGTCACTTGTATTATTTTTCATTTCTGTCAGTTTAACCGAAAGGAGCTTGCTTTAACTAACACTGTTCAAAATTGCAGAATGTCCTTGATTTATGTAAAAGGAAGTACTTCTGAAATGTAGTGACTATGGTAAGACAGGGAATTGTGGCCAATTCGTATATAGCATGTCCCATTAATAGCAATGGTCAGTTTAACACCAATGATGGGTAATGTTTTAGAAATAATAATCTGGGAAAAGCCAACAGGTGCTTGGAGAAGTTCAAATTAATTAAGGAGATCCAGCATAAAATTGACAGAGCATATTGAATTTGACTAAAGTGATCGAATTTTTAATAAAGTATAAAAAGATTGATGAAAAGAATTCAATGAATGTGTTCCATATGGATTTTAGAGAGGCGTTTGGCAAATCAACGCATCAAAAACTGTTCAGCAAAATTGAGGCTCATGAAAATTATAATGTCAGTTTAAGGGCTTAATGGGCTTAAGGACAGAAAACAACCAGTTGAGTTGTGTTTGTTTTTCTGACTGATGGGCGATGTCTCCCAGTTGTCAGTATTGGGACTGCAGTTTTGCTTTTGATATATAAATTCATTGCATATTGGTATAGAGCAAAAACTCAAAAACGTGTTGATGATACCAATTTTGGGAGATGTAGTGCAGAGTGAGGATGATGCGGATTACTTCACAGGATAAGACAGGAAATGGAATGGTTGACAAGATGGAATTCAGTGAAGAGAAATACGATGTGAAGCATTTTTACAGAGAAGTTAGATGAGGGAATGCTGGCACAGTCATAAAAGGCTCACATTGACATTAACTTGGGGCCCTTTCTTTAATTTATTGAGGAGATGTGGACTTCACTGGCTGGGCTGCTATTAACTGCCCATTTCTGATTGCACTTGAGAAGGTGGTGGTTGAACTGCCTTTTTGAACCATTGCAGTCAATATGGTGAAGGTACTCTCATAATTCTATCACACCCCTGACTTTTCTCTTGTAGATGGAGGACAGGGAGTCAGCAGGTGAGTTACTTACCACAGGATTCCTTGTACCTAACCTGCTTTTGCATCCATAGTATTTACATGGTTAGTCCAGTTCAATTTCTTAGTAGTGGTAACTCTCAGGATGTTAGTAATGGGGAATTCAGTGATGCTCATGCCATTGAATGTTAAAGGGTGATCATTAGATTTTATTTTGTTAGAGATAGTCATTGCCTGGCCCTTGTGTGGCACAAGTGTTAACTGTTAGCTCAAGCCTGGATAGTGCTCAGGTCTTGTTGCATTTGGACATGGACTACTTCAATATCTGAGGTATCACAAGTGGTGCTAAACATTGTGTAACCATCAGTGAATATCTCCATCCCTTAGGTTGGAGGGCAGTTCATTGATGAAGCAACTGAAGGTGCTCGAGTCTAGGATACTACCCCGAGGAATACCTGCAGAGATGCCTTGGAGTTGAGATGACTGACATCAAATAATCACAACTAACTTCCTTTGTACCAGTATTACTCCAGATAGCAAAGAATGCCCCCCCCTCCCCACCCACCAATTCTCATAGATTCCAATTCTGCTAGAGCTCCTTGATGCCACATTCAGTCAAATGCAGCTTTGATGTCAAAGGGAGTCACTCTCACCTCACCTCTGGAGACGTGGACAGTAAACAGCCGGGATGGATAGGTGTTGCTTTTTTTTGTGTATTTGACATGCCTGGGCAAAATTTTTAATTGTTGGGTAGATAGAGTCATAGAGTCATAGAGATGTACAGCATGAAAACAGACCCTTCGGTCCAACCCGTCCATGCCGACCAGATATCCCAACCCAATCTAGTCCCACCTGCCAGCACCCGGCCCATATCTCTCCAAACCCTTCCTATTCATATACCCATCCAAATGCCTCTTAAATGTTGCAATTGTACCAGCCACCACATCCTCTGGCAGCTCATTCCATACACGTACCACCTTCTGCATGAAAAAGTTGCCCCTTAGGTCTCTGTTATATCTTTACCCTCTCACCCTAAACCTATGCCCTGTGGTTCTGGACTCCCCGACCCCAGGGAAAAGACTTTGTCTCTTTATTCTATCTATACCCCTCATAATTTTGTAAACCTCTATAAGGTCACCCCTCAGCCTCCGACGCTCCAGGGAAAACAGCCCCAGCCTGTTCAGCCTCTCCCTGTAGCTCAGATCCTCCAACCCTGGCAACATCCTTGTAAATCTTTTCTAAACCCTTTCAACTTTCACAACATCTTTCCGATAGGAAGGAGACCAGAATTGCACACAATATTCCAACAGTGGCCTAACCAATGCCCTGTACAGCCGCAACATGACCTCCCAACTCCTGTATTCAATACTCTGACCAATAAAGGAAAGCATACCAAACGTCTTCCTCACTATCCTATCTACCTGCGACTCCACTTTCAAGGAGCTATGAACCTGCACTCCAAGGTCTCTTTGTTCAGCAACACTCCCTTGGACCTTACCTTTAAGTGTATACATCCTGCTAAGATTTGCTTTCCCAAAATGCAGCACCTCGCATTTATCTGAATTAAACTCCATTTGCCACTTCTCAGCCCATTAGCCTATCTGGTTCAGATCCTGTTCGCTGTCCACTACACCTCCAATTTTGGTGTCATCTACAAACTTACTAACTGTACTTGTTATGCTCGCATCCAAATCATTTATGTAAATGACAAAAAGTAGAGGGCCCAGCACCGAACCTTGTGCCACTCCACTGGTCGCAGACCTCCAGTCTGAAAAACAACTCTCCACCACCACCCTCTGTCTTCTATCTTTGAGCCAGTTCTCCCTGTATTCCATGAGATCTAATCTTGCTAATCAGTTTCCCATGGGGAACCTTGTCGAATGCCTTACTGAAGTCCATATAGATCACATCTACCACTCTGCCCTCATCAATCTTCTTTGTTACTTCTTCAAAAAACTCAATCAAGTTTGTGAGACATGATTTCTCACGCACAAAGCCATGATGCCAGTGTTGTAGCTGTATTGGAACAGCTAGGCAAATTCTGGAATGCTATTCTTCAGTACTACTGCCAGAATAATATCCAAACCCACACTCTTTACATTAATCTGTGGCTCCAGACATTTCTTGATATCACTTGGAATGAACAAAATTTGTGATACTGGGGACCTTCAGAGGAGGCTGAGTTAGATCATTCCCCTCAGCACTTCTGGCTGAAGATTGTTAGAGAAGTGCTGGACACCCCCAACATTGAGGATGGTTTGTTCACGGACCCTCTATATCCAGTGAGTTATTGAATTGTCTGCCACCATTCACGATTGGAAATGGCACGACGACAGCATTTATATCTGTCCATCGGTTTGCATTTGCTGTTTGGCACACAGGTGTTGTGACTTCATCAAGTTGACACGCCATTCTTAAGTACAGTTAATGTTGCTCCTGGCATTCCCTCCTACGCTCTTTGTTGATTCAGAGTTGGTCCCTTAGCTTGATGATTATGGTAGAGTGGGGCTATGCTGGGCTATAAATTTACAGATGATGCCGGAGTATGATTTTACTGCTGCTGATGGCCCAGAGTACCTCATAGATACACAGTCATGATTGCTGCATCTTGCAAAGTCTATCCCACTTAACAGAGTGATTTTGTCAGGCAACATGATGGAGGGTATCCTCAATGTGAAGATAGGAATCTGTAGCCATAGGACTGTGGTGGTGATTCTAACTGATACGGCCATGGGCAGATATATCGGGCCGATAGTAGGGGATAACGTCAAGTCTGCTTTCTTGATTGTCAAGTAACAAAGTTATTCAAGTTATTCATTAATAAAGAGTATGGGATCTTGTACTTCACAAATAAAGATGTTGAGTAGAAAGGTGGAGAAGTTATGCTGAACATTTTTAAAAAATGCCAGACTATTGTGACAAAGAAGGAAACTCAATCACTTGGAGGATTTACGATTGAGAAGGAGGTGAAGGAAATGGGGCTGGACATTGTAGAGGCATTACAATTACCTTCCTATCTTCCCTGGATTCAGGAGTAGTGAACATGGACTTCAAAAGACATTTAATACCATATCACACAGCAGCTTTGTGGGAAAACTTACAGGTAATAGTATAAAAAGATTAGTAGCATCATGGATGCAAAGTTAGCTGAGGATTTGGAAACAGGGCGTAATGGTTAATGGGTATTTTTTAGGTTGGAAGCAGCTTTCAAAGTTTGGGAGAAGATTTGTAGCTCCGGTGCTCGTTGTTATGGTTCTGTTCGCTGAGCTGGGAGTTTGTGTTGCAGACGTTTCGTCCCCTGTCTAGGTGACATCCTCAGTGCTTGGGAGCCTCCTGTGAAGCGCTTCTGTGATGTTTCTAAGCACTTCTATAAATGCCGGAAAAACATCACAGAAGCGCTTCACAGGAGAAGAAGTGTGAAGTGATGCACTTTGGTACAAAGAACGTGGAAAAACAGCATAAAATTAAGGGTACTTTCTAAAAAGTGTGCAGAAACAGAGAGACCTGGTTGTGTGAACAGAGATGAGGGACATTCTTTTCTAAGAGTCGAGTCCTTGGAACTTTCTTCCTCAAAAGACAGTGGATGTAACTTTAAATATTTTTAAGGCAGAGGTAGATAGATTCTTGGTTACCAAGGAGATGAAAGGTTATCAGGTATGCCCAGGAAATTGAGTTGAGGTTAAAATCAGATCGACCATGATCTAATTGAATGACAGAGCAGGCACGAAAGGCCAGGTGGCTTACTCTTGTTCCTTTTTCGTATTTTCCTGCTTAGAGCGGCTGCTACAAAAGCAAACACTATTCTATATTTCATCAATAAGAGCATAAAGAAAAGAGCAGGGAGGTTAGAATGACCTTACATGAGACACAGATATTTATAAGAGTGATGGTCACAAGAATGGTTGCATGGGTCAGACACTTTTGTTCTGAGGAAAGGTTAGAGATATTAGGATTGTTTTATATGGACAGGAGAAGGGAGTTTAGGGCGAGTTTACGTGTTACTGAGGATTATATCTACAGTAAATGCCGTTGGTTGCGAATCCTATCAGATTGAATAGATCGGTTGGAGCAACAGTTAGAGGCAATGAGGAATTTACAAAAGCAAGGGGATGTGATGGATGGCAGTTATAGGAAGGGAGAAACATCACAGGTACAGTCACTCCAGAAAAGGAAAGAGAGGGAGGCAGGTAGTGTAAGAGTATTCTGTGGCTCCCCCCATTTCAAACAAGTATGCTGTAGGGGGTGACAGATTCTCTGGGGAATGTGGCATGAACAGTCAAGTTTCTGGTATCTAGACTGGCTCTAATGCCATCAGGTTCCAAGAGATCAGTTGTGTCGGGGGACTCTCTCATCTGAGGCACAGATGAATGTTTCTGTGGCCAGCAGTGAAAAATCAGAATGGTGTGTTGCTTCCCTGGTGCCAGGATCAAGGATGGCTCAGAGATGGTGCAGAATGTTCTCCAGGGGGAGAGGGACCAGCAGGTGGTCATTGTACACATTGGAACCAATGACCTAGGAAGGGAAAAGGATGAGATTCTGAAGGGAGAATACAGACAGTTAGGCAGGAATTTAAAAAGGAGGTCATCAAGAGTAGTAATATCTGAATTACTCCCGATGCTACAAGCTAGTGAGGGGAGGAATAAGAGGATAGAGCAGATGGATGCATAGCTGAGGAGCTGCTGTATGGGAGAAGGATTCATATTTTGGATCATTGGAATGTCTTCTGGGGTAAAAGTGACCTGTACAATAAGGAGAGGTTGCACCTAAATTGGAAGCGGACTAACATACTGGCAGGGAGATTTGCTAAAACTGCTCTGGAGGATTTAAACTAGTAAAGTGGGGGGTGGGACCCAGGGAGATAGTGAGGAAAGAGATCAATCTGAGACAGGTACAGTTGAGAACAGAAGTGAGTCAAACAGTCAGGGCAGGCAGGGACAAAGCAGGGAACAAGGTAGGACTGACAAATTAAACTGCATTTATTTCAATGCAAGAGGCCTAACAGGGAAGGCAGATGACCTCAGGGCATGGTTAGGAACATAGGAATGGGATATCATAGCAATTACAGAAATATGGCTCAGGGATGGACAGGACTGGCAGTTTAATGTTGCAAGATACAAATGCTACAGGAAGGACAGAAAGGGAGGCAAGAGAGGAGGGGGAATGGCATTTTTAATAAGGGAGAGCATTACATCTGTACTGAGGGAAGATATTCACAGAAATAAATTTAGGGAAGTTATTTGGTTGGAACTGAGAAATAAGAAATGGATGATCACCTTATTGGGTTTGTATTATAGATCTCCCAAAAGTCAAAGGGAAATTGAGAAACAAATTTATGAGGAGATCTCAGTTAACTGTAAGAATAATAGCGTGGTTAGGGTGGTAGGGGATTTTAACTTTCCAAACATTGACTGGGACTGCCATAGTATTAGGGGTTTAGATGGAGAGGAATTTGTTAAGTGTGTAGAAGAAAATTTTCTGATTCAGTATGTAAAGGTACCTACCAGGGAAGGTGCAAAACATGACCCTACTCTTGGGAAATAAGGCAGGGAAGGTGACTGAGGTGGCAGTGGGGGAGCAGTGACCATAATTCTCTTAGTTTTAAAATAATAATGGAAAAGGAAAAACTAGATCTAAAAGTTGAAGTTCTAAATTGGAGGAAGGCTCATTTTGACGGTGTTAGGCAAAAACTTTCAAAAGCAGATTCTGGGCAGATGTTTGCAGGTAAAGGGACGGCTGTAAAATAGGAAATCTTCAGAAATGAGGTAACAAGAGTCCAGAGAAAATATATTCCTGTTAGGGTGAAAGGAAAGGCTGGTAGGTATAGGGAATGGTGGATGACTAAAGAAATTTAGGGTTTAGTTAAGAAAAAGAAGGAAGCATATGTCAGGTATAGGCAGGATAGACCAAATGAATCCTTAAAGTGTATAGTAGGAGTATACATAAGAGGGAAGTCAGGAGGGCAAAAAGGGGACATGAGATAGCTTTGGCAAATAGAGTTAAGGAGAACCAAAAGGCTTTTTACAAATACATTAAGGACAAAAGGGTAACTAGGGAGCGAATAAGAGACAGGGGAGGTACTAAATGAATATTATGTATCAGTGTTTACTGTGCAAAAAGTCATGGAAAATATGGAATGTAGGGAAATAGATGGTGATATCTTGAAAAATGTCCATCTTACAGAAGAAGAAATGCTGGATGTCTTGAAATGCATAGAAGTGGATAAATCCCCAGGACCTGATCAGTTTACCCTCGTGCTCTATGGGAAGCGAGGGAAGTGATTGTTGGGCCTCTTGCTGAGATATTTGTATCATCGATAGTCACAGGTGAGGTACTGGAAGACTGGAGATTGGTTAATGTGGTGCCACTGTTTAAGAAGGGCAGTAAGGACAAGCCATGAAACTATAGTTTAGTGAGCCTGATGTTGTTGGTGGGCAAGTTGTTGGAAGGAATCCTGAGGGACAGGATATACACGTATTTGGAAAGGCAAGGACTGATTAGGGACAGTCAACATGGCTTTGTGCGTAGAAAATCATGTCTCACAAACGTGATTGAGTTTTTTGAAGAAGGAACAAAGAGGATTGATGAGGGCAGAGCAGTAGATGTGATTTATATGGACTTCAGTAAGGCGTTCGACAAGGTTCCCCATGGGAGTCTGATTAGCAAGGTTAGATCTCACGGAATACAGGAAGAACTAGCCATTTCGATATAGAACTGGCTCAAAGGTAGAAGAAAGGGGGTGGTGATGGAGGGCTGTTTTTCAGACTGGAGGCCTTTGACCAGTGGAGTACCATAAGGATCAGCGCTGTGTCTACTATTTTTCATCATTTATATAAATGATTTGGATATGAGCATAAGAGGTATAGTCAGTAACTTTGTAGATGACACCAAAACTGGAGGTGTAGTGGACAGCAAAGAAGGTTACCTCAGATTACAATGGGATCTTGATCAGATGGGCCAATGGGCTGAGGAGTGGCAGGTGGACTTTAATTCAGATAAACGCGAGGTGCTGCATTTTGAGAAAGCAAACCATAGCAGGACTTGTACACTTAATGGTAAGGTCCTAGGGAGTATTGCTGAACAAAGAGACCTTGAAGTACAGGTTCATAGCTCCTTGAAAGTGGAGTCACAGGTAGGTAGGATAGTGAAGAGGTGTTTGGTATGCTTTCCTTTATTGGTCAGAGTATTGAGTACAGGAGTTACAGGGTCATTTTGCAGCTGTACAGGACATTGGATAGGCCACTTGTGGAATACTGCGTGCAATGCTGGTCTCCTTCCTATTGGAAGGATGTTGTGAAACTTGAAAGGGTTCAGAAACGATTTACAAGGACGTTGCCAGTGTTGGAGGATTTGAGCTACAGGGAGAGGTTGAATTGGCTAGGGCTGTTTCCCTTGGAGCGTTGGAGGCTGAGGGGTGACCTTATAGAGGTTTATAAAATCATGAGGGGCATTGATAGAGTAAATAGACAAAGTCTCCTCCCTGGGGTCGGGGAGTCCAGAACTAGTGGGCATAGGTTTAGGGTGAGAGGGGAAAGATATAAAAGAGACCTAAGGGGCAACTTTTTCACACAGAGGGTGGTACGTGTATGAAATGGGCTGCCAGAGGATGTGGTGGAGGCTGGTACAATTGCAACATTTAAAAGGCATCTGGATGGGTATATAAATAGGAAGGGTTTGGAGGGATATGGGCCAGGTGCTGGCAGGTGGGACTAGATTGGTTTGGGATATCTGGTCAGCATGGACAAGTTGGGCCAAAGGGTCTGTTTCCATGCTGTACATCTCTATGACTCTATGTCTCTAAGCCGAAGACAAGTTCTGATAAGACTTTTCAAAATCATGAGGGGTTGGATAACGTGGGTTCGGGGAAACTGTTCACACTCATAAATGTTTTAAAGTGTTGTCCAAAAGAAGCAAATGGAAGGTGAGAAAAAAACCTATTCACACTCTGAGTAATTAGGGTCTGGAATTCACTGCCTGCAAATGCAATGGAGGCAGGTTCAGTTTGAAGCATTCATGAGGGCATTGGATAATTACTTAAATAGAAACATTATAAAGGACTTTGGGGAAAAGGCAAGAGATTACAACAAAGTTAAAATGATCCCAGCCAATGCAGACACAATGGGCCGAATGACCCCTTTCTTCACTGGAATGTTTCTGTGAATCTGCGATTATGGCATTGGTAAAACATCAGCAGAGGTAGGTAGGCAGTGGCACTGTTGTCATGGCACCTGATTTTACTGCAACTCCATGATTGTGGGACATAAAATCTTACCTCAATATTATATGGAGTGACCTTAGTCCTAAAATTACATTTGGGAAACGTGTCTTCACAAAATTGATAGCTGAAATCTAGTGCTTTCTCCTCTAAATAGTTGAGAGAACTGATTAATTGTAGCTTCAAAAAATTGAAGTTGATAAATTTTCATTAAGTAAGTGTATTAAGCATTTTGCAGCAAAGATAAATGGGGCTGAATAATTGATCTGTAAAGAGTTAACAGGGTCAAGGGGCTCAATGGTCTATCCTTTGTTCCTAAATTGTTAGTTAATTTTTTTGGAAATGTTTTCAGGGGGATAACATTTATCAATGCCACTTCCCATTTTCTCTTCACATATTGGCAGAGAATCTTTAAAAATTCCAGCATTACATATTGAACTGTCTTTGTTATGTGTTTTGTGTAAGTAAAAGTGAGAAAAAGAATAATTGGATTAAGAGAAACCCAGAAATTACTTAGGGTGGGAATTACAAACTAGTTCAAAATATCCATGCATGGTTTATATTGTATTTGCCAGATATATTTTTTAAAAAAGCAACTTCATAGCATTCAATAAACCTCAAAATTGAGACTGGAGGTGAAAATGCTGTATTTGTGAAGCTAACAGTGGAACAATGCTATGTCAGCAACTACTGGATATTTGCATCTAACCCTAAGTTTGCCGACACTTACAGCTATTGCCCAGCCACGCATAATTAAAAGTGAGTGGCAGTAGCATCACTGCAATTTTGACAGAAAAATTTGACAGTGATTTGGAAATTTATTTTTCTCATTAAAGAAATACAATGTATGATCCACAACATCGAAGAGAATCCGTCACCAGTGGCCACCAGATGGCATCCTCCCTTCAGTAAACCGTAACCTCTGCTACTTAACATGCAATAATTGTTACATTTTCATCCCTTTCTATTATTTTTACACTAGATTTTCTTCAGCTTTTATATCTTCGAACGCTTTCTTGGCTAAGTTCCAAACTTCCCTTGCTCAAGAGCATTTGCAGTAACCTTGATCTTTAGCGCGGCATTCATCTACATGTCTACTGTAATAAACAGCACAGCTTTGGTATTCAGTGTTTAGCCACTGGAATTATTTTAAGCTTCCAAACAATCTTTCTTCAACTTTTGTTAGCCTTTGGAGCCTAAGAACTTCAGAACTATTTTAAACTTGTATTATTAAGCCAATCAACTCCATGAAAGAACAGCATAAAACATATATACCTTTAAAATAGAAAATATATTGTTCACCTCAATGTATTGTAGACAATAAATAGTTATATACTGTACATGTGTGCAGTTTTTTTTGCAAATACTCTAAATGCTGGAGCTAGATGGTCTCATTGTGAAGAGTGCAATCTGATCAATTACTCTGCTGAACTAAGCAGTTCCACCCATTTAAGCACATTTATATCATTTAATTTGGATTTTAATAAATGCCAGATTCAAACCTAACTGGCTGTAATACACAAAACTGAACCAATTACAACGCACATACATATTTTAAATATATGGTTTGACTGCTCCTTTAAATCTTTCAGGAAATCTAATGAATCATTTGAATCATGTTAAGCTTAATATAAGATTCTAGCTGCAATTCTGTAAACTTCCCCTGGACTGCTGTTAGATTTAAAGGGATCACTACCATTTCATTTTTGTCACAAAAATGTGCAAAATCTGGACTAGAAGGAAACTTGTTGAACTTACCAAAAGAGAAAAACAGGATTGGCCTTTTTATAGCACCCTTGAGATATCTCAAAGCACTTTGTGCCCAATGAATTCATTTGAAATGTAGCTATTTTTGGAAAAGAAATGTGACAACAATGTTCACATGGCAATATCCCACAAACAGCACTAGATCAAATGATTCCAATCGTCTGTTTTAGTGATTTTGGAGGTAGGATGGATGAACATGTCATAAATTTTCAGACAATATTGCTATTCTCTATTTCAGTTGCCTGTTGCTTCCTTTGATACATCTGTTTTTTTAGCATGACTGTGGATGCTACAGAGAGCAAGCATGGATCATGGGTTAGGACAGATTGTTTGGTCTTGGCTTTTGTGGAGATACTTTATGTTAAAAACACGTTTATCTCTACATAACTAGCTGTCATTAAACAGATATGTTAGAGCAGACTTTCTCAAAGACTGATTATGAGAGCCATTCAAATGAAGTGTGCTACAATTGAAAATGTATTTTGAAGTTTGTACTTTACACAGTTTCTGTTTAAGTGCTGTATAAAATAATGGTTGTAACAATAATGTTGGAGATTGCATTAACTGCCACCTCTATGAAGTCATAGTCTTGGGTGAGATATTGGGAGAATAAGTCTGAATTGTGAAATATGCAGTGTCCCACATGCAGTTGATGTGTTTGCAGGCAAGTGAGATTCATAATATTTGGTCCATTGTGGCTCAGAGCAACATTTCTCACATAATTGTCTGCACTTTACCTTATTAATTATGCAACCGACTTCTTCGGTGCCCATCCTGGGAAAGTCTGCAGCCAGAGAAATAGAAGTGCTTGCTATTGTTGGTATCTTTTGGTGTTTGTCTCACTGATGCTTTGATAAAGCCCAGCTGCACACCATGTCAGATGTTGCAAGCCAGGAACTGGCCCTCATACTGTCGTGTGTGACCATTAGATTCCAGAGGGAAGGAAAGCTTGCTCCCCTATCCGCAGACAGGGACCTGGAGATGTGGTGATGAATGATTGGTTAGAGACAAGATCTGTCCTTTATCCTGCAGACTGCCACGGGCAGCACTACCACCAGTCCAATCTAGATTAGATTACTTACATTGTGGAAACAGGCCCTTCGGCCCAACAAGTCCACACCGACCATCCGAAGAGCAACCCACCCGGACCTATTCCCCTACACCAAACACTACAGGCAATTTAGCGTGGCCAATTCACCTAACCTGCACATTTTTGGACTGTGGGAGGAAACTGGAGCACCCAGAGGAAACCCACGCAGACATGGAGAGAATGTGCAAATTCCACACAGTCAGCTGCCAGAGGTGGAAACTGGCTCTGTGAGGCTGCAGTGCTAACCACTGTGCGACCGTAACGCCCAACCAAATTGCGTGCAACCAAATTGCAGCCTGAGTCAGTATTGTATCCTATGTGAAGTGTTATATACAGCAATACAGAAAGAAGCTCAAAGATCTGCATTCTGTAAGGGTAAATATTCTCTCTGCTAACTCACACTTCTAAGGCCAGAAATTCACTCTATTTCTGTCACTGCACAGACACACACCTCTCCAGGATGACAACTCTCACTTTTGCATACATCACGTCCAATCAATGGCTCTCAGCCAACTCATCCTCTTAAATGACTTACCCATTCTGCGCAGAGATGACCAAAGCTGGCTTTGGTGGCAGGGTTGAGGTTGCTGAGACTGGGGAAGGTCAGTGAGGGAGTGGGAGGATGGAACATGAGTGGGATGACAGACATCAGACTTCTTTCCCTGTATAAGGAGTTTTTCAACTTAGCCAGGAAATAACAGGAGCTTTGACAAAGGGTCAGTTAGACTTGAAATGTCAGCTCTTTTCTCTCCTTACAGATGCTGCCAGACCTGCTGAGATTTTCCAGCATTTTCTCTTTTGGTTTCAGGAAATAACACAGCTGCACATGTAGTGTTGGGGTGACCCGGTTAGCCAAGTAATCTACTAGGCCTCCTTGTGTAGCATTGCACTCCTTCCCCACTACCACCAGCACTAACTTATTCTTCATATGCACAAACCGTTATCCCTCCAAGAAACTAAATCCCTCTCTTCTTTTATGCAGGCACCCAATGGAAGTCCATAAAGAAGCTATTGCTGAAATACTTCAACTTTTCCTCTACCCCTGACAAGGAAACCATTTCACCCTCATGAATGCACTGGCAAGAATTTTACCTGCACCCTTCACTGGCTCAGAAATTTCCACCCTCGTGGATTTCTGTTCTAGATTAAATTCAGGAAAATGATCTAGTGAGCATCTCATTGATTATAGGTGGTTGGTGCTGACCATTTATGACTTCCTCAGAAACAATGGTCAGGTTTGTCAGAGGCACTTGGTAAACCGGGTTAAAGGATTTACTATGCTACCTCTGTTCTGCAGGGGTTTGGCTGTCTCCATAATCAGGCTGGTGACTGCCATAGAGACCCAGGTCCAGCAGACTCAGTATCCACCAGGTATGTGCACAGAGCAGTTCTTCATTGTTCAAGCCATAGGTGCTCAGTCTTAATGGCAAGGCCACAAGTGAATGAGTGACCTCAGCTCAATGTCACTACAGGTGACTCTAAGAGACAGGGTGGTTCCAGCAGGCACCCACAGGGAGAAGTGCATCAGACAGACCTCCCCAAAAGCTTCCTCTTGGAATTCCTCCACCCCTCCACCTCCGCTTTGGGAGGGCTGTGGGGATCCCAAAACCTGCAGCAGTTCCAGTCGAGGAGGGTGAGCCAGCTTCTGGCAGGAAACTCTCAGTTGGACTCACTAGCACTAAAGGCACCGGGTAAAGAATTCCAAAGTCTTCCAATCCAACGGCAGAGAAGGTTCCCTCCACCCCAGTCAGCACATAGTGAGAGGCAGAGGAAGGAACAAAGTTACTGAGGGCACGTAGGTAGCATGACTGGAACGTTGTAAACATATACTCACATCAACCTTGCTGACTGTGTCCTTTGAGGTAAAAACAATGACTGCAGATGCTGGAAACCAGATTCTGGATCAGTGGTGCTGGAAGAGCACAACAGTTCAGGCAGCATCCAACGAGCAGCGAAGTCCACGACATGGTTGAAGGGCTTCAGGGCAGAGGAAATGACCTGGGAATTGCAGTGGGAGAGGGACTCCCTGAGATTCTTGTAGAGAGAGGAGGAAAACTTCTTCAAGGCAGGCATCCTTGCAAGAGGATTCGCTGTAGGGTTAAAATCTACATATTTACAGTACAATATGCCAATGTGGCAGTTGCAAAGTGCTTTCTTCCATATGAGCTACAGTATGTGTTTGAGAAATGTGAAGGTCATGTGCCCCTTTCTACATGCCATTGTTACATTGCAGTTGCTTCACTCATGTGAAAAGGAAGCAATTCATAGGTTTATTTTCAAATCAAGCTGTTCAGCCAGACCACTGGAACAGGTGAGACATGAACCCAGGTCTCCTGGCTCACAGATAGGGACATTACCACAAGAGGCTCCAGAAGGCAATTTGTATAGACACAATGTCATGATTGCCTGAGGCAATTATTCTTAATGTGAATTCTTGGACAATGAACAACTTAAAATTGACATAGAAACTGAAGCCAAATGGATGGCTTTACTGAATCAGTGGAGGCACGGTTACTGCAATTGCCTCACACAGCACATCAAATTCCAACAGCTTTACCTGGCCCTGTAACAAAACAGTAATTTCCTCCACCCACTTTGCGTGCTGTGTCAGCCATTTTGTGCAATTTTGCACATTTAATTTTCAAACTAGCATGGCAATTTTGCAACTCCATTTCTTGTGTATGAGTTGAAGGCTCTGTCTCTGATGCAAGAATTACACCCGCATCTTTCATGTTCTCTTTAATATTGCTGCCCTGGTGGCTGCTATGATATTTTAGCCATTCCTCTACCCTCTATTTCCATTGAGCGCCTTTACAAAACTATTCATGTGCCCACTTTACCCTCAGTGCCCATGACTTTGGAAATTTACATGCCCATACTGGTCCTTCACCATGTAGAGGCCAAAGTTACCATGACATGTGAGAAAATCCCCCATCCAGAGATGTCTGGTTTTCTGATTCATTATGAAGTCCCACCCTACTGTAGTCTACAATCACTCACTGTTACTGTTAGCATTCCTTCAGTGAACCAGTACAAAGATGCCCATCCCTCGACATGAGATTCCCACTTTCTTCAGGACTCTATGGACTGTCCCATGATGAGGGTACTGACCATTATTAACTAAATCCCCAGGACTGACTATGACCCATCACCTCAACATCCCCCTCACCCCTTCTCCCTGGGACAACCTGACAGGTCAGTTCTGGCAGACCATGGCCCAGCACTGGGATTGATGTCACAGCAATACAACTTGCATCCCTGTGATTCCAAGAGTCACTGCATTCACCACACCAGGCTAACCATTGCCCGATCTATGGACTGCAAGGAAATAGAATCCCCCACATTTTTCAGGACCATATATCTGACTGAATGTGCCCAACTCTGTTTAGAATTGGATCAGCTTCTTGACTGACTGTGAGATAGCCCTGTGTGACTGTAATTCCCCCTTCACCTAATTAAGGACTGCTCCTTTTTGACTTTCACACACAAACATTTGCTTGAAGTACATGCAGTGTGTTTCCAGGTAAGCTGCAGGCATGTGCTGCAGGTGTGATACTGAAATAGCATAGAGCCATGTAGTGACATGTCCACCCACTTGACTATTCAGTGTTGCCCACTGTGACACCTCTTCCTCTGTGCTAAAAGAAATGCAAGCCACAGAGGCTAATGCCCTGTAACAGATCACTGAAGAGCCTGTGCATTAAAAGCAATGTGGCCAATACAGAGACTGGCAACAAATAAAAAAGGCTTGAATTCAGTAAGTGTGCACCAAGAAAGCAAGGTAGGAATCATGAGATGCAGCCTGTGTAAATGCATAAGATGTATGTCTGTCCTGTGTACAAAATGACCTGAACATAACCACCTGATATCAGAGCAGTGCTCTGAAAGATAGTGCTTCCAAATAAACCTGTTGGATTATAACCTGGTGTTGTGTGATTTTTAACTTTGTCCACCCCAGTCCAACAGCGGTACCTCCAAGTCATGGCAGAAGCTTGCAAGTCATAGATGTCCTTGAGCTCTGAAGTAAACCATTGAACTACTGAAGTGGATTTTGAGTTGGTCTGAGAGCAGGCATGTTGATGTCTAGCGGTTTGCCACTGCTGACTTGTGTGGATGAAGGTTTGTGGAGGATGTTGGCCATAGATCATGCAAGGATTTTGTTGCGAAGAAATGGTTGGATGTTGGCCAGGACAAGCAGTCAATGTGCTACAGCTACCAGAATGATTGACCTATTAGAAATTTGTACCTTCTAGATTCTTGGGAAAGAAATAGTGAATTGGAGGCAGCTTGTTTGCAAGATGAGTCAGGGTATTAATGAGATGCAAATAAATGGAAATAAGGCAGTTGCTGCTTAACGGTGAAAAGTCACTATTTAAGGCTTATGGTGAAAATCACAAATATTTTCTAGAGATCAGGATTCTGATATATTTATAAATCTTAGCATATTTTCCCAATTTTCTGGTTCAGGGAGAGGGAAATCCCACCTAAGGTCTCCCAATCATCTTAGTAACAATATATAACGAGCTAATAATACTAGTACTTATTCCTATCATTTAATAAACAATATTCTTACTAAGATTCTATGTTAAGAATTCTTAAATGCATTTAACACTTGTAAAAACAGTAACCCTTAATACATGACGTTGATTTGGTTGAAAAAAAATTAAAAAAACATTCTGTTAAGACACATGTCTTCTCTTATTAAGACTCAATAATGGTTGTTCCACTGTCGTGGTTAGCCTCAGGTAAGGAAGGAAGAATAGTGGCAGCAACCTTTTAAACACAAATAGTGCAGTCTGAGAACTAATGTTCTCATTTACATATTGCTAACACAGAAGGCAATTGTGAATGTTGTTAACTGTAAAGCATTGCACTGCTTGGTCAACGTGGTTATATTGCTAGGAGAAAGTGAGGACTGCAGATGCTGGAGATCAGAGCTGAAAATGTGTTGCTGGAAAAGCGCAGCAGGTCAAGCAGCATCCAGAATCCTGAAGAATTCGTGCTTATACCCGAAACGTCGATTCTCCTGTTCCTTGGATGCTGCCTGACCTGCTGCGCTTTTCCAGCAACACATTTTCAGCAGTGGTTATATTGCTAAACAATTACAGGTATACAATGAGCCAACACTACTTTCAACAGGTTTTTTTTTATTTTCCTTTCTAAATTCTTTTCTTTAGTTTTAAATGAATACTAATTGTGAAAATGTGCATTGGGTCAGTGGCTTGAGAGAATTAATAAGCTCAGGAGTCTGATGGAATTTCATTCACCACTTTTTAAAGTTGCAACATTCTGGTTTAACAAGCTGCATTTTTGGCAATTCAACTCCCTCACGCTTTACCTACTTTGGCAATCCATTCAGAAGAGTTTTTTTTTCAGAAACTAAGTATTGTTAATACAACGTAAACCAAAGAAGTATTAAAGTTAATGACATATGAAATTGTAGGAAGAAAGGGAATTCTGAGGACTGTAAGCTGCATTGTCTGGAAATAATTCATCCCCAGAATGATTTTGGCAGGACCATTTTGCAATCTCCTTTTAAGGAAGCGATATGCTAAAGAGTTAAACTCAATGTTTCTCTTTCCTTCGTGGATATGATAAAGAAAAGCCTTTGACATAAAATGACTTTAATGGTGGCATTTTTTCTCATAAACAATAGCTCAGGAAAAAAAAACATTTTATGATGTTGCTGCATGAGACATCATTTTCCACCATAGAAAATGATTCATTTTATCAAAGTTCTTCATCAAGGTCTCATAAGGACAATTCGCAAAAAGGAAAGCAAACAGTATGAGAACAGTGTGTTGATTGATCTCTTTCTTCTCTTTTCTCATACAGTATGAATGTCATTTCATTTTACTTTGGTATTTCTTGCAAATTGTTCTGGTCAGTACAAAACAGAAAACTTTAACAAGATGTGTCAATTTTCAGCAATGCCCTATTCTCTACAAAAGTCTTGACAACCAAATGATTATTATTCTAGTTTTTCTTGTTTATTCTTATAGACAAAGTCAAGGTCTTTGAAGCAGAGAGCTTTCTTGCAGCTGAATCACAAGGAGGTTAGTTGATAGGTAAATTTGAATTTGGAACAGGCTAAGGAAAGTTCTTCTCCCTCTGTCAGTATTCCTTTTTATTACCTTAGAGGCTTAGTTATCTTGCAGCTAGTTCAGTTGTTTTACTATTGGACTGATGGAGCCCGGACTTTGCAAACAGTTTGTGCTCAATTAAAAGCTGGTAGAAAACTCATTTGATTTACATAAGTTCAAAACCCTGTGTGCAAAGGAATGCAGTGCTTTGATAGCTTATACTTTGTTGTCGCTTGAGATTTTGGAATTAATCTTGTAATGTTTGGATGAGTGGCCATATAAAAACAATGATAGCTCAATGGATTTTTTTCACATTGACCTAGTACACATCCAGTTCTTTTGTGGTCAAGGTCCAGACTTACTTGAGATCATTCAATAAGGGCCATCTACTGTCTTCACCAGTGAATGTCAACAACCTACTTTCATGGGGATAGAACTATGAAGGAGCACTGAACAGGCAAAGGCACCTGTAGGTCTGGCATAAAAGAAAGGACAGGTTGAATAAATAATTTCTGATGATCAATATTGTTGTTGGCTTAATATTTGGCAACTGTTCTGGTTGGTGATTTTTATTACTGCATGAAAGCCAAGGGGAAAATTATATCCACAAGTTAGATTCCTGTGTGTGATGATAGGAAATGACGGCTCCACATTGGAATGAGGACATAGTTTCAGCGGAAGTGGATCCTCATAATCCTCTCCCTGACAGCCTGTCCACTTACAAAATTACTAGAATAACTTCTACCCACGCCCTCTCACTCTCCTCCTGTATTTCATTCCACTCTCCTATCTCACAGACCTTCCACTCTCTGCTTCCTCTGTACTATTTCCTGGTCATGTTGCAAGTCAAAATGCCGTGCATCTGCCATTGGTCCTTATAGGCTGTGTTCAGAAACTGTCAAATATCACTCAAAGGAATCCAGCTCCTACCCGTATGGTGGTACAGTGGCTCAATGGTTAGCACTGCTGTCTTTCAGTGCCAGGGATTTGGGTTTGAATTGTCTATGTGGAATTTGCACATTCCTCCTGGGTTTGTGTGAATTTTCTCCAGGCGCTCTGGCTTCTTTACACAGTCCAAAGATGGATTGGCCAGGTTATAGTACCTAGGGAAGGCAGCCTAGGTGGATTAGCCATGGGATAATGCAGGATGATGGGATGGTTCTGGGTTGGTTGCCTAGACCAGATGGGCTGAATAGGTTGCTTCCACACTATAGGGATTCTAAAGTTGCTCTGAAACACCTGATCTATAAGTTGTGGAATGTCTAGTTATTTTGTACTGCTCCATGATCCATTTTGAGAAATGATTTGGAGATGCCAGAGTTGGACTGGGCTGTACAAAGTTAAAAGTCACACAACACCAGGTTATAGTCCAACAGGTTTAATTGGAAGCACACTAGCTTTCAGATCGATGCTCCTTCATCAGGTGATAGTAGAGGGCTCAATCCTAACACACTGAATTTATAGCAAAAATTTATAGTGTGAGATAGGGTAGCTAGAGGCAGACTGTGTTGAGAAGTGGAAAGGGCATGAACGAGGGGCCTTGGTGCAAAATTAAATGTAAAAGACTTAGAAAATGGATTGGAGAAATTTATTCCCACTGAGAATTGCAAAATAATGGAACTTACATCCAGGGCTAATTGTTGAGGTTTGAACTATGTCAACACATGTCAACAAGATTAACTTAGATACATGATGAAGCAAACACGGTTGAAAGAACATTGGAATAGGGTGAGTAAATCTGAACAGAACTATTTAATCATGTGGAGTGTAAATGCTGACAATTCCATACACTATGTTCTTGCATTCCTACAGGACTGACATTAACATTTACAACGCTGCATTAAAATGTAGGTAGCTGCTGATTGAATATTATCCCCAAAATAATTGGAGAAATCAGACTTCAAAATGACTACAGAATATTATTTTCTTAATGCAGTTATCCTAGCTAAACAATAAAACTGGAAAATTTGATAAGACCTGTGAGGAGATTTGATAAGACCTGTAAGGTTGTGAGGAGAGGGATATATTAACCTTCACCTGTTCCTCCTGATGCAGACAGCATGCAAAACAAAATTGTCCTGCCTCTCATTTATTTGATTACAATGTGCATTTGGCAGGAAATGTTATGTTGAATATCTGACTGCTAAGGCCCATTTCTAGGCCATGCAGTCTTCAATGGCCATCTGCAACCTCCCTCACTGAAAGTCAGCTGCAGCTTCTAGAGCAGGACTTCGAAAAAGCGCCAAGCCAGAGATAAAGAAATCAAAAACAAATACCAGGGGATTGCTGAAAGTGAATTAGTTTGATTTTTGTACTGAATATTGGAAACTGTGATTGATAAGGTTGGGTGGAGTCAGTATTATGTGCAGTTATTGAACTTTGGAGATACCATTTGGCTTGCCTTCTAGCATTGACTTCCATGGTTATCTGCTCCACTGTCCTCCAAGCATAGGTGGAGGGTTTCCAGGATCCTACAGTTATAGGATATCTCTCCTCTTTCCTAACTCATTCCCATGACTTCCAGTGAACTGTCTGAACACCTTGAAGCCCAATGTCTCCCATGCTGTGCCATTCTTCAACATTTCCCAGGACAGAGTCATTTCCTGGACAGTTGCCAGCACCAGCTGTAGCTACAATGTATCTCCCCTTTAAGATCTTCATATGCTGCCTCAATTTCAGTCAATGGTACAAATTAGACAGACATCATGATGCCATCACCCATTGTGTGGGCTATGGAATTTAGCCCCCATAGATTATTCCATGATGGATATTTGGGAAGAAATATAAAATTGACATTTATTTACTGTGGCTGTTTAGGGATTAAAAATACTTATCAGCACTGTTGGCATTGTTATTGATTGTTTGTTTGAGATAGTTGTTGGTACTGATTGTATTGGTATAAAAAGGAATGATATGAAGCATGGCAGTGGATTTCAGGGAATTTGTTGGAAGCTTTAGTAAGTCTGATCCGATTAGGATCAGCTGGCTCTTTACTGCAGCTCATTACAGGGTCATAGTTACTTTACTGAGGAGGCCGGAAAATTGTCTGAAAACATGCCAGTAAGTCCATTCTTTTGGCTGCGGAATCGGCTCTCTCAGAATCTGTAAAGTTAGATCTATATCCAAAGTTACCGTAATCCAGAGATGTTCTTTATCGGAAAGGTCAGTTTTAATTGTGTTTAAAAACATTTAATGTCCAAATGTTGACATAACCTCACATTGCTATCATGTAATTTTATACATTTTTATCCAAGACAAGATTTTTTTTGGGTTGCTGGGTCATTACAGGAATATAGGAATCTAGATGTTTCAAATTTTATTGCTTTGCTATTGCTTCAAGAACCTTTGGGCAACATTCCAAATTTCTGTCACTCTTTGCAAATTGTGTTTTTTTTTTGCCAATTTTAGTCCTAAGTGGCTCTAATTTGGGATTGTTACTGAGACTACAACTTCACTTGAAAATATTTATGACCTAACAATTGATGAGTACATTAAAATTCAAAAATTTGAAGTTGACATAAACTTGGAAGTTCTTTGAATTGTGAAAAGGATAGTGATAGACTTTAGAAGGACATAGGTTGTGGACATGTGGCAGCCGAAGGTTAATGCAGAGAACTGTGAAGTGGGAGACACTTTGGTAGGAAAAACAGAGAAAGGCAGTATAAAGTGCAATTCTAGTGGAGGAGCAGGAGAAAAGAATCCTAAGGCCATATGTATGCATTCATTGAAAGTGGCTGAAAGGTTAAGAAAGTACTCAGAAAGGCAAGTGGAATTTTGGGCTTTCTAAATGTAGATATAGGCCCTGTTTTGGGAGCAGAGAGATGACACATCTCTCAGTTTGCTAACTTATAATGATACCAGTTGATGGTAATACTGAACAAGTCAGATCTTAGATCAACTTGATTTGACAGAACACAAGTTTTTTTTTCTCTTTTTGTTTACTGTAGTGGTGGACATTCACTGAACGAACAATCGTTCCTCTGTATCCATGAGAGTTCTGTTCCCAAGAACCCCTGCCAATGATGACATTTATTAGTGTGGAGCAAGTTAAAAATAAGTTAAACAGTCACGGATAGATGAGTTTTGCCACACATGTTAATTTTTGTTGTTACATAAAATTTGGTGCGGAAATAGCGAATTTGCAAATTCATGTTTTTGTGGATGCTGAGGATTTACTATATTCACAAGAGGCTGCTAATGTCCTTTTATCAGAAGAACATAATGGATTTATTGCAAAAAAAGTTTATGGCTAAATTAAATCTATACAACCAATCAGATAATTTGCTCAATTGTTGTAAACATACCTCCCAGGTTTGCCTAAACACAACCAAGTCATCATTATGTGCAATTAAAACAGAAAGTGCTAGAGAAACTCAGCAGGTCTGGCAATATCTGTGGAGAAAGAAACAGAGTTATTATTTTGAGACCAATATGACTGTACCTCTGAAGAAGAGTTACATCATTTCAAATCATCAGTTCTATTTCTCTGTCCACATATGCTGCCTGACCTGCTGAGTTTCTCCTGTAATTTCTGTTTTTATTTCAGATTTCCAGCAATTGTACTATTTCACTTTCATTATTATGTCAGTTGTATCTTGTTGGTTATTCATTGAAAAAATATTGGTGAATTTTTCAACTAAACAACATTTGATAAAGTCAATCCAACATTACAAAAACATTTTTAATTTTAAAGACTTTGATTTCGGAAAGATTTGTGAAACTTGAAAGTGTTCAGAAAACAATTACAAGGAAATTGCCAGGTTTGGAGGATTTGAACTATAGGGAGATGTTGAATAGGCTGGGGCTGTTTTCCTTGGAGCGTCGGAGGCTGAGGGGTGACCTTATAAAGGCGCATAAAATCATGAGGGACATGGATAGGATAAATAAACAAAGTCTCTTCCCTGGCGGGGAGGGTGAGGGGGCTGGTGGGCAGTAGTCCACAACTAGAGGACATAGGTTTAGGGTGAGAAGGGAAAGATATAACAGAGACCTAAGGGGCAACTTTTTCACGCAGAGGGTGGTACGTGTATGGAATGAGCTGCCAGAGGAAGTGGTGGAGGCTGGTACAATTGCAACATTTAAAAGGCATCTGGATGGGTATATGAACAGGAAGGTTTGGAGGGACATGGGCCAGGTGATGGTAGGGGGGATATCTGGTTGGCATAGATGAGTTGGACCGAAGGATCTGTTTCTGTGTTCTACATCTCTATGACTCTATGATTATGACTATGTATCAGTCAATTGAACTTGTCAATATCTCTTTAATAAGTTTTTTTTAACCACCTGTGATTGTCGAATCCTCTTGTCCTATCCAATCCTGCAATTGTGAAGTTTGGCATGAATCTGCCTTAGTTGCTGTCTAGACTTTGAAATAATATATACATGATCATTGTAATGCATCTGGTTCCATCACAAGAGGTAAGCTCCAGCTACTGTGACTTGGTTCAATAATGTCATTTTCCATCAGGAACTTGATATCTTTTCTCACTTGAGACTCTAGCTTTAGTCCTTAAGGATATTGCTTTCTGGGTGACCAATCCCATATATTAACATTATTTATGACCAAAAACATTTTTATGGCCTATTTACACAAATGGATTTATGAGCCTGTAATAGTCACAAGTGACTTTGATTGTTTTCCGGCAGGTAGTATAATATTCCATCTAACTTTTAAACAGCTTTGTATTATCCAAAGATGCTGGAGGGTTGTCTTTAAACTTTTTGATACCTGATATGTTGATATTTTTACTTCACTTGCAATGTTTTTTGTCACTATAGAACTGTGCTGATTATCATCCACAGCAGAGTATCATTTAAATGACACACACTGATTTTTCATCCTGGCTAGAGTCCTTTGATAAGGTCCAGTAAACCTTGTTTTTAATGGTTCCTCAGAGGTCAATAACAATACTAACACACAAATAAAAGCAAAATACTATGATTGTTGGAAGTATGGAACACAGAAAAATTGGAGGAGCTCAGCAGACCTGGCAGCATTTATGGAAGGTGCAACAGAGTTAATATTTCAACTTCAATATGACTTTACAGAATTGAAAAACAATAACAAATTCAGAACAATACTAAACCTTGTCTCCAACACCAATATTCCACACTTTCACATTTTTAACTGCTCTAGATTTCATTGTTGAACATTTCTGAACTGTAGAGTAAAAGGAAGACGTATTAGAACAGAGAGGAGAAACTTATTCAGCCTGAGAATGGTTAATCTATGGAATTCATTGTCACAGAAAACTGTGGTGGCCAGGTCATTGAGTACATTTAAGACTGAGATAGACAGGTTCCTGACTATCAATGGGATCAAGGGTTACGGGGAGAAAGCAGGGGAATAGGGTTGAGAAACTTATCAGCCATGATTGAACAGCGGAGCAGACTTTTTTTTTAGATTAGATCCCCTACAGTATGGAAACAGGCCATTTCGCCCAACAAGTCCACACCGACCCTCCAAACTGTAACCTGCCTAGACCCATTCCTTTACCTTATATTTATCCGGAATTAAGGCATCTAATCTTATGGACAATTTAGCATGGCCAAATCACCTGACCTGTACATCTTTGGATTGTGGGAGGAAATTGGAGCACCCAGAGGAAACCCAGCAGACATGGGGAAAATGTGCAAACTCACTTGATGGGCTGAATGGCCTAATTTCTGCTTCTATGTTTATGGCCTTTGGCCAACTCATGCACTTTGGTTTAGATTATCTTGGAAATGTGGCACATAGTAGGAATTGCTCTGAGCTTTGGTTTTCTAAATTTCTCTTTAATGAATCTAAGTGGTCTTCTTACCTAATGCCCATATATTAGTTCAGGTGGATTGGATCCAGTAGGCTCACTAGAGGCAATCCTATTGGCTAACTGGAAACAGAATCCTTTAATCCCAATCATTAAGACCATCGAACAATAAGCTTTGATCATGGAATTTAAAATTTGATGCCAGCTTTCAATGCTCCCTGAGATTGTGAATGAAAAGCTAAAGATAAAAATTGTTTTTACTTTTAAGCTGTTCAAAGTAGTCATTATTTCTTTGAAAATGTCTGACATAAATTCTGAAACTGGATCTTATTGTATTTCCTTAGGTAATTCTTATCTTATATAAAAAAAACCTAACTTTTCCACAACCATGTTTGTCTTTGTTTTTCCTGAAGGTACTGCCTCAGGAAATCTCGTTGAAACATAAATATTTATTAAAAGATACTGTTTCCTACTCCTGGTTTTAGACTGGGATCATACACAAATCTATTAAGACCCTGTTTTGAAAGTTGGTATCACATTTAAAGGTGCAGGTGTACTTGATGGTTAAGGTTTCCCTATTTTCTGACATGTCTCTTATCTATGATATGTGTGACAAAATTAACCCCATATTAATGTTATCCAGGTCTATAAAGATGTGTTAGTGTTTTAGCTTGTGTTTTCTTAACATTAAATTACATACTATTAGGATTTCATGGGTGTCTAATAAAATTTCTATATAATACTCAAATGGAGCTACTGTCCATTTCTCATAGGCAAGTATTTGAGATGGTCTTTATTTCCTCCTCATCATTTTGTCTTTTAAATAATAATTTGCAGGTATTGATTCAGATTGAACCTTGGAGTAGGCTGTTTTATACTGCTGTCCTAAGTTAGGACCTCGTTGTTGCATTTCTAATGAAGAAGATTAACTAAAATATCACCCTCACTCTCTTTAATATGCTCCTGTTTACTTAAGTGTTTGAAAACAATGTCAGACAACTGAACTTCTACAACATTTCTGATTTGCACACACTCTTCCTCTGCTTGACTATGGGTCTAAGATCAAGTCGCAACACTGACAGGAATCATTCCAGGATGTTCCTCCTCAGCAACTCAGTTTCTTTTGCTCCCATTTGTTGTTCAAACATGTTGAGTGAAGTCAAGTTTTTTTTAACAAGACAGGTCATTCCCCAACATAAATGTAGTTCTTCTATAGGGGTTTGGCATATTATTCCAGCACAACTCCTTCACTCTTCTTCAATCTGGGCAACAATGTCCCAAATTATGCCACTGTTAACAATGACAATGACAATTGACTGTTCAACACCAACAGCTCCTTTGGCCATCTGTTTAAGTTTATCTGAGGAAACCATTTGTTGTTAATCTCTATCAGAACCCAAGTACACATAGCAGTCATCATGACCAATTTCTTATAAAGATTGGAATAATGCCGCTGTACCTGAAATTAATGTGTCTGCTTGAGGGTGTCCATCAATGATGTCTTCAAACCACCACTAATGTCAAATGGCAGGATCAACTCAAACACAATGAAGTCCTCAACAGTAATAAAATAGAAAATGCTAGAAGCAAGTCAGCAGCATCTGCTGAGGAAGAAACAGTTAACATTCTGAATCTCCAATGGCACACAAGTCCTGCAACAGATCTAATCTGCCCAGCATTGAATGAACCACTTACAATACCAATTACACTGGGCTGGACATATCTCATGTGTGAAAGATTTCAGAATGCCCTAAGCAGTGCTTTACACTGGACTATGCTCTAGTATTAACAATCAAGATGCATCTTGCAAACAATTCAGAGACTAGCTGATAGCTCTGTCTAGCTGGCAATGACAGACATATGTGGCAGTAGAATAATGCCAGCAGAGGCAGCTAGTGCACAACAAAGACAACAAACAACAAGTTTGAAGCAAACAGATGTGAAGCTGATGAAGGAAGGAGTAGACAGGGTTTGCTTATATCTAATCTTCTCCAAGCTGGGAAATCTTGTTCCCTAACTGCTCAGGAGCTTGCAGATCAATAGCTGGCCTCTTCAGGTACCAAAAACCGAACATAGAGAAAGCCTTTCCCTGGTCTTTGCTTAAAAAGACTCAGTCATCATCACCATCATCGAGTCCCACCTGCCAGCACTCAGCCCATATCACCCCAAACCCCTCCTATTCATATACCCATCCAAATACCTCTTAAATGTTGCAATTGGACCAGCCTCTGCCACATCCTCTGGCAGCTCATTCCATACACGTACCACCCTCTGGGTGAAAATGTTGCCCCGTGGGTCTCTTTTATATCTTTCCCCTCTCACCCTAAATTCAAGCCCTCTAGTTCTGGACTCCCCGACCCCAGGAAAAAGACTTTGCTTATTTACCCTATCCTTACACCTCATAATTTTGTAAACCTCTGTAAGGGCATCTCTCAGGCTCCGATGCTCCAGGGAAAACAGACCCAACCTGTTCAGCCTCTCCCTATAGCTCAAATCCTCCAACCCTGGCAACATCCTTGTAATTCTTTTCTGAACCCTTTCAAATTTCATAACATCTTTCCGATAGGAAGGAGACCAGAATTGCATGCAATATTCCAACAGTGGCCTAACCAATGTACTGTACAGCCGCAACATGACCTCCCAACCCCTGTACTCAATACTCTGACCAATAAAGGAAAGCATACCAAACGCCTTCTTCACCATCCTATCTACCTGCAACTCCAATTTCAAGGAGCTATGAACCTGCACTCCAAGGTCTCTTTGTTCAGCAATACTCCCAAGGACCTTAACATTAAGTGTATACATCCTGCTAAGATTGGGTGTATTCAGGCTATGAAACTAAAATAATGTGATTCACAGAAGGTTTGTTTATTGTATGACACCACACAAAATCAACATGTTTTATTTGGATAGCATCTTTAATGTAAAAACATGCCCCTACTCATTTTTTAAGTTTGTTATGTCTTCACATACATAAGAATGATATCCAAATGTAACAATCAGCATTTGTATTGTTCTTTCAGCCCAGCAAACTATCCAAATATACTTCATAGAATTGTAATCAGTCAATGCTGGCACAAGAAAGTAAAAATTTAAACTGGGCAATCAAAAGCTTCTTCAAATAGGTAGGTTTTAAAATAATTTTAAAGGATTAGAACAATATAGTGAGAAAACTGGTTTGGAAAGGTGGCTGCAGAGCATTGTCATTAGTTTACAGCAAAGGAAGTTTGTATACACAAAACGTTAGAGGCAGAAGGAGAGTTCTCTGGAGATATAGAGATCTTTAGGGAAAATAGCTGTAACAAAAATATGGATAAATGAAATAATAAAGAAGTGTCATGACAATGAGAATTTTAACTTGACAAAGTTGGTTAGGGACACGTACAGTTAGCAGATAAGTTTGACACATCATCTGGCCTTGAAGTGGAAGAGGATAAACACAACAGAAGTTCAGATTAAGTGAAATTTACAGGTGCAGGAAAAATGGGAGAATCCAGGAGAGAAACAGAAAAGTTAAGTTTGATGCTGAGAAAGGTATAAAGGATTGTTTCAGTGACAGTCTGTTCCCAGGGAGGAAACATTCTGTTTTGTAGAGTTAGAAGAAATCTGTCTTTGCACTGGGAGGATGACTGATGAAAAGCTCAAATTGAGTTAAAGAACCTCAGTGTAAAGGACTGATCTAGAAGGAGATGAAAGTGAGTAATGAGATAGAGACTGAATGCAATGATCCTACGCTTCCAAATATGTAAACAGAGCAAATTGTTGCTTATTCAATGCTATACATCAAACAAGCAATCTGATTAAACAAAGACATTATTCCAGACCAGGGAGTTGACCTTGGTGTCATTTGTGCAGCTATGGTATCTTTGTTCATGTCTGTGGATGGTATCACTAAAGGACAGCATGCAGATGTGGCAAGTGGACCAAGCCACATTCTAGAGACCCAGAAGTAGCAGTAAATGGTTAAGAAAAGAACCTATTACAGGAAATTCTCTTATGAAACATCATAATCTGACTGATATTTTAAGAATACTTTCATAATGTTGATTTTAGGCTGGTTGCAAGGACAAAGGATCAGTTCATGTCTTAATTTATAACTCCAATAGAGTAGGTATATTGTTCAACTATATTTAATTGAAAATCAATTGGATTTGATTCCTATAATCAATTTCACTTAGATTTGAATTATCCCCATGGTACAGGCTTGACTGTAGTGAAATAATGGTTTAAATCATTGGGGGTTGACCCGCAAATTCATTTTAAGCTGAGCTTTAATTAGCCAAGGCACCTCCTTTGCAATCTGAATTTCCTACAAATATGTTCTTTGTCAAAGAAAATTCCAAAGCAAAAAACTGTGTAGGCAGAATATATGTCAAAAAATTTGTCCACACTTTATAAGGACCTAACCTTGTACAGTAAAAGGCATTGAAAATAATAGGAGTTAGGTCCAGTAAAACTCAGTAGTCCTATTCTTACATGTGCTGTCTTCAGATGAGTGCAATGCAATCTGCCATATTATCAATACAGTCAAACACTGATTACTTGGTGTTGACACACTTGCAGGGGTGTTGTTGATCCAGAGTTACCTGTCTGGAATTTCAGCATTTAATGGTCATTGTTCTAATGGAGTGGCCAATTCTGCTGGCGGCAATGCATAAGGACTTGTTCACACGTGGAATTTCTCTCATTGCAATCTCAGGAAGTTATGTCAAAAAAAGGCAGCCAATGTAAAAAGCAAGTAAATTATATATCTTGCGTGCCATTTGAAATATGGCATTAATTTATAGGTATACCTGTCAAGGGCATTTCATAGCCCCTTTTAGCACTCCTAATTTCTTAATTTTTTTTCTCTCAGTTTTCTTTATATTCCTCAAGGGCCTTGTTTGATTGCAGCTTCCTAAACTTTACATATGCTTCCTTTTCTTTTTGACTGAACTTTCAATATCTCCTGCCATCCAAGGTTCCCAAATCTTGTCATCCTTATTTCTCATCCTCATAGGAACATGCTGGTCCTGAACTTTGATCAACTGGCCTTTAATGTCAGATGTGGATTTACACTCAAATAGCCCCCCCCCCCCCCCAATCTATTATTCTAATTCCTACCTAATACCCTTGTAATTAGCCTTCCACCAATTTAGCACTTTCACCTGAGATCTAGTCTCCTCCTCATCCACAACTATCTTAAAACTAACTGAAGTATGATCCTTTTTTTGTGAAGTCTTCCCATTGTTCCCTATCACAATGCGGCCTCTTACATGGCATAGACAGTTCAGTTGATGCCTCTTTGCTTATACGTATTCTCAAACATTGTTGCCATTAATAATCTAAATTATTTTCAGTTTTGATAACAGACAGACCACTGTAGCCATAGCTTTCCATCTTATTTACTGTAAGATTTTTTTTATTTCGACAAACTAAGCTCTGGATTTGATTTGATTTAGATTTTATTTGAGTCATGTATTAGAGAACAGGAATATAGGAGCAGAATGAAAAGTGCATAAAGTCGCCATTCTCCAGCACCTTCTTAATATATAGAGACAGGATTAAAAACCAAAGCAGAAATAAAAGAAACAGCCAGCAGAAATGAAAATATCCAGATTACTGCCCCACCTCCACCATGAGTCCTCGTCACCAGAAAAACAAAGCCACAAAGTTCATCCCAAAGTCTGTTAGCATTTTCTGCAGCATGTCTTTAAAATTAAGTGCAAAGCTCCTTGGACCATGTCTGTTGTAAATAGTGTTTTGTCAATAAAGGCTCCCTACCTGAGAATATTCTGAAACTAGCTCCCACGTCTAATTTGAAATTCATGATACACTCATTAACATTGATGTCTAGCTACCAAAATGTTTGTCTGTTCACTGATTTCCCCAACAAAAAATATGGGTTATTCTTCTACCGAAGATGGTTCTACCTCACTGTGTTAGCAGTTCTTTGGCCTTTGGTTTTTCGGTGGCTGTGTCCTACTTTGACACATTTTTAATAGTTGGGCATTGTCCACACTTGTGAGGTTTCTTCATTCCACTGTGTTGCCAAGTATCTTTCAAGTCTGGTGCCTGTCCTACCCAATGCACTGGCTTATTTTGTACCTTTAGCAGCTTTGTGCAAAAGGAATGAATACATTCCACACGTTTCCTGTGCCACATTTTATCTTCTCCTCTTAGAACTGCCATTATTTTTTTCTGGATTTCTGCTTCACTCGCCATCTGTGGCTTTCTCTAGAGTCAGCTCTTCTTTGGACCATAATTAATCTGAAAAAAAAACTTTCACAGCAATGCCCAATCTGTCTCGTATGAATTCTGACTTTCGATCACTATACAGTAGTCATATCTGTCTACTACCATGTAGACATAGAACATAGAACATAGAACAATACAGCGCAGAACAGGTCCTCAATGTTGCACCAACCTGTGATCTAAGCTAAGCTCATTCCCCTACACTATTCCATCATCATCCATGTGCTTATCCAAGGATTGTTTAAATCTCCCTAATGTGGCTGAGTTAGCTACATTGGCAGGCAGGGCATTCCATGTCCTGACCACTCTCTGAATAAAGAATCTGCCTCAGGCATCTGTCCTAATTCTATCACCCCTCAATTTGTAGTTATGCCCCTTGTACAAGCTGACGTCATCATCCTAGGAAAAAAGACTTTCACTATCTAATCCTCTGATCATCTTGTATATCTCTATCAAATCCTCTCTTAGCCTTCTTCTTTCCAATAAGAACAGACCCAAGTCTCTCAGCCTTTCCTCACAAAACCTTCGCTCCAGACCAGGCAACATCCTGGTAAATCTCATCTGCACCTTTTCCAATACTTCCACATCCTTCCTGTAATGGAGGCGACCAGAACTGTACACAATATTCCAAGTGCGGCCGCACTAGCATTTTGTATGGTCGCAGCATGATATTATGGCTCCGGAATTCAATCCCTCTACCAATAAAACCTAATACACCTTATGCCTTCTTAACAGCATTATCAATCAGGTGGCAACTTTCAGGGATCTACATCCACACTACCAAGAACCTTTCCATTGACCCAATATTCTGCCTTCCTGTTATTCTTCCCAAAGTGAATCACCTCACATTTAGCTGCATTGAATTCCATTTGCCATTTCTTAGCTCAATTCTGCAGTTTATCCAAGTCCCCCGTAACCTGTAACATTCTTCCACACTGTCCACTATTCCACCGACTTTAATGTCATCTGCAACTTATTAACCCATACATCTATGCCTGCATCTAAGTTATTTATAAAAATGACAAACAGCAGTGGTCCCAAAACAGATCCTTGTGGCACATCACTAGTAACCAGACTCCAGACTGAATATTTTCCATCAACTACCACTCGCTGCCTTCTTTCAGAAAGCCAGTTTCTAATCCAAACTACTAAATCACCCTCAATTCCATGCCTCAGCATTTTCTCCAATAGCCTACAATGTGGAACCTTATCAAAAGCTTTACTGAAGTCCATGTATACCACGTCAACTGCTGTACCCTCATTCATATGCTCGGTCACTTTCTCAAAAAACTCAATGAGGTTTGTGAGACATGACCTGCCCTTGACGAAACCATGTTGACTATCTGAAATCAAATTGTTGCTTGCAAATGATTATAAATCCTATCTCTTATAATCCTTTCTAAAAATTTTTCCTACAATAGATGTAAGGCTCACTGATCTATAATTACCTGGGTCATCTCTACTGCCCTTCTTGAACAAGGGCACAACATTTGCAATCCTCTAGTCCTCTGGTACTAAACCTGTAGACAATGATGACTCAAAGATCAAAGCCAAAGATTCCACCGTCTATTCCCTAGCTTTCCAGAGAATCCTTGGATAAATTCCATCTGGCCCAAGGGATTGTCTACTCTCATTCCTTCTAGAATTGATAACATCTGGGTTGTAACTAACCTTGACCCTTTCTAGTCTAATATCTCATACCTCATTCTTCTCCTCTACAATATTCTCCTTTTCCTGAGTGAAAACTGATGAGAAATATTCATTTAGCACCTCTCCGATCTCCACAGGGTCCACACACAACTTCCCACTTCTGTCTTTCACTGGCCCTATTCCTCCCCTAGTCATCCTTTTATTCCTCACATGCCTATAGAAAGCTTTTGGGTTTTCTTTTATTCTACTTGCTAAAGACTGCTCATGTTCTCTCTTTGCTCTTCTCAATTCTCTCTTTAAATCCTTCCTAGCTAATCTGTAACTCTTCATCACCTCATCTGAACCATCTCGTCTCATCGTCGCATAAGCCTCCTTCTTCTGCTTAACAAGAGATGTAATTTCTGTAGTAAACCACGGCTCCCTTACCTTATCACTTCCTCCCTGCCTGATAGGGACAAACCTATCAAGGATATGCAATACCTGTTCCTTAAACCAGCTCCACATTTCAATTGTCCCCATCCCCTGCATTTTGCTATCCCATTGTATGCATCCTAAGTCTTGTCAAATTGCATTATAATTGCCCTTGCCACATCGATAACTCTTGCCCTTTGGCATGTGCATATCCCTTTCCATCGCTAAATTAAACATAACTGAATTATGGTCACTCTCTCCAAACTGCTCACCTACTACTAAATCAAACACCTGGCCTGGTTCATTACCAAACACCAGATCCAGTGTGACCTCCCCTCTTGTAGACCCTTCGAATACTGTGTCAGGAAACCCTCCTTCACACATTGGACAAAAATTGATCCATCCAACATACTAGAATTATGACATTTTCAGTCAATGTTTGGGAAGTTAAAGTCCCCCATAATGTCCACCCTGTTCCTTTCACTCCTACCCATAATCATTTTGCCAATCCTCTCCTCATCTCCCTGGAACTCTGCGGAGGCCTTTAAAAAAACCCCAGCAGTGTGATCTTTCCTCTCCTGTTTCTAACCTCAGCCCATACTACCTCTGTAGATGAGTCCTTGTCAAAAGTTCTTTCAGCCACTGTTATACTATCCTTGGCTAAGAAGGCCACACCTCCCCCTCTTTTACCGCCTTGCCTGTTCTTCATGAAAGATCTAAATCCTGGAACCTGCAACATTCATTCCTCACCCTGCTCTATCCATGTCTCTGAAATGGCCACAAGATTGAAGTCCCATGTACCTATCCATGCTGCAAGCTCACCTACCTTATTTTGGATACTTCAGGCATTGAAGTAGACTTGTATTCTTACTCTTGCAAGAATTTTATTAATTCTGGTGCTGAAATAATAGTCAACAGTGTTTTTGTTTTTTTTCTTTAATGAGATTTAAGTGTCACTGGCAAGACCAGTATTTGTTGCCGACCCCCAGTTGCCCTTGAATCGAGTGACCTGTTAGACCATGCAGAGGGCAGTTGAGATTAAACCATATTGCTGTGGATCTGGAATCACCAGGCAGGAATAGCAGATTTCCTTCCCTAAAGGACATGAGTGATTGAGAGGGTTTTAAATGACAATTAACAATGGTTTTGTGGTTAAAATTGTTAAGAATAGTTTTCAATTTCAAAGTTATCAATCGAATTTAAACTCACTCAGCAGAGTTATTGGCATTTGAATCTATATCCCCAGAGTGTTAGCGTGGACTTCTAGATTTCTATCCAGTGACATAACCAATATCCCATTACCTCCCATAAATAACTCTTTAAATTTGTCTATTGTTTCATTTAACTCTTAGTAAGCAATAAAGTCACTGCTATATTTTTATCTGTATGCAGAAATGTATTTATTTGGTTAGCTTTCATTTTACCTCCAGAATTGTTCAACTGTTTATTCTTTTTGGTCCATCTCTGAAATTAAATCTTACGACGAATTATTTCTCTTGCTTACTTCCTAATGGGATTGTCTATTTTGTTTTTTTTCCAAAGCTTGTTTTCTGCAATAATGGTAGGATTCCCATGCTTTGCTGCTGCAATGTATGTATTCCCATGCTTCAGAGATATAATATTGAATTTCCTCCTTTATGTGGTTATATTTTGGTGCTCTTACAGCTGTAATGAGGTTTCCCACACTTCACATCTCTAATGGGAAGCTTTCCCTAAAATATTTCAGTGTTAGACGAGAAAATCACACACATCTATAATTTTCCCAAGACACATCTACCTTAAGCTCGGTAAGCAATTTATAGCTTTCCACTTCCAGAATACCTAAGTTCTCCCTCTTAGCTTACCGAGTATATTTTTATTATCACTGCTTTGTGGCATTTTCACATTAAGGCCCCAATTAAAGCTACAACTCACATTTTAAAAAACTGCTCTTCTAGCCTGAATTACTGTGCCTTTTAAGGTTTCCACTTTTGTACTAGAAATTTTGGATTAAGCTCAAGCAATTGGCTCATCATTCATCCTGAACTTGGCACTGCTCCCGTTGAACACCAGCTGGCAATCAGCCTGTACCTTTGCCTTGGAGTGAAATATTTCTTCTGTCTCTGTACATCCCTTTTGCATGAAACTACATCAGATTATTTTCGTGAAAACATGAAAGTCAAACTTGTAATGGAGCTGATAAAAAAAGGCCCAATTTGTATGTAATTACTAATCAAGATGGGGTACTTTAACTCAATTTCTGCATATTGTAGTGTTAATTTTATTTTTCAGAGTATTGACTGATGTGCTACAAATGTATGAGATCGTGCCAATCTTGATCATGCGATGTAATCAGATTATAAAAACAAAATGTTCTGGATGGAGAACTCAGAAGGTCTGGTGGCATCTCTGAAGAGAGAAAACAGTGTAAACATTTAAAGTCCGAAACAAGTTTTTTGAAGTCGTTTTTTTCCATTATTGCCAGCTTAGCGAATTACAAATGTATGAATAGGACCTACATGACTGCAAAGACTGATGAGAAAATTAGTTCCAGGTTTATCTCCTACCACCTCCTCTCATCTCTCCGAGTCCTTCTGATGTCATCAGAGTGAATGGTACTCAATCATTCTAAGAAGGGCTTATGCCCGAAACGTCGAATCTCCTGTTCCTTGGATGCTGCCTGACCTGCTGCGCTTTTCCAGCAACACATTTTCAGCAGTATTCTTCATTATTCTGTTTTCCAGATCACCTGTACCTTAAACATCATGACTCATTTCCTCACACACACTCACATCACTCCTTTTTTTGGGACGTTTGCTGTGTTCCTGTGCATTAAATGGACGGGGGTTTTTACTTTTGTCTTCAGATTAGTATACTCTCTGACTCTCTCTTTTAACTTCTTTCATGGGATATGTTGGCTAGCGTCGAGAGTGTGATGCTGGAAAAGCACAGCTGCTAAGGCAAATCCGATAAGCAGGAGCATTGACGTTTCGAGCACAAGCCTTTCATCAGGAATTCCACACTCTCCACTCTGACCTCCAGCATCTGCAGTCCTCACTTTCCCACATGTTGGCTAACACGTCTTTGTTTCTTCTAATATTGCCCTGCTTTTCAAACCCTAGAATCAAAACCCCACCATCAATGGACACTCTTTCAATCTCCTATTGCTATTAACTGAACCTCCCTCAGCATCATCTCAAATCAGACCACGCTTTCTTTTTCACTGACTGGGGCGAGAAACAACGCTGCTGATATCACAAACATTGTGAGATTTCAGGGAAACGATAAGATTCTGAAGTTTGTCAATTCTGCATGAGTAGTATGGACGTTAAAGATGAGTTTTTTTTATTAATGGTATTAGAAGTTAAACTTTAAAATGATTGATGAACGTGTTCGGGTAAAGGTAGGGAAGCTGAGCAACATAATGTCTTCAAATCATCTCAGGTGTATCCAAATATTAGCTTCTGTTTTCCAGATACTGCTATGTCTTTTCAACAACATCTGGGCTGTGTTCAGATTGTTGTCATCTTCATTCTCCCGTTTGAGGGCGACATCAGTTTTCTTTCTTAACCAACTGAAGGTGCATTACATTTCCTATCTCTGGTGTCTCCTCACAAGAAGCGCCGCTGCTTTTCTTTTCCTGCAGCAGGTAATGCCATCACCCACCCAGCTCCTGCAATGTTTCCCAGTCCTGTTGGGGGAGTGGGGGGTGGTACAGAAGCCTCATTCCTCCTCCCTTTCTGCAGCAAATTCCCCCCCACCCCTCCCAGTCAGGGCTGCGTCTACCTCGGAGCAGTCTGCAGGCGGAAGTCTGCGCGCGGATGCATTGTGGAGCCGAGTCCCAGATTGGAAGAGTAGGAAAAAGGAGGAGTGAAGGGGAGGGAGGGAGAGAATAAAATAACATGGCAACTCAGCAGCTGCGGAACGTGAGGAGGCCGGCGACAGCAGATGTGGCAATGCGAGGAGGATGTCAGGGCAAGCAATAGGCGGAGGAAGAAGGGCGAGAGAACAAACGAATAAAAACAGAACGGGGGTGGGGGAGAACAAATCCACATTGAGGTGGGGGTGTGGGGAGTGGAGGGGGGACGTGAAGTAAATCGTAGCAGGAATAATTGGTGGAGAGCCAGCCTCGGGCGGGCGGGCAGGCAGGCAGGAGGACAGACTGAGGGTGCGCGGCGGCAGGAGCTGACAGCTGGACTCAGCCCGTGTCAACACTGAGCAGACAGACTCCACAGGCAGCACCGTGGCCACCAGCTCTCCCAGCCCCCGTGGGTGGAAAACCAAAATAAACAGCTCCTGTATATAAACATAATATATTCATCTGGAAATGAGGTAGGATTGTTAAAAAAAAACCCGTCTGTTTCATCTTGCATTCCAAATTTAAAAAAAAAGTCAATGCAATCATGATTTAGCAGTTACGCTTTCACAATGGGCTTATTTAGAATTGCCGAGAGGAGATTGCGTTAATGTTGGGTTTTTTTTGTTGTACTGCTCTGTGTCCTCCAGTCAGAGCTCCAGAGGTTGCTCTGTTCAGTAGCGGCTGCTGTTTGTCTCCTGGGTGATTTCCAGTGCTCCAGGCTCAATGGGCTGCCAGTGCATTTTGGGGTTGTTTGGTCTCGATCAGCGGCACAGATGTTTAAACATCAGCACAGCTAGCTACCCGTGCTGTTTTATCGGTGCATTCTGTCCCCAAACTGGCGATCACCAGAACCTTTCCTAAAGCATCCTTGTCGTTGCAATGTGCCATCTGCCCCCAGCTATGGACTTGGGGTTTCAAAATTCAAACTGGCTCATCATTAAACGTTAAATAAATATCGTTCTTCCCTAGTGATCGTTTTTAATGACACACTTGAATGAAGTTAAAAGGCCAAAGGTCGTATACAGTAACACGGTATTCCTGTGGTTGTTTCGGGAGATGGAATGATATAAGGAAGCATGTTGGTTTTGACCAAGGAGGAGCCAGACAGTAGCAATGACATAACTTCAGTCTACAACATACCTCTCAGCTGCATAGCTGTCTCGTCGTTCGTATTTTCCGGAACTGAGTAACAATACTTAAAATTGATTCATAATGGCAAGTGTTGACAGACAGATGTAGGGATCTACTGTTATTGGCTTGGCAAGCCTTCTGACATCTGTCACTAAATAGTTGCTCTGGAGATCTCCCTTGTGCTGCAGCTATATATATATATATATGCTTATAAACGCGAAAAAAAATCAAAAACATAATTTTCGAAACAGAACTATTGTTGAGATTTTCGTTTTGCTACTTTAAAAAAATCAACGTAAAGATCAGTCTTATGATTTAACGTATATATTTGTGATTTTTCAAATTACGAGCTTTTGCAATGTGAAAGTTAGGTGTAAAAACACAACTGAAAATTTCACTACAGAGCTCTCTGATAGAGTCATATAGATTCGAAACGTTCGCTTGCTCTCTCTCCATGGATGCTGTCTGATCCTCTGTGACCTCCAGCATCTGCAGTAATTTGTTCCTATATTGTATAAAATCACTACACTGGGATAGAAATTATTTTTGAAAAAGTTACTTTAATTGAAAAAAGATTATCGAACTTATTTAAATATTGCAAATTATACTTAGTAACATTTCCAAGTACGTCATTATTTTAAAATGTGTATCGTGGGATACGGACTTCGCTGGTTCGGCGATTAATCGCTAATTGCCCATCCTTAATTGCCCATGATGAGATGGCGGTGAGTTGCCTTTTACCCTGTGGTGTAGATACTGCCATTGGGATGTTATAAGGGAGTTCCAGGATTTGAATCTAGGGACGGTTCAGAATGGCGATGTCATTGTGGTTTGGGATTCGGAGGTGGTGATTCCCATGTATCTGATGCCCTTGTCCTTAGAGATGGTAAATGTTGCAAGTTTGTGATGAGCTCTTGAATGAATTGCTGCAGTGCATTTAGTATTTTATGCACACTGCTGGCACAGTGAATTTCGAACTGAATGGAGTGCATACAGCAATGCTTGGGGTACTGATCGAGTAGACAGCTTAATGGAGCTTCCTGAGTACACTAACCTAGGCAAGCGGAGAGTAGTCCATCATACTCCTGACTTGCATCTTGAAGATGGTGGATAGGCACTTGGGAGGCAGGAAGTGAGTTAATTGCCATCGAATTCCCAGTCCCTCCAGCTCTTGTAGCCATTGTATTTATGTGGCTGGATAAGTTCAGTTTCTGGTCAATGCTATCCCCCAGGGTGTTGATAGTAGGGGATCTAATGATTGTGATACTATTGAATCTTGAGAGATGGTCAGATCCTTGAAGATGGACATTACCTGGCACTTGTAAGCTGCAAATGTTACTTGCCATATGTTGGCTTTTATTAGAAAGGTAATGGAAAATAAAAGCCAGAAAGTTTTATTGCATCTGTATAAGGCATTTGTGAGACCATATTTAGAAAACTGTGAAGAGTTGCCATGATTTGGAGATGCTGGTGTTGGACTGGGGTGTACAAAGTTAAAAATCACACAACACCAGGTCCGAAAGCTAGTGTGCTTCCAATTAAATCTGTTAGACTATAACCTGGTGTTGTGTGATTTTTAACTGTGAAGAGTTGCAATTTCCTCATTTGAAAAATATAATTAATTTCGAAGCCGCTCATGGAAGGTTCACTTGACACATTGCTGTGATAAGGGATTAACTTATGAAGCACCAATTCCAGTAGCACACCACTTGTATCCTTCCACTTGCTGCAGCCAGAAATAGCAATCCCTGCTGGGACCTCCTGGGCTTCTTGGTATTGATAATATTCTTAAAAGTCCAGCTAGGTCAAGTGTTGGCAGACCATGGCCACCCGGAATGGAACCTGCTAATTGTGTCAGACATATTGAGCAGAAGTAAATTGACTTTGCTGACTGGGTCCTTGAAGGTGGGGTTTGGGGAAGCATGTAGTCACTGCCCATAGAATGTGTCATGAGATGTTGGTGATTGACAGAGGGCTGAAGGAGGGCTGGAGTCGCTAGGTTACTACTCTGACTTTCATGTTGGGAATTGTAATCATCTAGTTTCTATCCAACAAATGGGAGAATGGATAGCTGCATAAATGTAGATATTGATGTATTTTAACACATGAAAATAGGACTTGTACAGCTCTCTGGTGAGAATCTCATATCACCGTTTAACACTTGGTTGGAAAGTGCTACGTTTTTGCTCTTGTCGTTGGGAAATAATTTCATGTAGTTCTCCCAGTTTTTTTTGCCATTTTCCATTGTTTAGAGACTGGGAAGATTTTGACCATTGTATTTATGCAAGACTGAGATAGATTTTTAACAGACAAGAGATTCAAGAGTTAAAGTGGCAGACAGGAAAGTGGCGTTTGAGACCACAACTTGGTCTTCCTGAATGTGGAGCCGGCTTCAAGAGTGGAATGGATTACTTCTGTTGCTGAGCGTCATGTTCCTATGTACCCCCAGAGTTCCAATGATGATCATTCAGAATGTGAAAACACATTATTTTTTCAATTATGCTCTCATTCCTATAATTTCATGGGCAATGGAAGGTATACAGTCCTTAAGAGCAAAATCATCCCATTTATATTTTAATATAATACATATTATATTTTAGTACACATCAATCTGTGAAGTATGAGTGACTTTAATAGTAAGCAAATCAATTTTTAAAGTGGGATAATGTATAATAAATAACAGACAATGATATCTGGCAGCTGTTAGACACAAGGTCAGGTCGTAAGTGCTTACTGATAATTTTGGACCTTATGACTATTCCTGCTGACATGAGGCATGGAAAGCTACAAGTAGCTGAAAAGAAGTAAATGAAGTAGAAAAGTAAAAAGGTGAAAATTCAATGAAGCAGAGGAACAGATGTATGGACAAGTTTGAATGAAAACTTATTTAAAGCAAAATTAATAGAAGAGAATGCATCTGGAGCAAGTGAATGGACACCAGAGAGGAATAAATTGTTAAATAGTCAAGTAAAACAAAAGTGGACACAATAATACCTCCAGCTCTTCTATGCCTCAGTATTTACGTCTTTGTCCTCTGAATTACATACTGGATTTGTGTTCTGCAGATATAGGTAGCCATTTGTACCATACCCAGTTGCCTATCCCTGCATGAGGCCAGACAGTGCGTATCAGAACCATATTTGTTCTTGGCAGTATCTCAGCTAAGCCTGATTCTGACTTTGCCCAACAACCGCACTGGGCACTGACCAATGAGGACCACTGTGGTGTAGCTTCAGCAACGGAAATCCAAGTTGACTTTTCTGTTTGCCTTTGCTGAAGTACCCCACTTGAATTAAATTAATTCACTACAAAGCAAATACCTTAGTTGAAATTTTTGTGACTTGAATAGTTTAGGCATGGACAAGTTCAGTTTAATGCACTATTAAACAATGGGAGAATACAGAATGCAATTTTGAGAGATTGAGTGTACCATTATAAATTACTGTAGAGTTGGAAGTTTGTGTCTCTCTATGTGTACTACATGTTGTTAGATTTGCTGGCAAGTTTAAGAACAGAGTTAACTACTTTATGTTAAATGACTGCATTCCTTCTATAAAATATCAAAGAAATTCATATTGTATTATTTAGATTTGTTTAAAATCTGGTTGAAGATTTGTAGCTCGGGTATCCGTTGTTGTGGTTCTGCTCGCCGAGCTGGAGGTTTTTGCTGCAAACGTTTCGTTCCCTGGCTAGGGAACATCATCAGTGCTGTTGGAGCCTCGTGTGAAGTGCTGCTTTGATGTTTCTTCCGGTATTTGTATTGGTTTGTTCTTGCCGCTTCCGGGTGTCAGTTTCAGCTGCAGTGATTTGTATGTGGGGTCCAGGTCGATGTGTCTGTTGATGGATGTTCTTGCCGTTTCCGGGTGTCAGTTTCAGCTGTAGTGGTTTGTATATGGTGCCCAGGTCAATGTGTCTGTTGATGGAGTTTGGGGATGAATGCCATGCTTCTAGGAATTCTCTGGCTGTTCTCTGTCTGGCTTGTCCTATGATAGTGGTGTTTTCCCAGTCAAATTCATGTTGCTGGTTGTCTGAGTGTATGGCCACTAGAGATAGCTGGTCGTGTCGTTTTGTGGCTAGCTGATGTTCATGGATGCGGATTGTTAGCTGTCTTCCTGTTTGTCCTATATAGTGTTTTGTGCAGTCCTTGCATGGTATTTTGTAAACTACGTTAGTTTGGCTCATGCTGGGTATTGGGTCCTTTGTTCTAGTGAGTTGTTGTCTGAGCGTGGATGTTGGCTTGTGTGCTGTTATGAGTCCTAAAGGTCGCAGTAGTCTGGCTGTCAGTTCTGAGACGCTCCTGACGTATGGTAGAGTGGCTAGTCCTTTTGGTTGTGGCATGTCCTCGTTCCTCGGTCTATCTCTTAGGCATCTGGTGATAAAGTTGCGTGGGTATTTCGCCAAAAACGGATACCCACGCAACTTTATCACCAGATGCCTAAGAGATAGACTGAGGAACGAGGACATGCCACAACCAAAAGGACTAGCCACTCTACCATACGTCAGGAGCGTCTCAGAACTGACAGCCAGACTACTGCGACCTTTAGGACTCATAACAGCACACAAGCCAACATCCACGCTCAGACAACAACTCACTAGAACAAAGGACCCAATACCCAGCATGAGCCAAACTAACGTAGTTTACAAAATACCATGCAAGGACTGCACAAAACACTATATAGGACAAACAGGAAGACAGCTAACAATCCGCATCCATGAACATCAGCTAGCCACAAAACGACACGACCAGCTATCTCTAGTGGCCATACACTCAGACAACCAGCAACATGAATTTGACTGGGAAAACACCACTATCATAGGACAAGCCAGACAGAGAACAGCCAGAGAATTCCTAGAAGCATGGCATTCATCCCCAAACTCCATCAACAGACACATTGACCTGGGCACCATATACAAACCACTACAGCTGAAACTGACACCCGGAAACGGCAAGAACATCCATCAACAGACACATCGACCTGGACCCCACATACAAATCACTGCAGCTGAAACTGACACCCGGAAGCGGCAAGAACAAACCAATACAAATACCGGAAGAAACATCAAAGCAGCGCTTCACACGAGGCTCCAACAGCACTGATGATGTTCCCTAGCCAGGGAACGAAACGTTTGCAGCAAAAACTTCCAGCTCGGCGAGCAGAACCACAACATATTTAGATTTGTCACTAATATCATGCAAGAATATTGTCTCTAAATTATTATCATCTTTACACATCCACATCTTGTGCTTTTTGTGATCAAAAGGGCAAGCCAGTGTTTTGTTTACAAGACTCTATTAGTTCTGCACTGTAACTCCTAAATGGGAAGCCCATGACAGTGCTACAATTTCATTTGCTTACTAATTTTTCCTTCTGGACATTAGCTCTGAATGAAGCTGAATAGAATTTACCATGTAGGAATTATGAGCATTCGTCAGTTACATATATCTCCTGTCATATAGTCATTGAGCTGTCATTTCCAGAGATAATTTGGGACAAACTTTATAAATTATTGTCTTGTCTTAGACAAAGCATAATCTTAAATATCATTTTAAAAATGGTTCTTAGCATAAATTCCTTTAAATCTGTAATTTTACTGTTTTCAAGTGTAGATTTTGAAAATCCGTATCACTTTGGCTGTATATACAGAAATTTTCTACCTGGAAAGTAGGTTATGAAGTCATAAAGATATACAAATAGAGAATTGTTATGGTGCAGAATGAAGGGGTTCTGCCCACCATACCTACACTAATTCTCTCAATGAGAATTATGATTTAGAGCCATTCTCCTGCCTTTTGTCTATAACTCTGAATATTGTTTGCATTTAACTAATCATCTCGTACGGTGAAAAATATCACTGAGCCTTTTGGCAAGAATCCCTCAAAAACTCAAAACAACTTGTATTTGGCCAAAACCATGTAAGATTCAGTCCTTCATTAGCCTTTCTCTTTTCTATTCAAGTGTCTGTCTATCTAGCTTTCACAGTGTTTGTACACTGATATTATTCCCTAACATTACTGTTTCTCACACTGCATTTATTGTAAAGTTCCCTACCACTTGACCTTTGTATCAGGAGAGAGACAAACCATTCTGGAGTCATGCCTAGAATGATAGCTTTGATGACATTAGTGTTGGAAGATTGTCTTGTACTCAAAAATCAGACTGCACATTCGCTATAGAGTAGGACAGGAAACAAAAACTTGTTACACAATTCTCTAAGTGCATACAGTACTTGAGAGCAAGGTCGAAAGCAAAGTACTTTGGGAATGTGAAATAAAACCAGAAAAAGTTTAAATGAAACTGCAGGTTAGACAGTGTCTGTGGTTGACTTTACACACCTGAGATTTTAGCCAGAGTCTTGTTCTACTGGACCAGTGAGGTGAGAGGGCATTTAAGTAGATGGGGTGGTGAGCTACCCAGCCCTCAGGCCTTAGCCAATCTTTAACTGCTCATCCCTGATAACACTTGTGGTAGTGAGTTGCCACCTTCAGCGCCTATATCTGTGTGGTGTACGAAGTAAGATGCAGTATAGTAAGAAAGAGGGTTCCAGAATTTTGACCCAGCAACTGCAAAGAAATGACAAAAAAGTTCCAGTTCAGGATGGTGTATGGCTTGGTGAGAAACTTGCACATGGCATATCTTCTGCCCTTGTTTTTCTAGGTGTTAGATGTCATGGGGTTATCAGATCTGTCTAAGAAGTCTCGATGAATTGTTGCATAGACAGTGCTTACACAATGTATTAGCAGTGGAGTGAATTAACGCTGATAACATGAGATGGGTGCCAATAAAGTGGATTGCTTTGACCTGGATGGTGTCAACCTTCCTAAGTATTGTCGGAGCTACACTCATCCAGGCAAGTGGAAAAGACTCCATTACCTGTTGCAGAATTCTCAGCCTCTAACCTGTTCTTATAGCCACAGTATTTTATGGCTCGTCCAGTTTAGTTTCTGGTCAGTGGTAACCCTTTTAATCAGGTGTAAATGTTTCTTTTCACTTATCAGACCAAGCCTAAATGTTGTTCAGGTCTTGCTGCATATTGATATGGACTGCTTTGGATCTGAGGAGCTATGAATATTAATAAGCATTGTGCAAATGTCAATTAATTCCCCAACTCCTGAGGTTGTGTAGAAAAGTCATTGATGAAGCCTCTGAAGATGGTTACTCCCAGCTCATTACTTTGATGACTGAAAGGGCCATTGTGATACATTGGTGGTGTCTCAACCTCTGGACCAGGAGGGCTGAATACAAGTGCCATCTGCTGCAGAGGTGTGTGCATCTGACAGTTGATTTAAAGGAAAGATAACCTGAGGATTGCCCAGGGACTCTGAGGATGCTGTTCCAGCAGCAGCCACACCTTCCCTATAGCGCTGTTGAGCACTGGAGCTTCTGGCAGCTCATTCGTCTGACTGCTTTGCCCCAGGGGACTCAGATGAAGACCCACCGATGTCCTTGACACTGCCTGATCAGCAAAGGATTCCACAGTTTTTCTTAGAAAAAGCAGCATCGGTCTCTCACTGGCTCTCCAACAAAGACATCAGTGACACCCACCGCCAGTGGTGGATTTCACCTGTTACCTATGTTCTTCTTCATAGATACTGCTCGACTTGCTGTACATTTCCAGCATCTCACTTTTCTATGTCAAAGAGATGCATTTGCACATGCAGGAATGTGGTAGGCATGACATTTGAGTGTCAGAATACATAAAATAATTTGACAGCACAGTTGGGCTCCCATTGCCATTGTCATGTTGTTGCATTTACTAATCTTGATCCAGTGAACCAGTGGCATTTGTTTCGTTAAAACTTGTAAAAATATTATATCATACCTTAGAAAAATGTTCCATAAAGGAATTGAGTTTTCTAAGGCTTCACATATTGACTAATATTCTATTCCGTGTCTGGTTGCTTTGTTGAGTCACTTGTAATGAGCCATTGAAGAGGTGGTATTAATGTGGCATCCAAGGAGCCAACACTGTTATTTCACTAATTTTAATTTCCTACATCCAGTATGATTATCATGAGATAAAATACATTCCCTTAACAGATAAAAGTGTATCTAAACTACATGCTTATTTTGAAAATGCAAATATATATATTTACACAATATTGAAATCTTTTAAGTATCTTTGTGCCTTTTTGTAACCACACGATATCCTCAATGAGTGCAAGTGGTTGATGCAGTTTTAGTGTGTGTTTTGTGAGGTAATTTCTCCCCTTGTGCATTGACAAGATTCTGGATGCAGAACCATGCTGGATGCACATTTTAGGTATCTCGCTTATAATTATGTGGCAGCATGAAATGGTTCATTTGCCACCAAATGACAGTAGTTTCAGTGCAATGACATATTAAGTACACCCACACCAAGGCACCAAAAATAAATAGAATCCAATTCTTCATTGGAAGATATTTTTAAACCAGTACAGACTGTGGTGCTTTTAAATATAAGTTCCTGTTATTTAGATGATATACTGCAGATGACATTTTGTAACTTCATGCACTTGGATTTATTTTGTGCAACTTAGTTTGAACTTTTTTTTGCTGGAAAATTAACCATTTGTTTTAATAACTTTAAATTTATTTACAACTTTCACTGTGGCAACAATTTAGCACTAAAGTATTGCAAATCGTCCAGTTGTTTTTTTTTCAGAATATTGTGTGTTTTATCTATGACTCCAATTTTGCTTAGGAATATTTATTGATAAAATGTACAGAAAGTTATTTGAAACAGTTGCATTTTTAAAATTAAAAAAGCATTTGCATCCTAAATTGTTAAAAATTAACATGTATATGACAGCAGACCAGAACTTCAAAACCTAGTAGCTTCACTCCAAGGTTTTCCACCTAGTTAAACATGCAAATACACCATGTAAAGTTAAAAGGGGGACATTCTCTCGACAGCAGTATAAAGGGTAATTTGGATATTAATGCAATCAAACAAAGTTCATTCAAATTGAGCTCTGTCCCATTCAACCATAGAACAATTATCCAACTATGACCTGAGGAACAAAATGTTCCAAAAATGGAACAGGGTTTGACAAATGAAAAAGGAATGAAATGTTTATTTCATTTGAACACCATAAAAGGAACAAAGTCTAAACATCCCAGATTGTAAACGTTTACAGCACAGAGCTTTAAAGGGAAATGCCTATGCGTTTATATCAGCAAGACACAGCATTTGGTAAAAAGTATTATTTTTAAAGGCTAAATTAATTGTCATTTTACTGTTTTTCTTGATTAATGCATTTGACTGAGTGAAAATAATACATCTAATGAGTTATTTCTTTGAAACAAAGAGCAGCGATATAGGATAGATGCTCTTTGTCGTCGTTCTTTGCAATTACTTTGAAACTTTCTCATAAGCTTTGCTATTTCTCTCAGCTGCACTCCCTAATCCCTGGATTTATCTTCATAATACAATATTACTTTATCAATTTGGGCTTGTCTTTGACTCTACCTCAATTTATTATTGACTGCATTCCAATCTTAACTCTTGACATTAACTTCATTCTGACTTAGAGTCGAGGATCTAATTTCTCTCTAATATCCTGGTTGTGGTCACTGCTCACTTTGATCAACCTAGTTTATCATTATAAAATTGATTTGAAATGTAACAACCTTACGTAGATGGGATGTGAAAATATTATGAAAATATGTAGCAATGGCTGTAAGATTTCCCTGTACCTTATATTGTAGTACATGTTGCAGTTTTGCATTCTTAGATACAGTTTTTACTTAAGGTAATTGAAGTTTATTTAGATTCATTCATAAGTTTGTAAATTTTGAAAGGTCATTAGAAAAACCTAGATGTATTTATCACAATATTCCATCATATTCAAGTGCATATTTGGGAAAATAATTATCATAATCATGTTAACCTTCCCCAACTGATCTGAGGTCTTTAATTGAAAAGAAAAACAGGGCTTGACTACTTTTATGCTTACTCCGTCCCACCCCTGATTCCATCAACCTGTACATGAACAAAACCACCATCATCTATGTGAAGGCTATGTATTTTTATTTTCCTGAATTGTTTTCTGAAGCCGATCCCATTAAATCCAGCCTGGTATACACCACAGCTGGAATACTTCTGCATGATCAGAAATTAATAATAATTTTAACATACACTGAAGAAACCTTGTCCATGGTCATTACATGTACCAAATACCAATCACCATGGTTTCCTAGAAATTGGTTGATTATTTCCAGGAATTGGGAGGGAATATCTAGGAACCTTCACTTGCTAAAGTGTCCATTAGTTTTCTTTTTTCTTCTTTTGCCTATCGAAGTGTATGACCCATGGAATGATATGTTTAATTATATGAGTAGTTTGCTTTATGAGGGTTGGAGCACTGGAGAAAATCAAAAATAGAAATGGAAATATAATGTACCTTTTATATGCTTGAGGCATTGCTTTTTAAAATCAAATTAAACAGAATAATTAAAGAATTTTAATGTGATTGATTGTAAAGTGTAGCACTGGGAGGAAAAATATGCCCAGATGCTTTGAGAATGGTCTTTGAAATGACTACTAGTGAAATTGAAAGAAGCCTAAGAGTTTTCGACTTAATACTCAGTGTATTCAATCAGTGCACAGTAACAATCATAAAGGCCATAGAATAGGGAACTATAAAGTCAAGGTGCTAAATTACAAATCTGAGGAACTGTGGTCAGTCTGTACAATGTTCTGTAAAACTGTTCCAAATCTGATCATAAAGAAGACATTCAAGTACTAAAAACAGTGTAGTGAGAAGCTGTGATTTCTAATGGTAGAGTTTTAAAATATTGGGGAATCTCTGCTACTCAGCCTTGAAAGGAATTGACAATATGTTTTTCTTGATTCCTGATGAAGGGCTTTTACCCAAAACATCGATTTTCCTGGTCCTCGAATACTGCCTGACTTGCTGTGCTTTTTTAGCACTCTAATCTAGACTCTGATTTCCAGCATTTGCAGTCCTCACTTTTGCCTAATATGTTTTTCTTATCACAATAGAATATATGAGATTGCAAATGATTTGGAAACTGTTAATTTGGAAATGTATTTTAAGCTTTTCAAGAACAGGATATAAAACCATAATTTCCAGGATTGATGTGGGCCCTGTTACATTCCAAGGAGGACCTGGAGGCTGAAGTGTTATACAGCAGGAGCTTTAATACGGGGATGTATATTGTACAGGCAGCAAGCTTAGAGTAAATGGTTTTCCATCCAAAATAGCCAATGACATCATCATTATCAAGTTATGGAGTCATATAGCATAGAAAAAGGCCCCTAAACCCATCATGTCTATGCCAACAAATAAACACCAAGCTACATGAATCCCATTTATCTGTACTCCCTCCATAGTCTACTATGCCCTGGCATTTTATGATTTGGAGGTACTAGTGTTGGACTGGAATGTACAAAGTTAAAAATCACACAACACCAGGTTATAGTCAAACAACTAACTTTCAGAGTGCTGCTTCTTCATCAGATGTTTGTCCTCAAGTCCTGATAAACCTATTCCAACAGTCATTGTATCAGAGGTCAGATCAGTTTTCCTTCATGTGAATCCAAGGAAAGCAATGGGACCAAACGGATTACCAGGTGTGCACTCAGAGCATGCACACTTCAACTGGCAGAGGTCTTCTCGGACATCTTCAGCCTCTCCCTGCTGCAGGCCATTGCCCCTGCCTGTTTCAAAAGGGCCAACATCATCCCTATGCCTAAGAAGGCTCATGCAACTTGTCTCAATGACTACCATTCGGTGGTCATGAAGTGCTTTGAAAGGCTGGTCGGAGCATTAATCGACTCCAGCCTCCTTACTACTCTTGAGCCACTCCAATTTATCTATTGGACCAACAGATCCACGTCAGATGCCATACCACTTGCCCTTCACTGCTCCCTAGAACATCTTGACACCAAGAACAACTATGTAAGAATCCAATTCATTGACTACAGCTCAGCTTTCAACACTATTATCCCCTCGAGACTGATTACAAAACTTAGTGATCTCGGACTAAGCCCCACTCTCTGCAACTGGATCCACAGTTTCCTGACCCACAGGCCATAATCAGTGAAGATTGGGGACAATATTTCATCTTCATTAACACTCAACACTGGAGCCCTCCAGAGGTGTGTACTCAGCCCCCTACTGTACTCACTGTATTCCCATGACTGCATCACCAAATACCAGACTAATGCCATTTACAAATTCGCTGATGACACCAACATAGTCGGTCGAATCTCAGATGGCAATGAAACAGACTACAGGCGGGAGGTGGAAGACCTGGAAAAGTGGTGCACTGAGAACAACCTAGCTCTCGATGCCAGCAAAACCAAGGAACTCATTATTGACTTTTGGCGGGATGTTACTCATCCCCCCCTACACATTAACAGCACAGGTGGAACGAGTGGAGAGTATCAAGCTCCTGCAAGTGGTCATCTTGGACTCTTCATGTGGATGCACTGGTTACAAAGGCCCAACAACGTATCTTCTTCCTCAGGCAGCTGAGGAAATTTGGCATGATGGCGAATACCCTTGCCAACTTTTATAGGTGTGCCATTGACAGCATTTTGTCTGGATGTATCACTACCTGGTACGGCAACTGTATCATTCAACATTGGAGATGGTTACAGAGAGTGGTGAACTTGGCTCGGACAATCACAAAGGCCAACATCCCATCTATAGAACCCATCTGCCAGGTCTGCTGTCAAGGAAAGGCTGCCAGCATTCTCAAAGATCCATCCCACCCTGGCAACGCTTCTGTGCAACCTCCACCATCGGGGAGAAGGTACAGATGCCTGAACACACACACCAGCTGGTTTCGTAATAGTTTCTACCCTACTTGTTGTTAGAATACTGAATGGACTCAAGTTCTTAACCTTCACCTGTATCTGAGTTTTTGTTTTTGCAGCTGTATACCAATTATTTACTCATCTGTGCTACCTAACTATGTGATCTGCCTGTATTGCTAACAGGACAAATCTTTTCACTGTGCCTCGGTACATTTGACAATAAATTTGTTCCCCGATCACTGCCACTCTGCAAATGCCCTTGCTGTATTTTCTTTATTTGTTAACAGGGCAAGGGCATTGATGGCTATACCATCATTGCTTATCTCTAATTGACCCTGAAAGAGGCACACAAGCACCTTCTCATGAACTGCTATTGTCCATATAGTTCAGGTACACTCACAGTGCTGTTCAGAAAGGAGTTTCAGGAATTTGACAGTGAATGAACAGTGATAGAACTTCAAGTTAGGCTGGTTGTGTGGCTTGGAAGGGAACTTCCAGATGGTGTTGTCCCCATATATTTGCTGCTCTCTATGTTGCAGAAATGACAGTACTATTGAAGGTACTATTGAAGAAGCCTTGGTGATAGCTGTCAATAGCTATTGGTTGCTACTTAATTTAGCTTGATCAATTTTCTGTCAGGCCTGATTTTTCTGATTGTGAGCGAATGTCCAATTTTAGGCCCACGGTCATTTGCCCACATAGGCTTTTGTGCTCCATGCTGGAGTGGGATTTGAACACAGTGTTGTGACTTGAGTGTGAGAGAGCTACCAACTGAGCTCTCTTCAGTTCATTAAATATTTTTGTATCGGAAATTCTGTTACATACAGCTCAATAGCTTTTTCCAAGTTACTTGTGACCCTCTTCACCTACTAACCACCAACATTAACATCACCTGCGTTTCCAATTGTTCACATTACGTGCAGAGCCCATTGAGGGTCTCACTAACAGCCGATGATAAAGCTATGAGGTGTTGTAAATATCTCTTGTTTGAGGTTGGAGGGGCACAAATGGATGAGAGGTCATCATCTTCACTGCCACTGGCAATAGAGTCCTTGCTTTGAAGTGATAGTTATGGATGCTGCAGGTGCCAGACTTCTGTGAGCATATTCTTGCTGCAGTACAAATATTTTGCACCTTGTTCTTTGTTGAGATTTATTGAGTATTTCTCCTGCATGACCTTTATTCATGACCTAATCCAGGGGAATGCTCTGCTCCTAACCGGAGACAATTGGTTTGTGTGGTAACCTTGAAGTCAGCAAAAAGTCATTGAGAACTTATCAGCACACCCTGTAGGCTTTGGTAACTTGAACAACAATAGAAAGTATCAAAAGTCATAGCAACAGTCTGAAGAATTCAACCAGCAACTAACTTTCATTGTTGGTGCTGCCTTTAAATAGTACTGGTCAGCTGTCCTCACTGCTGCCTAACAAGTGTCCAATGTGCAAGGTTAAAAACATGTTAACAAGAATGTTGAACTCCACAGTAGCACTGCTTGCATCATCATGATGTTTCTTGGCTGATTTGCTATGCAGAGTTACTCCTACAGATTAGGTTCATTTCCTCTACCAACTGAAAACACCATAAAGATCCCATTTTCTCAACTTCCCCCTGGCGTGAGATGTGGTGACCATCAGGCTAAACTCACCACCAGCTGTCTCTCTACAATGAAGTTGGACTATTGCGACTTTCAATTTCACCTTCACATAATGCCAGTAGAAATTTACCATGACTGCAAATGTCTAGCACAACCTACCCCATAAAGTTAAAAATCACACAACGCCAGGTTATAGTCCAACAGGTTTATTTCAAGGCACTAGCTTTCAAAAAAGCAGTGCTTCAAAAGCTAATGCCTCTAAATAAACCTGTTGGACTATAACCTGGTGTTCTGTGATTTTTTTTTGTAAATATATTTAACTACTAACTACTAACCTACCCTATAATACAAAACAAATCCTAACACTGTGCAAAGCAATACCAATAAATAAGTAATTAACTAATATATCAGAAAAGAAAGAAAAGCAAAGAAAAACCAAAAAAAACACAGAATACAGAACAGCTATGTTCAGCGCAAAGCTCCCAAACAAAGGATTGGGAGCATTGTATATATACCCATATTGTATGATTTTTAACTTTGTCCACCTCAGTCCAATACCAGCACCTCCAAATCATGACTACCCCTGAAATGTGCACCTTGGTCAGAGATCCCACCCTAAACCTGTAAGGCAAAAAAAACTGATATTTACTAGAACAATTGTCTTAAATTTAAGTAATCTGTTGTAATCATGAAGTAGTTTTACACAACGTTAATTAGTGAATTTGAACATTAGGCAGTTGAATTGAAGAGGACTGATAAGGAAAGAGTCTGAGCATTCCTGAGAGACAGGAGATGAGGAATTTCATAGCCGATGACCGAGAATGTTGCTTTAAGCAAACTATCAATTAGAAAGTAAGTTCCCTGGATTGCTGTTTTCATTGCATTTTCACAATTGAAATTATTGAGTATTGCTCTTTAATCCATCTCCTCTATCCAGTCAATAGGCTAGGGCTGTTTTCCCTGGAGCATCGGAGGCTGAGGAGTGACCTTATAAAGGTTTATAAAATCATGAGGGACATGGGTGGGATAAATAGACAAAGTCTTTTCCCTGGGGTCGGGGAGTCCAGAACTAGAGGACATATGTTTTGGGTGAGAGAGGAAAGATATAAAGGAGACTTAAGGGACAACTTTTTCACGCAGAGGGTGGTACATGTATGGAATGAGCTGCCAGAGGAAGTGGTGGAGGCTAGTACAATTCCAACATTTAAAAGGCATCTGGATGAGTATATGAATAGGAAGGGTTTGGAGGGATATGGGCCGGGTGCTTGTAGGTGGGACTAGATTAGGTTGGGATAACTGGTCGACATGGACAGGTTGGACCGAAGGGTCTGTTTTTGTGCTGTACATCTCTATGACTCTATGACTACACTTCAAAATTACCTCATTGGCTGTAAAATGTTTTGTGACATTCTAAGATTATCAAGAGTGCTATACAAATACAAGTTTTCTGCTAAAATTAATAGAATGGATGACATCAAACATTATGAGTTTGAAAATGATCTCTTTTATTATCCAAGTAAGACTTCAAGATTTAAAGGTTAACTATGATCACTGGTTGCATTAGGAACAAGAGAATAACATGTAGCAAAATATTGAGGCTCCAACAAAATGTTTGCAATCAGATAGATAGAGAGGAGCACTTCATTTTATAAAAAAAACTCCTGACTCATCAACAGTGCTGTTTTTGTAGCTATTTTGAATCATTTTTCTAATTAATTTGTTTTTGGAAAAGTTTTTTTTCTTAAAAGTGCTAACACTTTTGCACCACACAATATCCACAGTGAAATTGGGCAGAATGTCTATATTGTTTTGCCACTGGGTATGAAACTATGGTCCCATCAGCATTTTAGTGCCAGCAAGTGGCCCCTCGTTACATCCTGGATTCATCTGTGTGACACGTTAGCTAAAACTTTAGAGTGTGAGGTTAACAGAGTGATAAAAATGAAGCCATTGGTAATGGTTTTGCTATCAGATTAGTTAGCTTTAGACAGTCATCGTTCTGCACAGAACATGACCAAAATTTATTGCATCATATTTCTACTTTTTCTATTGAGAGGAACAATATCATATTCTGAGGGTTTTGTGGTTTTGTTCCTAATTTGAGAAGAGATGTGTGGTTCATCGACTAACCATTATATCTACCTCTGTGTCCTCATTTGACTTGGATTCTACTTGGTTCATTCTTTGGAATTAGTCTGCATGAAATCTCACATAAAATTTTTGAAAATTTATGATACAACCATCTCTTTATTTGTTGTAAACAACATTGTCCAGTATAATCATTTTTCTGCTGATATACTTAGCTGTCAAGTCCATTCCAAGAAGTAAACCCTAGTAAGCAGATATTCAACCTTTTTGTCAGTCATTAATTTTTTAAATCCTGCTCATTGGCTAAAGGCAAGCTTGAGCTAATTTGGCTGTTTATGAATACATGTTTTGTTAGTGGATGATTGCTGGTTGTTACCTTGAACTTTGGCTTGATTTAGAACTCAGAATAGTAATTAGCGTAGTATCACATTTGAAAAATAATCCACCAAAACATCCTACCACATAATGCAGACAAGTATTATTGCTTCATCTTCATCATCATCATCATTGTCATCGTGACCATCATGTGTGCTCTGCCTAAAGGCAGACCCTTGATTCATAGCACAGTACCTGTAAAATCCTGAAAAATCACAGCTTTAAGTGAAATAACTTGAAGTGAAGCATTGATTCCTATGGGAGACTATGTAAACACTGGAATTATGTTCAATTCAATGTAAGATGAAATACCTTACATCGTTAACTTCCTATGTTGGGAAATGAAATAACTCAAAATAAATCAAAGCTATAAATACAAAAGAAAAAGATGCACTTTGTACTGAGTTTACTTGTGGCTCACCACTGATTATGTTCCTTACTCACTGATTGCTGCAGATCCTTCCTTTCACTTGTCCTTCAATCTGTAGCCTCACTCTCTCATTGATCCTCCAGAAGAGTGGAGTAGGAGACACTGCTGTCTGAGGTCTGCATCAGGACGTTTTTACTCATCAGACCTCCTGCACAAGCCATTGCTTGTTCTTTGTCACTGAGCCTGATAGTATATTTGAGGGTTTTAACCTTTTGGGCTCAGTCATAACCAACATTCTGCTGACCAGAAAGGGATGGAGTGGGAGGAAGCTCAAGGCCCCACATCCAGTCAAGAGGCACAGCTAGAGAGAGAGGACAGGGAAAAACTACCAAGCTGTTTCACACTGACATCCTGTCACCCAGAGGAAAACCAAAGCCGTACAGCCAACCAAGAGCAGCAGTTCCATTGTGTCCAAACAGATCCTGGAGTTGGTGGTAACCAACAAGAAAGGGCACTGTGTCCTCTCACAGAGAGTGCCATTAGGCAGCAACTATGATGTGACCAAAGAAATGATGGCTCATGCAGGTGCTGTGGACCCCAATGACGACAGTAAAGGCTCCCTAAAGTAGATGTTGGGCTTCATGCTGAGGATTGGGCATGGGACAGTTTGAAAGTTGCAAAGTCAAGCATGGGGAGAGGCTGCAGGTGGAAAGACTGGGCATGGTGTGCAGTGTCAAGTCAGGGAGTAGGAATGGGCATGCCAAAATGGGTCAGGAAAATAATGTTAAAAAGGTTCTTTCTTAATGAAATTACAAATCAAAAACGTATTTAATAATACAACACTTGGGACCACATTAACTCTGATGAAATGTTGCCATCTGGCTATTTCACAAGGGAGGATCACTCCTTTTAAAGAAAGGAGTGCTTTCATATTGCTGAACTTTACATTTACCTGTCTTGTCAAAGATTTCCAAGTACCTGGAGCCATTCAACCCCACACAATGTTGAAGTGCAACCATGATCTAATGTGGCACAATTATATGAATTGTCAACCAATAAACTCATGGTCTGATTTAATGTCTCAGCAGTTAATGCAATATTTTCATGATGATCATTTTTATTATACTCTGCATCAGAACCATCTCTGTAATACTTATCTTTAGATATGCAATTTTCCTTTTTTGGATGATTCCTTACATAATGATATATTGACTTATATCAAAAACGCCTATAAAGTACTCGGTATCTACTTCTAGGGTTCATGTTTTCGCAAGACATCCCAATCTAGTGTTCCGTATGCTCTCACAGATCTATTCAAACTATAAACCACCCCTCCCACATTAGAATGTCTTACAGTAGCTTCCTCTTTATATTGACAGCTATGACTAGACATCCCCCCACCGACAATTTCAAAAGTCATTGTGGAGTCCTCTATTCGCTGTATCACTCAGAACTTACAAATTTTGACATGAAAGCAGCTGCAAATGATTGTTTTCTCAAACATTTGGTTAGGGTGTAAGTCATTTGTTCAAAAAGAGAATCCTTTCCATAAAGTTGTACATCTATCAAATCGAAAGTCTATCCACCTGAGATTTGTACGCACATGAACTCAGGAATTTTTAGATCATTTTGTAAAGACTATCATATAACTGCTCAAAGTTCATGATAGATTCTTCCATGGACTGACTATTCCCCTTCCTAAATTTACCAAAGTTGACCATGCCTTTTATGCTTCCAACAAAATGTCTTCTTTGGTAAATCTTGGCCACAAATTGTAATAAATTTGGCTGTCTTTTTATTTTGTCTCTTTAGTCACATGCTTCTAGTTGTGGAAGTACTTCACTTCAAACGTTTCTTTTCCCTGGTAAAGATAAACATTGTCTTTAAGGCTATACCTTGTTTCCTCTTGATTAGGATAGGAACCTTTGTCTACATTTCCAGCTCATTTATCCCTTGTTTGTATGGTTCAAGTTCCAAAAAAAAGCTGGTGAATAATCATGGTTGGAGAGCTGGCAATGCAACTCAGCTGTTTTGCACCAAGAGCAGGAAGAACAGCAAACTGTTTCACCTTACGAACTGGCACTCTTGATAAACCAGCAAAACTGATACACCTCGAATACTGTGAAATTTACTGTATTGTTCTGTCCAATTACTATAGTTTTTAAAAATGTATTTACCTCAGTGCATGTAGATGTTTGTTCTATTGAAAGGCCACATGAAATGTCAACAGTTGATTCAATTTTGAGACAATTTCTCCTCAAATACCAGGATTTACTGCAACGTCCAAGTGAGAAGGCTCTCTGTCAGTGCATTTTACTTAATGCAAAACTGTATTATTATTTAAATGATTATACTGTAAATAAAGTACAAAAGTGGCATTTATACACTCTGCATTATGTTTCTATTGCTAAGTGCATGTTTTTACATTGATTGTGAGGATCTCTTGATTAACTAGAACATTTCATCAATTTGACAGACTCCTCGTTTCATAGGTACCAGTTAATAAAAACATTACTGTACTATGGAAAGAGAAGAAAGAAAATTCTTATTTTATCTTCCCATTTGGAGAGATTGAAATTAATTCATTGCCACCATGTTATATTCTTAGTCATGCATTCAACAAAGCAGGAAACGGGACTCATTGTGGTTTCCACAACTGTTTACTTGCATTTTATGCTTTGATACAAAGTCTAGTCTGTTGTCTGTCCTTTCTGTAGCTGGGGAAAACAGCTCACAAATATATGCTCTAATGTGCAACAGTTACTCGTATTATCTCTGGAGCATGTTCTGATTCATTCTTAAAGGAACCATTATTTACAATATTTGTGTGTCTTTCCGAACAGAGGCAATTTAGAACTCCTACCAATTCTCCAGTCAGAAAGACTCCTTTCACTATCACCACTGGCTACAAGAGCAGGTCAGTGGCTAATAAGAGTGCAGGGAGTAACTCACATCCTGATTCCCCAGTGTCTGTCCACCATTACAAGGTGCAAGTCAGGACTCTGATGGGGAACTGTACACTTGCTTGGATGGGTGCAGCTTCAACAACAATCAAGGAAGCTTGATACTGTCCAAGGCAAAGCAGCCCAAATGATTGACACCAAATCCACAAACATCCACCCCTTCCACCACTGATGCTCAGTAGCAATAATGTATGCTATCTACAAGATGCACTAAAGAAATTCACTGAAGATCCTTAGACAGTACCTTTCAAACTCATGGTCATTTCCATCAAGAAGGACAAGGACAGCAGATACCACCACCTAAAGTTCCCCTCCAAGCCACTCACTATCCTGAGGAGGAATTATATTGCCATTCTTTCACTGTCTCTGGATGAAAATCCTGGAATTCCTTCCAAAATAGCATTGTGAGTCTATCTACAGCACATGAACTGTGGCAGTTCAAGAAGGCAACTCACCATCACCTTCTCAAGGGTAACTATGCAATAAATGCTAGACAGCCAGCGATACCCACATTCCACGAGTGAAAATAATTTTAAAAATCAAGTTCAACCTAATAATTCTGTTTCTCGCTCCCCAATTGCTGTCTGACCTAATAAATTTTTCCAGTATTTTCTGTTTAAGATTTGAAACATCTACTTTATTTTCTCATTTGCATGAAACTGTATTCCCTAAAAAAAACATGAAGATTGGCTCTATTACAGGTACAATGTGAAAAAGTAAGTAGAACTAGTTTATTTAGAATTTCTTACCAGGTTGCTGTTAAACTGTACTCTGCAGTACCCTACAGTTCATTTCAGTTTTTCAGAATGATGCCTCATTCTTTATCAACATCAGGTGAGACCTTGGTATGCCTTGTGATGTAATCAGGTAGTAAAAACAGAAAATACCAAAAACAGCAGGTCTGACAGCTTCTATAGATGTTATGAGTTCGTTATCAGAACTCAAAACATTACCCTATTTCTCTCCTACTCCGAGGCACAGAAAGACATTTCTGTGGCCAGCGGCAAAAAATCGGAATGGTGTTTTGCCTCCCCGGTGCCAGGATCAAGGATGTCTCAGAGGGTGCAGAATGTTCTCAAGGGGGAGAGGGACCACCAGGTCATTGTACACACTGGAACCAATGACATAGGAAGGAAAAAGGTTGAGATTCTGAAGGGAAAATATAGAGAGTTAGGCAGGAAATTAAAAAGGTGGTCCTCGAGAGTAATAATATCTGGATTACTCCTGGTACTACGATCTAGTGAGGGTAGGAAAAGGAGGATAGAGCAGATGGATGCATGGCTGAGAAGCTGGTGTATGGGAGAAGGATTTACATTTTTGGATCATTGGAATCTCTTTTAGGGTAGAAGTGACCTGTACAAGAACAATGGATTGTACTTGAATTGGAAGTGGACTAATATACTGGCAGGGAAAATTGCTGGAGCTGCTCGAGAGGATTTAAACTAGTAAGGTTCAGGTGAGACGCAGGAGATGGTGAGGAAAGAGATCAATCTGGGACTTGTACAGTTGGCAAAAGAAACGAGACAAACAGTCAGGGCAGGCAGGGACAAAGCAGAGAACAAGGTAGGACTGATAAGTTAATTTATTTCAAGGCAAGAGGCCTAACAAGGAAGGCAGATGAACTCAGTTAAAAATCACACAACACCAGGGTATAGTTCAACAGATTTAATTGGAAGCACTAGCTTTTGGAGGGCTGTTCCTTCATCAGGTGGCTGTGGACTATAACCTGGTGTGTGATTTTTAACTTTGCACACTCCAGTCCAACTCCGGCATCTCCAAAAGATGACCTCAGGGCATGGTTAGGAACATGGGACTGGGGTATCACAGTAATTACAGAAACATGGCTCAGGGATGGATAGGACTGGCAGCTTAATGTTTCAGGATACAAATGCCAAAGGAAGGACTGAAAGGGAGGCAAGATAGAAGGGGGAGTGGCATTTTTGATAACATTAGAGCTGTACTGAGGGAGGATATTCTACGAAAGACATCCAGGGAGGTTATTTGGGTAGAACTGAGAAATAAGAAAGGAATGATCACCTTATTGAGTTTGTATTATAGACCCCCCAATAGTCAGAAGGGAAATTGAGAAACAAATTTGTAAGGAGATTTCAGTTATCTACAATAATAATAGGGTGATTATGGTAGGGGATTTTAACTTTCCAAACAAAGACTGGGATTGCCATAGTGTTAAGGGTTTAGATGGAGAGGAATTTGTTAAGCGGGTACAAGAAAATTTTCTGATTCAGTACGTGGATGTACCTACGAGAAAGGGTGCAAAACCTGACCTACTCTTGGGAAATAAGGCAGGGCAGGTGACTGTCAGTGGGGAGCACTTTGGGGCCAGCCACCATAATTCAATTAGTTTTAAAATAGTGATGGAAAAGGATAGACCAGATCTAAAAGTTGAAGTTTTAAATTGTAGAAAAGTCATGTTTGATGGTATTATGTAAGAACGTTCAAAAGTTGATTGGAAGCAGATGTTCACAGGTAAAGGGACGACTGGAAAATGGCAAACCTTCAGAAATGAGATAATGAGAATCCAGAGACAGTATATTGCTGTTAGGGTGAAAGCAAAGGCTGGTAGGTATAGAGAATGCTGGATGAATAACAAAATTGAGTGTTTTGTTCAGAAAAAGAAGGGATTTGCAGGTTGATCGAGTGAATCCTTAGAATACAAAGGCAGTAGGAGTATACTTAAGAGGGAAATCAGGAGGATGAAAAGAGGACATGAGATAGCTTTGACAAATAGAGTTAAGGAGAATCCAAAGGACTTTTACAAATACATCAAGGACAAAAGGGTAGCTAGGGAAAGAATAGGGTCCCTCAAAGGGGCCTTTGTGTGGAGCCGCAGAAGATGGGAGATATACAAAAAGAGTATTTTGCATCAGTATTTACTGTGGAAAAGGACATGGAAGATATGGAATGTAGGGGAATAGATGATGACATCTTGCAAAATGTCCATTTTACAGAGGAGGAAGTGCTGGATGTCTTGAAATGCATAAAAGTGGATAAATCCCCAGGACCTGATCAGGTATACCCTAGAACTCTGTGGGAAGATAGCGATATGATTGCTGGGCCTCTTGCTGAGATATTTGTATCATCGACAGTCACAGATGAGGTGCCAGACGATTGGAAGTTAGGTAACGTGGTGCTGCTTTTAAGAAAGGTGGTAAGGAAAATCCAGAGAACTTTGGACTGGCAAGGCTGGTGTCAGTGGTAGGCATGTTTGATTAGGTTAGTTACATTGTGGAAACAGGCCTTTCGGCCCAACAAGTCCACACCGATCCGCCAAAGCGCAACCCACCCAGACCCATTCCCCTACATTCACCCCTTCACCTAACACTACGGGCAATTTAGCATAGTCAATTCACCTAACCTGCACATTTTTGGATTGTGGGAGGAAACCAGAGCACCCGGAGGAAGCCCGCACAGACACTGGGCGAATGTGCAAATTCCACACAGAAAGTCGCCTGAGGCAGGAATTGAACCCGGGTCTCTGGCGCTGTGAGGCAGCAGTGCTAACCACTGTGCCACCATGCCACCTAAGTTGTTGGAGGGAATCCTGAGGGACAGGATGTACATGTATTTGGAAAGGCAAGGACTGATTAGAGATAGTCAACATGGCTTGGTGTGTGGGATTCCCTGTAATCTCACAAACTGGATTGAGTTTTTTTGGAGAAATAACAAAGAGGATTGTTGAGGACAGAGCGGTAGACGTGATCTATATGGACTTCAGAAAGGCGTTCGACAAGGTTCCCCACGGGAGACTCATAAGCGAGGTTAGATCTTACGGAATACATGGCAAACTAGGCATTTGGATACAGAACTGGCTCGAAGGTAGAAGACAGAGGGGAGTGGTGGAGGCTTGTTTTTCAGACTGGAGGCCTCTGACGAGTGGTGTGCCACAAGAATCGATGTGGGGTCCACTACGTTTTGACATTTATATAAATGATTTGGATATAGGGATATGTGAATATAGGAGATATAGTTAGTAAGTTTGCAGATTACACCAAAATTGGTAATATAGTGGACAACGAAGAAGGTTACCTTGGATTACTACAGGATCTTGATCAGATGGGCCAAAGGGCTGAGGAATGGCAGATGGGGTTTAATTTAGATAAATGTGAGGTGCTGCATTTTGGGAAAGCAAATCTTAGCAGGACTTATACAGTTAATGGTCAGGTCCCAGGGAGTGTTGCTGAATAAAGAGACCTTGGAGTGCAAGTTCATAACTCCTTGAAAGTGGAGTCGCAGGTACATAGGATAGGGAAGAAGGAGTTTGGTATGCTTTCCTTTATTGGTCAGAGTATTGAGTACAGAAGTTAGGAGGTCATGTAGCGGCTGTACAGGACATTGGTTAGGCCACTTTTGGAATACTGAGTGCAATTCTGGTCTCCTTCCTATCGTAAAGATGTTGTGAAACTTGAAAGGGTTCAGAAAAGATTTACAAGGATGTTGTCAGGGTTGGAGAATTTGAGCTATACGGAAAGGTTGAATAGGCTGGGGCTGTTTTCCCTGTAATGTCAGCGGCTGAGGGATGACCTTATAGAGGTTTATATAAAATCGTGAGGGGCATGGATAGGATAAATAGACAAAGTCTTTTCTCTGGGCTGGGGGAGTCCAGAACTAGAGGGTATAGGTTTAGGGTGAGAGGGGAAAGATATAAAAGAGACCTAAGGGGCAACTATTTCACACAGAGGGTGGTGCATGTGTGGAATGGGCTGCCAGAGGAAATGGTGGAGGCTACTACAACTGCAACATTTAAAAAGCATCTGGATGGGTATATGAATAGGAAGGGTTTGGAGGGATATGGGCCGGGTGCTGGCAGGTGGGTCTAGATTGGGTTGGGATATCTGGTTGGCACAGACGGTTTGGACCAGAGGGTCTGTTTCCATGCTGTACATCTCTATGACTCTGCAGATGCTGCCAGATCTGCTGAGTTTCTCCAGCATTTTCTGGTTTTATTGTCTGATTACTTAGTCTGGATCAGTGGTTTGCCATTGCCATTCCTTTTAACATTTGTTCTTGACACCTTCAATCGCCAACCTCTGCCGTTCTCTAAAGTTCCTTGGCCTTCTCTTTTGTTTCACTTGCTGTTCCCCACCTTTTCCAATACAATGAAACCTTTCACCTCTCATCAGCTTCTAAAGAAGACAAATATGGATTTGAAACATTAATCTGTTTCTCTCTCTATGGATGCTACCAGATCTGCTGAGTTTCTCAAGCATCTGCAGTATTGCCCTTCTACTTAAACAATTTCGATATTTGGTTTCTGCCTGGACCAAAATCACTCAAATTAGGGAGTCCGTTTTGTCTGTTATTAAATGAAATGTTTGGAAAGCACAGTACTCTAGTTTTCCATTTCCAACAAATTTGACAAAATCATATTTAGTTCTATCTCATTTTGAAAAAGTTTCTGGGAATTACAAGAAATGAAGGAATTGAATAAAAAAAATCCTTATTAGAAAGCTTGGATGGTATTTGTGATGTGGAGTCTTTTGAGCCAGTGTCAATTACAAAGCAATATATGTATTTATACCATTGATTCCAGCTCAAGATAAGGTATTGTCTCTGTTTATTAATAATGTACTTAGATTTGCATTCTATTTCAGCTGGGTTCTGGAGGGTCTCAAATCCATGTCTTTTCCACTAATTTTCTGCCTCTAATGAAAATTTGTGTTACATTCTAGATTTTGTAGTCTCAGTTTGTTGAATTACCTTACGTGTATAGAGCTCAATTTTATACAAGCTTGCAAACACTGATTGCCAGATTTACCTGATGCATTTAGTTGTCTGTTTGTGTGTCCTGGAACTTTGCCATACTTGTCTCTCAACAGGGCATTCAAATGTGTGAGAGGCATTTACTAAAAGACTGTGGTGAGACAGAAGATAATCATATATGTCTAACTTGAAATGTTCTGTGACTGTCTAATTTCTGCCAGAGCTGAGTGTGCTTATATTGGTGGAAAAGTAATTCCTTCAGTGATTTTTGTGGCACTTTAGCTGCAAGGGTCTCATTGATACTGATCATACTGTTAAGTTCTTATTTTATTCCGAGTACTTCGGACTGGTACTTTATTGCTTATTGTTGATTGTCAATATAAATTTAATAGAACTGTAGGCAAGGATAATAAATGATACCAAGGTTATGTAGAGGCTATAGAAGCAAAGGAAAGACTGATGAAACTTTCTTGTGAAATAAACTTCAATCATAATCATATCATTTAAAGCTGAGTGCAAAAGAGCTATTGCCTCAAGGTTCAGTAATACGCATTTCCATGTTGCATGTTGTGTGCATAAAGTGTTGGTCTTCCCAAAATACATGTAATGGCACAGACCCACCAGCACTGACTTTGCATGTTTTGCTGCAGAGCAGCAGGAATGTTACTTTATTAGCTGATAAAGTGAGATTGTATTTCTACTGTTTAAGGTGCTAATGAGACCCCAAGTGAAGTGTTTTAATCGTTAAATCATACAAAACAAATTATTGCCTCTAGTAACATTCATCTTCTTGATTGTGTTCCTGTATCTTGGAGACACACGATGCAGGCAAAGTACATTATGCCAGTTTCTCCCCGGAACAGATAACTAGTTGCCAGAGGCCATAGCTCAAGGGCTGCCACTCCACAGCAAGCATGACTGATCCAGAGACTCTGCATTCTGATCATCTGCCATAGTGTGTTGACAGGATTTTAATGATCAAACTGGTTTGCCAATGTCAGGTGAACTGAAGCGGGCCTCGGACTCAAAATTTCTGACTCAGAGCCAAAGCAACTACTGACTCTGCCACAAGACCTCCCTGAGTAGGAATACAGAGGCAATAAATATGATTTCCAAATAGTAGGGGCATAAATTGTTGGGAATGGATGACTAAATTGGCTTTTTTTGGATTTTGCTTTAGTTTTTGAGGATCTTGAAGGTATTGACCAAATGGATCCACCTACAATCTTCAATCTCATGTCAAATTCACATGTCAAAATAGAAGAATTTAAAAATGAATGTTAGCATTCAAGAAGTAAAAGGGGAAGGATTTGTTTATATAAATCCTGCAGGTGGTTACCAATGAAGCAGATCTGTAGATATTTCCAGAGATCAGTAGTGCCACTAGTGACAGAGCTGGACAAATCTTCAGTTTCATAGCTACCATACTGGACATTTGGCAGCTGTTGAAGAGACATGCAGAAGGAAAACCTAGTTGATTGTGTTCCCACCAACACACCTGTTAACATTGCATCAATCTGTGACTGTATTGACATTAGTAAAACCAGACAATCCCACTGAAGGCAATGGCAAATCCATTGTGTTGTGTAGCACTGCCACCATCCTAAATAGAATAGGTTCTGAAATGATCTAGGAGTTCAAACTGAAGATCCATGAAATGCTATGTTTCATCAGTGGCAAAATAGTCATATTCCACCACAATATGCAACTTTATGGTCCACTGTACCTATCAAGTGAGGAGACTAACCCAATTCAATAGGAAGTTCCAGAGAACATGGCAGGTGCAGCACCAGTATGCATGAAAAAGTATAAAGTTACCACACTGAATTGGATATTGTGAAAACAGCTTGCTATAGACAGAACTAAACAATCCTCCATGCAAAATTTCATGCCATGCTATGATAGAAAGAAACATCATGCTGAGAACAGGTTCTTGACTGGAGCCCTTATGAGGAGTGAGAAACATGTATTCCTTCTGAATATTTCTATGCTTTGGAGAACTGAGAGAATGAAGAAGAAATCTGGATCCAGTCGTTAAAGCAAATTTGATTTTGTCTGTGCAAATGTCATTTTAAAAGTAACAGATATGTTTCTTAGAAGCTTTCAGTATTTGAAAACAAATGCAACAATGAACAATATGATGGGGTCTTAGGCTTAGTTATCTTCACCAGATAAGAACTTTCAGTATACCAGATACAGAACCTGCAAGAACATCTACTAAAGAATCAGTCCTCCTTCAGAATTCAACTTCAAACTAGGGAAAAAAAATACTTTCATCTGATTTAAATCTTGGGCAATTTTTAAAAATCATATTTACTGTCAGGCATATCAGTTTAAACAAGACTTAAATATGATTTCAAAAAGTTGATCCTTGAATGAAAATTGATCAGAATTTTTAAAAAGCAAAGCTTTTTAAATTAGAATGAGGCGCACTGCTTATTTGCACTGCTCTTAATCTTTTGATGTTGTGGAGCCAGGGATGAGGATAAATGACAAGGGCAAACAAAAGAGTTTCCAGTATTTAGAAGATCTTCTGATTTCTGAAAACATGGTAAACATGCTACAGGTATTTCCTCAATGTTGGCCATGCAATTATGCATAGAAGTGAAACTGCTTCAGACCATTATTTATTTCACCATCCTGCAACTCCATGTTGAAATTTGCATAACCCTTGATTAAGAAATAAACTATTCCATGTATGATCAGAAAATAAAATTTTCTTTTACTTTGCCAGAATTCAAGATGAGCCGATTTGCTGTGTTATTCATTTGTTCTTCTAACCCAGAAATAGAATACGTTTCTCAATAATAAATTAAGGGAAAAAGTCTGAGAAATCTAATAAATACTCTATATCCAGAATATTCAATGAATTATGCCGTCTGAGCCTGATTATGAATATTGTATTCTTGATTTTTCAAGTAATTTGTTGAATTCAACACCTCACACTCCCAGAAGGCAAAACCACAGATCATGCTCAATGGAAACTTGATTTTCATTACAGTGCCTCTGTAGGAGTCCCTCGGGGAACTTAACCTAATCAATGACATGTTGATTGTCATCCAAAGTGGCTGTTATTTTATGGGCAAGAAATGCATCCCAGCTAGTGTATTTGACACTCTGATCAGGCCAATCTCGAATAGATGAGAAAATTGACAGGATAGGTTATTTCCTCAGCATGAAGTATAGAAATCAAAACTTTTAGTCAGCAACTCCCTGTTAAATAAGTAACCCAATTGTCTTCAATTAAGGGACAGTTTTGCCTTGATAATGTCAAAGAAAAAGCACACTGAGGCAACCAGTATTGAAGTTAATGTAAAGGTCTGACAGTAGAGTGAACATAGAACATAGAAAAGTACAGCACAGAACAGGCCCTTAGGCCCATGATGTTGTGCCGAGACTTAATCCTAATGTAAAATATAATAACTTAACCTGTGCACCCCTCAACTCACTGCTATCCATGTGTATGCCCAGTGGTCACTTAAATGTTCCCAATGTCTTCACTTACACCACCTCAGCTGGCAACGGATTCTATGCATTCACAACTCTGCATAAAGAACCTACCTCTGACGTCTCCTTTATACCTTCCTCCTAATATCTTCAAACTATGACTTCTCGTACCAGTCAATCCTACCCTGGGGAAAAGTCTCTGGCTATTGACTCTATTCCTCTCATTATTTTGTACACCTCGATCAGGTCTCCTCTCTTCCTCCTTCTCTCCAGAGAGAAAAGTCTGAGCTTATTCAACCTTTCTTCATAAGGCAATCCCTCCAGTCCCAGCAGCATCCTGGTAAACCTTCTTTGCACCCTCTCCAAAGTCTCTGTATCTTTCCTATAGTAGGGTGACCAGAACTGGACACAGTATTCCAAGTGTGATCTCACCAGGGACTTGGAGAGCTGCAGCAAAACCTCACAGCTCTTAAACACAAAACCCCTGTTAATGAAAGCCAAAGTTCTATATGCTTTCTTAACAGCCCTATCCACTTGGGTGGCAACTTTGAGGGATCTATGTACTTGCACACCCAGATCCCTCTGTTCCTCCACACTGCCAAGAATCCTGTCTTTAATCCTATATTCAGCATTCGAGTTCGACCTTCCAAAATGCATCACTTCACATTTACCCAGGTTGAACTCCATCTGCCATTTCTCAGCTCAGCTCTGCATCCTGTCTATGTCGCGCTGCAGCCTGCAGTATCCGTCTACACCATCGATGACACCTCCAACCTTTGTGTCATTGGCAAATTTACTAACCCACCCCTCAACCTCCTCATCCAAGTCATTTAATAAAACTACAAAGAGCAGATGCCCAAGAACAGAGCCCTGCGGGACTCCAGTCAACACTGTCCTCCAGGCAGAATACTTTCCATCTACAATCACACTTTGCCTTCTGTTAGTCAACCAATTCTGAATCCAGATAGCCAAATCTCCCTGTATCCCATACTTCCTGACTTTATGAATGAGCCTACCATGGGGAACCCTATCAAACCCTTGCTGAAATCCATATACACAACATCCACTGCTTGACCTTTGTCGACCTGTCTTGACAACTCCTCAAAGAACTCAATAAAAATCGTGGGGCATGACGTGCCCCTCACAAAGCCATGCTGACTGCCTTTAATCAAACTATGCTTTGCCAAATAGTCATAAATCCTATCCCTCAGAATTCTTTCCACAAGTTTGCTGACCACAGACATGAGACTGACTGGTCTTAATTGCCAGCGATTTCCCTATTACCCTTCTTGAAAAGTGGAACAACATTCACCTCCTTCCAATCCTCTGGTCTGACTCCCATGGAGAGTGAAGAGGACAATTTTGAAGCTCACCGTAGTGAAACACATCTCCAGACTGATTCATAGCAGTTATCATCTATTTTGACCCTCTACTATCTTTGGTGCATTAAATGATGCTGCCTGTAATGATATCTAAAGAGTCTTATGCTGTGGTTCAATAATGTTTACATCAGAAAAACAAGTGTCAACTTTCTGCTTTGGACTGAAAAAGTCTATATTGAACTGAATACTTCTATTGCTTGTAGGATTCTTCCTAAGTCATCATAGTTTGGAGCTGTTATTTTTCCAAAATACTAACATTTCATGATTCAATAATATTGGTGTAATTGATATGACCAGAAACTCAAATAGAAGTAAAAGCATAACATTACTGCTCAGCATTACCACAAGGCAGGGATTATAACTCAGAAAATGTGACAAGTCAATAGTTGTGAAGGCTTTATCCTAATTATTTAACCATATTGAATATTCCTTATAAAGTATATAAAAGAAAATTGGTCTTTATTTAGCTCGTCTCTCCATGTCAATCCAGCTTAAAAGTGCTTTACAGCCAATGGAATCCGTCGCTGATGTAATATAGGAAACGTAGACAATAGACAATAGATGCAGAAGTAGGCCATTCTGCCCTTCAAGCTTGCACCACCATTCAATATGATCATGGCTGATCATCCTTAATCAGTATCCCGCCTTATCTCCATAACCCTTGATTCCATTATCCTTGAGAGCTCTATCCAACTCTTTCTTAAATGAACCCAGAGACTGGGCCTCCACTGCCCTCTGGTGCAGAGCCACTACTCTCTGGGTGAAGAAGTTTCTCCTCATCTCTGTCCTAAATGGTCAACCCCGTATTTTTAAACTGTGTCCTCTGATTCGGCACTCACCCATCAGCGGAAACATGTTTCCTGCCTCCAGAGTGTCCAATCCTTTAATAATCTTATATGTCTCAATCAGATCCCCTCTCAGTCTTCTAAACTCAAGGGTGTACAAGCCCAGTTGCTCCAGTCTTTCAGCATAAGGTAGTCCCGCCATTCCAGGAATTTACCTCGTGAACCTACGCTGCACTCCCTCAATAGCCAGAATGTCTTTCTTCAAATTTGGAGACCAGAACTGCACACAGTACTCCAGGTGTGTCTCACCAGGACCCTGTACAGCTCCAAAAGAACCTCTTTGCTTCTATACTCAATCCCTCTTGTTATGAAGGTCAGCATGCTATTAGTTTTCTTCACTACCTGCTGTACCTGTATGCTTACCTTCATTGACTGGTGTACAAGAATACCCAGATCTCTTTCTACTGCCCCTTTACCTAAATTGATTCCATTGAGGTAGTAATCTGCCTTCCTGTTCTTGCCACCAAAGTGGATAACCATACATTTATCCACATTAAACTGCATCTGCTATGCATCTGACCACTCACCTAACCTGTCCAGGTCACCCTGTAATCTCCTAACATCTTCCTCACATTTCACCCTGCCACCCAGCTTAGTATCATCAGCAAATTTGCTAATGTTATTACTAATACCATCAAACAATTTTCACATGGCTGTGTCCCACACATCTTATGTTCCAATTATCTGTTTTTGTGATGTCATTTGAGGCCTAATTATTGATCAAATTGCACAGGAGAAATCCTGTGATCATCTGAATAGCACCATAGGATCTTTTGCGTACATCTGGGGATTTGGTTTAACATCAAACAAAATGTTGGTACCTTTGACTTTGTGACACTCCCTCACTGCTGCACTTGAATGTCAATCTGGAATTCCTGCCCAAATCTCTTGATTGGGACTCAAAATTAAGATCCTGATGTTGAGAAATGAGTGTTACCAAAAGACACAGGTTGAAATATTAAAAAAGGACTATGATAAATTTACTTTGTTACATTAAGATTAGATTCACTTCCAGCTTGCTGTTGATATTGATACTTATCAATACTTTCAAATATAAGTTTGTAAAGGCGATCATAAATGAGTTGTTAATGGCCATGAGTATTGTAGCTCAGGATTTTATGGTTTTTTTACTTAATCACAGAAAATGGGCTTTGATGCCAAAAGCAGAGTTTATTGAAAATTCCTATTTGTTCTTGATGAGTCAGTGGTGAGCCACTGTCTTTAATCATAGTCATCTGCCTGGCGTAGTTATACACAGTGCTGTTAAGGAGTGAGTTCCAGGGTTTTAATTCAGCGATGATAAAGAAACAGTGGTACGTTTCCATGTCAGATTAGTGTCTATTTGGATGGGTGCTTAAGGTGAAGGTGAAGGACAGGTACTGTCCTCCTTCTTCCAGGTGATAGAGGTCAAAGCTGTGAAAGGAACCTTGTTTAGTTTCTGCAGTGGATAGTACATATTCAGCAGAGAAGGAATGAGTGTTAGTGTTGAGGATGGGGTGCCAGTTGTAGAGAGAGATTTTAGCAAGTATGTAATTAGCCTCTGATACATACTGTAATGTAATTGACTATGGCAGTTATGTGAGAGGACACTGCTAGAAGGTTGCAAATACTGAACTCAGAGCAAATTAAAATGAATGACATAAAGTTACTTTGTTTACCCATTAGCTACAAACTAAGCTCACCACAGAAAGCTAAGTCACTTCAAGTTCAAGTACCATTTTGAATAGTGTACTAAGTGTTAGTTCCTAATGACCAACCTCTGGCATTTAAAACTAACATCGCAAGTGAGGAATTGTATTGCCTCTCTTAATTTAACCGTTTTTGCAATATTAAAATTATATATATTTGTTAAAAATCATAGTGCTTTTCCTTTATGTCTTTTTAATCCAGTCTTTATTTCTCTTTGAACTTTATTTTTGTGAAGGAAATTTTTTAGATTAGACTTACAGTGTGGAAACAGGCCCTTCGGCCCAACAAACAGGCCCTTCGGCCCAACTGAGTGGTAAAAGTTGAGAAATATCCCATTTTCACTAAGGAAGATAATATTTTCCAGGGAGGTGAGAACAGGGTGGAGATGGACCCAATGGTTCAGAACACAGACCTAAGGTGACAACATTGGTTGGCACAAGGCAAGGGTAATGAACGAGAAACTGACTTCTGTTTCTTGCCAAATTGGCCCTGTTGTAATCACGACTGTCAGGCTCTCAAAATGCTAATACTTCAGCCTCTCAACACCACACTATATATTTGCAATGAGGTCAACTAGGTGGACTTCATAAAATATGAATTCCCTGATTGGACTAGATTACCAGCCCTAATTAGGGAGTCCTGGCTGACAGATAAGAACAGGAGTATCAAACATCCTGTTCACTCTGAAAGTTGGCTTTAAGGGAGCTGGATCAGTGTCAAGGACTCTGCATGAGTAAATAAAGGGGGACTTGGTGATGGGGATACTGACCTCAGTGGAGTTTTTTCACACACAACTCTCTATGCCCTCATCCTATCATTCTCCAGGCACCCTTCAAGTTGGCTCATATCTGCTTTATGCCCCCTCATAATTTCCATACTCAGTGGTTAGCACTGCTGTCTCACAATGCCAGGGGCCCAGGTTTGATTCTGGCCTTGGGCAACTACCCATGTGGAATTTGCACATTCTCCCTGTATCTGCGTGGGTTTCCTCCGGGTGTTCCGGTTTCCTCCCACATTCCAAACGATGTGCAGGTCAGGTGAATTGTCCATGCTAAATTGCCCATAGTGTTTTGGTGCATTAGTCAGGGATAAGTGTAGGGAAACGAGTCTGGGTTACTCATTGGAGGGTCGGTGTGGACTTGTTGGGCCAAAGGGCCTGCTTCCATACTGTAAGGGATCTAATCTAATCTAATCTAAACTAATTTCATTCCTGATGAAGGGCTTATGCCCGAAACATCGAATTTCCTATTCCTTGGATGCTGCCTAACCTGCTGTGCTTTAACCAGCAACACATTTTCAGCTGTGATCTCCAGCATCTGCAGACCTCATTTTTTACCCGAATAATTTAATCTAATCCCCTTTATATTTCCTTTGGCCTCTCTCTATCCTCTTGTACCCTTTTTGCCCCTATATTTCCCTTAAGCCTTCCATGCCCCTTTTTAAGCCACTCATGCCTGCTCCATGCCAACTCTCCAAGTCCCACTTTTTAATTTATATAAAAATGATGAGTCTTTGGCAAGTCTGAAGTGTCTTTGAAATGCTCCTGAAACTGACAACACATAAAGAAAGGCTCTGCAAAGATTCTTTGAATAAGGATTTAGATGAGGATTGGAGAATAGATGCAGGGAAGTCTTGCTACAACTGTGCTGGGCACTGGTAAGACCGCACCTGGAGTATTGTGTACAGTTTGGTCCCCTTTATCTGCACAAGGATTTTCTGGCTATGGAGAGAGTGCAAACAAGTATTACCAGGCTGATTCCTGGGATGGTGCAAGTGACATACGGGAAGAGACTGACTCAGTTAGGATCGTATTCAGTAGAGTTTAGAAGAATGATGGGGGTGGGGGTGGGGGTGGTGGGGGAGTCTCATGGCAACTTATAAAATTCTAACAGGATTAGACAGGTAGATGCAGGAAAGATGTTCTTGATGACCAGGGAGCCCAGAACCCTGGTCACAGAATAAAGGTAGGCCTAATACGATGGAAATATGAAGGAATCTCTTCAGTTAAAGAGTGGTGAGCCTGTGGAGTTCTCTGCTATAGTAAACTGTTGAGGCTAAAACATTGAAGACTTTAAAGATATGAATATAAAATATAAAGATATGAATATAACCCAAGCTACTCAATTAAAGATACTCTATAGGACTCATATGGCACCGGAACAATGGCAAAATTTAGGGCAGGAGCATCTCCAATGTGTCCTAAATGTAAAATAGAGGTTGGCACTCTCACACACTGCTTATGGGCATGTCACAAGATCCGCAAATACTGGGTCAGAGTAGCAAATGCTCTGACAGAAATCTGGTGTGTAGAAATTAGGGTGGATCCAGGATCTCTTCTCCTGGGCTTTTTGAACCTGCCCTCTCTGGATGTGCTCAGGAGGAAATTATTCTCCATTCTCTCCTTTTGTGCAAGGAAATATATTTTAGTAAACCGGGGAGCTGGGGGCCCTCCAGGACATCCAAATTGGTATAGGTTAGTCATGGAATGTATTCCCCTTGACTTCCTTACAAATATGGTGCACCAAAAACCTGAATTATTTTATAAAATATGGCAGCCCTTTCTGAACTATATAATTACAGGTATTTTGGCCATTTTGTCAAGAGCTTTTATCTAGTTGTGGTAACGGTTCTGGCTGGTCCGGGGACCCCCGGGGGGAGGATTCACGTATGAATATGGGTTTTATTATGACTTGATGTTAATTTGTCCTGAGCATGTAGTTCATTATTTAATTATTATGGGTTTTTTTTCCTTTTAAGTAACGTAAGATATTTTATTATACATGCTGGTTAGATTAGTAATTAGTTGAGTGTTTTTTTTTTCTTTATCTTTTTTCTTTGTTTGCTATGTTTTGGTCATTATTTATTTAATATTTAATTATATATTAATGTTTGTATTTGTGTGTAATATTTTGTAAGTTTGTAATAATATGTTAAAAAATGTCTTTTTCAATAAATATATCTATCAAAAAAAATATGAATATAGTTGTTATGACTAAGAGGATCAACACGGGGGAAAAGTGAGAACAGGTTACTGAGTTGAATGTTCAGACATGAGCATATTAAATGGTGGAGCAGGCTTGAAGGGCTGAATAGCCTCCTCCTGTTTCAACATCTGTTCATGGTATCAATATCAGAAACTTTGCTTCATATCATTTAACCATGTGCAAATAAATGCACAACCTTCTTTAGAGAAAAAAAACCCTTATTACCAGATATTAGTGATGTCAAATAAATAAATCTGGAATAATAGCTATCTGCTTTTGCTGATATGGTTGTTAGGTGGCATGATTATAAATCCTTGGCTGAACTTTAAGAATGGTCATTGCAGTTCAATCAACAGACAATTTCTATATGATTTAAGGGATGTGGGAGATTTGAAACACCAAAACATAGAAGTTAGGAGCAGGAATACGCCATTGGGCCTCTCAAGCCTGTTCCCTCATTCAATATGATCATGACAGCTCATTAAACTCAATTCCCTAATCCCTCAATTCCTTTATCCCCAACAGCTATATGTAACTTCCTCTTGAAAATATATAATGTTTTGGTCTCAACTACGTTCTGTGGTAATGGATTGCGCAGGCCTCCCACGCTCTGGGTGAAGAAATTTCTCCTTATCTTAGTTCTAAAAGGTTTACTCCTTTCCTTAAACTATGACCCCATCAGCAGGAATATCTTTCCTGCATCTAACATGTCTAGTTTTGTTAGAATCCTATTAGTTTCGATCAGATCTTCCCCTATTCTTCTTAACTCTGCAGTGAATACAATCCTGAGTAACTCAATCCCTTCTCATACATCAGTCGTGGTATCCCAGGAAACAATGTGGTGAACCTTCACTGCACTCTCTTTATAGCAAAACCATCTTTCCTAAGATAAGGAGACCAAAACAGCACACAATATTCCAGGCGTGGCATCGCCATGACCTGTATAATTGCAGCAGAACATCCTTGTTCCTGAACTTGAATTCTCTTGCTATGAAGGTATACACACAATTTGTCTTCTTCACTGCCTGCTGCACCAATGTGCTTACTTTCAGCAACTGGTGCAGAAGGATACCCAGATCTTGTTGAACATTCCCTTTTCTCAGTTTACAACCATTCAAATAATAAATAATCAAGTAATAACTTGCTTGATTGACACTCCTTGTTTTTCTTTCTGTATCTGATTTCGACATTAAATTCACGCTATTACACGCTTCCTTCTCTTAGTTCTTGGTGCTTTATAATCTTTCAAACTGTTTGGTTAAGGAGATGCGCAATGTTATCCTGGTCCCAGATGGCCCATTTCCTTCATTGTGTCATTCATAACTCACTATTTCAGCAACTTGCCATAAAGAAAATAAAACAACCTAAAATCATAAGGGTAAGTGTAACCAATGGCACATATCCTGCTACAATAGATTTTGGGCTGATGTTTATGGTTCTCAACAGAAACAATGCCAATCTTGTAGCAGATAATCACAGATTACGGTATTTCTTAAATTTTTGACTTTATGGGTTACAGACATCCCTACTAAGACCAAATTGATCATATCACAACAAGATAGCAAGTCTCAAGGGGATGGTCTTTACCACTAACCTCTTATAGTGAGCTAAACCAGAATAATATTCACAATTTTGAATATCAGTGATTTTATAGAACAAACTGCTTTTAGAAGTCATGGATATGATTTTGAGTATATATGTGAAAGATGAAAACTGAATTGCTATTTGCGCGTCTTCCTTACGCTGACCCTTCTGGGGAGTTTGACAAATTTCTTAGTCTACATCTGTAAGAAAATCAGATATCAAACTTAAAACAGATTTAATTGAAGAGAAATAGTAAACTTCTCTTTCTACCCCAACATTTAACTTGTAACCCTCCCCCTTCCTCCACTGAACAGGTTTAAAACCCTTGCATGTTCCTGTCCTCCCATAGGATGAGAAACAGACTTTAAAGTTAAAATCATCAATGTGCAACACTGCTGACAGTACCTTTCTGTTTTCCTTCCACTGTGAATTCTAAGACAAGAATCAAGTTAAAATGCCAATTAAAAAACCTGCCATCATCGAGAACTTAAACTCAAAATGATGACAACGCAAATGGTTTTGAACATGTGTTAGTCTGTTAATATGCATTTACTGTATTTTTTATTCTAATCACTTGTGCATTATACAAACTACAGCTATCAATGACAATTTCCATTGTGTTAAGTGTTAAAGAACATTTTTGTTTTAAGTAAAGGATGGTGATTTAGTGTACCTCACTAAAACTCTAATTAGTGCTTTTCTCGAGTAGTTTTCATTATCATTTATATTGCCACTCAAAAACAATTCTGTTCTATTCATGTGCAATGACATGGGCAGCAGTTTGAAACAAAATGGAAAATTTGCACATTTTGTGAATATCATTATACTATAGAATCTTTGTAATTAGATTTAAACTCTCAATTTTTTGCTTGAGAAAGCAAGGTTTTATTTTCATCTTTTAATGAAGGTGCTTGGTGGGTGCTAAATATCTCTTACACGTGAAAGGAAAAAAGGGCTTCAGGAGTAAACATGAGTCCCAGTGTCAAATTCCTTTCAGGAACTTTTCTGTGGGTGTTACCTAGTAGTTTGATGTTGAAGTTGAAACTGCTTGGTAACATCATAACAATCATAAAACCATGTAGAACTGAGATATACCTATCATCTTGGCTTTCTTCAATCATCAGCCAGAAAGTTAATGCACAGTCCCCTGAAACAGAACCCATTACTGCCTGGCTGCAAATGAGAACAACCCGATATGTTCACAGCCTCCAAATGTCACTAAATACACCCGTGGAGGTCAGTTATATCCAGACCGTAGAAGTTTCACCTATTGGAAGTAAAAGAGCTAACTGGATTTAACAGCTGACCTGAGAGTTGTAAAACATAGAAAGCATCACTAGCTGCGGGAAATCCTTAAGATAGAATTTCATCTTCATAAGATCTTTCATTAAGTTGGATTTACTTTCCAGTTCTCAATTACAAGAGTGCCAATTTCTCACATACTAATTCTGGCCAAATATATGTCATTAACCTTTGGCCCAGGATTATGATTGGTACATGGATTAAACTTCGACAACTGTTTATCTCCTTCCATCATTTGGGTCTGCTCTATTCACTGATGTTTAAATATTCTTTGAGAAGATATTATTAATTTCAGTGAAGGAATTTGCCATGTGGTATTTCGCAATACTATAAAATAACTGATGAATTCAGCACACAGTTGATATCTTACCTAGGAATGGCTTTCCTATCATGATGTGTTACAGCTGTGTCTCAATTTTACAAATACTAGTACTTTCTTCATTCCTTGTGTCTCCCATGACACACTTAATTTATAAAGAGCTGACTTGCTTTTTGAAGTACAGTATTATTGTCTTTTGTTCATGAGATCGCCTCAGGGAAGCCTTATTTTTGTTTTACTTGTATCTACGCATACTGAGCTTTACTTTGGGAGTTGATTCATCCTGAAAATGTGTTGTTGGAACTGATCTCCAGCATCTGCAGTCCTCACTTTCTCCTAGTTGATTCATCCTGTTGAATTCAGTACTTGGACAGATTAACCTGAAGGACATGTGAAGTTTCCTTTTCTTGATATTTATGCCATTTTTTTCATTGGAGAGATATAGGCTAATTCATTTGTAAATCCTTAGCTTTTTTAATGTGTTTCAATCTGTCAGTATATAATGTCTAGAGTTGGTATTTGTGCCTTTTTGCAGGTCAACAATTTTAAGTTCTCCACCAAAAGCATAATGAGAAAATAAAGACAAACGCATTTATTTCTGTTCTGCTTTAGCTGATGAAAACCTGCTCAGAAAAGTAAATATCCATTCCATTCAAGTTATGACAACCAAAGTGAACAGACAAAAAAACTGCAGCTGCTGGAATTCAAAGTAGGCAAGGAGGAGGCTGGAAGAGCACAGCAAGCCAGGCAGCATCAGAGGGTAGAGAAGTCCGATGATTCAGGTATAAGCCATCTTCAGGAAAGGAAGAAGGGTTATACCCGAAATGTTGGACGTTTCCACCTCCTGTGATGCTGCCTGGCTTGCTGTGCTCTTCCAGCCTCCTGCTTGTCTACTAACCAAATTGAACAAGCAGCTGTGCAGATTAATCTCTAAGGCCTGAGCAAACAATGGTTCAGGGTGAAAAATGGTTGGTGCTTTTGTGAATCAAGCTTCTCAATTATTTATGGCACACTTCAGCGCAATTTGTTTGACTGTGGAAATGAAGGAATCAGGAATAATTTAAGTCTGCCTACTTTTAATCGAGGATTCCTTAATCTCTGAACATAGCCACACATAAAAACAGCTTGCTGATTTAAATTTTCCTACCTTCTTCCTTTGCCCTAGAGTTTTGAATTTGGAAAGGTTATGATTTTTGTGCAGGATACATTTCAACTTTACCATGATAATTTTGATTGGGAAGCTATCACATCCTTTGATTTTTCAAGATTTGGAAATAAATATTACATTCTAACTGTAAGGAAAGCTGCACAAAAGGCTGATGATGACAGGTTAATGCTAATTAAGTATATTTGCTTGTAAATATTAAAGAAAAGAGCTTCCATTAATGTAGAGTCTTGTACAAGCTCATAATGTAGCAAAGTGCTTTAAAACCAATCAAGTACTTTTAAAGTGCCATCACTACTGTGATAGAGGAACATTAAAGCATACTTGCATCTTTAAAATGCCACATGCACTTGAGTCTGAGTACTGTCATTATTTATTATTAAACAAGGCACCCGAAGCAACTTGAATTCTAGTAATGTTTGCTTGAATTTCCGCCAGTAGTGAAAATATGAATTGTGCTATGACCAGGGCAGTGGTCATGCATTTAGTAAAAACCATAAAGTTGTTCTACTGCTGTCTCTTTTAACCTTACTGGAAGCCTTCAGAAATGAGATAATGAGAATCCAGAGAAAGTGTATTCCTGTTTGGGTGAAAGGAAAGGTAGGTAGGTATAGGGAATGCTGGATGACTAAAGAAGTTGAGGGTTTGATTAAGAAAAAGAAGGAAGCATATGTAAGGATAGATCGTGAATCCTTAGAAGAGTTTAAAGGAAGTAGGAGTATATTTAAGAAGGAAATCAGGAAGGCAAAAAGGGAACATGAGATAGCTTTGGCAAATAGAATTAAGGAGAATCCAAAGGGTTTTACAAATATATTAAGGACAAAAGGATAACTGGGGAGAGAATAGGGTTCCTCAAAGAAAAGCAAGGCAGCCTTAGTGTGGAGCCGCAGAAAATGGAGGAGATACTAAATGAGTATTTTGCATCAGTATTTACTGTGGAAAAGGATATGGAAGATATAGACTGTAAGAAAATAGATGGTGACATCTTACAGATTGTCCATATTACAGAGGAGGAAGTGCTGGATGTCTTGAAATGGATAAAGGGGGACAAATTCCCAGGACCTGATCAGGTGTACCCGAGAACTCTGTGGGAAGCTAGAGAAGTGATTGCTGGGCCTCTTGCTGAGATATTTGTATCATCGATATCCCAGGTGAGGTGCCGGAAGACTGGAGCTTGGCTAACGTGATTAGGGATAGTTAACATGGCTTTGTGCATGGGAAATCATGTCTCACAAACTTGATTGAGTTTTTTGTGAAAGTAACAAAGAGGATTGCTGAGGGCAGAGCGGTAGATGTAATCTGTGTGGACTTCAGTAAGGCGTTCAACAAGGTTCTGATTAGCAAGGTTAGATCTCACAGAATACAGGGAGAACTAGTCATTTGGATACAGAACTGGCTCAAAGGTAGAAGACAGAGGGTTGTGGTGGAGGGTTGTTTTTCAGACTGGAGGCCTGTGACCAGTGGAGTGCCACAAGGATTGGTGCTGGGTCCACTACTTTTTGTCATTTTATGTAAATGATTTGGATGCGAGCATAGGAGGTGCAGTTAGTAAGTTTGCAGATGACACCAAAATTGGAGGTGTAGTGGACAGCAAAGAGGGTTACCTCAGATTACAACAGGATCTTGTCCAGATGGGCCAATGGGCTGAGAAGTGGCAGATGGAGTTTAATTCAGATAAATGCGAGATGCTGCATTTTGGGAAAGCAAATCTTAGTAGGACTTATATACATAATGGTAAGGTCCTAGGGAGTGTTGCTGAACAAAGAGACCTTGGAGTGCAGGTTCATAGCTCCTTGAAAGTGGAGTCGCAGGTAGATAGGATAGTGAAGGCGGCGTTTAGTGTGCTTTGATTTATTGGTCAGAGTATTGAGTACAGGAGTTGGAAGGTCATGTTGCTGCTGTACAGGACATTGGTTAGGCCACTGTTGGAATATTGCATGCAATTCTGGTCTCCTTCCTATCAGAAAGATGTTGTGAAACTTGAAAGGGTTCAGAAAAGATTTACAAGGGTGTTGCCAGGGTTGGAGGATTTGAGCTATAGAGAGAGACTGAACAGGCTGGGGCTGTTTTCCCTGGAGTGTCAGAGGCTGAGGGGTGACCTTATAGAGGTTTACAAAATTATGAGGGGCATGGATAGGGTAAATAGGCAAAGTCTTTCCCTGCGGTCAGGGAGTCCAGAACTAGAGGGCATAGGTTTACGGTGAGAGGGGAAAGATATAAAAGAGACCTACGGGGCAATGTTTTCACACAGAGGGTGGTACGAGCATGGAATGAGCTGCCAGAGGAAGTGGTGGAGGCTGATACAATTGCAACATTTAAGGGGCATTTGTATGGGTATGGGAAGGGTTTGGAGGGATATGGGCCGGTGCTGGCAGGTGGGACTAGATTGGGTTGGGATCTGGTCAGCATGGACGGGTTGGACCGAAGAGTCTGTTTCCATGCTGTACATCTCTATGACTCCACTGGATTTCATGAAGGATAAGGTGTGATTAGTATGCAGGCATGTAGTCATTTTTTGTAAAAATATGGGAACAAAATTTCTTAGTTGCAACACTTGGCATTTCAAAAGTTTGTTACCAGCAATTTAGGAAATAGTGTAAATCTTAATAATTACAAAAATATGACAAAGGAACATATATTACAGCTTAATGTCTCAGTAAAGATCAGAGATAGTGCTTTGTGTGCAAATTGTGCTCAAAATTGTCACGTTCTTAGAAGTGTATTTTTCCCTTCAAGTTTCTGTTAAACTCATTTCTCTGCTGCTATATAGAATATCTGACATGAAATATCCCAATTAGGTAGCATTTTTAAACATTTTGCTTTAAAAAAAATCCTTGTTATGTTAAAGAGTGCTAACTTGGTACAGTTTTACTAAGACATATACTGCCCTGCCTCCACCATTGGCCAATGAATCAATAGTCCTTCATGTGAAACACCACATACAGTAAGCAGTGAGGGTAGAAAGGACACAGAATATAATTTGGGTGGGGGACTTTGATGTCTATTACCACGAGTAGCTCAGCATCACCATTACTAATCGAGCTAGTTGGGTCCTAAAGGACATAACTGTTGCCCTGGATCTGTGGCAGGAGGGTGAGGAACCAACGAGAGAGAATAGCATACTTTATCTCATCCTCAACAATCGGCCTGCTGAGGAAATCTGAGCTCCAAGATTATGACCCTGTAAAAATGGCTACCCATTTTTGCAGATTTCAGTCAGGCCAGGTGACCCAAGAAAAACCGAAAGGCTACTGGATGGAATGTCTACCTGGGGACTCTGGCACGGTGATCAAAATGAAACAATAAAATAAAGATTTAAACAGATAATATCCCTCCTGCTCTCATCCCCTCATTCTCTATGTCCCATGTGATGATACTAGGTTTTAGTTGGTCGTACATTAGCTGTTAATTAGTAGTAGTTAATGTATATATTATTTTGTTAAGCATTTTGATAGTTACAGTTAAGCCAGTTCTTTTTTATTTTGCATGTATTTCAACTGGAGTGGAAAAATAATCAGGTTTGCTTAAAGTGGAGTAGTTTGACCAATCAAATTGAATCTGGAATACACTTACCTTTAGGTAAGAAAAGGTGAGGGTCTAAGCTAACTTCTTAGTATATTTTGAGGGGGTTTGGTCTGGTCCATAACACTTACCTGTGACTATGCTACTATAGTTACCCATGACCCCTCATCCTCTATGCCGCCCAATGTCCATCTATCTCATCCCCATGACTCTTCATACCCCATGCCACTCTATCAATATCTCAGGACCCCTCAGACTCTATTAGCCCCCAATCATATCCAGTCCTTTTACAATATAATGCCCAATTAATGCCAACTTGTCTCCCACCTACTTTCTTTAGCATTCCTGCACCATGCTTACTCATCTCTTATCCAACATGGGCATTATTCCCTGCCCTAATGCTTCATAATTAAAGTTATTGGTTGTGCCACCATTGGGGAAAAAAAACAAGCACGCTCTCGCTGATACAAAACAAACCATGTATTGCGGTGGCATTGCACAAACAGATACGTAGTGAAAAAAAGATCGAACTTAATTGTTCAATGTCACATCTAAATAAACATTTCACTTTAGGATGGCAACATTTTCTCAACATCTCATTCAAGAACTTAAAAACATCAAATAATTAAACATTTCCATTCAATATGTAGGTAGATCTGTCCATTAATAGGTACCCAATTGTGAAAATGATAATTTGGGAAATTAATTGTGTAGAAAACCTACATAGATTTTCTACACAATTAATTCTTGAAGAAGGGTTCATACCCGAAACGTCGATTCTCCTGCTCTTTGGATGCTGCCTGACCTGCTGCGCTTTTCCAGCAACACATTTTCAGCTCTAGAAAACCTACATATTCAGACACACTCAAATACACTCAGTTTTTTTTTTAACTGTAGTCTTTTTGGGGTCAGTTTGTTTCCAACTTTGCAAGTCCCAATGCGTTTATATGCATTTTACACATTATATGTCTTCTGCTATCCTAAAGAATGCATGTTTCCAGTCAAGATGGAAGAAATATAAAAGATTCCTCCAGCACCCACTCCTCACACTGATTCACACACATCAGTAACCCAGCAATGCCAACTTATGCAACCTAATGACCTATCTCTACACACCTCGTCCTCCCACTCACCCTAGGTGCCTCATATAAGTATGCCAATTTAGTTCCCACTTTACCCATCACTCATTTCCGCCTTCACCTATGATGCAACTTGTTTGAGTGTCCTGGATGAGCCAATAATTCGTATATATTTCTGGCTTTTGAAGGGGAAAAAACAGGATTTTTTGGTGAAATGCTGAAGTGATTGTAGATTTTAACTTTTACTGCAAGCTTAGATCAGGCGTATTTCTTTGGTCACATCTGTCTGCTGATTTCAAGCCAGTCAATTTCACAAGCACTTGAATTTTTGTGTTTGTAAGATTTGCATAATCGTCCCACAGGAATGGAAGCTGCCCAGGAATGTTGCCAGCCTCCAAATAGCCTGTTTAGTTTTATTAAGCCTGAGCTATGCTGTAACTATACAGATATTTTAAGAGTCTGTGATTTTTCTATTCATAAAATACACTTCCCCACTAAAGGAAATGAATACGGTGTTTGTGTTTATTCTAGCTGTAGCGCCAAAGAAAATCTTAAATGAGGCAATTTGCTAAGTCTACAACTTTAATAACAGAAATTAACAAGTATTGTACTTTAGCTGGATAAGTTTATGGCAATGCCAAAACATGCATTATCAAAGTTAATAGAATCCATTTTAATGTTATTTATAATCATTCAAAATTATCTATGAATGTATAAGAATAGAATATCTAATAAAATCGAAGAACAGAAAAGCTATCAACATTTAGAGTTTAACCGTAAAGCCTCAAGTGAGTAAAATATCTCCTTAACTGGGAGAAAATTGCATTTGAGAAGTTTTGGAGAGTTTCTCAATATTCCTGAAATTTCAATGAAAAGGTCTTACATTTGTATTATTTTGACTCTTCTGGCTTTGCAAAAGTGGAGTTCAACACTCTGTGTAGATTCTTCCCTCTTTCACATAATGGCGTATAAATTAAGATTATTTCTTAATTATTCTTTGGAGATTCCTTTAGGATATGGTGAGCTTTTATCTGCCCGGTGCTGTTATCACTGGACTGGAAATCCAGCAACCCAGGTCATTTTCAGGGCATTAGGTTTGAATCCCATCATGGCAGACTGTGGATTTGAATTCACCAAAAAAAAAAATTGGAATTAAGGGTCCAACATTGTCCATGAGTCCATTGTCGAAAAACCTATCTGGTTCACCTTTAGGAAGGAAGCTGCCATCCTTGTTTGGTCTGGCCTACATGTGACACCAGACCCACAGCAATGTGGTTGACTCTTACCTGTCCTCTGGATAATTAGGGATGGGCAGTAACGGCTTGCCAAACCTGTGATGCTCTCATCCTGTGAGTGAATTGCTTCTAAGAGTCTGAGTCAAATAGAATTTTGTTTGAAGATTTTGGAAAGGAACAATGTTTTTGAACTTGGGTACCTTTTGTTTTGAAAATGCATAATATTATTTGTGGACTTGTGTTTTAAAGTGGAGAAAAATGGATTATAGTTATTTTCAGTTCTGTGAAAATCTGTCTTTCATAAAGGTCAGAAATTCACTTTGAACATTGAGGGCGTCTACAAGAAGCCGTGTGATTTCAGCTAAATCCAACGTGTGGAGATATTTGCTATGATAGTCACTGACCTGACTTTTACAATCCAGAGATGGAGAGAAAAAGGCAAGAAGGAAATGAGAAGAAGTCTTGAACAGCAGAGGTGCTGGTATTAGCAAGCTCTAAACAATCAGAATTGTGCCAACATCGGAATTGTCCAAAATTCACTAAGGAGCAAGCAAGTGGCTAAGGAGCTGTCAGAGAGAAAGGTTGTTCCTATCAAGGGATTAAGAACAATATAAGGATAAATGAGCCTAATTATCAGTTTGCTTTAAGCATCTCTGGTAGAGACATTAACAAAAGAAAATAGCATTGTGTAAGTCCTCAGAAATCTGCTGATAGGAAATAGATTATAGCTGTGTCAGGTAAGCAAGAAACTTTAGCATGGATATGGGTAATGTTGTGGCTTGAGTTTTTGCTAGGTTATCACTGAAATGAAAAGGATGACTATTCCTCTCTGCTATCTGCAATAAGATTGTACCAATATTAAGTTTAAGTTTCTGTGTTTTTCTTTTGTATCATAAACTTTTATTTTGTTATACCGTACACGGACAGCTTCTTGTGAATATGTTCAGTGACAGACCTCCATGATAATCTAAAAGAAATATAAAACTTTTGGTATATCACTTCACAATTTGACTTGTCCAATATTAGCATCAGCTGAGACCATAATACATTTACCATTATAGAGTCATGGAGTCATAGAGATATACAGCATGGAAACATGTACATGCTGACCAGATATCCCAACCCAATCTAGTACCACCTGCCAGCACCTGGCCCATATCCCTCCAAAATCTTCCTATTCATATACCCATCCAGATGCCTCTTAAATGTTGCAATTGTATCAGCCTCCACCACATCTTCTGGCAGCTCATTCCATACATGTACCACCCTCTGTGTGAAAAGGTTCCCCCATAGGTCTCTTTTATATCTTTCCCCTCTCACCCTAAACCTATGCCCTCTAGTTCTGGACTCCCCAATCCCAGGGAAAAGACTTTGTCTCTTTACTCTATCCATCCTATCCTGTTCAGCCTCTCCCTATAGCTCAAATCCTCCAACCCTGGCAACACCCTTATATATCTTTTCTGAATCCTTTCAAATTTCACAACATCTTTCCGATAGGAAGGAGACCAGAAATGCACGCAATATTCCAACAGTGGCCTAACCAATATCCTGTACAACTGCAACATGACCTCCCAACTCCCATACTTGATATTCTGACCAAGAAAGGAAAGCATATCAAACACCTTCTTCACTATCCTGTCTACCTACATTTTTAAGGAGCTATGAACCTGCACTCCAAGGTCTCTTTGTTCAGCAACACTCCCTAGGACCTTACCATTAAGTGTATAAGTCCTGCTAAGATTTGCTTTCCCAAAATGCAGCACCTCGCATTTATCTGAATTAAACTCCATCTGCCACTTCTCAGCCCATTGGCCTATCTGGTCCAGATCCTGTTGTAATCTGAGGTAAGCCTCTTTGCTGTCCACTACACCTCCAATTTTGGTGTCAAACTTACTAACTGCACCTCCTATGCTAGCATCCAAATCATTTATGTAAATGACAAAAAGTAGAGGACCCAGCACCGATCCTTGTGGCACTCCACTAGTCACAGGCCTCCAGTCTGAAAAACAACCCTCCACCGCCACCCTCTGTCTTCTACCTTTGAGCCAGTTCTGTATCCAAATGGCTAGTTCTTCCTGTATTCCATGAGTTCTAACCTTGCTAATCAGTCTCCCATGGGGAACCTTGTCGAACACCTTACTGAAGTCCATATAGATCTACTGCTCTGCCCTCATCAATCTTCTTTGTTACTTCTTCAAAAAACTCGATCAAGTTTGTGAGACACGATTTCCTACGCACAAAGCTATGTTGACTATTCCTAATCAGTCCTTGCCTTTCCAAATACATGTACATCCTGTCCCTCAGGATTCCCTCCAACAACTTGCCCATCATTGAGGTCAGGCTCACCGGTCTATAGTTCCCTGGCTTGTCTTTACCGCCCTTCTTAAACAGTGGCACCACATTTTCCAACCTCCTGTCTTCCTGTGACTATCGATCACCTGTGACTATCGATGTTACAAATATCTCAGCAAGAGGCCCAGCAATCACTTCTCTAACTTCCCACAGAGTTCTCGAGTACACCTGATCAGGTCCTGGGGATTTATCCACCTTTAACCATTTCAAGACATCGAGCACTTCCTCCTCTGTTATCTGAACATTTTGCACAATGTCACCATCTATTTCCCTACAGTCTATATCTTCCATATCCTTTTCCACAATAAATACTGATGCAAAATATTCATTCAGTGTCTCCCCCATTTTCTGTGGTTCCACACAAGGCCGCCTTGCTGATCTTTGAGGGGCCCTATTCTCTCTCTATTCTTCAAGGTATTTTTGAATTGACAAACCCATATGTAGTTATGTCACTTAATTACTTTTATCAGCAATGCTGCGTCTTTAATTATGAAATCAGACTGCAGATAACTTTGAAAATGTTCCCTTCCAAGAGGATTCTTTTGAATGCTGTATTTACTACTGCATTGAGTATTGTGATATGACTTATCGCACGTAATAACATTTCATGTTGAAATACCAAACAAATAATAGCCTCAATTCCTGAATATACTTCTCAGGCATGAAAATCTTTCTTTCATGAAATATTTTCAGACTTGGATGCAAATCAAAACCTTTTCAGAGTTGTGGATCTCTTAGATAAATTACATAGGGGTAATGAAGTGAACTTATAGCAAATTGATTCTATCCCAAGATAAGTACTGAATTGAGATATTCAAGTTCTGCAAGGATTGCTGTATCAAGTTGTGGGACCAGTCTCATATCTAAGGTGTTTAGTATTTTAGACATTCATGCAGCAGTAAGTGCCCTGGCTTTTTATTGTGTAGAAACATTGTAAATTTCAGTATGCAACATTTAAACATAGAACTGAAATTAAACCACCAATCAACAAAATTGCAGCTCTCAATTTTACATCTAAATGAAATAGATTAAACGTTTGACTCCTGTTGTCACTGAGAGGGAATTATATGAATAGACTTTATTAGGAATTAATATGAAATGCAGGATGATGCACTTCACTGAATAGGAGTTTGCTGTTACTGTGAAGAAGAAAGGGGGAAATTGTCTGGCAATAAAACACTGGTATTTGAAGATAATTTACAGAAATAATAAAGTGGAGGGAAGTCAGAAAGATATTTCATGTGTCACATTGAAGGATTATTGACATATTAATTACTGCATTGGACTACAACTCAAAATAATTATATGATAAATTAGGAGGTAAAATATTATTGAGACTCAGATGGTAGTGCACCTGCCTCTAAGCCAGAACATTTCAGTTTCGAGTTCTATGCCAGTGCTAAGATCAAGCATCAGTGCAGGCATGTCAGCAATCCTCAGCTCAGATAAGTGGGGACTGTTAGTGGCTGCCAAACCACCCACCCAATCCAAAAATGATGACTGATATGAATGGAAATGGAGAAGCACTGTTGTGGCACGATGTAACATGAGAAAATGCTGAAGAAGAGAGAAAGATAATTAGGTAATCAATTAAAATATGCTATTTTAATTTTGGGTGACATGTATAAAATAGTATGCATGGTTTTTTAAAAATAAAACCCTGATTACTTTGCTGTATTAGTCCTTTTGGGGAGGGAAGGAAGTGGGATTAGTAACATTTATTTAAGTCCATGTTGCATCATTCTATCATGCAGTAGGTAATGTTTCTCTTGCTCAATGCCCTAATGTTCTTCTTTGAAAGACTGCTGCTGCTCTCTAAGCTCTTCAGTCCATCCCACCCCACTTTACCTGCTTTAGTTGTGCAGAGCATGGCGTTCAAGAATTCTGTGCCGTACTGCAAGTTCCTCATCCACCCTCAATGATCCAAACATTGGAACGTCATCTTTAGAAGGCATGTAGTCTCCTCCATGATAGCCCTGTTTGATGATTTGGAATAATGTAGACTCAGCATTGGCTGGGAAGTTGCAAGATGGAGTCCTCTATCATATTTACAAAGGGTAGCCCTACACTCCCAGCAGCCGTCTTTGTAAAGCATTTAGCCTTTGGGATGAAGCACAAACAGAGGGGTTCTTAACAATATAGGCACCCTGACCACTTCCAGGGTACCTTGTGCAGACTTAAAGAATGTGGTATCGATGATTGCAGTTGACTTATACACTGATGGAATGGAACCCTGTTTTATTGATGCCCAGGCTGCAGCACTGGTCTTGTCATTAAGAAATGAGAGTAATTGCATCAGTAACAGCCTTGATACATTTGTGCATTAAGAGATGCCATAGTGGTCGAAGTGCTTCTTTGGGAGCCAATTTTATAAAAACATAGTGCATCTGAAACTTTGGCAATCCCAAGGATAGGATGGCCACTCACTCCCTCAGGATCTACTTCAGCAGTTGACATAGTTCATGTGGTGGTGTCCCAGACATCCACAGACTAAAGTAACACTGCCCCTCATTCATCTAGTGAACATGGCCCTGGGCTTTCTCTCTCCTCATACTGAGTGGACTTTCATTTGTGACGACTTTGTTTGAAGGCGGTTTGACAATCATTGAACTTGGCTTGCTGGAACAGTTGTTCGTCCTCAACTTCTCTGCACATTTTTAGCACTGCAGCCACAATGACGATGACCCCAGCTGTGACTGAATCCATTGGTCACCATTCCAAAGAACCTGTGGCGGGAATATCAGAAACAGTATAGGGCCTTGGTAATGTAAACAGTCAACATTCACATTACACATAGATTGCTGTTTAACAATGTCCTTAATACAAAGGGACATGGAAGACTCTGAGAAGGAGGGTCTCTACATGGACATTAGACATATAGACCTTAATCTGGTGTGTGCAGCACTAGCTATGCCCTATAAGCAGAGTAGGAATCTGTAGTCTGGTAGGATTATTGATACCTTATAGTTCATTTATAACTCTTTCACTTACTTCGTCAATTCCCAATGTTATCCCCTGAACCCTATGTGTATAGCCTAGCCATGCCACACTGTCCTTCCTTGTCAAAGCTCAGGGTGGTTATAACTATCGATGACCCTACCTTTACCACTATCCCTAATCTCCAATGCACTATTGTCTCCCATCCATCATTATTGCATTGTCCCCTCCTCTTCACATCTATCTGTACCCCCACACACTGCATCTACAATTGTGCATCCCAGCACACTGCATCCAAACTCTACGATTCTCCAACTTTCTGACCACAACAACCTCCCTTGCTAATGCCCTTCAGTTTCATTGGCAGACCCCCAGGACTGACCATAGCCCACTGCTCTGACTGACCTGGGTGGTCGGCCTTGACTGATGAGTCTCATCTCTGCAGAGCTCCCAGACTGACTTACTGTGAATCCCAGACCCAGTTAAACAGGACATGCAGGACTGACCTACTTCCTTGATGAAGGGCTCTGGCCCGAAACGTCGAATTTCCTGTTCCTAGGATGCTGTGCTTTAACCAGCAACACATTTTCAGCTCTGACCTACCTCCCTGGGCTGCAGAGATATGGAACCTCTGACCCTGACCATTCCAAGAGGCTGATCAATTATGTCCAAGGCCCTGAACTGAGTTCAGACTCTGCCCATGACTGAATGTGGTAGGACCCCTGACTGACGATAATCCCCTTGTCGAGAATGAGACTTTTTTCTCTTAGACTTGGAAACATCGTCATTTAGTTGAATCACATGTAGTGTGCTTGCCGTATAGCTGTTGGCTCAGGCTGTAGGAATGATATTGACACAACATGGTGCTATGCAGCAACATTTCTGATCCCATGACTGGTCAATGCTGACAACCATGAAAAATTGCCCAGCTTTGCATCTGTACTAACTAGCAAGCCAAGACAGAAGTACTTTAAGGTTTTAAGTTTTGAATGAAGTGGCAGAGTGCAAAAAGGCTGAAAGGCTGTGAGCATCTGAAAGTGAAAGCACAAAGTGAGGGAGTGCAAAAAGAGCAAGTGAAGAGCTCTGAGATGTAACGTGGTCCAGAGATGGGTCCCTATCCCTGTACACAAAGTGCCCTGGCAACCACAGCACTCCAATGGAAGGTGTTGGTGTGTTCCATGCAGCATGGAAGTGGAGAACTGACTTGTAAGTGGATAAGAGATGTGTCATAATGTTGTGGTGAGGCTGATACATGTCCAATGCCAACCTGTGTGGATGGGATAGAGTAGCCTGAAATGTTGGTGACTGCTGTTCACAATTGAAGCCCCGAGGAGCAAGCCATGTGTTGGAGCTGCCAGATGTCCACTCTGAGTTTCATTGCCAAGAATTATTACCATTTAGTTTCTATCTGGTCATAGAAGAATGGGAAATTGCTTATTAATAAGACAATACTGGGTGCCAATAACAAATGCATAGGGGTCTTTCACCATTCACTAGCGAGGTTCTTGACTGTCTTTTCAAAGCTAAGGTACAGAATTGAATTTTTTTTGTCAACATTGAGGATCTCATTTCCCTGATTTTTACCTCATTTTCTGATCTGAATCAGCATTACCCACATTGTTCAGAGAATAGGAAGATTTCACCCATTCTCACATTCTATAGTACTCACATGACATTGTTTTGCCTGTTAAATAAATTATACTGCAACAGTAAATAACTTCCATATATTTCAATGTGGAGACAGACGTGTTTTTATAAATGTAAAGTGCAGTAAGGCAGAAAGTACTGTAGTAACACCGCATTCATTTAGCATCTTTAAGGTTTAAAAATAAGCAAGGTTCTTCACTGATGAATGTAGATAAAAGGTCCTTCAAACCAGTTCATCAAACTCTTTAAAGTGTTTTTGCTTGTAATCAAGATAATCTTCTTTTAAAGTTTGAGAGTAGTATTATGGTTTGATATCTTTACATCATATTCAAGAATTACTGAACCCTGTATTATTAATGTGATTATGCCCCTGACGTCTGACTAACTTCCAATACTCATTCAGTAGTCCTCAACTTCGAAATTATTTTTCTCAGATACATGTATTAAAGCACATATTATATTGTGATGTTAGTCTGAATATTTCCCAATGCATGGAAAAAGATTCACTATGCAATGGCACAAAGTTGCATCCATTCCATTACAACAACATCAAAATTCACTCAATAATCTGTTTCTAATGAATAGATACCTTCCTCAATTCTCATCCTAAAAGTTGCTGTTATTAGTTCAAGTGCATACTTTAAATGAAGAGAATTAATAATCAATGAGGTGAATGTCATTTGGGAGTATTTTACAAGCATCTGATTCAGTCGAGTGTCATGGTGTAATTGTGGCAGTCTGACAGTGTGATTCATTTCACTCTTTATGAAGTAGCCTTAAGTTAGCAATTTATTTGCAGATAAGCAACAGGATGTATAATTTATGAAGCAGTTTGCTGTGGTGCAAATGGAATGGCCTGAGGGGGAGACTCGCCATTGACCAAAAACTCAAATTAACCAATCTAACAACCTTTGATCCGGGGAGAGCACAATTAAGAAATTTTGTAATTGGTTAGATGAATGTTCGAAAAGGAAGGCGTTTAATAATTTGTATCAATTCTGAATAGATCAGTTGTAATTGTCTTCATTAGTAATCAATACAGGCTGTGTGACCTGATGACCCTGGACCTGAAAGCTGTACCAATGAGAAGTAAGTTAGCATATGAAAGCTCTGTGGTCAAACACAGAAGACAGCTGCAAATAACAAATAGAGATGCAGCAGAGGGAGAACCAAGAAGGTATGCTGACAAGAAGCTGTAGATATTTAATATAGTTGGACAGAACTCAAAACTGAAAGGTTTATAGCAGGAATTGCATATTGACAATTGTACTGCGGTTGCTTTGGTTTTTACAAACCCAATCAGACCACTTAACAAGGCTTATTAAAAGGATCAGATAAAGGTATCTCTGGGGAATCTATGCCATCCAGCTTGTCATTAGCCTAGTTAGGGATATGCTGTAGGAGTGTGCCATCAGGTTGCTTTTTCAGGAGATGTTGGATGAAATGTAACTGGTGGTAAACATGACCCAAGGGCTGAATTGATTGGGTGGGCAAAGTGAGAAATCCTTTACATGAGTAGCTAAATTAGAGAGCTTTGAAACTACGTTTGGTGCCACATATCTACAGGGATGATGCAACTGTTTTTGGTTTGAAAGACACATCTTTCTTGTATCAACTATTTAAACTGAAATTTATCATTTTATTGGAAGAATTATTTGCCCATCAAAACATTTTAATTTGTATATGTCCTGATTTATGTAATGTAAAGTACAACCCTGTTAATAATGTGGCATTTGCACAATGTGTTATTATGACTGGTAATATTGATTTATGTTTCTTCCATTGACATTGCAACATGAGTCACAGAAGGTGTGTGACTACTTGCCCTGGTCAGAAATCAATTGCTTGGTGGTAAATAGCTCTAAAGTGTCTCCATCAACAAGAAGATATATGCAAAGACATAATGGAATACATTTCACTTATTTAAATGTATGTAGCCAGAACAACATGCACAATGGTTGTGCTGTACAGGAAAGCATAGTTCACTTAAGTGGCCCTTTATCTCCTGGCAGGAAAGTCTAAAACACAGGATCGCAGAGTCACCATACTGGATTCTCCATTTCAAACTAAGAAGAAGAGAACTCCCTTTACTCAAAGAGTTGTGAACCTTTGGGAATCTATACCCTAGAAAGGCCTTGATGTACAATTGTTTGAATATATTGAAGACAATAGATCACTGGAAGCAAATGAAGTTCTAGGGGACTAAATGATTTGTATGGAGTGCAAAAATACAGGGTTAAATTGTAAGGTAAACCATGATTCTATTGAATGGTGCAGGGGACTGAAGGGTCTTACTCAGCTCCTAATTCTAATGTTCTTATTCAATTGCGTAAACATCCACTATTGCGGTGTGTTACTTACAGATACACTGCATCAATTTTCAAGCGTATTAGCATTCTTTCTCAATCCTGTACCTTTCATTGCCGAGTAGGACTAAAAAAGCAATTTTCTGGGAGCATGGTAACCTGTATATCAGACACTAAGCTAATTTCAACATTTATTGCTGTTTCTTCATTGTCATTTAATCAAATTCTGTACCAGCTTTGTGGAAACTGCTTTGAAGCAGTTCAAAAAGATGCGCTGCCACCTCTTGAGGGCAACTTGAGATTGGCAGTGAAATCTGTCCTTGCTTCATAATCAGTGGAGTAAAAAAAAGTCATAATGATTTACAGTGCTTTCATCCAGTCACTAGAGGGAGAACCAGATGTTTTCAGTGAAACAAAAGCAGTGCAGCGATTATAACATTTATTATAATTGAGGACCTCCTGCAAGTAAATAATTATTGTTTATAAAGACAAAGACAATAGCTGTTTTAAAGTCAATGTTTTTATTAAAATCCAGGACATAATGGAAGGCGATTTATGCAACGCACTTTAATTGTCATTGTCCAAAATTAAAAGAAAATTGAAGTCTGCAGTGTGAAATGCATTTCTCTTGTACACCAAGATTCTCACATGATTGCAAAGCTCCAACAGTTTATTTGGAACAAAAGAAAAAATCTGCAATGCTGGAAATCTTAACTAATTGGGGCACTGTTCTTGAATCCATCGTAGGTCTTAACAGGTTATGATTTTACAAGTATTTGTTTACCAGGTCTCTCAGGATCATTTCAAATAAATGTTATCTTTCTCCAAACAGAAATGATCAGTTGTACAAAATTTTGAACATAGTTAAATAAAATGTCAGCATTGATTTATTTATAGATCTGAAAAAAAGTCATATAAATTACAACAGTGAAGGACGCCATTGGCCTTCAACTGCATCTTAAACAATGGTCACCTATGGAATCTGTCTCATAGATCTCTCAGGAGTAGGTTTTCATTTTAATACAACATAATGCTGCGTAAATATCTGTCTTCTGCAGCATCTGTGAAATGGTTAAAGTAAATATGTGGATAATCTATTATGTAGCTTGTCACAGTTATCGTTTTAAATTTTGTGTACAAAAAGAATGATAAATGTGGAAGAATTCATTAAAGATGTTTCAGTGAATGTACAGCTGTCATAGTAATGAAACTTGCTGGAATCATCACATAGTTCAGCCTTACAAGCTGATCATAATGTGCAGCATTCTGGCAAGAAGACTGCAGGCATGCTCTTTCTGCTTAACCGAAAGGCATCATATTGATTGTTAAAATCCTTTTTATTCATATTTATGACTCAGTCATTTCTAGAAATTGCAGAGATGTGTTCATGCTGATTTGCTTTTTTTTTGAATTCTTCAAAAGGATCTACCCTTTATATTAGGCCATGTATCTAACTGAAGAATTCAGGTAGGAAACCTACTGTGTCAATGCTTTATTTTTTATCGAACGGCTGAATGCTATGTCTGTAATATTCTATAAAAAGCAAGTAGAATGTCAGATCTTTCTCATTCATATTTAAAGATGATGAGCAGAATTGAAACCTCATATGTAATGGATTAGAATTTATGTCATTTTAAATATCTTATTCATTGCTGCAAGTAGATTTGAGTTTTATTTTGAAGCTAAAATATTTTTTCCTTATCCTTAGTGTGTTTCTTATTAAGCTTGCTTACATGTAGCTTCACCAAAAAATGGATGAGGTAATTAATTAGAAAGTGTCAGAGAAGGATGGTTTGCTGGAAGAGAGGAGTCAATGATGAACAGAACCTGCCCTCAACACGGACATATTGTGTACTTGAATTCAATCTTAATAGTGACGAATACAGTTGTCAGGAACAGGATTATTATGTTGACACCACTGACAACTCCTGTGTCATCAACTTATTGCAATTTGATATAATTTATAATAAGGAAAATTCAGAAAAACATTATGTCCAATACAAGAATAATATTAGGTCTCTGTATCTGAATTGTAGCAAATCATTAAAGGTCATGTTTATCTTCTAGACAAATAATCTTTAGCATCAATTTTAAAAAAAGTTTCATTTATTACTACTTCTTTAATATAATTTTTTGTTTTATTGGCATTATTTATAGAAAAGATCTAAGACATTATTACAGGATAAATTGAATATTTATATAAATATACCTCTGCTATTTATACATCTTATTTAAATCAAATATTTAATGAGCAATAAAGTTATTGGCCACACATTGTTTGTAAACTTTATGTACTAAATCTTTATTAGCAATTTTCAAAATATGTCACTTTTTATAAGCTGTAATATTAAACAACACAGCAGAGTTTAAATAAATCATGAAGGTCAGAATTTCTTGTCCGTACCCAATTGCTGTTTGACTGAGTGGCAAGCTAGGGCCATTTCATAGGATTTTAAGAGTCAGTCACACATCTGAAGGCCTGAATTCAAATATAGGCTAAATCAGGTAAGGATGATAGATTTGCTTTCCTAAAGAACATTAGTGAACCAGATTGACTTTTACAACAGTCATGACCGTCTTCATGGTTACCATCACTGACACTAGTTTTCAATTCCATATTTATTAATTTAGTAAATTCAACCAGTTATCCTTGTGGCATTTAGCCTTGTGTTCCTGAAGCATTAACTGGGACCATGTTCCATTGACATTACCAGTGCGCCACCATCTCCTACTAAAAGCACATTATTTGGCATTTATGTTAAGTAGTTATATTTTAAATTTCCTAAACTATTTCTAATAGTGCAAAATTAGAAATGTGGTTAGCTTTTCCTTGAGTTAGTTATTTTTAGTCATACATCAACATATGTGTAATGTGAAAATGAACCATTATCAAAAATAGAACGGTTCTGTACAAGAGAATATCTGTAGGGTTTGTGTTGCAACCTGTGAAAATGAACAGTAATTGCCAGTTTATGGCACTGTTGCTTCATATTTGATGACAAAGGTGAATTATTACCAGTATTACCTTACATACTGCCCTTTTCTTTAAATTGTAATCTTTGTAGAAACACTTTCGGGTAGTTTAATTTTCTTTTGAGCAAGGGTTATATTGGACTCAAGACATGAACTCGGTTTCTCTCCCTTCCAATTCAGCCAGACCAGCTGAGGTTCTCCTGCATTTTCTGTGTGGGTTTTACATTGCCAGCATCCATACTGTTCTGGTTTTGGAAACCTTAAAGATTGGGAACATTTTAGAATTTAGCAATGGAGGACTAAGAAACTGATTTAAGAAAAGGGAGACTAGATTATGAATGTAAACTAGCAAGGAACATAAAAATGAACTGTAAAAGCTTGTATAAGTATGTAAAAAGAAAAAAAAGTCAACAAAGGCAAATATGGATACATTGTAGGCAGAGATAGGAAAGTTTAATGTTGGGGAAGGGAATGACAGAAAAGCTAATCAATTATTTTGTGTCTGCCTTCATGGCAGACAAGGCAAGAAATCTCCAAGAAATAACTGTGATCCAAGAGTGTTGTGAGAATGACAAATCAGAACAGTATAAAAAGCAGAATCGGGGGAGTTAATGAGAATGGCAGTTAATAAATCCCCAGGACTTGATGATCTACATTCAAGACTGCTAAAAGAGATGACTGTAGAGATAACAAATGCACTGGTCATACTTCAATATTCTGTAGGTTCTTGAATGGTGCCTACAGATTGAAGGTTGCAAATGTAACTTCATTCATTAAAGAAGGCGAGAGAGAAATTAAGGGACTACACATCTGTTCGCTTGGTGTCAGTAGCAGCAAAAAGTACTGTAATCTATTTTAAAGGATGTGATAATAAGGCAGTAGGATGTCGAAAGGATATTTCTCCTGGTGTGGGGCTGTAACATTGGTGGAGGTATGGGATGGTCATAGAAGCAGTGGACACAGTTTCAGGATAAAAGCTTGCCATCTAGGACTGAGATGAGAGTACTTCCTTCACTCAGGAGAATCTTTGAAATTCTCTGCATCAAAGGATGTGGAAGCTGAATCATTAAGTAAGTTAAAGACTGACATTGATCAGTTTATAGATATTAATCACATTGAGGGAATTGGGGATAGAGCAGGAAATTGGCTGTGAGGTACATGATCGTCCCTGATCTCGAATTCTGGAACAGGCAAAAGAAGTGGAATGGCTGCTTCAGCTGGCATATTGCTGTTATTCAGATAATAACATAAATATTGGTCCAGTTTGTAATTGTTTCAGTAGCTTTCATGTCAAGCATGTGTTTTTTATAGATTAAATTGACACTTGCATTGATGGGAAGATCTTTAAAATGATGAATTCTCGGTAAGCCTCAAGATTTCCTACAGTTAAATGTCCATGAGGTTGGTTCTCATTCGAATCACAATAGGAAAAACTTTGAGGAGTCCAGGCATTGTTGCTTATTGAAAGCAAAATATTACAGATACATTACACTATGCCATTGTCCTCCCATGCTGACATTTTCATCCCAAGCCTGTTGCAGAGTCCCAGTGAAGCCTAACGCAAACAGAGAAACAGCACACCACTTTCCACTTGGGCATTTTACAGCTTTCAGGACTCAATATTGAATTCAGCAGCTTTAAAGCATGAACCTGTGGTCCATTTTGATTGCAATCCTTTTGTCCATTTCCTTTCCGGTATCATGCATGGATTTGCCTTCAGCAATTAGTTTTGTGTCCATATGTAATTAGGTATCTATTTGAGACTTAGGACTGTCTGAAGCTCAAAATGCCAAAAGTTAAATGCGAAGCATGACTTTTTAATGGCTTGTTTCTTACAATTGTAAAAACATTGACCAAAAGAGTATAATGTACTGGAACATGGCAGTTGGCTTGCTTTATGAGCAGAGAGAAGAGAGGCTGTGCCAGAAGTAGCTGTATAGATTATGTCATTCTTGGCTGCAAATGTTTTTTAATGTAAGTCAATAAATCTAGGAAAGGGAAATATTGGTAGGATCATAAAGTAGATGGCAGCAGTTTACAAATCACAACACTGGAGTGAGATCTGGTGCATGACTCGTGAACCCAAGAACATAGTGTACTAGACCAGTAGGAAGGTAACCAGCTCTTGATGTGTAATTAAGCGATAGTATACAAACCCCTGGGCTGATGATAAGGCACTTGTACAACCATGTCTGGAATATTGTAGACTACTTTGGTCACCAAGGCTGTAAAGGCATTGGAGGCAGGTCAGAAACAAATCAATCTAACTGGACCCAAGCCTAAAATATCTGAACTGTGATAAGAAATTAAAATGCTTTGAATTATTTCATCAGATGTTAAAAACTGAGCTTACATCAGTAAAAAAGAAAACATTGGCTCACAGTATTGGCTTTATCTGCTATTGTAAAAATCATGGAGTGTGATTCGTTTCCATGCATCTAAACCTTGTAGCCCCGGCATTTTAACAAACAAATATGAATGATCATCAATCAGTCTGGCCACTCTAAAGATAATCCAAACTTGACAAGCATAATTTAAAATGATTGCAAAATCAGCAGCATAGCAAATGGTGAGTAACTAATTCTAATGACAGATCATGGATATTAAAATAGCTGTAGATTAATATACCCAGTGTTTTAGAAAGATTTTTCAACGTACATTTCTGTGTAAGGACTTGAATAATTCATACCTCACTGGAACGAGGGCAGATACATGGCATATGAAATTAAATCAGCTGAATTTGAAGTGTTACATTGTTGTAAGACTGGCATGGGGTAATGCAAAGGATACAAATTCTAAAGAAGTTCAGGCACAGTGAAGTGACGTGTATATTTGTACAACCCACTCAGATCAGTTTGAGGAAGCAGTTAATAAAGCACACAGGATCCTGGACATTATAAATCAAGGCATTGAGTATACAAGGAAGTTGTGATGAAGCTTTGATGACACTGCTTTACTATTGATAGTGCTGGGCACCACACCTTAAAAATGATGTGACGGCTTTAGAGCGCATGAAATGATTTATGAGATGGGTTCCGGGATGTGGAAATTTGGTTTAGATGAGGATGGAACATAGGGCTTAGGAGCAACAGTAGGCTATTCAGCTCTTCAAACCTGCCTCGCTATTCAATAAGGTTAGAGACAAAAAAAACTGCAGAGGCCAGAATCCAAAGTAGACAATCAGGAGGCTGGAAGAACACAGCAAGCCAGGCAAGATCAGGAGGTGGAGAAATCAATGCTTTAGGTGTAACCCTTCTTCATGACCATCCTTGGCCTCCTCCATTGCCACAATGAACCAAACCGCAAATTGGAGGAACACCTCATCTTCTGCCTGGGCAGCCTACAAGCCAGAGCACTCTACACTGAATTCTCCACTTTTAAATAACCTTTCTTACCCCCGACTCACTTCCTAGCCCCACCCCTACCCCCCCACCTTCCACTGCTCCCACTCACTTACTAGATTCATTCCTCCCACTGACCAAGCAGGTCGTACTTTCTACCTGTCTTCACCACTCTGCCCCTATCACCTCCTTTATCTGCAGCTCTCTTTACAACCCCGCCACCCCCCCATCCTGAAGAAGGGTTACATCGAAGCGTTGAGTTCTCCACCTCCTGATGCTGCCTGGCATGATGTGTTCTTCCAGTCTCCTGTTTACTCACTATTCAATAAGACTGTGGCGGATTTGATTATTGTCTTGACATTTCCAGTTTCCTACTTACACCCATAACCCTTGATTTTCTTTTCAATCAAAACTTTGCCTCAACTGAATTCAATGACTAGCCTCCACTACTTTCTGAAGAAATGTCTGCAGACCAAGAGCTCTTTGAGGGGAAATAAAACTCATCTCCATGTGAAAGAGGACACAATTTAAGAATAAATTGTGTCCTCTTTCTCATGAAGATGAGTTTATTCTTAAATTGTGTCTCCTAGTTCTAGCCTCCCCATTAAAAGAAATCATTGCATTCATATCCATGCTTTCAGGTCACCTCAGGATCATATGTTTCAGCAAAATTACCTCTCATTTCTCTAAACTTCAAAGGATGTAGGCCCAGTATGTTCAAGTTTTCCTTGTAAAACAAGCCCTTCATCCCAAGAATAGGTTAAGTGAACATTCTCTCAACTGCTTCTAAATGTAATTATATTCTTTTCTCAAATAAGTAGACCAAAACTGAACACAGCTGTAAGTTCACCAAGGGCATGCATAGCTGCAGTAAAACTTCTGTCCTTCATTATTCCATTTTGCTCACAATAAACACAAGTGTTGTTGACCTTAGAGTAGAGGAGATTTAGAGAATATTTGATAAAAATGCTCAAAATCATGAAGAGCGGAGAAAGAATGGATGAGAAACTGTACCCTTTCAGACAAGAACTCAAGGACAGACATTTAAGGAGATTAGCAATGACTTAAAAGTGATAGGAATACAGTTTTTTTTAATGCAGCATGTGTAGTTATGATATGGAATCACTGCCTGGGAGGATGCTAGAGCAGAATTCCGTTGTGGCTTTCTAAAGAGAATTGGATAAATATCCAAAGACAAAAATATGCAGAGCGATGTAAGAAGACATCAGAGTGATAAAATCCTGAAGTGTGGGAAAAGGCCCTTCAGTCTAACAAGTCCACACCAAACCTCCAAAGAGTGACCTACTCAGACCCATTCCCCTACATTTACCCCTGACTAATGCACCCAACCTACACATTCCTGAACACCGTGGACAATTTAGCATGGCCAATTCACCTAATCTGCACATATTGGGATGGTGGGACGACATCAGAGCAACCGGAGGAAACCCACGCAAACATGGGGAGAATGTGCAAACTCCACATAAATTGTCACCTGAGGCTAGAATTGAACCAAGGTCCTTGGCGCTGTGAGGCAGCAGTGCTCACCACTGTGCCACCCGGCCTCTACTACCAGCACTATGGTGCTAGTCGTAGAGGACCAATACAGACTATAATTCAATTACTCTATAACTATATTGGTTAACCTGGTTGTACAATCTCTAGAAATTAAGTATGCATATGAAAGGCACATGATCCTACTTTCACCCTTTCTAATTTAGGTGGCATAAAACCTCGACATGATTTTATTATAATCACTGTAGTTTAAATAAGTGCCTGTTTGTTCAGTGTTGTTATTTTTAGTGTCTCCTCTTTCCTTTTTAAAGCTTTCCCCATCCCACATAACTATTGTCTGGTTAAGAGAGGAGCGGTAACTAGGCCTTGTCAATATTGGAAAAAATGTTGTTTGATTTTACAGAACTTGTGCATCGCTTAAAACAAAAAGCACAATTTGTCGAAGCTTTTCATCGGGTCAGTTGACGAGAATGACACTCCAAAGTAACACCACAATTATACTGCACAGGAGGAGAGTGCAAATTGGTCGGCATTAGCATTCTTGTGAATTGGAAACATTGTAGATGTCAAGTACTGTATCATAAAACTGAAGTGTGCACTTGTGTAAAAAGCATAAATATACTCTAAGTCTGAAGCTGGGGGAGTCACCTAAATTCCAGGAGAGTTAAAATATTTTCACCCTCCATATTTTTGCTATACTTACTGGTCAGAATTCAATTAGACCATAAAACTGCAATTTATAAGAGCAGAATTAGGTCATTCAGCTCATTGAATCTATTCCAAAATTTGATCACAGTTGATATGTTTCTCCATCTCATGCTCCTGCCTTCTTCACCTGATCACATGACTCATCAAGAACTTATCCATCTCTGTCTTACACTCATCTGACTTGGACTCCACACCCTACTGTGGCAATGAGTTCCACAGATTAACCAACTTCTGGCTGAAGATATTCCTCCTCATCTCAATTCAAAAAGGCCATCCCTTCACTGTGAGGCTGTGCCCTTGGATGCAAATCTCTCCTCCTACCGGGAACATATACACTCTATCCAGGCCCTTCAGTATTCTAAGTTTCAAACTGATCCCTTCTCAGTCTTCTAAACTGCATCAAATACAGACCCGAAATCCTCAATTGCTCTTCGTGTAACAAACTCTTCATTCCTGGGATCACACTCATAAACCTTCTCTGGACCCCCTCCAAAGTATAAAAGTTTGGATGTCATGTTGAGGTTGTACAGGACATTGGTGAGGCCTCTTCTGGAATACTATGGACTGGAAGGATATTATTAAATTGGAGAAGGACCAGAGAAGATTGACCAGAATGTTGCCTTGTATGGAAGGTTTGAACTATAAAGAAAGGCTGGATAGACTAGGACTGGGAATGGAGGGTCTGAGTTATAAAGATAGTTTGAATAGGCTGGGACTTTTGTCACTGGAGTGCAGGTAGTTGAGGGGTGACCTTTATAAAGATTTATAAAATCATGAGGGGCATAGATAAGGTGAATAGTAAGGGTATTTTCCTTAGGATGGGGGAGCTCCAAACTAGGGTGCATATTTTTCAGGTGAGAGAGGAAAGATTTAAAAAGGACATGAGTAACTTTTTTACATAGAGACCGGTCCGTACGTGGAATGAACTGCTAGAGGCAGTATGGATGGAGGTACAGTTACAATATTTAAAAGACATTTGGATAAGTACATGAATAGGAAAGGTTTGCAAGGATATTGGGCCAAATGCAGGCAAGTGGGACTAGTTTGGTTTGGGAATTTGGTCCACAGAGACTAGTTGGATCATGCTGTATGACTGACTCTCTAAAACCAGTAAATCCTTCCTTAGATACAAGGCCCAAAACTGCTCACAATATTCCAAATGCAGAGCCTTATACACCCTCAGCAGTACACCTCTGCTCTTGTATTCATAGCCTCTTGAAATGAATGCTAACATTGCATTTGCTTCCTAACTGCTAACTGAACCTGCATGTTAACCTTAAGAGAATCCTGAACTAGAACTCCCAGGATCCTTTGTATTTCAGATTTCTGCAGCCTTCCCCATTTAGAAAATAGTTAATACCTCTACTCTTTCCACCAAAGTGATAACCTCACACTTTCCCATATTGTATTCCATCTGCCAATTCTTTGCCCACACTCCCCGATGCACCCAAGTCCTTCTGCAACCTGCCCTGTCCCTCCACTTAATATTTATTATCTGCAATTTAGCAACAATGCCCTCACTTTCTTTGTCCAGATCCTGAATGTATCACATGAATCATTGTGCTCCCAACAAGGACCCCTGCAGGACTCCACTAATCACCAGTCACGGTGCTGAGAAAGAGCCCTTTATCCTTACTCTCTGCCTTCTGCCAGCCAGTCAATCCTCTATCTATGCCAGTACCTTGCTCTGGACACTATGGAATCTTATTTCGCAGCTCTCTGTGCAGGACCTTTTCAAAGACCTTCCAGAAATCCAAATTGACCACATCCACTGGCTCTCCTTTGTTAACTTGCTTGTTACCTACTCAAAAAAATTCTAACAAATTTGTCAGGCATGACTTCTTAACAAATCCATGCTGACTGTCCTATTTTACCAGGCACGGTCACGTGCTCAGTAGTCTCTTCTTTAATAATGGACTCTAAAGTTTTACCAACAAATGAAGTTAGGCTAACTGGTCTAATGTTTCCTATCTTCTGCTTCCATCCTTTCATAGACAGGGGTGTAACATTAGCCATAATACTCTGGCACCCTCCTCGACTCCAGTGATTCCTGAAAGATCACTGTCAATGCCTTCCCAGTCCTGAAGAAGGGTTACACCCGAAACAACTTCTCCAACTCCTGATGCTGCTTGGCTTGCTGTGCTCTTCCAATCTCCTGCTTGTCTACTTCACAATCCTTTCAGCTATCCTTTAGAACTGTGGGGTGTAGCCCATTAGATCTGGTTGATTTATCCACCCCAGACCTTTCAGCTTCCCCAGCATCTTCTCCTTTCTGATGGGCACCGCACTTATCTCTGCCCCTGACTCTCTTGAAGTCCTGAAATGTTGCATGTATCTTCCAGTGTAAAGACTTCTATAAAGTACCCATTTAGTTCTTCTACAAAATCTCCACTATTTCTTTGTGTTCTATTACAATTTCTCCAGCCTCATTTTTCAGTGGTTTAATGTTGATTCTTGCCTCTCTTATCTTTTAGATATTTAAAAAATTCTTGCAATCTTCTTTTATATTACAAGCTAGCGTACCATCATATTTCATTTTCTCCCCTTTTTTTTGTCTTTTTGTTAACCTTTGCAGGTTTTTAAAGGCTTCCATATCCTCTGACTTCCCAATGTATGTTTTTTTCTTTTGTTTTTTATGCTGTCCCTAATTCCCCTTATCAGTTATAGTTGCCTCCTTCTCCCTTAGCTTGTTTCTTCTCCTATGGGATGAATTTCTGCTCTGCCTCCCAAATTACCCCAGAGATTCCTGCTGTGACAGTGCCAATGTCTTCCCTGCTAGGCTCCCTTCCAGTCAGCTCTGGCCAGCTCCTTCCCCATGTCTTTGTAGATACTTTTACTTAATTGTAATATTGTTACATCTGATTCAATCATCTCCCTCTCAAACTGCAGGATGAATTCTATCATATTATGATCACTGGTTCCTAAACGTTCCTTCACCTTCAGTTTCCTAATCAAGTTTGCCACATTACACATCACTAAACTGAGAATTGCCTGTTCCCTAGTGGGCTATGCTACAAGCTGCTTCAAATAAAACCTCTCAGACATTTCACAAATTCCTTTTCTTGACATCGACTAACAACTTGATTTCCCAGACTACATTGAAGTCCCCCATGATATTGTAATACCGCCTTTGTTGTGCGCCAATTCTATCTCCTGACTGAATTTCTTCCCTATTTTACCTTTGGAGTTCCTCAAGTCTACCCACTCGGATTCTATGCTTTCTGACGCTATATTGCTTCTTGCTATTGAATTAATTTCATTTCTTACTAATAAGGTAAGCACACCCCTTTGCCATCTGCCTGTCGTCTGAATAGTATGTGTTTCCTTGGATACTCAGTTCCCAGCCCTGATCCCCCTTGCAGCCACGTTTCTGAGATATTCACAACATTATACCACAGCAATTGTGGAACTTTTCAAAGGGAGATGAAGTAATTATAGTTTTGTCCAGAGTTATCTAGATTGTCCCTGGACAATGACTGTAGCTAGGAAGACCGCAGATGAATTGAATGGCCTATTCTTATTTCTTGCTTTATATTCTTTCCGTTAAGTCATTTATTCAATGTAATGTCTTGCCATGTAAAATAACATTCAACTTTTCATTGTAGCTGTAATATTATACTTCAAATACTGTTGTTGATAATTGGCGAATTTGTCTAGAAAGAAAAATAACAAATTTGTATCATCAGGGCTTTGTGACCTTGAAATATCTCAAAGGGTTTTATAGTCAGAATGTTTGTTTGTGGAAAGCAGTTAAAGAGGGTGTGAAATTTGCTCAAGGTAGGAGTAGAAATATGATTATTGCTAGTTTGTGTAGTGTCAATATACAAGCAAAAGAGGACTGATGAAAGGTGTAGCCATATTCACTATCTTCATGTTCTCAACAATGCTTTCTGTTCAGAGGGCCAAATGTAGAAAAGAAAAGTTTGTGGTTATTCAGGGAAAAGCTCCAGAAAATTCCGAATGCAATTGACAAGACTCCTGGAGATTGTAGGTGGTCCTGCAGCATTAAGAGCCAAGCTAACTAGTCACTTATTTCTTCTAATTGTTAATGCACTCTTTCCACAAACACATTCATTTCCATTTTAACTGTCTGTATCAGTTCCAGATTCACCAGTTTCCATGAATTAAGTTTATCATGAGCTAAGTCCCCAGCATGAAAATAATGGTGCTGATCTTCTGGTCAGCAACAATTGTCGCCACGTTGCCACTACCCATCACTATCCGCCACTCAGGCGGCTCAGTGGTTAGCACTGTTGCCTCACAGCACCAGGGTCCCAGGTTCAATTACAGCCTCGGATGACTGTCTGTGTGGAGTTTGCACATTCTCCCAGAGACTGCATGGTGCTCCGGTTTCCTCCCACAATGCAAAGGTGTGCAGGTCAGGTGAATTGGCCATGCTAAATTGCCCATAGTGTTAAGTGCATTAGTCAGAGGGAAATGGGTCTGGATGGGTTACTCTTTGGAGGGTCAGTGTGGACTGGTTGCGCCGAAGGTCCTGTTTCCACATTGTAGGGAACCTAATCTAATCTACCCGTGAAGTTTCCTGAACCATTTTCAAATTCTGTCCGGAATATAAATGGACTAGTGAATCCTTTCTTGCTTAAGATCAGTAATTGTAGGAGAGTCAGGGTAGGGAGCAGACATACTCCCTTCTTACACAGTAGCTGCTGTATTCAGTTTATATATCTAAAAGTCTCAAGTGTTTTAATGAATGAAAGTGGGCTAGTGAATTAGTTATTGAATGGGTGAATTAGAGAATGGATTGGAGAGTGGGGGTGTATTTGGGTTGGGGGAACCAGTTATATCTACACAAACAATTGAAACAGGAGCAGGAATAGGCCAATCAGTGCTTTTAAGTTGGCTTCACTACTCAGTAGGATGATAGGCGATTTGGTAGTCACCTCCAGTCTCCAATCCTGCCTACCCCTGATCCCTAACCCTGTTCACCTTTTGATTAACAAGAATCTATCTACTAGCCTTAATAATATTCAAGACCTCTACTGCCATCACCGTTACAGGAAGAGGGTTTCATAGACTCATGGCATTCTGAGAGAAAGAAAATCATCTCTTTGTTTTTAAAGAGGTGACCCTGATTTTAAAAACATTGGCCCTTTGTTGTAGATTCTCCCATAAGAGGAACCATCTTTTGCAACTACCCTGTCAAGACACTTCAGGTTTTAATTGTTTTAATCAAGTCACCTTTTACTCTCCTGAACTCCAGCAGATAAAAGCCTAACCTGTCCAACCTTCCCTCATAAAACTGTTTGCTCTTACCAGGTATTAGTTTGTCCAATGTTTTTTTTTGAACTGCCTCCAATGTGTTTTCATTTTTCCCTAAATAAGGGAGGTGATGTCCTAGTGGCGTTATTGCTGGACTGTTAGCCCAGAGGCCAAGAAATGTTCTGTGGACCCAAGTTCATATTCCAACATGACAGATGGTGGAATTTGAATCCAATAAGAATCTGGAATTAAGAGACTAGTAATGATCTTGAATCCATTGTTGATGGTTGGAAAAATCCATCTGGTTCATAAATATCTATTAGGGAAGGAAACTGTCATCCTTACCTGATCTGGACTACAGGTGACCCTAGACCCACAGAAATGTGGTTGACTCTTAACTGCCCTCTGTAATAAATGCTAGCCTGGCTTCCTGTGAATTAATTTAAAAAAAAATACCCAATTAGGGCAAACAGTAATCCAGATGCAATTGACCATTGCTCTGTACACAACTCAAGCATAATCCCCCTTCTTTTGTATTCAGGTCCCCTTGTGACAAATTTAACATTCTGTTAACCTATCTAATTTTGTACTGCACCTAACCTTTTATTATTCACATAGGAGGACATCCAGATCTGTCTGAACCGAAAGCTGCTAAAATTGACAATTTCACATTTTCCCACATTATACTCCACTGGTCACATCTTTGCCCATTCACTTAACCTATCAATATCTTCGTGTAGTCTCTTAGTGTTCTCTTCACAATTTAATTTCCATCCTGTTCTTGTGTTAATAGCAAAATTGGCAACAATGTCTTCTGTCCCTTCATCTAAATCACTTATATAAGTTGTAAATGTTTGAGGGCCCAGCACTGTCCATTGTGGTACTCCACTCTTGCATCTTACCAACTTGAAAAACCAGGTCTCTGCTTTCTGTTAGCCACCAATCTTCTATCCATGCCAATATGTTACCAATATGCCATTAGTTTATATTTTTGTAATAACCTTTGAGGACAGATATTGTTGACAAATTAACCACAAATGCCTTGTGGAAGTCTAGGTACAGTACATCCACTGGGATTTCTTTATCCATAAGAAGTGTTACATCCTCATAGAACTCCAACTAACTGATCAGACATGATTTCCCTTTCAGAAAACCATGTTGTCTCTGCCTTATTTGGGTGGTCAGAGATTATAGTGGAGTTAGTTAGTTGGCTGGTTACAGGGTATTTCAGCAACATTGGCGACTTGGGTGATGTTAGTTGGGTGTTCAGGAATGGAGTTGGATGATTGGCCAAAATGATCAGGTTGGGTAGCCAGCTAGTCAAGTTGTATTCAACTGGTTAGGCAGATCATTGGGTCTGCTGCTTAGTTTAATTATGCAGGCTACTCAGAACCAGGTTTAAAAATGTCCAGGCTATGTAGATAATTCTTGTCTACCTGCTCCAAGTTTCTGAAACTGAGCACAGTATTAGTGATTTTCACAATATTCTTCGGAAGCAGAAATCAGTTCGCCAGAGTTTAAACTTTCTAAGTATTAGCCACATGTGTGCCAGGACGGCTGTCTCATCTCTGATTATCTGGAAACGGAAAAACTTAAGCCATTATTTTCTCATATCTGCTTTAACTGTTGTATATGGATTTTACAGGAATAGCATGCAATCTTACTGCTGCTGTTCAGTTCAACTAATATATCTTGCCAGATTGTATTCAATGCATTGATTATTTTTAAAATATTGTCTAATATCCTGTATGCCTGCTCTTCACTCCAAGGTAATCAATTCTAATTCAGAGCTCAAAGGTCTGGTAACATCATGGTCATCTTCCTTTGTTCATCTATTTGTATCCAATTGTCTGATCTTCTATTTGAATACAAAATAAATAGCAATGGAGGTGACCGTAATGCCACCAGGAGAAGAAGTTATGATTAACATAGTTATTACTTTCAACTACTGTTGTGGTTATTCATCAGAACTCAAATAATGGTGAGTCAGGCCCTGTGTTTCTTAAATGTCCATCTCTTGCATTGGATCCAAACATGTATCCTTGAAAAAATTATTCTTATGATTGCCAGGTTTGTTTCATTCCTTCCCTTTGTAGATGGCTATTTATAGCCATTATTTAATTCACAGAAACAACCTGGATACAATGAGTTATTTGAGACATAAACCATTGACTCACAGCATGACTGTCTGTTACTTAAAGCAGTCTAGGGTAAATTACATCAGTTCCTGCTGCAGTATTAGTTGTCTGATCATCAGTCTTGGCTAACAGTATTTTCACAGTCACTTTCCCTGAAGTAATTTTAAATAAATGCCTTCTCTGTAATTGTGACACAATGTATGTTCAGAAATGCAAGCAAATAAAATAATATCTCTATTTTAGCTCATCAGCCATTTCCTTTTTGTCATACGTAATATCTTGGCAAGTCATTCAAAGAACCAATTATATTGTTCTCTTGTCTGCCTGCTAAAATACTGAAAAAGATGTTGCCATTATTACCACAATTGTTGTTTCATCTTCCGATATACAATTTTAGCATTTCTAATGTTGGGTTTAGTCCAGCTCAGCTATTTTTGTGCACCTCTCTTTAATTTTTGTAGCTAGTTGAGAAAAATATTTTCTCAGTTTATATTTTCTATACATGTCTCAATGTTACCCATTGAGGTTTTGTCTTTGGTGCCCCTAGGGGGACACATAGTTTCTTTATCCTTCTTGGCATCCATTTTTGTTTCCTTCACAAAGATTATATTATTGATTAATAGTCAAACACACTGTATCTATCTAAAACCCTCTCTGCTGCAATGAGACATTAACACCAAAGTAGGTTTGCAGTTATGAAGCTGATGTCTCAGCTATATAAGGTTGTAGTTGGCCTGCTTTCAAAATTAGATATTGCCACTGGAAGGCTCTTATGGCATAGTAATAGCATTCTTATCTTTGGCCTCAAGTCCTACTTGCCCGGAGTTGTGACATAATATATCTGAGTGAATTGATTACAACAAATGCCCCTAGATCACTACTGAGTACCGATTTGCAGTTGTCATCTCTGATTGGCAGGAACTCATTTATGAACATAATATGTGAATTGGGGATACTGATGTATTTTATTCAGTTTTTAGTTGGAATCTGTTCTTTGAGGGGGGTGCGTGGTTCATTTCTTTTTAATTAAAATATGATCAATGTAAACAGGCATGCATTGTATTTGCCTGCAGGGCTGTATCAAAGTGCTAGGTTTTGTTGTTGCCTTAGTTTTGTCTCTTTTTTTTCATTTGTTGAAGTAAATATTTTATCTGTGAGATAATTGTGTTCCAATGAGAATTAAATTTTGTTCTTTTTTAAGACAACATTCAAGTTAAAGAATGCTAGAGAAACTTAGCAAATCTGGTAGTTCTGTGGAGAGAGAAACAACGGTCACATTTTGAGATCTTCTTCAGAACACAGTTTAAACTCAGACTTGCCGTGTTTCTGCAGCATTCTGTTTGTTTCAGGTTTCCAATGTTCACAGTATTTTGCTTTCATTCTAGTTATGGAGTATGTGTTAAGGGATCTATTGGTTTCTTTCCTTATCCTTTCATGTTGGTTTCAGATGGCTTTAATTTAATAGTTTGCATAATACTTCGACACAACCTTTGTTTTCATTACCATGTCCATTGTCACTCTTTGGCTTTGTGTTATGAAGTCTTTTGTTGTACATCTTCTGCAGATTTCTCACTCTGAGGTAGTGAGAATAATGGCAAGCATGATCAGTTTCTTGCCATCAAATAAAAATTAAGTCTTATTTCTTAAGATGGTTTTTTTCACAGCAGGTGCTGATAAGCCCATAAACATGCATTTGCATACAAACTTAAGAAACAGGAGAAGCAGTAGACCATTCAACCCCTCATTACAAGAATGAGAGGGAATCTGATTGAAACATATAAAATTCTAACAGAGCTGGACAGAACAGATGCAGGGAGAGCATTTCACTGGCTGCGGAGGTTAGAACCAGGGGTCATAACCACAGGATACATAGTAAAGCATTTACGACTGAAATGAGAAAATATTTCTACTTGGAGGGTAGTCAACCTGTGGATTCTGCATGGAGGCTAGGTGCCTGAACCAGTTCAAGAATGAGGTTACTGAAATTAACTATATATTCCAGATTTTCTAATTGAATTCAAATTCCATCAGCTGCTGTGATGGCATCTGAATCTCCCTGGGCTCCTGCAGGTTTGGTCCAGAGACATTACTATGATGTCACTCTCTCCCCTGCTTGATATTCTCCTGCTCCCTCTCAGCAGGTTGAGCATGACAATTATGGCCACCTACAGAGGCACATCTTCTGTAAAAGGTGCCTGATCTCCGGCCATTCTGTGAGCATCAGAGTCCTCTGGCATTCCTTTCTCCACCAGCTATGAATGCATATCTGCGAGGTGCTGACTCAATTTTTATCTTCGAATCTACAGTAACTAAGGAACACACCAAGGTGACAGTCTCTGTTTTGGAGGACGGTGTGGGTGGATACCTAATGGTACATCCTATGAGGCTTGACAGCACCATTTCTTCTTCAGAAATGGTGTTGATGCAGAAGGACTCAGGCTGTAGTCTGTTCCAACATGCATGTCACTCGTGCTTAATTAGCAGAGAAAGAATTGGTTGCTGAGGATGCAGGATTGTTTAAGCAGTGCAATGCTTTTGCTATTTTGCACATCCAAGGAGGATCAAGTGCAAAGTAGCCGGCCCACCTGGTACCTAACTGTCCCCACAGGAACAGTTCTGTTCTTTCCCCAGCAGCTTGACCTTTTTCAAAATGGCAGAGGATTTTGATATCCAGCACTCCCTGCCAGTCTAACGATCCACCCTCCACCTCCCTCTGCCTGGTTATGAGCCAAATTTGCCTGCAGTGAGAGGTACAGAAGGATCGAGTATGATGGGAATGAGTGCAACAGCAGTTTGTGAGCATGCAGAACGATGTGAGGTGGTGAGGTATCCCCAGTGAGTGGGTAGGAAGCACAGAGCCAAGAAGGATTGAGTAGTTTGAGAGGATGAGGAGGATGTGAGCTCTTGAGTGCATATCAAGCGTGTGATCCCTCTGCTTGTAGGCAATGGGTTTTCATGAGATCCCTGTACAGTGGCAGAGATGGACTGAGTGGTGCCCTTGTGAGTGTGAGGTAGCAGTGAGAAGATGTTGCCACCTCACATTATAAAGCAACTCATACGCTATCTCTATTTCATATACAATGAGCAGAGAAACACAGATTGTGCTAAATAATCTGCCTGGCCATTGACAGATCTGATGGCAACCAATATAATATACTTTCACATACTTCAATTTCAGTGTGGATTCTCAGGCACAATCACCTTGGCCTTTACCCTGTCACAGACCCTCCCCTTCATTCTACGTGAGTTCCCCTTCCTTTTCCGAGCTTAAATTAACTATTTCTAGCCTTCTTCAGTTCAACCTGAAATATTAATTGTTTTCTGACCTGTTGAGTTTTTCAAACATCCTTTGTTGTTCTTTCAAATTTTGAATAACCTTTGGTCAGCTCTGTGAATTATAATTAATAATATGAGCAAGAGACCACGACCAATAAGCTTGAGTTAGCAGAACCACGCAAAGTTTTGCCTGTGGCCTATTAGAGGTTCCAGGAAACTCAGAGGACAACCACAGAAACAGTCTCTTGTAAACATTGTTATCCTCAGAACAGTAATGAGCCCAGGCTAACAGCGCACTTAACCATGCAGTACAGAAACCATGACAAACACCCATTCGCAGAGTCCACAAAAAAAAACCCTACTGTAAAACCCATGACCTGTGTCTGGCTTTTAGCTTAAATCATTATCTCTGTTACGGTCACTGCTATAATTCATGGACTAAATGCCATAGTTGACCCAGCAGCAGTGATCCCTGTTCTCCTTTTATACTTTGGAGACTTGGAGCCTCTTACAGTGATTACCTAAAGCATTGGAGAGTAAAAAATGAGGTCTGCAGATGCTGGAGATCACAGCTGCAAATGTGTTGCTGGTCAAAGCACAGCAGGCCAGGCAGCATCTCAGGAATAGAGAATTCGACGTTTCGAGCATAAGCCCTTCATCAGGAATAAGAGAGAGAGAGCCAAGCAGGCTGAGATAAAAGGTAGGGAGGAGGGACTAGGGGGAGGGGCGATGGAGGTGGGATAGGTGGAAGGAGGTCAAGGTGAGGGTGATAGGCCGGAGTGGGGTGGGGGCGGAGAGGTCAGGAAGAGGATTGCAGGTTAGGAGGGCGGTGCTGAGTTGAGGGAACCGACTGAGACAAGGTGGGGGGAGGGGAAATGAGGAAGCTGGAGAAATCTGAATTCATACCTTGTGGTTGGAGGGTTCCCAGGCGGAAGATGAGGCGCTCCTCCTCCAGCCGTCGTGTAGTTGTGTTCTGCCGGTGGAGGAGTCCAAGGACTTGCATGTCCTCGGTGGAGTGGGAGGGGGAGTTAAAGTGTTGAGCCACGGGGTGATTGGGTTGGTTGGTTCGGGCGGCCCAGAGGTGTTCTCTGAAGCGTTCTGCAAGTAAGCGGCCTGTCTCACCAATATAGAGGAGGCCACATCGGGTGCAGCGGATGCAATAGATGATGTGTGTGGAGGTACAGGTGAACTTGTGGCGGATATGGAAGGATCCCTTGGGGCCTTGGAGGGAAGTGAGTGTGGAGGTGTGGGTGCAAGTTTTACATTTCCTGCGGTTGCAGGGGAAGGTGCCGGGGGTGGAGGTTGGGTTGGTGGGGGGTGTGGACCTGACAAGGGAGTCACGAAGGGAGTGGTCCTTGCGGAACGCTGATAGGGGAGGGGAGGGAAATATATCCTTGGTGGTGGGGTCCGTTTGGAGGTGGCGGAAATGGCGGCGGATGATACGTTGTATGTGCAGGTTGTTGGGGTGGTAGGTGAGAACCAGTGGGGTTCTGTCTTGGTGGCGGTTGGAGGAGCGGGGCTCAAGGGCGGAGGAGCGGGAAGTGGAGGAGATGCGGTGGAGGGCATCGTCGATCACGTCTGGGGGGAATCTGCGGTCCTTGAAGAAGGAGGCCATCTGGGCTGTGCGGTGTTGGAATTGGTCCTCCTGGGAGCAGATGCGGCGGAGACGAAGGAATTGGGAATATGGGATGGCGTTTTTACAGGGGGCAGGGTGGGAGGAGGTGTAGTCCAGGTAGCTGTGGGAGTCAGTCGGTTTATAATAGATGTCTGTGTTGAGTCGGTCGCCTGAGATAGAAATGGAAAGGTCTAGGAAGGGGAGGGAGGAGTCTGAGACAGTCCAGGTGAATTTCAGGTCGGGATGGAAGGTGTTAGTAAAGTTGATGAACTGTTCAACCTCCTCGTGGGAGCACGAGGCAGCGCCGATACAGTCATCGATGTAGCGGAGGAAAAGGTGGGGGGTGGTGCCAGTGTAGTTGCGGAAGATGGACTGTTCCACATATCCTACGAAGAGGCAGGCATAGCTGGGGCCCATGTGGGTGCCCATGGCAACTCCTTTAGTTTGGAGGAAGTGGGAGGATTGAAAAGAGAAGTTATTCAGGGTGAGGACCAGTTCAGTCAGTCGAAGGAGGGTGTCAGTGGAAGGGTACTGGTTGGTGCGGCGGGAAAGGAAGAAGCGGAGGGCTTTGAGTCCTTCGTGATGGGGGATGGAGGTGTACAGGGACTGGATGTCCATAGTGAAAATAAGGCGTTGGGGACCGGGGAAGCGAAAATCCTGGAGGAGGTGGAGGGCGTGGGTGGTGTCCCGAACGTAGGTGGGGAGTTCTTGGACTAAAGGGGACAGGACCGTGTCGAGGTATTGGGAGATGAGTTCGGTGGGGCAGGAGCAGGCTGAGACAATGGGTCGGCCGGGGCAGGCAGGTTTGTGGATCCCATTGTCTCAGCCTGCTCCTGCCCCACCGAACTCATCTCCCAATACCTCGACACGGTCCTGTCCCCTTTAGTCCAAGAACTCCCCACCTACGTTCGGGACACCACCCACGCCCTCCACCTCCTCCAGGATTTTCGCTTCCCCGGTCCCCAATGCCTTATTTTCACTATGGACATCCAGTCCCTGTACACCTCCATCCCCCATCACGAAGGACTCAAAGCCCTCCGCTTCTTCCTTTCCCGCCGCACCAACCAGTACCCTTCCACTGACACCCTCCTTCGACTGACTGAACTGGTCCTCACCCTGAATAACTTCTCTTTTCAATCCTCCCACATCCTCCAAACTAAAGGAGTTGCCATGGGCACCCGCATGGGCCCCAGCTATGCCTGCCTCTTCGTAGGATATGTGGAACAGTCCATCTTCCGCAACTACACTGGCACCACCCCCCACCTTTTCCTCCGCTACATCGATGACTGTATCGGCGCTGCCTCGTGCTCCCACGAGGAGGTTGAACAGTTCATCAACTTTATTAACACCTTCCATCCCGACCTGAAATTCACCTGGACTGTCTCAGACTCCTCCCTCCCCTTCCTAGACCTTTCCATTTCTATCTCGGGCGACCGACTCAACACAGACATCTATTATAAACCGACTGACTACCACAGCTACCTGGACTACACCTCCTCCCACCCTGCCCCCTGTAAAAACGCCATCCCATATTCCCAATTCCTTCGTCTCCGCCGCATCTGCTCCCAGGAGGACCAATTCCAACACCGCACAGCCCAGATGGCCTCCTTCTTCAAGGACCGCAGATTCCCCCCAGACGTGATCGACGATGCCCTCCACCGCATCTCCTCCACTTCCCGCTCCTCCGCCCTTGAGCCCCGCTCCTCCAACCGCCACCAAGACAGAACCCCACTGGTTCTCACCTACCACCCCAACAACCTGCACATACAACGTATCATCCGCCGCCATTTCCGCCACCTCCAAACGGACCCCACCACCAAGGATATATTTCCCTCCCCTCCCCTATCAGCGTTCCGCAAGGACCACTCCCTTCGTGACTCCCTTGTCAGGTCCACACCCCCCACCAACCCAACCTCCACCCCCGGCACCTTCCCCTGCAACCGCAGGAAATGTAAAACTTGCACCCACACCTCCACACTCACTTCCCTCCAAGGCCCCAAGGGATCCTTCCATATCCGCCACAAGTTCACCTGTACCTCCACACACATCATCTATTGCATCCGCTGCACCCGATGTGGCCTCCTCTATATTGGTGAGACAGGCCGCTTACTTGCAGAACGCTTCAGAGAACACCTCTGGGCCGCCCGAACCAACCAACCCAATCACCCCGTGGCTCAACACTTTAACTCCCCCTCCCACTCCACCGAGGACATGCAAGTCCTTGGACTCCTCCACCGGCAGAACACAACTACACGACGGCTGGAGGAGGAGCGCCTCATCTTCCGCCTGGGAACCCTCCAACCACAAGGTATGAATTCAGATTTCTCCAGCTTCCTCATTTCCCCTCCCCCCACCTTGTCTCAGTCGGTTCCCTCAACTCAGCACCGCCCTCCTAACCTGCAATCCTCTTCCTGACCTCTCCGCCCCCACCCCACTCCGGCCTATCACCCTCACCTTGACCTCCTTCCACCTATCCCACCTCCATCGCCCCTCCCCCTAGTCCCTCCTCCCTACCTTTTATCTCAGCCTGCTTGGCTCTCTCTCTCTTATTCCTGATGAAGGGCTTATGCTCGAAACGTCGAATTCTCTATTCCTGAGATGCTGCCTGGCCTGCTGTGCTTTGACCAGCAACACATTTAAAGCATTGGAGAACCAGCACTTACTCCTCCAAATCCTAGAGCAAGAAAGGCTGTCCAAAAACAACCTCCTCTCCCAAACCAGCCTAATATTGAGGTGCTAATGATCCAAACCCGTTCCACAAGGCTGGACATGTCATTTATAAGCTGGCACCCAAACCCTGATATAAATACTGTCCGCTCAACTTGGTTGCAGTAGATGATTCCTAGGAGGACAACCAAAATATTTTAGCTATGACCACAAAGCATCACGAAAGAGGCCAGATATACCCACCCACATATAAAAGGGCCTGGCTCATGACTGACCAAAATTATAGGAGGCTGTTTTGGGAAGGCACAAAGTACATGCGAGACTTTGTTGTGAATGTGCAGAGGAGAAACTGAGGCATCAGAGGGAGCATATAAACCTGTTGACAACCAACCTACCCAACTGTGCATGGGCAGAATCTGTAAACTGCATATTGGACATAGCAGTTACTTCAGAACCCAATGATGGGATTGTAAACAGGGCATCCTCAATCCTGAGGGAGTGCCTGAGAGAAAGAAGGGAATTTTTAGAAATACTACCCACATCTATAGATTTCACTTTGGCGATTGCCCTGTTTTATTCACAATATGTACATCACGAGAACTAGAAAGAAGCTTAATACAGGTGAAACAGATGCAAAAGCATTGCAATGCAAAAACTACACAATAATTAGTTTGTTCTAACTCTGCACATATATGGGCCACATGTTTCCACGTGCAATGCAATGACAGACAAGTTCATCAGTAGTGAAATCTCTGAAACTCAGAGATTAACTCTAGTTCAGAAGTTACAGTCCTCTCAAATATTTCCCATTGCTCCATTCAGTGGGAAGCAGCAACACACAGAAAAATAACTCAACACAGCCATGACTTGGATTTCCTTGTCTATGGACAAGAAAATTGTCTCCAAAATTTCATAGGGCTCCACAAAACTCACAAGGATGTGAATTGCAGATCTCCAACTCTGTAACAAAGATGAAATCTAGAGGGAAGCTTGGACAAAAAATACCCTCTCAAAGAAACACATTGTATGCCAGCCAATAATTTCCTCCAGAGCACGCTGAAAACACTCAATAAAGTATGGTCTGAACATGACTGATGTGACCATCTGATGCACAAATGGAAACTTAACAGCTCACATGGACGCACTGACAGAAATCTGGACCAAACAATGGAGCACATAATAACATCATGTCCTTGACTTGAGTTTGAGGGTGATGTTTTGGTATTACATTTGCTCTGATTAGGCAACTTAACATTAAAACTGTGATGACAGCAGTGCTCCTAAAGTCATAAAAACTATGAAAAGAACACAAGCAGTTTAGGTAGTGCTAAAAACAAAATGCGGAGACATGAGTCTAAATAGGGATTCAATTTGAGTTTGAGATCATATGTTGCCTGTCTGAGGTTAAAAACATGAATAATATATTTTAAAAAGCATCTCTAATAACTGTATGACTGTTTTTGATTGGGGAAGCAAGTTAAATTGAGGTTTATTTAAATTATGTAGACAGTATCAGATGCACTTAGTAGCTGTCTTTATTGGTGAAGCAGTAAAAGACTAATTGAGATAAAATATTGTCCACCAGTGCACTCTGACTCTGAACCATGTGTTTCCATGTAGCATGTATTTAGCACTCAAAACCCACAATAATGCTCCAAGGAATAGCCTCAGCTAGAACTCATTTTTGAAATGTATGTTAGTTCTAAAAAAGATTATTCATCAGGCATCACGGTGATAATTATTTGGAAAATAATTCAAATTTAAGGAGTAGAGATCACTTGAGCTATTTGAAAAAAAAGTTATCACAAGAATAGCTGATCATGTCCCTAATGTTTTGAATTACTTCACTTACAAATGAACTAATGTTTAATAAAGATGGACATTATAGGCTAATATGACAATCATGTTGGGGTGGTGAATTGTGGAGTAGTGAATTCCACAGATTCATGACCCTTTGAGAGAAGTATTTTGTCATTACCCCCGGTTTAAATCTGCAACCTTTTGTCCTAAAACCATGACCTCTCATCCTGGACATGTCCTTGTCCCTTACACCTTTATGACTAAGAGTGTTACAGTTTGCTTCACTCCTGCACTTGTAGTGGTGAATTCAGCTGCCCAGGTCTAATGTGCCAGGATTCCATTCCTGAATCTCTTTATTTTTCTACCTCTTTCATCTCTCCTTTTAAGAAAATCCTTAAAGCTTGTTTGGTTGACCCAAATTTTAGGCAATTTAATTGAAATCTACATTTTTAGCTTTGTATTATTTCTTGCCTGGTTATGATCCTGTAAAACTGCTTGGAACTGTTTAGGAGGTTAGCTCGCTGAGCTGGAAGATTTGTTTTCAGATGTTTCATCACCATACCAGGTAATATCATAAGGTGAGCATCTCCAGTGAAGCACTGGTGGTATGTACCCCCTCTCTATTTATAGGTCTTGGTTTCTTAAGGTGGGTGATATCATTTCTGGTTTCTTTTTCGTGTATCCTGGTGGCAAGTTTCCTGCTTGTTTGTCCAATGTAGTGTTTTTTTTTACAGTTCTTGCATGGTATCTTGTAAATGATGTTAGACTTAATGGCAGTACCTTAATGGATTCTTTAGTTTCATTAGTCGCTGTTCAAACAAGCAAGAAACTTGCCAGCAGGATACATGAACACCAACTAGCCACCAAAAGACACAACCCACTATCACTAAGTTTCCATACACACAGACAAAGAAGGACATCACTTAACTGGGACACATGCTCGGACAGGTGAAACAAAGACACACATGAGAATTCTTAGAGGCGTGGCATTCTAACTAGAACTCCATCAATAAACACATAGGGTCTAAATCTATCTACCTTGCCTTTTAAAAAAAATCACATGACCCACCTTAAGAAACCAAGAAATCAATAACGAGGGATCAGGCTTTCAAGGTGAGAAGTGGAAAGTTTAAGGGGCATACACGAGGCAAGTACTTCACACAGAGGGTGTGGGCATCTGAAACGAATTGCCAGCAGAGGTGGTAAGGCAGACACAGTAGATTCATTTAAGGTGCGTCTGGACGGAAGCATGAATAGGTGGGGAGCAGATGGAATCAGATGCTTAGGAATTGGGTGACAGGTTTAGACAGTGCATTTGGATCGGCTCAGGCTTGGAGAGCTGAAGGGCCTGTTCCTTGGTTGTAAATTTTCTTTGTTTTTTGTTCTAAGACCTATAAATAGAGACGGGACATACCACCAGTGCTTCACAGGAGCCTCTCACTGATGATGTTACCTAGTATGATGACTAAATGTCTGAAAACAAAATCTTCCAGCTCAGCGAACTAACTTACATACTTATCATCAACCTGAACTACAAATCTTCTCAAAAATTGATACCTTGGAATATTTTGTAGTGTTAAAAATGCTGTTTAAATACTAATTGTTATTATTGTTGAAAAAAGGTAATTAGAAACCACATATCTGACAGAAGATCAGATCTACTATGGTGTGAGCTAAAGCTAAGCTGAAATAGTTCGAATGGTTAACGAGCAAATGTTATCTGGCATTACCATCTGTTGGTGTGATTGTAGAAATACCAGAATAAATATATTATTATTTGTGATTATGTGTTTTAGTATTATTCAGATATCTTGGATTACTCATAAGTATAATATTTTAGCTTTGTAAACTGACAATAGTGCAGGAGGATATTTCACAGAAGTACCTCACAGTTGACAGAGAATGAGTTTATAATGGAAATACAAGAATTAATTAAAAACAAAAGAAGTGTACATTGCAAAACTATTCACCAACAGGATGATTATTGTTAGTAAATATGGACTTGTTTCCAAATTAGCTGAAAATGTGTTGCTGGAAAAGCGCAGCAGATCAGGCAGCATCCAAGGAGCAGGAGAATCGACGTTTCGGGCATGAGCCCTTCAGGCATGAGTCCTGCTCCTTGGATGCTGCCTGACCTGCTGCACTTTTCCAGCAACACATTTTCAGCTCCGATCTCCAGCATCTGCAGTCCTCACTTTCTCCTTGTTTCCAAATTAGCATATTTGCTGGAACTCTCGAACTGCTGGGTCAGGAGGTTGTCAGTTCAAGACCCACTTCATAATGAGTACATAGTCTTGATTGCCACAAATATAATGAAGTGCCCTGTGTGTCCATTCATGTGTTGCAAAGAATCCACTGGCACAAGTCAAAGAAAAACACTGGTTTTACTTGTGTTTTGGTCAGGATTATTCCCTGAATGAACAATGACTGTACATCAAGTACATCCATCAGTTTTAAAGTGTGTTGAAATGTTCTGAGGATGTGAATGACGTGATGTATAAATGCAAAATTATTTTTACTTGAGACATTCAATAAAAACAATTGTTCAAATGATTGCATGAGAATTAATGTACACATACAGTGTACATTAGGCAATCCCAAAGTTATATTTAGACCATGTAGTCAGTCATTAGCAATCAACTTCTCAATCCTAATTTAGATATTTACTATTAAATGTCATCTAGAAATGCATCCATTTATTCAACAATATTATTATAGTTGAGTAAACTGTACTTATAAAGTCTGAAGTACTAAACTTCAAAATATCAATCTAATCTTGCAATGTACGTTAATTAATTTGACCACTTGCTTTGCAAAGATGACATCTCAGTATGATACCATCTTTACCTTACTTCGTGAGGAATGGTGCATCCTTTTGATGACTGTTTCTAAATGGAAGGTACCTTAATGAGAGTTATGAATACTCTCAAAGATTGTCTGCCATGTCTGTCTTTTAATCTATTTTCCCAATCTACTTTAGCCATCTCTATCCACCTTTTATTTCAGATGCTAGTTTCAGATCCAAGTTTCTTACCATCGAATTGAATGTACAATTATTATGATCACTCTTACATAGGAGATCAGGGTAGATGTGGAAGAGGTTTTTCCTCATGGGAGAGTCTGAGACTAGAGGGCTACATCTCAGAATAAGGGGTTGCCCAGGGAAAACAGACGAGGAGGAATTTCTTTGCCAAAGAAGGTAGTGAATCTGTGGAATTCTTTACCTTTTTTAAAAATATATTTGTTTTGGAAAGCAGGCATAATGGACTAGGCCAGCAATTATTGCCCACTCCTAGCTGCCCACAGGGCATTCAAGAATTAACCACATTGCTATGATTCTGCTGTTACATTTGGGCCAGCAGTTTCCTTCCCTAAAGGACTTTAGTGAACGAGCTGGGTGTATCCTGACAATCAGCATTTGTTTCAGGACCATCAATGAATGCTTAATTACAGATTTTTATTGAATTCAAACTTCACCATTTACTATGTTGGGATTTGAACCCAGGTCTCCAGAACATTACCAAGATCTCTGAATTAATAGTCTAGCGATAATATCACCAGGCCAGTGCATCCCCACTTGGATGAAGAAAGTGAATGTATTATGGCCAAGTTTCCGGATGACACAAAAATAGTTGGGAACTCAAATGGTGAGGATGGCACAAAGAATCCACAGAGGAATACAGACAGGTTAAATGATTGGGCAAAAACTTGGTAGCTGGAATATAATGTGGGAAAATGTGAAGTTATGCATTTTGGCAGGAAGAGTATAAGAGCTGATTATTATTTAATTGGAGGGAGACTGTAGAAAGCTACAGAAGAAACGAATTTAGGAGTCCTCGTGCATGAATCACAAAAGCTAGCCTCCATATTCAGCAGGTAATAAGGAAAACAAATGTCATGTTTGCTTTATTTCAAAGGGAATGGAGTATATAAGTAGGGAGGTTTTGCTAATACTTTGCAAAGCACTCAGACCACACCCGAATACTATGAACAATTTTGGACTCCTTATGTAAAGGACGATAGAATGGCATGGGGACAGTTTGGAGATAGTTCACTTGGTGTGTACCAGGTATGGAAGGATTGTGTGATAAGGAGAGGTTTAGTAGGTTAGATCTGTACTTACTGAAATTTTAAAAGAATGGGAAGTGACCTTATTGTAACATGCAAGTTGTGTTTGATGTGGAGAGGTTGTCTTTCTTTGTGGAAGACTCTAGGAGCAGAGGACATAATTTTTTCTCAAGAGGAGGAATCTGGTTTCCCAATTCAGTACTGTCACCATGACCTTTACTGCAGTGGACTCACATAATGGGTAGAGATTGACTTTCTGGCGGCATTACTAAATCACAAAAGCCACAGGTATTACCTATCTTGCTGGCAGGTGGGACTAGATTGGGTTGGGATATCTGGTCGGCATGAACAGGTTGGACTAAAGGGTCTGTTTCCATGCTGTACATCTTGATGACTCTATGACTCTGTCACATTTTCCAACATTGTATTCCATTTGTCAAATTTTTGCACACTTGCTTAATCTATTTATATCCTTTGCAGACTGTCTCATTCTCACCATCTGTTTTTTCTGTCATCTGCAAACTTGGTTACAGTATGTTCACTTTCCTCATCCAAGTCATTCATCTTTATTGTAAATGATTGTTACAGTTCAGTTGAGAAGGTGGTAGTGAGCTGCCTTTTAGAACCACTACAGTCCATGTACTGCAAGTAAATCCACAATGCCGACGGGATTTTGACACAACTCACATAGGCAGTATACCTCTCTGATACTCTCATAGCCTTCTGCCTCTGAACTTTCTCCCCACTTACATCTGAGCAACTCAGGACTTGTCCACAGTCCTGATTGTTTAGTGGCTGCTAAAAACAATACGTTGCCTATGAATGCCTCACTGTCTCTAAATGGTTCTGTTTCTTACCTCTTGGTTGTAAAACACAAGTCAGCAAACACATTAGCAATCGTTTTCCCAGATGTCCTGCTGGTTATTCAGTTGAAATCATGTCTTTTTTGTAAATGTTATTTGAACTAAGTGTTCAAAATAACTTTAGAGTTTAAAAATGAGTCAGATTTTCACAGAACTGATAAACGGATTTTTTTCCTCTAATTTAAACACAAGCTCCCAAATAAAAACGTAGATTGAAGCTTCAAAATAAACAAAAGGCATACGTTTACATTGTGCTTTCCATGATTTCTGATGCTCCAAAGTGCTCTCCAAAGTGATTTACAGCAAATGAAGCACTTTTGAAATATAGGAATATTTGTAATGTATGAAAAGTGCTGCCAAATTGCACAGAGCAAGCTCCAACAAGCAGCACTTTGATAGTGACCGAATAAAATCTATTTCTTTTCACAGTAATGTTGATAACTGATAAGTATTGATCAGAACACTCAGGATAACCCCCGATCTTCTCCAAAATCGTGCCAGGGGCTCATGAATGTCCATTGGAGAGAGCTTTACATGTCCCTGAAAGAGCAGAGGTGGACTTGATTCAATCTGAAAGACCACTCATTTAAGAAATTGTGTTCTACAACCAAACTGCAATTTGTTTCTTTCCATGTTGACACTGTAACATGTAATTAAAGTGCTAAGTTACCTCGTTGGTGGAATTAACTTGAAAACCTTTGCTTACATTCAGTATCCCTTTGTTTAAGAAAGCAATTGCACAATAAATTAGATTTTGCAGAAACAGGCTCTGCTGCATCATTGCATTGTGCACATACTGACAACTAAATATGATTGTTTCCTTCAAATTCACTATGTAACACAATATGTACATAAAATTATAATAAATGAACAAATAAATGTAATATAAATATGTACTGTCTTAAAAAAATTGAAAACATTGTCTTGTCAACTTGGAACAAACCCATAACATGATGTGTTGAATGTTTGACCCAAGTTATTACAATTACACATCCTGCAATTGTAATTTTATATAATTCTTTATTCAGTCCCGGGACAGGGGTGTCACTGGCTGGCCAGCATTTATTGACTATCCCTTGTTGCCCAACATTTCAGCATTTTATAATTCTTGGCTTAGGTTTAATGAGATATATTTAAATTTAGATTAGATTACAGTGTGGAAACAGGCCCTTCGGCCCAACAAGTCCACCCAGACCCATTCCCCTACATTTACCCCTTCACCTAACACTATAGACAATTTAGCATGGCTAATTCACCTAACCTGCATATTTTTTGGATTGTGGAAAGAAACCGGAGCACCCGGAGGAAACCCACACAGACACGAGGAGAATGTGCAAACGTCACACAGTCAGCCTGAGGCGGGAATTGAACCCGGGTTTTTGACGCTGTGAGGCCACAGTGCTAACCAATGTGTCACCCCGGGTGGCACAGTGGTTAGCAAGACATCACATCTGTTTCACAAACAGCTTCTCAGAGCATTAGTTTCCTATGCTCATAATCTTGCATGAGCAATGAAAATTGCAATTGGAAGCTTTGTCACTCTTCATTTTGTAATCAAGTTTGAATAGCTCAGGGCCATTGAATGTGCAGCTGAGTGAAAATACAAAGTCAACATGAAAGCAGCTGGCTTCAGAAAAGTCCTGGAGGGATTGTATTTAAAGGAGGATGGATAAAAGTTCTGAATGCAAGCATGTGGGAATATGTAGATCTGCTGAGGTCCCACACAGACAGAAAATCAAGCTTCAGCCACAAGTACCTCAGTTGCAAAGTACACAATTTACTGATAATCTATTTCTGCAGTGAAAGTCTAGTTTAAATGTATTAATTTGAGAGATTGAGCACTTCAATCAACCTTGCAACATGATCTATGAAGTGTAATAGATGAAACAACAACTTTGGTTCCAGCCTGGTTCAAATAGGTTCCCTAAGGATTGGCATAAGTGAACAGCCATTCTTAATTTTTGTTTAACTTGGTCGCTTTCTGGAGACCTCGAGTGATGCTTTTCCTTTGTCCCTAGTTGCTGTTGCTAAGAACTCTACCAATTTTGTATTTTGTCTCTCACCTTGAAAGCACTTTGCTTTCTTACTCGTATCTTCTGCAGACATTTAAACAGCACTTACTAGATACTTTAGATAAGAAACAGAAATTAATGTAGGAACCACCAAATGCAGGTGTTATTATACTTGGTCAGTCTGCATCCACCACTCCCTCGAGTCCCAAGTTTGGACACTCCTCAGCATTTAAAAAAATTCTTTCATGGGAGATGTGCATTGTTGGCAGGCCGGCATTTGATGCCTGTCATTAATTGCCCTTGGACCTGTGGTTCACTAGACCGTTTCAGATGGCAGTTGAGGGGCAATTATACAGCTGGAGTCTGAGTGACATGTTGACCAGACCTGGTAAATATGGCATATCTCATTCCTGAAAAGACATTGTCTAAAAACCTTATCAGATTCACCAATCAGCAATAGTTTCATGGTCACAATACTGTGACTAGCTTTCAATTCTTTATTTTGTTAATCAATTTAAATTTCATGAACTGCTGTGGTGGGATTTGAACCAAGTGCCCAAAGGCTTAGGCAAGGCCTCTGGACAACAAGCCTTGTGACTCTAAACAGCTGTCATTCAGGAGTCCTGATCCATTGTAGTTCCATTTGTTAGAAAACCTACAGCTGACATCAGGAACACGGGCTGCCCCTGAGAATGTTACAACAACATGAAGCATTTATACTGTTGAATCTGCCTCGGCTTTCCTAGTGACATGTGTTTCATCTAAATTTGTCTGCACTGAACATGCTTGTAAATCAAATGACAGAAGCTACGTGTGGCCATTGTTTTGTCAACTGACAACAGTTATTGAGAGCTTTTAAGATGGTAGGCTAATTTACATAAAGGATGTGATTTTGATGCTTATTTGTGCTTCGTTGTTCCTCGTATCAACCCTCAGGCCTGCACACAAAAGTCAGGTTTACACTCAACTGGCTTTCCTCCACTCCAGGACTGAAATAAAAACACAGCCCTATGGAAATCACAGGATCAAACCCATGTTCTACTTAGAACATAGAACTGTACAGCACAGGAACAGACCCTTTGACTATGTTGTGCCAAATATGATGTCAAATTAAACAAATCCCTTCTGCCTGCCTGTGGTCCATATCCATTCATTCCTTGTGTATCCATGTGCTTATCTAAAAGTCCCTTAAACGACCCTATTGTGTCTGCCCCCACCACCCCTGAACAGTGTGTTCCAGACTCCTACCACTTTGTAAAAAAAAAACTAGCCCCTCACAACTTCTTCAAACTTTCTCTCACTCACCTTAAATGCATGCCCCCCAGTATTAGACATTTCAACTCTGGAGAAAAAGATTCCAACCGTCAACCCTATTTATGCATCTCATAATTGTATAGACTTCTATGAAGTCTCCCCTCAGCCTCTGCCACTCCAGAGAAATCAACTTGAATTTTTCTAGCCTCTCCTTATAGCTTAGACCTTCTACTCCAGAGAGCATCCTGGTAAAACAGAACTTAAAACAATACATTAAGTACAGCCTAACCAAAGTCTTTATAACATGCATGACATCCTGACTATTGTATTCAATTACCCAACCGATAAAGGCAAGCTTGCCATATGCCTTCTTTACCACCCTATTTACTTGAGTGGCCACTTTCAGGCAGCTAAGGACTTGAACCCCAAAATCCCTCTGTATACCAATACTGTTCAGGTCCTGCCATAAACTGTATACTTTTCCTTAGCATTTGATTTCCCAAAGTGCAGCTCATTGCACTTATTTGCATTAAACTCCACCTGTCATTTCTCTGCCTATATCTGCAATTGAACTATATCCCTCTCTATACTTTGACAACCTTCTTCATCAAGCTGTATCATCTCAAAACTTACAAACCCACCCATCATATATATCACAAACAGCAGGGGTCCCAGTACAGATCCCTGAGGACACCTTGAGTCACAAATCTCCAGCCAGAAAAACACTACCACTACTCCGTGCCTTCTATGGAAAAGCCAATTTTGAATGCACACAGCCAAGTCATTGTGGATTATTTGCATCTTCAGGATGAGCCGACCATGAGGAACCTTGTTGAAAGCCTTACTAAAATCTTGTGGACAACATCCACTCTTTATCCTCATTGGTCACCCTTGTCACCTCCTCGAAAACTTCAATCAAGTTAGTAAGACATGACCTATCCCACACAAAGCCATGCTGACTTTCCCTAATTAGGCCATGCTTTTCCAAATGCACATACATCCTATCCCTAGGAATTCTCTCCATTAGCTTCCCATGTTAAATACTTCTCCATGTTAAGTACACTGGAGTGCCAATATACTGGTTATATTACCAATAATGTGGTTGGAAAGATTAGCCCACTTGTTTCCACTGACTTTTATTGTTTAGTAACTGAAAACTCTCAGCAATTACTGCAGTTAAGTTTTTGAAATAGTAATAACATCCAATTCTTACTGAAGCAAATAAGCTTGAAGTGTTGGTGAAAGATGAGTTGTTCTACAAAGCCTGTTCTGCCAATACAATGAAATATAGGAGCCAAATTTGTTGGTGGTGCAAAATCAAACCCAGTCTGATTCAATGAAACTTGAAGCTAGTCAACTGATCTTCCACACATGAACAGAAATTGCTGGAAAATCTCACTTGGTCTATCAACTGTCAGTGGAGAGAAAGCAGAATTATTGTTTCAGGTCCAGTGAACCTTCTTTGGGTGAGAGGAGCAGAATCTCTTCAAGATGGGCATACCTGGAAGAGATGTAGTGAATTAATCACCAAAAAAAAACTGTGGATGCTGGATACCTGAAACAAAAACAGAAATTGCTGGAAAAACTCAGCAGGTCTGGCAGCAGCTGTGGAGGGAAAGCAGTGTCAAACTGGATCTTCTGCTTTGTGCATCAGACAGATGTTCCAATATCAATGTGCTTTCTGCAGGTCCACAACTTGAGTAAGACTATAGAATTAATAACACTTGTTCATAACAACTTGACTGAAAACACCAAATAGCAGGTCTGTCAAGCCAGCATCTTCAGCCCACTCCTCAGCATGTAGTCTTGAACTTTGAACTTTGCAACATTCAGTCAAGGTCAGTTCCCTGTTCTGGCCAAACAATGCTTATTCTTTCACAAAGCATCATTTCATGAGTCTGAAGGCTTCCAATAATGTTTTCAGTAACTACATTCCAATAACACATGGTAACTTAAAACATTTAGTTCACTAATTTACTTCATTTTCACACTATTGAACTCTCCAAAATAGCATTATCATCCTGACCCTGTCACTTGGAAACAGGAGTGCTGGTGCACAATAAACTACCAGTGTATTTGAAACATTCTTTCGGCTATTTGACTACATTTCACTTGCAAATGATAATTCAGTTTAGTTTCAAAGCACACAGCAACTGTCAAAGTCACCTTTCTTAATAGTCTATGTTAAAGTTTTTTTTGCTGTATCCAACTTTAGCCATATAATATGCAGAATAAGAAATGAATATGCATAAAAGCTGCTTCATTAAAAAAATTGCATTTTTATAAATACCTATAAGCTCCCTTTATCTCCTCCAAGAATTTTACAGCTAATAAGTTATTGATTAATTAGCTTTAGTGTCATTGGTGGCAGGATTCACTAGGTCAGCAAAAGAACATCCTGCAATGGATTTTAATGTACCTGAAAAACATCACCTCTGAAATTTCAGTACTTCCGAAATACTGCATTGACTTCTCAGCCCTTTAGTAAGTGAGCTTTTGACCATCTGAGGCCAGAGTGCTATCAGCTGAGCCAACCTGGGGAAGTGATGACCTGCTGGTATTATTGTCAATCCAGAGACGCAGGTAATGTTCAAATCCTACCATGGTACATAGTGGAATTTGAATTCAGTAAAGATTTGGCTTTAAGAGTCTAATGACCATGAATTGATTGTTGGGGAAAGATCCATCTGGTTCACTAATGATCTTTAGGGAAGGAAATTGCTATCCTTACCTGGTTTGGCCTATGTGTGACTCGAGACCCACAGCAATGTGGTTCACTTTGAACTACCCTCTGGGCAATAAATGCTAACCTAGCCAGTGATGCCCTCATCCTGTAAATGAATTTAAAAATGTCAGCACTCATGTTGCATTTTGACTCTAGGTCAATGTTCCTTTATGAACTTCCCACCTTTCACTTACCTGTGGTTACTAAGTTGGAATCGCTGCCTCACAGCTTTAAACACAGATTTGCCTGGTTGCTGTCTTGTATGGGGACATTGTATATTGAAAAGGTAGATAAGAAAGGTAGACAAGAGAAGGCACCAGGAAATAATGTCATCACTGTCTGCTGTTTCAGGGCTGCGTTGTTAACTCTGGTCACTTTCTGTAGGCTTTCTATAAAGCATAAAGTATTTGTTCTAATACTAAGTTTAATAATAAAAACTAAGATTAAATAACTAAACAAATTGAGATTTAGTAATAACTGAGATTACTGCATGGTCTTTGGTATAGAATTCCTGGTGATATTTAACGCCAAATTGGATATTTTGTTTGGCAGATTGGTTTTTTGTCCTTGTCTGTCACAAATCTGTTTGTTACACATTATTTCCCTTAAGCTTCTACTTAATGTACTCTAATTATAATTAAAATCTTCGAAAAGCAATTACTCCATCCCTGAGAAAACAGTGATCTTTCCCCAAATACTCAACATCCAGAAGGAAACAAAAAAGCTACATTTTATGGGAACACTGAACAACACATTACAATATTTTTTAATGACTAGTTCTAAAATAAAATTCAAAATATAAACAATGTAAAGCATTGATTTTATGGTTGCCAGACATATAAAGGCGATTATTTGTGCAAAAGCCCTGGCTTGCTTTTGCACCAACAGCAGCAATCATTGTCATTATTCACTTTTAAGAGTTTTTCCTTCCGCATGTATTAGTCAGGTCTGCCAATGTTAGATCCATTCAAAATTACATCTGCACTCAAAAATAAAATTCAGTTTTTATTTTTATCCCAGCTGGCACTAACAGTCTTGTGAATTGCGGCCATATTCCATACAGACAGCAGGGGTCTTGCCCTCCAGCACGACAGTTGGCAAGAGTCCCTCATCACTTCCTTTGGGGAAGGCTTTCTTAATACAGTGGTGAGTGAGTGAGAGGCAGGCCTTCCCCAATTCAGGGAATTCCAAGGCTGAAATCCTGACCTGCTCCCAAGATCTCCTCGTCAATTAGAGGCTGACAACTGTGCTTTGCAGATAATGCCATCAGGACAGCAGTGGTAGATACCAGCAATGCACTCACCAGAGGCTGAAGATTGTCAAAGGTGAGTAAAGATGGGTTTGCAAGGGAAGGGATCAGCACTAACAATGCTGGGTCCTTTGGTTAGGTAATGAATGTCTTTGAAAGAGGGACCTGTACCTCAAAATCTGAAATTTAGGTTTGCATTTCAGGTCCCTACTGGCTCGTCCCCTGGATCACAGCTGTAAGCAGCAGTGAAATAAGGGCCTAAATTGAAATTAATTACTCATTTAAGTCTTTTAATTGATTCAGAGGCAAAAAGGCTTTCCATCCAACAACTTCCTGTTTAATTAAACACCCTAAACTGTCATAGGTGGAAGGGCATTGAATTCTCCCCACAGAACCAGAAGGAGGCAATCACTCAAATCCATTGTACCAAATCATGAAATTAACAACTTCAATTGACAAACAAAATTGTCATCTGGTTCAGGCAAAAGAGTATCGCTGTACAACTGGAGAATACAATGGGCTGAGTGGACTCCTTCTGCCCCATAACAATCTGGTGATCTTGTGGTAGTATCTGGATATTTGATTATTAGTGAAGCTTGAGTTTTCAGGAAGAAACTGTTTGGAGATTGTTGAATAAGAAATTCCTGACCCAGTTGCCAACTTTGCAACTTGCACTCAAACAATGGCTTGTAACTTGTCCAGAGCTGAAAAATTAAAGGACCCAATGAACTCTCATGACATCAGGTCAGGCATTTGCAAGAAAACCTTCAGTTGATTTTTCATGTACCTCACTGCTCTGCCCCAAATGCACCACCATGTGATGCTCCATGTTGAAAAACCAGGAGGAACCTCTGAGGATGGCAAGGGCACAGAATATACACTATGCATAGCCTTCAGTGTCAAAAAGTGTGGCGCTGGAAAAGCATAGCCAGTTAGGGAGCATCTGAGGAGCAGGAGAGATGACATTTCAAGCATAGGCTCTTCAACAGGACTGTAGGGGGAGGGCCTAAAGGGGCTGAGAGATAAATGGGAGGGGAGGTGGGGTTGGGGGAATGTGATAGGTAGATGAAGGTGGGAGATGATGGTGGTAGGTCGGAGCAGAGGGTGGAATGGATAGGTGGGAAGGATGATGGACAGAAAGGACTGCTCAAGAAGGTGGTGCCAAGTTGGAGGGTTGGATCTGGGATAAATGGCAATGGCAATGAAACTGGTGAAATTGACATTGATTCTGTGTAGTTGGAAGGTCCCAAGGTGGAAGGTGACGTGCTCTTCTATTAGTCGTTAGATGGCCAGGATTTGGTGGTAGAGGAGGCCCAGGATTTGCATGTTCTTGGTGGAATGGGGGGATGAGTTGAAGTTGTTGGCCACAGGGCGGTGGGGTTGTTTAGTGCATGTGTACTGGATAAGTTCTCTGAAAAGTTTTGCAATTGGTGTCCTGTCTCCCCAGTTAGAGTAGACCATGTAGAGAGCAATGGCCACAGTTGATGAGGTGTTTGGATGTGCAGGAAAATCTCTGCTGGATATGGAAGAATCCTTTAGGGCCTTGGATCGAAGTGAGGGGGGAGACGTGGGTGCAGGTTTTACACCTCTTTTCGTGGCAGGAGAAAGTGCTGGGAATTGAGGGTAGGTTGATGGAGACATGTTTTTAACGAGGGACTAGCGGAGGAAATGGTCTTTACGGAATTAGATTAGGTTGGATTACTTACAGTGTGGAAACAGGCCCTTCAGCCCAACAAGTCACACCGACCCGCCAAAGCGCAACCCACCCATACCCCTACATTTACCCCTTATCTAACACTATGGGCAATTTAGCATAGCCAATTCACCTGACCCGCACATCTTTGGACTGTGGGAGGAAACTGGAGCACCCGGAGGAAACCCATGCAGACACGGGGAGAATGTGCAAACTCCACACAGTCAGTCGCCTGAGGCGGGAATTGAACCCAGATCTCTGGCGCTGTGAGGCAGCAGTGCTAACCACTGTACCACTGTGCCGCAATGTTGAAAGGGGTAGGGAGGGAAATATTTCTGGTGGTGGGGTCTGATTGTAATTAGTGGAAATGGCAGAAGATGATGCATTTTATCTGGAGATTGGTGGAGTGGAAGGTGAAGACTAGGTGGGGTTCAAGGATGGAGATGCAGGAAGTGGAGGAGATCCAGCGCATCTTTCAACATTCTGCAGAGACCATTCCCTCCGCAACTCTATCATTAGGTCCATCACCACTCCACCCTCCACTCCTGGCATTTTGCCTTACCACCACAAGAGATGTTATCAAGCAACGGGATCAACCCTGATTCAACGGACAGTGCAGAAGGGCATGCGAGGAGCAGCACCAGGACTACTGAGGTGTTAATCTGCAGAATGATAAAACAGGACTACTTTCATGCCAAACACCATAAACAGCAAGGGGTAGATACAGCCATGTGATTGCACAACCAACAGACAAGATCTAAAGTCTGTAGACCTGCTACATCCAATTGTTTATGGTAGCTGACAATTACTGAAGGAGGAACTTCCACTAACTCCTCCATCCTTAAGGATGGAGGGCCCAGCATTTTGGTGCAAAACGGGAGGCTAAAATCTTTCCTCATTGTTCAGTTCCAGTATCGCCCAGGATACCCAGATCCTGACCTCATTACAACCTTAGTCCAACATGGACAAAAGAGCTGGATTCCAGAGGGAAGTGAGAGTGACTGCCCTTAACATCCAGGCCACATTTGACCAAGTATACAGCAAGAAGCTCTAGTAAAGCAGGAGCCAATGGGAGCTGGGGGGGGGGGGGGAAATATCTGTCCACTGGAGTCATACCTACCAAAAAGGAAGGTGGTGTGGCAGTTTGAGGTTAGTCATTTCAGCTCCAGAATATCTCGGCAAGAGTTCCTCAGGGTAGACATTTAATCATCCTGTTCAGGGATCTTATTGCACAAGTCACCTTATGGATAGACAATAAATGCTGGCTTAGCCAGCAATGACAGGCAGCATCCTAGGAACAGGAATATCGATGTTTCGGGCAAAAGCCCTTCATCAGGAATACCCGCATCCCATGAATAAATACAAAATAAAATCACATGAAGATCTATCTTTAGGATGATTTGGAGGTGCTGGTATTGGACTGTGGTGTACAAAGTTAAACATTACACAACACCAGTTTATAGTCCAACAGGTTTATTTGGAAGCACTAGTGGTTGTGGAGTATATCTTTAGGATGGCAGATTACCCTCCTGAAGTTAGTTATTTTGTGGTGGCAATCTGGCAGCTATCACAGTTATTTTCTTGACATTAGGCTATTTTAAGATTTATTGAGTTGATTTCATAACTTGCTGTGGTGGGATTTGAACTTGCAGTTTCTGACTTGCATGTACAATACCATATAACAATCGGCAATTATATTTACACCATATTTCAAAGAAAACTAGGAGTTTATTAATTGACTATATAGATGGTAACATGAGACAATAGAGTAAAGCAATAGAGTGACACCCAGGGTATAGCCTGTCCTACCAGCAATGTTTGCAGCTAAAGTAGCAGACCTTCCCTTCCGTCTGAAGAAGCCTTTTCCCCTGACCCCCGTAAAATACCAACATATATCCAGCATGTCCTGCCAGAAAAGAAATTTGACCTAAAGTTAAGCTCTGAAGGTATTCAAGTCAATGTTAAGACTAGGAGGTTCCGATCAACTAATTGAAAGGTAAGTCTTTATTTCCCAAACTTCCATTAAGCTGAAATGGAATGAAGACGGGGGCCAGAATGGTAGTGGCAAGTAAAACATGAGGTTGAGGTATTTGAGAAAAACACCACTGAACATACTGAGAACAAAATCTCTATTTTAAAGCAAGAGATATCACTGCAATGATCAATGAAGCAGAAAAAAGATGTTAGGGAGGGTTGTTGGGTAGCAAAGAATGGGTAGAACATTAGATCCATTGGGGTTTTCAATTCAGAACTACCTCACCAACCATCCTGTGTTTCTGTTCCTCTGTTATTCACATGTCCTAGCTTTATTAAACCTTTTCCTGTATTATTTTCTTTCCTGTTGCAGCAATCACATAACCTACTCCTCTTTTAAAACTTTTAAACCTTTTACAGACAAATCATTCTCTTTATTGTCTCTGATGAGAGTGTGTAGTTTTTCTTCACCTCTTTGTTTCCATTTTCAATTTTTTTTCATTTGTTCTATTATCCTGCTCCAATAAAAGAATATGTGTGAAATGTTTAAATATTTGTGCTGTCCATTGATGCGAATAGATCTGCTGAGTTTTATTTTTCAGAACTATGTGTTTTTTGTTTCAAATCCAATACTGTCTGAGATCACAATTCTTTTTGGTCTTTGCTAAGAGTATAACCATTTTGCTAACTCTACACTTCACTCCGCAGCAAGAGCCAGAACATTGCCTTATACCTTAGATCTTGGCAGAGTTTTACTGTCAACATTGTTGTAAAGTTTTTCTATGCTGTGTTTGGATACGAACAGGTACTGGCACTCACACAGAGGAGAAACTATACTTAAAATGCCAAACTAGTTGTTTTAAAGCCATTACTCTGCAATTTTGTAATTGATTTTTGGCAACATTTCGGTTACTGCTTTCCACTGATTTTACAATAGATAATTGAAAGCACCACATTGGAATTAAGGGAACTATTATATACTGCCATATATTGCATTTCAACACAGGTTATACCACAGAGTATTATGTAAGCTTTAATAATTTTGCCCTTTGGAATGTCGCTTAGCGGAGGGATGAAGGTGGAAAGTCTGATTGGTCGTAAGTCTTGTCTTCAACACAGATACAGCTGCTCACATTTGTAATGACCTTCGACATTATGAAGATGTCTAGGACTGAGCAATCATAAATATATGTTGGATGTGAACCCTTATACATAATTACTGAAGTAGCATCTTTCATCTAAATGGTGACACAAAGAATCCCTATATAAACAATTGTTCTGTTTGTGTTGGAAATGTAATCACTTATGTGGACGTATGCATCTCTGAAAATGTTGCACTCTTTTGAAAATTATCATGGAAAATGTAAATGTAAGGAATAATAATGCAAAAATTGAGAAATATGATCATTGGGGATTTTTTTTCCCTTTCAGTAGGCAGCAAGTGAAGTGGCAAGTAGGGGAAATAATTGGGTGAGTTTGTATAAGAGATATATTCTCCCCTTCTCACTATCTGACCAATTAAGTTCTGAGCAAAAGGGTCCATTGGGCACTTTCTCAATGTGCTGTCAATTAAAGCCGTTTAATAGACAATTAGTGGTGACAAATACACTTCAACTTGCCCTCTCACCCATTACCTGCCTCCCCTGCAGGTGAGAACAGTGGTTACCCAGAGGGAAAAAAACAATAAACTCATGAATGAGACATGCTGGTGCAAGTTAGCTTATATACATTAATGGAGGTCCAATATGATCATACATTCATTTCAAAGCATTACCATTTGATAAAATGGTTTTCTGTTGAATGGGTTGGTCTGGTTGCCATCTTTGTTGAAATTTAGGAGTGTCTGGAAGCAACCCCATTGCTCTTTCATCTAAATGCAGTAAACCCCTTTTACCCACATGGGACCCCCAAGACAAGCAGTTTTTTAAATACCCTACCTTTCCTCCATTGGATCCAACAACAAGTAGCCCTTGATGCAAGCTGGACCCAGACCCTCTTATTGGTCGGCAGCTTATGGCTAGCCAGGACGCCAGTGACATTGTCTTTAATAGTCCACAAAACCTGTCTCTGCTCTGCTGTCAGCTCCTAATGAGCTGATTGCCATGTGATGAAGCAAGTTATCTTGTCAGTGAAGTGTTAATTGCTCATTGCCACACATAGAAAGAAGTTTGGAAAATTATGCCCCCATCTATCATTATTTAATGAAAATTGCCGAATGGCATATTTAATAACCACTTTCATAACTCATGAATCATAGTCAATAGTTGTGTGGGCGAATCCCATTTACTAAAGATTACTGTGGTTTGAATTATAAGTCCATATCATCAGATGCCTGGTTACTCAAACCAATGAAGGATTGAAGAGTTTCTCTTCCTTTTCTTTTACCTCAATGAGGTTTTTGCTTTTCAACTTCCTGTCTAACTTCCTGTTAATGTTTTCTTATACTTCCTATATCCTGCTTGATTGTTTGACTTTTCAAAGCAGAAAAATCATACCTCTTAACTGGAACAAAATAAGTAGAATATTTTGTTGGATGCTGTGTGTGATACTATTTTGATCCTACTGACAGTTGCTGAATATTAAAAGAAAATCTGCCTGCACAGATTATGCCAGCTGGGTGAGTAAATTCTCACACATTTATTACTTTTATTATGGCTATATTGATTTAATCTCTCAGAACACAATCCTCTGTTGTGGCAGATTCAGCACAAATGCAGGTTATTAAGGATGTAATGTTTAATGGTGTTTATATAAATGTTTAAAACCAAGCATATAAGTGATCCATTTCTTTTCCTAGCCAACGTCTGTGAGACTTTACTACTATTGTAGAATTTGCTTCAGAGCTTGACATTTAGTGTTAGGAAACACTTCTTCACCATTCTGAGGCCGCAGTAGTGGGTTTCTAGCTGACGTTGCACAATTTTCAGGTAAGTAATGCATGAACAACTGTTTGTTGGGTGCAGCAACATGCAAGACACAAACTCGAAATTCAGTTGTTCATGCCCATGAAAGGGATATTCCTCTGCTTATAACTAGATTCGAAATATGTACTTAGTGAAGTGAAGTATTCATTTTGTGGGTCCAAAGGATGCTTTGCATTGCAAAAGAAAATGCTGTTAATCATATATTTTGCTTAGTTGGAGTAATTTGGTAAAAATGTATGTGAATGTGCTGCTTGTAATTATTTTTCAACATTGCAGTTTCCACTGGTAATAATATTGTTAGGAAGTGGGTTGCTGTCGAGCAGGATTTACTTGAGGAAGCAGTATTTTCCATTACTGTCAAAACAGTTTTATGTTTAATTGCAATATTTGGGCAGCAAATCATCCCTGGAAGCTGACAATTTTTAGGTCTATAGAGTGGCAGACTGAAACAGGTGTCAGATATATTAAATATGCAACATTGGGACCTACTGTTAGTAAGTGACACCCATACACATTTTTGTACACGAGTGAATGGACTTTGCACTTACATCGTTGTTACATTGATGACTGTGGTCTCTGCCTAATTACACTGAAAACCAGACATGCTGGAGATCACAGTTATCGATGTAACGGTGGAAGGGTTGGGGTACAGTCGGGTTTTCTCTACACTGGGGAGACCAAAACTAAACTCAGGGAAAGGCTCACTGAGCATCACAGCCAGGTCTGCAAGAGACAACTGGACCTCCCAGTCACCGGCCATTTCAATTCCCCCAACATTTCCTTTCCAACATGACTATCATTGGCTTCCTCATTTGTCGAAATAAACCACTGCTCCTATTGGAGGAACAACAACTTATCTTCCGCCTCGTCATCCTATAGCCTGGAGGACTCAACATTGAGTTCTCCAATTTCGAATAGCCTCCTTCCCCAGCCCTTCCCCATCCCTTCCACTCCTCCCCGCACCTACCGGATTCATTCCTCCCATTGACCAACCAGGTTGTACCCTCTACCTGTCTTCACCTATACCCACTTCACCACCCTCCCCCCACCATCCCCTTTATCTGCAGCTCCCTCCACACCCATCCCTAGTCTTGAAGAAGGGTTACACCCGAAACGTCGACTTCTCCACCTCCTGTTGCCTCCTGGCTTACTGTGTTCTTCCGGCCTCCTGCCTTTTCTTTCCAGTCTGTCAGGTAGACATGCCATTGTTCTACCATTTTCATATTCCGATTACTTAATCTGAACTAACAACATCCTTCTTCTGCCAGTGCTCTACATTCAACCCCATCCCCCAACAATAAAAGCTGTCCCTTCTACACCATTTCAGCTCTGATGAAGAATCATCTAGACTGGAAACATTAGTTTGCTCTCTCTCCACTTATGCTGCCTGGCCCACTGTGATCGCCAGCATTTGTTGTCTTTGGTACAGATTCCAACATCTGTAGTAATTTGTTCCACCTAATTACAGCCAGTCTTGAGCAGCTCAATCAGGTTTTTTATATAAAGGAAGGCTCAGCCCGCTTTAAAAGACCAGGTTAGAGGCAAGGAATTTTGCAGCAAATAACTCCCTTCTTCACTCCCCAATACCTGTCCACAATAGACAAGGCACAAGTCAGGAGCTTATGGAATTCTTGTCTGGGTAAGACCAGTTTTAACAACAACACTCAACAAACCTGACACCATCCAGGAAAAAGTAGTTGATTCGTACTCCATCCACGACCTTCAACATTCTCTCCCTTCACCTCTGAATCACGATGACAGCAGTATGTACGATCTACAAGATGCACTGCGGTAAATTACCAAGTCTGCTTTGGCAGTACCTTTCAAACCCATAACCCCTACCACTTAGAAAAACAAAGGGCACCTGCAAGTTCCTCTCTGAGCTACACACAATCCTGACTTGGATTTGTATTGCTGTGATACTGAGTCACATTCCTAGGCATCCCTCCATTAGAGCATCATGGAGGTACTTACATCCTAAGGACTGTGATAGTACATGAAGGCAGCCTCCCACCACCTTCCTGAGGGGTATTAAGGATGGGTAAGAAATACTGGCCCAGCCAGTAACACCCACATTCTATGAGCAAGTAAAAACAAAAAGGGCAGTGAGTATTTTCAAAATAGAACTTCTGTGGAGCTAGTTCTTAGTTCTTCCTGCATCTATTAAACTGGCTATGCCTGCATCCATCTTGTCAACAAAGACGGCTAGAATTCAACAGACCCTGAACCAACAGGCAATATCAGAAAGCTCCATTCATGTTTGCCATTGTTTTTTAAATTCATTTTTTAATTCATTTAATTGATACTGAATTTGCATTAGATGAGTCAATTGGTTCACTGATTTGTTGCTTCTTTTGCATTCTTCAGTGTGAGAGTAGTGAAATAGTGCACAGAGGCTGGTATCCTGTCACCAAGTCACCCTTTATTTACATGTGCACAGTATATGAGCAGCCAGCTCAGCACCCGTTCTCTGAATGAGGAGACTGTCTGAACCTCCTGTTTATTTTTTTCTTTTTTTCTGAAATAACTCCACAGAGCTGATATCCCATCACCAATTCACCCTTTATTTGCACGTGATGTGTCCTTGACACTGATCCAGCTCCCACAGAGCCAGCTCTCAGAGTGAACAGAATCCCTGACACTCCTGTTTATTTTTTTTCTTCTCTTGTTTTCTCTTTTTAAAATCTTTTCTTACACTGATCCAGCTCCCTCGGAGCCAGCTCTCAGAGTGACCTCCTGTTTATATATGTCAGCCAGGGCTCCCTGATTGGCCCAGGTTAACAGCTGCATTCCAGGGTATCATAGTCAATAAGATCCATCTGGCCCATATTCCAATCACAACTAGTAGATATTTGAAAATTCTGTTTCACCATCACCCATGCCAGCTCACTCATGACTGTTGTCATTCAAGGCCCTAATAATAAAGTTATTTCTGAAAGGTCCACTAGTAATGGTGGACTGACACCATGAGACTGATATTCAATGCACTCTGTCTGGTATAATTAAGATGACAATACCTCAAAACTGTAGGGCTGACCTTACAATCTGTTTAGGCTCATGATTCACTGCTGCCATCTTAAACTAGACCTTGGGATGGGCAGCCTAGGAACCTGCCTGTTTCTCATGGGAAACACATTACTGTGAACAAATTAGAATTCTACAATGTACATAGAATGAGAAAGCAATTTCAAGGTATTAACTACAACAGCTTGTGTTTATGTAGTGTCTTTAATAAAACAAAATCTCTCAAGTTGTTTCACAAGAGTGTTATAAAGCAGAATTTGACAATGAGCTATATAAGTCAATATTAGTGCAGGTGTCTCAAAGCTTGTCATAAAGGTAGATTTTAAATGTTGTCTTAAAGGAAGAAAACAAGTTAGAGAAACAGAGCCTTGGGCAGAGAATTACAGAACTCAGAGCCTAGGAAACCGAAAGCTTGGCCATTACCAGTGGAATAATTCAAATTAGCAGTAAAGAAGAAGTCAGAACTTTCTAAACATCAACTTTTAAAGGGGTGACTACTGTTCCCTCCTTTATCTCCTCTGCTGTATAGCTCCCTGCTGTACCTTGTTCCAAAAACCAGTTTATGAACCTCAGTCACACTCTGTCTGTGGTAATCATATCATTCCTTAGATATAGAAACCACAGTACTCCAGGTGTGGTCTCCTAGATCCTGAATTACTTATACTCTAATCTCTATGTAAAAAAGGCTAACACAGCATTTATTTTCCTAATTGTTTGCCATTACCTGCATATTAACCATTATGATTAAAATGTAAGGACGCCCAGATTCCTACGAAAACTGAAACTTCTCAGGTTCTCATTATTTTTTAAAAATCTGCTTTTCTATTTGAAGTTGATAACTATACATTTCTACATATTATTTTCTATCTCCCATTTTCTAGGTTACTTAATTTATTTCCTCTTGTAGACTTCTTGCGCTGTCCTCACAGTTCAATCCCCACTTAACTTTGTATCATCACCAACCTGTATATGTTGTACTCAATCCCCTATCTATTGTAAATGGCTGAGGCCCAAATTATCCCTTCAAACAACAAACCATTTTTTCCTTCTCTTTTTTGTATATTATTAACCAATTCTTAGTTTATGTGAATATATTACTCCAATCCTGTGAGCCTTAATCTTATATAATAATATGTATCAAATACCTTTTAAAATCCAAATAAACTAGGTCTACTGCTGCTCTCCCTTTCCTGTGCTGCTGACTACAGCCTCAAGAAACTAATCCAGATTATTTCGTAATAGATTGGTACATTTTCCCTGCTACTGATGTTAGCTGAATTAGCTAATGGCCCTCTGTTTTTATTTTCCTTTCTTGAACAGCAAGCACACTTCTATAACCTTCAAGTCTATGCTGACCATTCTAGAATCTATTGACCAACCTCCCCCTCAGACCTATATAGTTGCTTTGTTCAGATTTAAGACCATAGCTTCTGAATTAACTAACTCATTTTCTAACACAATATAACATTTCATTATATCATTATCACACTTCTCCAGAGGCTACTTTTACTACACAGTAATTAATTTCTCCTGTTCTCATTGGGGACTACTAGACTAAATTAACCTGTTCCCTCATTAGTTCATTGACGTATTGATCTAAAAGTTATCTTGAATCCATTCTATGAACTTGTCTTCCACATTATTGCTGGATAATTGGTTTGTCTGGCATACGTGACGATTATATAGATTCCTAGCCTCTCTGTGGCTCTTTGCTGCTCCTTTTGTGCATTTGTTTGCTGGAGTCAGCAATGTGTTGGAATACCTGCATGAGTCTGTTTCCAACAATACTTAAGAAGCTTGACATCATCTAAGACAAAGCAACTCATTTGATCAGTACCCCATTCACCAGTGTAAATATTGTTTCCGTCATCATTGTTGTGCCATTTACTATATGTACTGCAGCAACTTGCCAAGCTTGTTTCACCAGTGTCTTCAAAACTGTAAGCTTTAACACCTAGAAGAACAAGCACGATAGATGTATAAGAATACCACCTGTAAATTGCTCTTCAAGCTACACACCGACCTGATTTTGAACTATAATGCAATTCTTTCACTGTCACTGGATCCACATCCTGGAATTCCATTCCTAACAATGTTGTGAGTGTATCTACATCAGATTAACTACAGCAATCTAAGAAGATGGTTCACCACCTTCTCCAGGGCACTTAGAAATTAGCAACAAGTGTTGGCCATGTCAGCAACTTCTAAAGCTTATGAAATAATATAGTCATATTATATTTTCTAACAATTAACATAATATAATATAACTTAATATAATTTCGGAAATTGTCACTGTCTTTGGCAGGTTTATGCTTAGTCTAAATTTTATTCATTCTTCCTTTCCTTGTCCAAACTTGTACCTGCAACTCAATTTTCTTGATGGAGTGTTAGACTGTTTATGCTTCACACAGATATTACCTAAAAAAAAATCAGCTAACGTAGATTCAGGTATGGAATGTATCTGTTTATTTCCGTAGTTCATGAGTCACAAAATAACTTCATGCAACCATCCTGGAGGTATTTCTTATCATTGTGTACAAGAAATCTTTAAGATAATGTGGTTATTGTTACCTCAAGGATTTCATTTTCACTTACCAAAGGTAATGGTGAGTAATTTCTTGTGATTCTTTTCCCTGTAATTGGTTGAGAGTTTTCTTAAAGTCTAGGGTTTTTTATTTGCCTGTCCTGGAGGGTATGTGAAGCATTGTGATTGTTTTGTCCAGTTGCATTAAGGCTGAATAGGACAGAATCAAAGGACCAGTTTGTCTTCTCCAGTCCATCTTTTCCATTTATTCTTTGTAGACAATTGAATGTAAAAGAAAATTGGGATATAGAAACCTGAAGGGATTTAGCCAGCATATCCATGAGTAGGCTAAGGTTTCTGTGGAGACTGTTCCTCTGAAATATTCAGCAATCTTTTCTATTTTCATCTGATGACATATTTGCTTTGATTTGATTTACTGTAGTCACATGTACCTAAGAAGAATAAAAAGCTTCATGCATTCTGAGGTCTGTAAATATTTATTTATCATCCTCAGCATTTCCAATTTCTTTTTATTTATTATATTTCTGTTCATTCTCCCAGAATATGCAAGGAGCAAATAATTTGCTCGTTGCTCATTGTTTTCCAAGTCTGTTTCTTCCATCCTAGTTCTGATGAGTGTAAGATAAAAAGCTTTGATATCTTTTCTTTAGCAATGTTTAATATTGCTCAATGTAAATCACAGCAAATTAGCATTTCAACTTACTGAGTTAATGTGATTGTGAAAAAAAGAAAGCATTAGCTTGATGACTTGTTTTGTGAAAAACCTTGTGACTTGGGAATTAAGGCTGTAACAGCGAGTATGTTGACCTAAAGTAGCTTGAATGCTTTTACTAAAGAAGAAGTGTAGCACAAAGCTCTGTGACTAATACGGTATCAGTACAGAAAAGGGGTTATTTTGCTGGTTATTATGAACATGGAAAATTGATTAGATAACATTTTCACATGTTTGGGTTGTCCGCCACGTCATAGACTTGACTGACTTGCTACAAAAGTGACGACTAAGATTTACAACTCTAATTTTTAAAATGGCATCTGTGATTTTGTAGGAACCTTTCAGACTAATAACTTCCAACAAAATGCTGAACTAACTCTCTCTTCCAGTAAGAAATTTTCTGTTGGCATTATCAGGAAGGTGTCAATTCACAGCCTTTTTGCAGAACAACTAGCCATCAGTAATTGGTTGGTAGAATAGAATCTAAATGTCGCTAAAAAGAGACATGAAGTTGAAGCTGTACTGCCTTGAACTAATCAGGTCTCAGATGCACAAAACCAAATTTTGAAAGGGCACACAATTCCACACCAAGAGACTCTGTTGTTGATTGGTTAGCATGGAGTTGCAGCAGGGGGGATCTGTTAGTTGTCAATCTTAGCTAACGGATCAACTGCAGACCAGGTAGGTAGGCTCTGATTAGTCAAGGTGTTGCCATGGGGAATGCAGCAAAAAAAATGTCAGTCGTCTCCATAACCCTTTCTCAATAAAAATGTACAATATATGCTTGCTTAGAATAGGGTCCTGTGTTGTGAAAAGTGTTGTCTTAACAGGCAGATCAGACCTTTATAGGTGCATCAGGGTAACAGAACAGACCACAACATTTAAAAGATCCATTCAAAAGTCTGATAACAGTAGGGTGTAAGCTGTTCTTGAATCTGTTCATGTATGTGTGTGTATTCAAACTTTTATATCTTCGGCCTGATGGAAAGGGGTGAAAGAGATTATATCCATAGTGGGAAGGACCTTTGATTATGTTACAGTCTATCACACAAATCAGCCTTCCATCCATTGATTCCATCTATCCTTCTTGCTGCCTTGAGAAAGCAACCAATAATTAAAGACACCTCCCACCCTGGTTATACTCAATAGGGTGGATTCCTGATGAAGGGCTCTGGCCCGAAACGTCGAATTTCCTGTTCCTTGGATGCTGCCTGACCTGCTGTGCTTTAACCAGCAACACATTTTCAGCTCTGATCTCCAGCATCTGCAGACCTCACTTTTTACTCAATAGGGTGGATAGCCAAGTTCTTTTACCCAGGATATGGGACTCCAAAATTAGAGGGCATACATTTAAGAAGAAACGGGAATGATTTATAAGGGGCATCTTTTTCACAAACAAGGTGGTTTGTGTATGGAATGAACTGCCAGAGGAATTGGTAGAGGCTGGTACAATGTAACATTTAAAAGGCATTTGAATGGGCATATGAATAGGAAGGGTTTATCGGGAAATGAGACAAATGCTGGCAAAATGGGACTAGATCAGTTTAGGATATCTGATCGACATGGATGAATTGGATCGAAGGGTCTGTTTCCATGCTGTACATCTCTATAGCTCTCAAGAACTCTTTAACTGTAAAGTGGTTAACTTTTGCACTAAGCAATTTATATTTGTGGGTCACATTTGTTACCAGTATGTTGTTCTGAGGTTCACACATGTTAAGTGAACAGCTTAGAAAGATTAGTCAGTAACTGTTTGGAGGTTGCCAATAGCAAACTGCTATTCTCAGTGAACTCTTGAACTTTATCAAAGAGGTAGAAAAGCCCATATCAGGTAGCAGAGATTTTAATAATAATACTTAATAGAAAATCTGACATTTTATTGTGCAAGAACTCAGAAAACCATGATTCCAAATTTACATTTTAAATATCCTCTATCTAATGGAATGTTGTGCCTCTCTGCCTCAAGCCTGTTTCATATCAACACAGTATAACTGAGGATTTTGAGCCCCATTAACATGCATGTCCACCAATGGCAATATAATCACTGGAAGAAAATCAAAAAATACAACTTAACTTCTTTTAATAAAGAAATCAAATCAGAATAAGCATGAAATTGCTGCTTTTCCTTCCATTTCGCTTCTATCTCATTCTTTCCCTCTTTGTCTGCCCTTCCAATATGACTATATTATGACTGAAACTGGAATGGTGCACTGTTACCCAGATCCTCCATAGGGCCAACATAACATAAAAATAGTTCTCCCTGATTCCAAGATGGCCAGTTAAGCTCCTTATTCATATCAGGTTTTAAATAAAGAGAGCTACCAACCAAACTTTCTAATAAACACCATAATTTATTAACATGATATAAATTTTATTCAAAACTATGCAATACCAAAGTTAATCATTTGACTACAAATGCATATTCCTCTAAGTACCTCCAACACACTGACAAATGCACATACTCTTCAGGAAAAGAGAAGATAAATGCATTGCTCTACAAAGATTGACTGTCAGAAGAAAAATCAGGTTTGGCGATGGCTTACTCTTGAAGGCAAAAGGATAAAGATTGTTCTGATGTTTGTTGGTGTGATGTTCTGACATAAGTGGCCAAGTCGCTGATCATGCACTGTACTATGTGCGATCTTCACAGACACAGCTTGCTCAGGAAATTGAAATGTTCCTTCAGTCACTCTTTCAGACGAACAAGTAAGTTTCACCCTGAACTCAATAACAAGGGCCTTTCAGAAATAGGAGAGACCATCTGTGCAGGCCTCTTGTCACCAATTAGAGATAGGATAAAACAAGAACCTCTCAAAGTCTAGTCACTGTTCAAAAGCCCCAGTAAGCATTTATCATTGGTCATTTGATTTCTAAGAAAACAGGTAAATAAAACCCCAGTGTCCACAGTGACCTTTCAATTAGCTCTCTTTTTCAAATGAAGGAAATCACTCTAACTGTTTCTCCAAAACCTCAAAAATTAGGTCTTCCAGGAAATATTAAATATAAAGTCTATTTGGAGAGGTTTGTTGATTACTCCCACTAACTAAGCAGAGATGTATAAAACACAGGGGGAAGGGCTGCCATTTTTCTCAATGTTTATTCTGCCTATTTCTCCTCTCATTCATTGTGTATGCCCATCGCATTCAACAATACATGCCTGCACTATTTTAAGAGAATAATTAATTTAAACTTCATTTTAGAGAAGTTTTGGAAAATTTATTTCCAGCTTTTATGAAATCTATATTTTAGTAATAGGGTGAAAGGGAAAATAAAATGCCAATAGAGTTGGTTCAATGCTGGTGGATTCTTGGAAGTTAGGTTACATAATGCATGCAGCATGTTGGGAAGTTTTATTTTATACCAGTTTATCAATGTCTATTCTTTCATGGGATGTGGACATCACTAACAAAGACAGCCCATCCTTAATTGCCATTTAACTGAGTCTCTTGCTAGGCCATTTCAGAAACTAGTTAAGAGTTAACTGTGTTGCTGTGGATTTGAAATTACAGTTTGGTCAGACCAAGTTAGGACAACAGGTTTCATTTATTAAAGAACATTAATGGGTTTTACGACAACTGATGATTGTGAATGTAATCCCCACCACTGAGATTAACTCTTATTCCAATTTTGATAACTGAATTCAATTTTCACCAACTATCATGTGGGATTTGAACCGAATGTATCAAAGTATCGGCAAAGATGAGATCACAGGTTTCAATGTTATCCAGGATTTATAAACCCCGGCCCATATTTTATCACAAGCATATAACTAATAGGTTTTTGGAGTAACCACAGAAGGGCATATTTACAGATAAGTTACAATGCAAAAGGCAGCTATATGGCTCATTATGTCTACTCTGGCTCTCTGACTAGAAATGAAAAAAGATTTGCAAGTGCATCCTCTGTGAAGCAGAGGAACAGAACTGCAGCAGTCAAGTGATCTCCGGACCACAACACGCACTTGTGAACCAGCAAATTAAAGTCACACTTCAGAGAACTGTTCTCCAGTTACTGCTCAGTACAGGTAACCTAAAGAGCAGAGGAGAGATTCAAAATTGGAGACGTCCACCAGGGTTTCATTTTTTCATGAAAGTTATTCAATTTTGAGAACTTGAACAGATAGTTGAGGATGGTCTCCCTTTTTTGTTATAGAAAATGGCTAATCAGTAAAATTGTTGCTGCTTGCGAGACAGACATAGCTTAATTTGACCTAAATATGTGCATGTCAAGATTAGGGAATTTTTCCTGTGGAATATTATGACTTGTTCATGCAGGTGAAATAAGAGACCAGTATCCTGTCACCAAGTCACTGCTTATTTACACATGGAGAGTCCTTGACGCTGATCCACCTCCCGCAGAGCCAGCTCTCAGATTGAATAGAACCTCTGACACTCCTGTTTATATCTGTGAGCCAGGGCTCCTTAATTGGACCAGGTTAACAGCCACAATCAGAGAACTCATTCTGTGAGGTTCACCTGGCTGACCTTGTTACAATCACTACACCAGACACGGAACATAGAAGAACTCCTCTCACACACACACACACACACACACACACACACACATTATGCATATCGTGTTTGCGCTGATGCTTATTTTAAGACAGCCTGCAACTAATCTCATGGTTGTACTTCTACCATTGCCACAAATTCTCTTCTGTTTTAAGTATCTATCCACTTTCTGCAGGCTCTTTTAACTTTCTCCATGGTGATATTACTTCGAGCTTCTCTGTAGACTTGGTGAAAATATCAAATTAATTAATCCTTGTTAAATTGAATGCGAGCATAAAGGGTATAGTTAGTAAGTTGCACATGACTCCAAAATTGTAGTGGGTGCGAAGAAAGTTACCTCCGATTACAACAGGATCTTGATTAAATGGGCCAATGGCTGAGAAGATTTTTTTTAGATTAGATTACAGTGTGGAAACAGGCCCTTTGGCCCAACAAGTTCACACCGACCGGCGAAGCACAACCCACCCATACCCCTACATTTACCCCTTTCCTAACACTACGGGCAATTTATCGTAGCCAATTTACCTGACCTGCACATCTTTGGATTTTGGGAGGAAACCAGAGCACCCGGAGGAAACCCACGCAGACACGGGGAGAACGTGCAAACTCCACACAGTCAGTCGCCTGAGGCAGGAATTGAACCCGGGTCTCAGGCGCTGTGAGGCAGCAGTGCTAACCAGTGTGCCACCGTGACGCCCAAAAGTGGCAGATCAAGTTTAATTTAGATAAATATGAGGTGCTGTATTTTGGGAAAGCAAATCTTAGCAGGACTTATGCACTTAATGGTAAGGTCCTCGGGAATGTTGCTGACTAAAGAGACCTTGGAGTGCAGGTTCATAGCTCCTTGAAAGTGGAGTCACAGGTAGATAGGATAGTGAAGAAGGCATTTGGTATGCTTTCCTTTATTGGCCAGAATATTGAGTACAAGAGTTGGGAGGTCATGTTGCAGCTGTACAGAACATTGGTTAGGCCACTGTTGGAATGTTGCATGCAATTCCGGTCACCCTCCTATCAGAAAGATGTTGTGAAACTTGAAAGGCTTTAGAAAAGATTTACAAGGGTGTTGCCAGGGTTGGAGAATGTGAGCTATAGGGAGAGGCTGAACAGGCTGGGGGTGTTTTCAGGGCGGCACGGTGGCACAGTGGTTAGCACTGCTGCCTCACAGCGCCTGTCGACCCGGGTTCAATTCCCGACTCAGGCGACTGACTGTGTGGAGTTTGCACGTTCTCCCCGTGTCTGCGTGGGTTTCCTCCGGGTGCTCCGGTTTCCTCCCACAGTCCAAAGATGTGCGGGTCAGGTGAATTGGCCAAGCTAAATTGCCCGTAGTGTTAGGTAAGGGATAAATGTAGGGGTATGGGTGGGTTGCGCTTCGGCGGGTCGGTGTGGACTTGTTGGGCCGAAGGGCCTGTTTCCACACTGTAAGTCTAATCTAATCTAATCTTCCCTGGTGTGTTGGAGGCTAAAATAGAACAAAGAACTACAAACTTGGGAGATCTGAAACAAAAACAGAAATTGTTGGAGAAACTCAGTGTAAAGAAAACAACGTTAACAGTTCGAATCCAGTGACCCTTCGTTGGACCTTTTAAAGGTTTACAAAATCATGAGGGGTATGGATAGGATAAATAGACAGAGTCTTTTCCCTGGGGTGGAGGATTTCAGAACTAGAGGGCACAGGTTTAGGGTGAGAGGAGAAACATATAAAAGAGACCTAAGAGGCAACTTTTTCACACAGAGGGTGGTATGTGTATGGAATGAGCTGCCAGAGGAAGTGGTGGAGGCTGGTACAATTGCAACATTTAAGAGGCATTTGGATGGGTATATGAATAGGAAGGGTTTGGAGGGTTATGGGCCGGGTACTGGCAGGTGGGACTAGACTGGGTTGGGATATCTGGTCAGCATGGACGAGTTGGACCGAAATGTCTGTTTTCATGCTGTACATCTCTATGACTCTAATATTCACTGAATCATATTTAATCTGTTAACACCACTTAGAATTTAAAAATTCTTTATTAAATGTTCTTGCCTTCATTTCTCCAATGGAAGTTTTCCCAAAGTTTGAACTGTCCACATACAGGTAATTTCTAAAATAGAGCAAAGAACTACAAACTTGGGAGATCTGAAACAAAAACAGAAATTGTTGGAGAAACTCAGTGAAGAGAAAACAATGTTAACAGTTCGAATCCAATGACCCTTCGTTGGACCTTAGCTCTGAACTGAGGTAGGGAATAGCTGATAAAGGCCCCCACTTCATGATCCCAGGCCATTGGATCAGGCACTGTGTGCATATCAGTGAGGAACCCCGGTCCCCAGGGCCATCTGCAGAACTTACTTTCCACAGCCTTAATAGAGTTGGAAGATAGCAGGATACCACTCATCACCCTTCCATGTGATTAAATGCATCACTACCACCACCACTACCAAACTCATTGCCAGGGATGGAGGACATTTAATTCTTTTGATTGTGTGTATATGTGTGACTCTGTTTTTCCTGTAAATATGTAATGTTTGCCATCCCCTACATATTGACATATGTCAATATTATGTTGCCTTGCCCAAATGGTTTGCTATTCTGTTACACATTTATTTGGGGAGTTCCATTCTGCTCTGATTTTAAGTGATGTTTCATTAAAAGGTTCCTGTAATGCAACAATTCGTGTTTCAATATTTCAATCTAGGTCTGTGAGAAATCAAGTACATAAACCATTCACCATTGTATCTAGTGAGATTCAAGTAACATTTCCGTGTTGGCTTTCTGCAGATCTCAAAAATGTTGCATTCGTTGTACTTTAGACAATTTGCTGTGCACATAACCCAACCACAATGGTGTGGTTTCCTTCGGTCTTGTTTAATATAATGACACTGTTCCCAGAGAACACAAACCTTCGTGCATTTGTTAAATTCAGCAGTTGCATCTGCTAACATTGTGTTTCATGATGTTACGTGCTATTTTTGTTGTTGGCTTGCTAAAATCCAAGACAAGAGATAGATACAATTGTGTGAATTTATATTAATTGATACAGTTATTAATTAACTTGACAATAGTCTTCATGATATTTTGGTATGGGACAGTGCTCTAGTTTAATCGAGCCTGAAAAAATGCAAATTTAATGTCTCCATTCTCCCTAAAAAGTCCTTTGTGAAGTGAACACGGGCTCATGACATAAATGAAAATATATTTTCTTCTGAGTAAGACACAAAGATCTTTAAAACGGAAGTGTCTTTAATGTTAGAATTGCAGGCAGATTGACATATAATGGTTTGGTTCTGATTTGAGTCCTTCTCTTTCATGGTACGCTGTTGAGTTTTATAACCAGTTATACTAAAACAAGAATATTTATAGTGCTCAGTGACAAAGGCAGAATCTGTGGAAAGGAATAATGTTCTGGATTTTCAGAGTGCCAGAAGTTTTCCAGAATATCTGCCCTATCCACAAAGCCTCATTTTCAATGGTGTAGGAGAGGGAGCAGTGCTGAATGTTGCACTTTTGATATTGACAGCTCTGTTGTGGGGTATCAGGAAAGCTTCTGAAAACCCAGACTCTGATTAAAGGATCAACGTTGTTGACACAGCATAAAAAATGTAAAAACTTTGCTTGATTGACAGCAGTATGGTGTTACAAAAGGCTGTTTTCCTTCTGTGACCTCTTTGTGAATGGCGCAATCTTTATTTGCACAAGATAAAAATGTGTCAAGTGCTGACAGCTTCTGTTCTCTACAAGTCATTGTTACTATAGTACTTATTGGTTCTGTACAGAGTGTATAATGGGTGAATGGGCATGGAAGTACCATGAGTTGGCATGGTGGGTATAATAAACTATTTGGGGTGGCTGGGAAGATATGAGTTGTCATGGAGGGTATGGAGGACCATGGAGCTGGATGGAGAGGGCAATGGAGCGTAAGTGGGGCTGTGGACAGAGCAGATATGGGAGGGGTGGTGGGGTGGTTTGGTGTAAGGGGGTGAAGACTAAAAGGCATAAACTGAAAATAAATAACTGAGGGAAAAAAGACACAGGAACACAAGGCTGACTTTTTAACCGGTGCGTCTTAGCACTTGGTTACACTTGGAAGGAGTTTTCAACTGTGAGCAAAAATAAGGGAATGGGACCAATTCTTTCAAAGAATCAGTACAGGGTTGACAAGCTGGATTACATTATCCCTTCTGCCTATCCTTCAATGATTTTGTGCAATGCTGATAAGGATTAGAGCTTCATTATACAATGTATATAATAAAAATATGGCCTTAGATCATCAAAGAGAGCAGCCGAATTCTGGGGTCAATTTTCAAGGGACTTAGGATGCTTTCAACTCATTTTTCTTTAAGTGGATTTTGCAAGTTTTACAAGCTTGATATACTTTACCAGGTTATGTTAGTTTAATGGTGGGAAATGAGTGTTAAGAAGACAGAGTTAAAAATCACACAACACCAGGTTGTAGTCCAACAGGTTTATTTGGAGGCACTAGCTTTTGGAGTGCTGCTCCTTCAACAGGTGATTGTGGGGACCTGATGAAAGAGGAGCGCTCTGAAAGCTAGTGCTTCCAAATAAACCTGTTGGACTATAACCTGGTGTTGTATGATTTGTCCACCCCAGTCCAGCACTAGCATCTCCAAATCATTAAGAAGACAGTGTTTCTGAAGCACACCATGAGGAAATGGAAAAAGAAATCTTTCAGGACTACTTGAATCACAGAACCTCTTGTCTGTCGCCCTTTACTTTCCGAAGCATCTGATAGATATTAAAATACTGTTCCTTAGAACAAAGTCACTGCAATTATACAAGATCTGATTCCTCACTCCACACTCTGCTGAAATGCCACAGAGTACAGTTTTTATGTTGCTGAATCACTTGTCTGTCCTAAATGTCAGTCCCTCATCGTAGTGATTATGATACGTTCCAACTCTTCAGGCAAGCTGAAGAGTTATGCTACATTCATGACACAATTATGTCATTAGATTATTGTTTTGCACACGTCGCAAGAAATTATGGCATGGGTGTCTTTTGCAGTCATTTTTGCAGTATCATGATTTTGGTCCTCATTAAATTCGTCACTGCTATCAAGTTATTATTATGATCACTTCAGGTACTTGTGGAGAAGTTGAAATCAGTAAAAAAAAAGAATTCCGTTCAATAACTATGTTGCTTTTATCAAAGTTAACTATTGAATATAACCATATATTCTTCATCATCTTATTTCTCTCATTTTCACTACAGTCAAAGGGAAGTCTTCAGTGCCAGATGAAGTTATGAGACAGGTTTTAAGCAAATTCAAGGCCTCTATTTATTGAACTTGTTGATATTGAGATCCGTAATTAAGTATGGGTAGGAGCCACAAAGAGTTTTGGGGCAATTATTAAATAAACAATTCAAAAGGGTGCTCATCTTCAAAATTAAAACACTTAAAGATAAAAGAACACAACCTATGAAATGTTAATTCTTTTTTCTTTCTGTCCTTGGCAACTTTGATGTCCATTGGACTTAGTGCAATTTCTGAGTTGTTGCTCAGCTCACTGTGCTGTAGTCTAATCGGTTTAACAGAAAATCTTGGATGAAATCGACTGCTGGAAGATCAGAACACGTGGGCTGAATTTTCAGCTCTTGACATTGAGCAATCCCTGTCAGGAGGACCAAAAGGAAGACAAATAGGGCTGCACTTTTATACTTAGTCTCTGATCCCCACAGCCATTCAGGAGTCAGGAAACGTGGTTGGTTGCAACCTGTTGGTCATATATTGACATCAAGTTCATTCAGAGTTGATGAACTGTGGTGCTGGAAAACGCACAGCAGGTCAGATAGCATCTGAGGAACAAGAGAGTTGACGTTTCGGACAGGGCCCTTCTTCAGGATGACTTGTTGCAAATGTAATTTTTCTTCAGATTGCCATTTTCAGATCTGTCAGTTACATGCATTGGGAAAAGATGAACAAGCGCAATCTCTCATTTCTCATTAAGAGAGAAAACTGAGAGTAAGCTAATTGAGGTTTTTTAATTATGAAAGGGTTTGATAGAGTAGACACAAATGTCCTGTTTCCACTTGTGGGGAAGAGCAAAGCTAGAAGTTATCTCTAAGATTGTCACCAAGATGTCATATAATAACTTAAGAAGAAACTTCTTTTGACCAGAGGGTGATGAGAATCTAGAACTCACCGTCAGTGGAAGAAACTGAGGTGAATAGATTAGATGCATCTAAGGGGAAGTTAGATAAACAAGTCAGGGTGAAAGGGATGGTGGTTTATGCTGATAGAGTAAAATGAAGAAGGATGTCAAAAACCTCAAGTGAAGTATAATCATAGATCATAGAATCGCTACAGTGTGGAAACAGGCCATTTGGCTCAACAAGTCCATACCGCCTCTCCAAAGGGTAACCTATCTAGATCCATTCCCTACCCGATTACTCTACATTTACCCCTGACTAATGCACCTAACCTACACATCTCTGAACATAATGGGCAATTTAGTCCAGCCAATTCACCTAACCAACACATCTTTGGATTATGGGAGGAAACTGAAGCACCTGGAGGAAACCCGCGCAGGCACTGGGAGAATGTGCAAATTCCACACAAACAATCGCCCGAAGCTGGAATCAAACCCAGGTTCTCTGGTGCTGTTAGGAAGCAGTGCTAACCACTGAGCCACTGTGTGACCCCTTTTGTAAAGATGGCTTGAGGTGAATGTGCAGTTTTTAATGCTGTAAATTCTGAGTATTTTAAAATGTTTGCCGGTCATATAACCATTCTAGAAATTTCTTGGGCAATTCGAATAACTAATCTTTGATGCTGTGATTATTCAGCAAGCATTCAATTATTGAGAATTTGCATTCAAAGTCTCAAATAATATTACAAGTAATTGAAATGCTTAAAAGAAAAGGTGGAAGATTTAATCTCCTATGTACACCACAATATGTCTCAAACTGACCTACTCACCACTGTGATTAAATTACTTAAGACCCATGGGTGAATATGCAGCTCTAGTCTGGAAAACTGAACTCGCCAAAGAGAATGTGAACAAACTAAAAAGCATTCAGAAATAAGCTTTGAAGCTGTTCTGAGGTGACTGTGCTCTGAAGTGACTGCAATCAAAAAAGTTAATAAAGAACAAAGAAAATTGCAGCAGAGGAACAGGCCTTTCAGCCATCCAAGCCTGTGCTGATCCAGATCCAGATCCTCTATCTAAACCTGTCGCCTATTTTCCAAGGATCTGTATCCCTCTGCTCTTTGCTCATTTATATATCTGTCTAGATGCATCTTGAGTGATACTATCATACCCACTCTACCACTTCCACTGGTGACGTGTTCCAGGCACCCACCACCCTCGACGTAAATAATTTTCCATGCATATGTCCCTTAAACTTTTCTCCTCTCACCTTGAACTCTTGTCCATTTATGTATATCACAAATACCAGTGATCCCAACACGGATCCCTGTGAAACACCTCTGGTCACAGTTCTTCATTTTGAGAAACTCCCTCCCACTACTACTCTCTGTCTCCTGCTGCCCAGCCAGGTCTCTATCCACCTGGCGAGTACACCCTGGACCCCATGCAACTTCACTTTCTCCATCAGTCTACCATGCGGAACCTTATCAAACAACTTACTGAAGTCCATGGAAATGACTTTTTACAGCCCTTCCCTCATCAATCAACTTTGTCACTTCCTCAAAGAATTCTATTATTGGTAAAACCTGACCCTCCCTGCGCAAAACCATGCTGCCTATCACTGATAAGCCCATTTTCTTCCAAATGTAAATAGATCCTATCCCTCAGTGTCTTCTCCAGCAGCTTCCCCACCACTGACATCAGGCTCAGTCTTCTATAATTACCTGGATTATCTCTGTTACCCATCTTAAACAAGGGGGCAACATTAGCAATTCTCCAGTCCTCTGGGACCTCACCCATGTTCAAAGATGCTGCAAAGATATCTATTAAGGCCCCAGCTGTTTCCTCTCTTTCTTCCCTTGGCAACCTGGAATAGTATGTGTTTTCGCTAAAAATTAGACAAAATTTAATCTGGATTTTGCTAGAAACCTTTGAGCCTCTCATCCCATTACCACTATCTCTTGCCACAATCATGAAAAAGTAAATGTCCAAGAGAATTAAAGCGAAATATCCCCATTTTCAGATAAGGAGAGGTGGTGGTTTAGTGGTAATGTCACTGGACTAGCAATGTTTAAACATGGGGTTGAATCCCATTATGATGGATCACAGCATAATGGAATCCTTAAAGTGTAGAAGCATGCCATTTAGCTTGTCAAGTCCACGTTGCCCTACGAAAGAGTATCCTCACCCCCACTCCTGTCCTTGTAACCCTGCATTTCCGAGCCCTAATTCACCTACCTTGCAAATTTATGGACACTATGAACAAATTAGCGTGGCCAATCCACCTAACCTGTACATTTTTGAAATGCTAATTCAATTTTAAAAAAAAATACTTTAATAAAAAGTTGGACATATGACCATCAGGTAACCATTGTCAGTCATGGTCTCAAAGACACATTTGTATCTGTGTAGGATGCCTTTGTGCATCTTAGTTTGCTTTCTTTTAAAGTTAGCTCATGTCTCTGGGAAGAGAAACCATTGTGGTGTCAGGCCAATGACCTTCCATCAGAAATAGAACTGGTCAGAAAACTTTACAGGCAAAGAGTGAAAGGAGGTAAGTGGGTGCCTAAGGTATCAGAAAGGACTGTGACAGAATGGATATCAGTAGTGATTAAATTAGAGCAGGGATTAAAGTGTAAGGTAAAAGAGGTTGGCAATGGTTAAGTTAAAAACCGAAAGATGGGTTTAAGAGGTATAAAACAGAACTTTTTATCAACACCTACTTTCAGGGAAATAATAACAATGATTATACTCTAATGTTGACTCCGGAAGGCTGTAAATTGACTAATGGAGAGACAGAATGTCTTCCATGAGCTTGAGGTGAACATCATTAGAAGAGTTTTAGAGGCTGAAGTCAGAGGTCAAGTTGGGAATGGGATGGAGTATTACAATGGCAGGTGACTGACTGAGGGAAAATGCTTGTGAGATGAACTCCAGTTTTTACAGAAGTCAGTTCATCTGTTTTTGGTCTACATTGTGAGTGGCAACAATTAAATTCAAAGAAGTAAATCAACTTTTTCACCCTGAGGGTGTGTTTGGGACGTTGGACTGTCTGAAGAAAATAGTAAAAAGGACAGAGAAGGTGTGGGAAGAATTCTGGGAAGGAATGGGTAGTTGTGTTTGGAAGCTTTGTGCTAAAAGTATCAGAAATGACAAATCTGTTGAATGTGAAGTCTGGTGAAGTGGGAGTTGAAGATAGTTTGAACCCTGTCATGGTTCTAAGAGGGAAAGAAAGAGATGAGATCAAAGTACAGGAAGTAGGGTCACACATTTGAATCCCTTGTCAATCACAGTGAGGTTGAACAGTAAGTTGAAGAGAAAGGAGGACATGTTGAAATTTCTGGTATCAAAGGTGGCGTTATTGGAGTGGATCTGACTGGAGGCAGTGAAGCACTAAGAATGGAAATGCGTTGAATAAGCTAAAAGTTCTGTGTAACTGCTAGAAATGCATAGGGGGTCAATTAGGTTAATGCTAGTAGTGTACCCCATACCGAAGCTAGTCACATTCTGGCCTCCTTTCAGTATTTTGTTAACTTGGGATTATTGTATTTGCTTTGGAATATTATCAGTTATTGATGCAGCTATTCACCATTTTAAAACTAAAACAAATTTTGCTGGAGGTTATGTATGTTCTTGGCAACAGTTTACAATTTGTGAGAACACTTCCTGGAAGCTAATTCCAAGTCCTTCCCAGAGTGATGGAATGGAAGTGTCAGCTTTCTGATGATACTAAGTGTCAAATCCGAAATGGCTTTGGATGGTCATTATCCACATTCTGGTGGGCATTTGTCTTAGCTCAGTGTGCTCTAGATTTAGCACTAATTGGCAATCTCACTCAGTAAGGCCAAAAGACAACAACTGGTTGGGGAAGTGAAAAATGTTGCACCTGTTTCATATGAGATGCTTTTTCGAAATATGAAAACATTTTGCCGGTGCAGATTAGGAGGGAGTGTAGCTGAACTGTACCTAGTCTTGGAGCTTTAATATTGACTTGAGTGCCTAAAATGGGGAAAATACCTCTTTATTGTATATCTTAATCGTATGTCCAGAAACTTATTCCTTAGTACCAACATCATCCAACATAGTGTGAATTTAGTTTCCCTCCCACAAAACTGATAAGGGAGACTGTGACATCTCTCACATTTGGTTTGCAATTTCCTGACAGCTTTGCTAATTAAGTCACTGTATTTTTAACAGTGTTAGTCATCCGTTTACTTTGAGTTTTTGTAGCTTGTCTTTCAGGAGAAAGTGAGGACTGCAGATGCTGGAGATCAGAGCTGAAAAATGTGTTGCTGGAAAAGCGCAGCAGGTCAGGCAGCATCCAAAGAGCAGGAGAATCGACGTTTCAGGGCTTCTGCCCGAAATGTCGATTCTCCTGCTCCTTGGATGCTGCCTGACCTGCTGCACTTTTCCAGCAACACATTTTTCTGGCTTATCTTTCAACCTACCTTAACATTTTCCTTCCATTGCTCAAACTTCTGAAATATTTGCAAAATACTGAAAACATTTGTAGTCACTAGATCCCCAGCAGCAGTGAATATAACCCTATACCAAATGGACTGCAGCAGTTCAAGAATCAGCTCACCATCACCTTGTCAATGACAACTGGGTATGGGCAATAAATGCTGGCCCAGTCAGTGATGCCTGTGTCCCAAGAATGAATAAAAAAAAGTTCAAAGATTGCAGGTCTTCATCTTAAAACAAAAATATGAGTCTCGGCAATGATATATGAGCCAACTGATTAAAATTACTGGCATTTGTTGAAATTCCATATCCCCATTTATCATGCCTGGAATCACTTTGTGGTAAAATTATCTACTAACCTGTTATATATATCTAAAACTGGAACATAGAGCTGTCAGCATTGACTGCAGCAGAATGGTGGAGTGGGTGCACGTTATTCAACAGATATCACTGTTTGACTGGAATGCAGTGGAAGCATAACTGTTTTAGACAAACATACTAATTTTACTAGAAAATATCTTAGACACAAGATAAGCCCTTGACATCTATACTGATTTACCAAACATCTACCACAAATCATTGAGATAACCTGATGTCCTTCTCTTACACCAAGCTCTAGAATTCTGGAAAATGTTTAGCAGAAATGGAACGTCTTGGTGCAGCTCCCAGGTTTTTTAATCCAGCAGCCACAAACAGTTCTGGAACCTCATCAGAATGATTGCTGAGACTGTTGACTAACATAAAGAGATGCTTCTTTTTCACATCATTTATCACATTCCCACACCGTATGATTGCTAGGATTGAGGTCACATGCCTAATGTGTTTATTTACTAATCAAAAATTCAGTTATCTATCTTTGGGCTCTCACTTCCCACAAGTGGCTTCTTGCCAATGTATTGGCTGCGGGAACAGGAACAAGCCACTAAACCCTTGATCTATTTACATGATGCAGTGAAATCTGGGTAAATTGGTACGCTAGCTCCATCCATATTCAATGATGATCTTGGCCAGTATAACTCTATTAATAGTAACTCCAATAACATTACTTCTGGCTATTGTTGTTTGTGTGAGAGGTCTGTATGTCTTCAACCCTTACATGAAGTTATATTGCCTTGCTCTAAACTTTCATTGTTCCTTTCTATAGTTCCATTCTAAGGAATACAAGTTTAGTATATGTAATCTGTCCTCATAGTTCAACCTTTGGATCCCTGGTGATATCCTGGAAAATCTGCTTTGCTGCTTTTTTATGGCTAATATATACTTTATAATGAGTGGTACATGGAACTGTGCACAGTGGTCTGGATGTTGTCTAATCAGGGTTTAATTGCAACAAATGTTCTTCCTCTTTATATCCTACTTCTTTGCTCTAAAGGCTAGCATTCCGTAAGTCTTTTTGATTTGTTTTGCACTTAGCCACTACATTTCCGATATCTGGATAAATGATCCACCCTTTGGACCTCTCTAAATCTTATTTTTCAGAATTTAAAAAATACTTGGATCAATTTTGCGAGGTCCAAAATGCCTGTGTTGAAGTCCATTTGCCACAGTTTTGCCCACTCATTAAATGCATTAATGTCTCTTTATACATTTTTGTTCCTGCCTACTTGTCATGCTATGCTATCAATCATTATATTATCTTGTTGATATATAGATTTTTCATAAATACAGTGACTAGCTGAGAGCCCAGCTCAGATCCTAGTGGGACATCATATGAACATACGAAATAGGAACAAAAATATACCATTTAGTCCCTTGAGCATGTTTCATCATTCAATAAGATAGTGGCTCATCTGTTTGTCTTTTGAATTCAACCTACCACTACAAGTCTCCTATCTTCAACCAGAAATTCATTAAGTTTTTTTGTCAAACATTATGTTCCACATGTTGCTACTATCCAACAACAGATTTCATTTTGAATTTCATGGGTACAATCAATATCAACAAGGCATACATTTATTAACCATCTGTCCCTCACATCACAATATTCCTGATTTGTGTAGCTTTCCACAGTTGCTTTTCAAGTGCCCAATCAATAATACACCAGTTTATGGTCTTAGCATCTTCAAGATACTCTCATAGCTTTCCAGATATAATATAATTTTAGCCAGTTTGCACAGTACTTCTTAGAGCCCCCTTTTCCTTTTCTGCCAAAGAGAAAGCTCACTTAGATGGTGAGGGTGCTTTGTTTCTTCTCACAAGAGTTCTGTATTTTTCTGTCTGTTCCTACATGCTTTCTTTTTACGTTTGCATCAGTGTTCTGGCTGCCCTCATTGTCCAGCTCCTCTGTTTGTGGTTCTCCTTTGTTTCCGCTCGCTACACAGCTTTTTACTTATCATCATTTGATTTTGTAGTGTTTCCAGGTGAAGTATCACCAGGTCACATGGACTACTATTATCCAAGAAAGGAACACTTGATCCCTTTATATAAACTTTCTGAGTTACTTCAAATGTTCTTAAATAGAAATACAATTCCACAGACACTTTAAAGAAATTACTAGTTGTCTTTACTGCTCCTGGAATGAAAGTGTCAGTACCCTCCTCTGCCTGGTAACCGGACAATCCGCTTTTACTGGGTGGCCTGTATACCTCCTGTGGAGCTCAAGTCCGTGGGAACTGTCTCAGCAGAAATGGAATGTGGCTGTTAAGTGACCATTCATTCATTAAGTTTCCAGGAGTCAGTAGACAGGTGCACCACCACTACCAATGGCATATAATTTTGCATCATCACATTATGTGGGCTGTAAGATTGAACATTTTATTTTAATTTTTCCTTTGCTTTTCTTTATATTTCTGCTATTCCTCAGAATCTATATAATCCCTTGTACTCAAATTATTTCCTGAGGATTTATGTGATCTCTCACCTCACCCATGGCTGTTTTACTTCATCAGAATAGAATCAAAGAATCCCTACAGTGTGGAAACTGGCCCTTCGGCCCAATTGAGCCATAACGACCCTTCAAAGAGTAACCCATCCAGATGCTTTGCCTCTACCCTGTTATCCTACACCTCCCCTAACTAATGCACCTAACCTACATATCCTTGAATACTGTCATGGCCAATTCACCAACCTGCACATCTTTGGATTGTGGGAGGAAACCAGAGCTCCTGGAGGAAACCCACGCAGACACTGGGAGAATGTGCAAACTTCACACAGTTACCTGAGGCTCGAATTGAACCCAGGTCCCTGGAGCTGTGAGGCAGCTGTGCTAACCATTGAGCCACCGTGTCGCCCAGAATAGTTCTTTCTCTTTCTGGGCACATATTGACCTAGTCTTAAGCTAGTTTTTGTGTTGAACATATTAATCTGTCTTTGTACCTGACAACAGTTTTGCTACTGTCAGTTTCTGTTCTGACCCATTAAAATTAGCCTGATGATCATTTAGAAGCTAACATTAATTTTATTTAATAATATGCTGAATCACTGTTAGATGAATATTTCCCTATTGATAGATCATTCATTGAATATGACTTACTATTCATAAGTAAATAGAAGGCAGCACTAAAGTATTGCTGGAGTATTACCAAGAGTCTAAGGTATTACTAAGAGTCTAAGGTAGTACTAAGAAATTGCTGGAAGCACTTGGCAGGTCTAGGAGCATCGGTAGAGAGGGAAAGAATTAATGCTGACCTGCTGAGCATTTCCAATATTTTCTGTTTATAGTTCAATTTTCTGCATCTGTGGTAATTTTTGTTTTTCTTTTCCTCTGGCACTAGTCTGAGATTAAGCCTCTCAAGGTGTCAGTCTTGACCGTGATTTGAACTCCTGACCTTGTATTTGTGCCTATTTCGACTTCCACAACACCGCCTGAATTCAGCCTCCTCCCTTCGGTTTGTCTGCAACTGAAATTCTCGTTCTGACTTTGTTGTCTTTATATTGTGAATTGTTACACTCATACTCAACTATTCTAGCATATCCCTGAATTCATAAAATCATACAATACAGATATGGCCCTTCTGTACATTGGGTATGTACCACCAAAAATATTCTACGACATATTCTGGTCCCACTTCCCCACACTAGGTTAATAGCTTTCATCTAAAATCTTGCTGCCCATCTCTTGACCACCTGCAAGTCAAATTTTTCTATTATTTCTGTGTTCCAGTCAAGCAACATCTTAATTTATTCTCATACTCTTTTCAAATAAATCAGTGGCCTTACTTCTCTCTGTTTCCATAATTTTCTCCACCCTAAATGCCTTGTAGAGAGTGCAGCACTGGATCACATGCCTGATACAAGCAAATTCCTGTTCAAAATCCCCAAAAGGTTTTGGGCAGCTGATATTATAGTGAATGGCCAGCAGTATTCCTTAGGCCCTGATCTTGTAGCTAGCGAAAATGTAAATATTATCTACTGATGATTCTGCTTTGAGCCTCATGTTGGGAGAGTAGTTAATCTGTTACATTATATAAAATATCAAGGATTGATTTAGTTACAAATGTCCAATGAATATTTGAGTAACTTTTCTCATTTTCACGTATATAAGTATCTTCAACAGAAGTAAAAATAACAACTCAGCTTGAAGGTTATTAAGCCTGTGCTTTGTGTGGTATTTTGTTGAATCATAATTAAGGTGCAAAGGCTCGCAAAGATATGAGAATGGATTGGAGATTGATTAGTGGACAAAATGGAGAGACTATGAACAATCAGGACATTTTATGATAGTGTGGTTTAACTAGGAGAGTACAACAGCGATCAATAGTGGAAGTATAGGTATTTGCAATTGACAACAATGGCTTAGCTGAGTGAATAAAAGCCAAAAGAACTGCAGATGCTGTAAATCAGAGACAAAAATAGAAATTGCTGGACAAGCTCAGTAGATCTAGCAGCATCTACAGAGAGAAATCGGTGATAATTTTTCAGGTCGAGTGACCCTTCCTCAGAACTGGGCCCTGGGTTTTGAGTTCTGAGGAACAGTCACTCAACACAAAACATTAACTGATTTCTCTCTACAAATGCTGCAACACTTGGCTGAGTAAACTGAGCATAATATATTCAATTTTGCTGATGATACAAAATTAGATGAAAGATTAAGCTGCAGGAGATGGAAGTAAACTGCAACGGGATAGTGACTGCTTATATAAGAAGGTGGCATATGGAGTATAATGTAACAATTTTCACTTATTTAAGAAGGATGGAAACCAGAATAATTTTTTTCTAAATTGTGAGAGACCAGTAAATGTTGAGAATCACAAATGTTGAGTCATGTCCTTGTACACAAAAATAGCAAAACAATTTGGAGGACAAGTACTATATTAATCTTTGCTGCAATACAACAATAAGAAAGTCTTTTTGCAAACATGTGAGACTTTGATGCCACACTTGAAGTGCACTTTTGTGTCTTTGTATGTGTAGTAGTTCCTCAAAACAATGAAGTTTGTTCCTGGCAAGAATCTATGCATGGAGTCTTTTAACATGAGGACATTGTTGTGCTGTAGTTATCATGTAGTTCTGGCTGAACAGGAATCATTGTCTAGTTGCTAATCCATTGTGACATTGCACAAGTTTTGCAGAGGTTTAAATTACTGCCATTACATCTTTGGTTTAACAAACATAAACTGAAAAGTATTATTGCATTAAGTCTAAAGAGTTGATACTCCATCACCATCTGGGACTCAGCACTTCCCTGCAGCAGTACAGCTGGGACAGGGGACACAGCAGAGTGAGAGTTCCCATCTGTACCAAGTGCTGGTGTTGTGATTTGCTCTTTTGATGAATGGATTTTCAACTTTCTTTTAGTAAAAGTGGAAATAGCAAACTTCTTTTCACTCTTTATACAAGCTGCTGCTGTTTCTTCCTATATGTTAACATTTTTAGCACTGTCCTGTCAGTATCAGAAGAGATTTGTGCTGCTTGCATTAGCTAGTGCTGTTTACTCCAATGTGAATGTTAATAATTCCAAAAGCACTCCAGTCAGTAAGAATTATGTTTATTTATATCGTTATTGCATGCAGGAAATGTTTATATAGGAACATAGCAATGCACAGGGATGGAAAATGTGACTTCAGTCTATCTGATTATGGCCCAAATGTTTGATTGGGTGCACTAGAGTTTATTGTCACATGTTGGATTGCCTTTCATTGCACTTTATGTGTAATATCATTATTAAGGCCTTCAATAACTTGTTAACAATATATTTTGATCCTTTCTAATGAATGGTAATTGGATTTAATGAACTGTGGTGAGATCAACTTTTCTCTCTCAATGCCATGTTCTCAAAACAACTTTACCATAGAGCCACATAATTACCGCTATAGCATAACCACATTGCCAACGCTATAATTATCAAAAAAAATGGTCATTAGTTAAAATAAATTAGTTTGTTATTCAACTGTTGTTTAAAACAAATCAGTAAGTTCAAATATTAACATTTTGTTGTATTTCTTTAAATAGCTTTTTTAAGGTCTTGATTTACTTTGTCAGGCTGACTTCATAGCCCTTTAAAATTTTTAGGTGGTCCTAAATCCAGGATTCGCAATCCTATCCCTGGGATTCCTGAATTTGAAGCATGTCTTTTAATGGTGCAGGCTAGTTCACATAATCCACATCCTGTGTGTTATATCTCACAGCTAGTACACAATAAACCACGAAGAGACACACTTCTGATATCGTCATTGTATAGTAGCATGTGACCTGATAGTATAAAGGTATTAGTCTTCACCTTACTGGGGCCACTTGCAACATTACATGTTGAGTGAAGTGTGCAATAGTTTGCAACTGAATTAACTTAAACAATTGCAGATACCAGGGCTTGCAAAAGAAGTCTATTGAATCTTTCAGTACAGTGTTTCCTACATCCATGTATGAGAACAACATGAGTATTGCTTATAAATAACCTACTGAAGGTAAAAACAAAACTTATCACTTCATCTGTGGCAATTCATGAGGACAGCTCAGATCAAGCCAGGCTCCATGGCAGAGATAAGCATGTCCTACTGCTCTTCATCCCTCATAGGAATCAGATCACCATTTCAAATACTCCTGCTCCATAGTCAGCAAGAACAAATTATTTGAGAGGTAAATTCTAAAGGGCCTCCTTATGACTCCTTCGGCAAACCATGCCTCCGGCTGTCCCTGTGACTTCTTATTTCCCTTTATATCAAGCTGTAGCATCTCCATTGACCCACATGCACTAATGAAATAAAACTAATGAAAGTTACAATAACTTGTTGAAAAAAAACTACAGAAGTAAATTCCACTATGTTAAAATACTCCTTTCTGCTACAAGAGAATAGAAGTGTTAATCATTCACACTCTTTAGTGCGTCAATATAAGAAATGCCAGTGACATCATTGTTCTGTGAAAATACCTGCCAATTGACAGCTCTGACTCTGCTTTCTGCTGTCAATTTCACAGGTTTGTTTACATAAGGTTAAGCTATTTCAAGTGTTTGCAGTTTCTGCTGTTCCCTTGGCTTTTAGTAAATATAAATGTTTTCATACGGTGGAAAGTAATTAATGCCTTTGAAGCTGTATTTGTTACACTGTAGAGTATATTGTCACTGGAGGGTATATTAGTTGTATACAGTGCATAGTGGGAATGGAAGAGCCATAATTTGGCATAAGTGTCGTGAGGGGCATGGGCAGTGGTTGGAGGGATAATGCGGCATAGGGGACATAACAGACCACATTGGGACAAGGGTGGGATGACCAGCATAGGTGGTATGAGGCACCATGGAGGTAGGAGGGCACATTGTGTGAGATAGAGTGCATGAGATGGAATGACTGGGCCATGGAGTGTATATTGGGGGATGAGGAACTTAGGGCTTCATAATTGTTTTTGTTTTTGTTTTTGATTTTTTTTATCAATTGAGAAGCTCCCACAGCACCAGAGCAGGGTGTGTATACAGCCTGCTTCAGCCATCAGAGTGGCAATCTCAGACCTTTTTTTCCTGTATTGGTTGGTCCATCTGCAGCCCGCAACCATCCTTCGGCACAAGATCCTGCCTTTGTGGGCACTTACTGCCAAGGTGATCGCACAAAACCGGGAACCTTGCAAGCCCTGACTCCCCACCTCAGTGATGTAAATCTAGACTCTGGTGTTGTGTCTTTTTCTCATGTGTGTGAATGAGAGATATATATTTGGATCTTATCTCAGGACAGACAAACTACACTCGCTCGGAAGTTAGAGCTTTTGCAAATTCCTCACTGACCCAGAAATGAAGTGAGTGTCACAAGTGGCCTACTTACAAACCTGTGAAAGCAAAATATAAATGAAAACTGTCACCATTGGGTAGCAGTATCCCATAGCTCCTAGTGCCATATTTATAAAAAGGTATTGCTGCAATTATATTAATGCTGCGAGCAGATGGAGTTTAGTTTTTGGAACACTCACAAAACTGGGGAAAGTATTGCACAGGCAAGGCAACTTTAATTCATCCTTTTCTGTCTCAACAATACTAATTTAATCCCACTTCTCTATACTTATCTCACTGTTTTGCTCTTCCTTGCATATTTATTTTCCTCTGAATGTAGTAATTGAGTTGACTTCAGTCTTGTGCATTAATGTATCCTATGGTTGAATAAACATGTGAAAAGAATTTTTCTACTCCTGCTATTCAGCACTTGTTCTTCCAGAGATTTTGTCCCCACAATGAATAAACCCAGCTTTGTAAATGTTTTCTGCGTAAGATCATAAAAGATTCGGAGATGGGAGCAGGAGTAAGTTATTCAACATCTCAAGCCTGTCTGGGTTTATACAAGATCATTGCTAATCTGCCCCAGGCCAGAACATTCTGAAAAACAGTCACTAGATCCAAAACATTGACTCTGTTTTCTCTCCACAGATACTGCCAGATCTGCTGAGTTTTTCCAGCAATTTCTGTTTTAGTTTCATTTGCCTACTTCATTGCTTTCTGCACTTGCATGCAAGAAATCAGAATAGGTGTAGACCACTCAGGCTTGCTCAACCATTCAGTAAGATCGTAGCTGATCTGGTTGTGACCACAACTCCATTTCCTGCCTGCTCCCATAATCCATCACTCCCTTGAAGATTAAAAATCTGACATGTCAGCCTTGAATATATTCAATGACCCAGCCTCCTTGGCTTCTCGAGGTTAGTGAATTCAGAAGATAAATGACCCTCTGACAGAAAAAATTCTCCTCATCTCCATCTTAAATGGGAGAACCCTTGTGTCCCCTAAATCTTGATTCCCCCATGAGGGGAAACATCCTGTTAATCTCTACCCTGGCAAGCCCCCTCACACTGTGATGCTTCAATAAAATCACCTCTCATTCTTCTGAACTGTTATTGATGATTCAAGTCCATTAGATAATTGACTCATTTATAAATTAGAGAGATTTTTTTCAGAAATAATCATTGCTTGTTCCTATTTAAACGAGATAAAGTGCACTTCGAGATAGTTACTAGCTGACAATATCAGTCTCATGGATTAACTGATAGTTTGTTGAGAAGTAGAGTGAATAAGTTATTTTATCTTTTGAGCAATGAGGTGAACCTGGTAATTTCTGATATATTGCCCATTATATATCTTTCCCAACTTTGATAACCACTGAAGGAGTTAATTTTTCCTTTTGCAATGGAGATTGAAGAGACAGTATCCTTTTTCAGAAGGGTGTACTAATGAGACATGTATTCAGTTCTTTGAACAACTAGTTAGCAATCTCTAATGTGCACTTGCTGTGCTGAGTACTTGGAAAATTCACACCATGACAGATGTGACATTAAAACCATTACACACTATGTTTTTCTGGGACCATTTTTAGCAAACTTTCAAATTACAGACGCAATCAGTGATTGGATGGTTTACTAACTCTTGACAAAATAAGTTCCCTATAATTTTACAAGCTGTTTCTTAGTACCCGTTTATTACAGACACTCAAAATATGTGTTAACTGTCTCTTCCATGCTACGTGACAAGACTTCTTTCACATCAGTGTTCCCTCACAAGGATCCTTCCTTTTCAATTAACACTGAATCTACATTAGCTTTGATACATAATGTGATCAATGTATAATTTTGCTTGGATGGTTAAACATTAGTAGCATGATAATGATATCTTTTATTGAGTCCAGCCATTTAATTCTAATGTGTTGCAGCACCTGAGGACAAAGAGCAAAAAGAAAACTTGGTGTCAAGTTTCTCCAGCTCCATGGTGGCATTTTTCTGTTTTGTATGACAATGTTAAAAATTTCCCAGATATGTCCTGGTCACAAAAAAAGCAAGAAAATCAATCTGGTCAAGTACCACTCTTCCAGCTCTTTCACAATGGTGAAAGCAAGAGCTCTGGTGATGCTGTACTACCTCTGGACTAAGAGTCCCAGGTTCAAGCCCCGCCTACTCTAGAGCTGTGTAATAATAACGTCTCTGAACAGGTTGATTAGAGGAAAATGGATGGAAGCTATTGAGAAGAAATTACTCACCAATAACTTGCTAACCAATGCTCAGTTGGTTTCTCCCAGCATCAAGCATAATGAGTAATACTGAAGTCAGTAGGGATCAGAGGGAAAGCTCATCACTATTTGGAGTCATACATAGCATAAGAAAGATTGTTATGGTTATTAGAAGCCAATTATTTCAGCCATGCTTTGGTTATTGACCTAGACCCAACCATTTTTCAGCTGCTTCATCCATTACCTTCCCTCCATCATAAAGAAGTAAGGACACTCACTAATGCTTAATCACTTTGCTCTTGAAATTCTTGTCAATGATAGAACTGCAATTGGCCACCACATGTTTGGATTTCCGCAGGTGCCACAAATTCTTGGTTGCCCTCTACTCCACACTGTAAGTAATCTAATCTATAGTCCGAATAACACAAAGTCTAAGGATGGGCAATGTTTCTCTTGCCATCTTCTTTCAGGGCCACCTAACCTGCTGTTTGTTTGTTAAAATCCTGAACAGTCCATTGATGTTCCCAGCCAGCAAGACCTGTCCAATGAGGAGAGTGAACACTTCTGGAATATTCTGGAGGTGGATGCTCATAAGGTACTTCTGCTTACAGATGCCGCACAGTGAGGATGGACAGTGGTTCCTCTCTCCTCAGATATCTTCAGGGATTTTGTGCATTCTAGAACATTTTTCAATATCTTACCAAAAGATCCATTAGTGAGGACATTTTGCAGGAAGAAGATACACATAACTCACTTAATGATGGAAGTCTTGTGGTCCATGGATGCAGCTGCTTCATTGCTTTCCCCTTCTGTCCTAATAGTATTACACATTCCTTGGCTTGAGCGTGAATGTTCTAGTATTTCTTTAGGTCTCCACAGGACAGTCATGACACTGCGAGCCAGAACATAAACAAGAATAAGAGGGCGGCTCTAATACCAACAGGATAAGAGGCTGAAGCTGGTGCTAAGGGTCCCCCAGAAATGAAGTAAAACACATCACATCATGCTCAGGAAACCATCCTAGAATTTAGTGAACTAATACCAGCACAATTTGCAACTTGGAGACTGTGAATTCACCACACTATAAGAACGTAGCAAAAAAAAAATAGAACTTGTCTTTGCTTGTTGGAAGGAAACACCTATGGGCGGCACGGCACAGTGGTTTGGGCGGCACGGTGGCACAGTGGTTAGCACTGCTGCCTCACAGCGCCTGTAGACCCGGGTTCAATTCCCGACTCGGGCGACTGACTGTGTGGAGTTTGCACGTTCTCCCCGTGTCTGCGTGGGTTTCCTCCGGGTGCTCCGGTTTCCTCCCACAGTCCAAAGATGTGCGGGTCAGGTGAATTGGCCAAGCTAAATTGCCCGTAGTGTTAGGTAAGGGGTAAATGTAGGGGTATGGGTGGGTTGCGCTTCGGCGGGTCGGTGTGGACTTGTTGGGCCGAAGGGCCTGTTTCCACACTGTAAGTCTAATCTAAAAAAAAACCATTTAAACATTGTAGCCTATCAAGGAGTTGCTTTTGTTCCTTATTCTCAGTTCATTTTAGGGGTATTTATTTCCTCTGTTCTTTTAGCCTTCATTCTTCAGGTTTGAGACAGTTTATTTTGGTCTCCAGAGGTAATTTACTCCTAATGCTTTTGTTTTTCTGCCTGGTTCATCTTTTAAGTGTTGGTATTGATGGAGATGAGGTGTAGGACTTGTTGGGATTTTTGGAAAAGTAGATTATGAATTTTTTTCAAGCTGCCTTACTTCAGAGCTTGTGAATTATCATACACTTAAGCTTCAACACCCCCAACTCTTCCTTCAATCTACCTCGCGATAAACACAGATAAACAGCCTCCCTGCTGTTTCCTCAATGGAGTGGAATTGGGTTCATACCAGTTGTGCTTTCGATGTTCGCAATCTTCAAAAACTGTGATACGAGTTGCTTTCATGTTCATTGATGAATGAGATAAACAATTTACACCTCCAAAGGACTGCACGACTCCTAGAACGTAGAACATTACAGCACCGTGCATGCCCTTTGGCTCTTGATGTTATGCCAACTTGTCAGATCAATCTGAAGTCCATGAACATTTAAATGCCCTTAAAGTTGGTGGGTGTACTACTGTTGCAGGCAATGCGTTCCATGCCTTTACTACTCTCTGAGTGAAGAAACTACCTCTTGACATCTGTCCTATATCTATCACCCTTCAATGTAAAGTGATGTCCCCTTGTACTAGCCATCGCCATCGAGGAAAACGACTGTCACTGTCCACCCAATCTAACCCTCTGATTATCTTATCTCTCAATTAAGTCACCTCTCAACCTTTTTTTCTCTGATGAAAGCAGCCTCAAGGCCCTCAGCCTTTTCTCGTAAGACCTTCCCTCCATACCAGGCAACATCCTAGTAAATCTCCTCTGAACCCTTTCCAAAGCCTCCAATCCTTCCTGTAATGCGGTGACCAGAACTGTACACAATACTCCAAGTGTGGCTGCGCCAGAGTTTTGTACAGCTGCAGCATGATCTCATGGTTCCGAAACTCAATCCCTCTGTAAAAGCGAACACACTGTATTCCTTCTTAACAATCCTATCAACCTGGGTGGCAACTTTCAACGATCTATGTACCTGGGCACTGAGATCTCTCTGCTCATCTACACTACCAAAATCTTACCATTACCCCAGTGCTCTGCATTCCTGTAACACTTTCCAAAGTGAATCACTTCTCAATTTTTCAGGATTAAACTCCATTTGCCACCTCTCAACCCAGCTCTGCAGCTTATTTATGTCTCTCTGTAACCTACAACATTCTTCGTCACTGTCCACAACTCTTAGTGTCATCCACAAATTTACTAACCCATCCTTGTATGCCCTCTTCCAAGTCATTTATAAAAATGAACACAACAGTGGACCCAAAACAGAGCCTTGCAGTACACCACTACTAACTGAACTCCAGGATGAACATTCCCCATCGACCACTGTCCTCTGTCGTCTTTCAGCTAGCCACTTTCTGATCCAAACCATGAAATCACCCTCAATCCCATGCCTCCATATTTTGTGGGGTGTAGGTTTGCTCGCTGAGCTGTAAGTTTGATATCCAGACGTTTCATTACCTGGCTAGGTAACAACATCAGTGGCGACCTCCAAGTGAAGCGAAGCTGTTGTCCCCTGCTTTCTATTTATATGTTTGTCCTGGATGGGGTTCCTAGGGTTTGTGGTGATGTCATTTCCTGTTTGTTTTCAGAGGGGTTGATAGATGGCATCTAGATCTATGTGCTTGTTTATGGCATTGTGGTTGGAGTGCCATAAACAAGCACATAGGAATTCTCTGGCATGTCTTTGCTTAGCCTGTCCCAGGATAGATGTGTTGTCCCAGTCGAAATGGTGTTTTTTTTCATCCGTGTGTAGGGCTATGAGGGAGCGGGGGTCATGTCTTTTTGTGGCTAGCTGGTGTTCGTGTATCCTAGTGGCTAACTTTCTTCCTGTTTGTCCTACATAGTGTTTGTGGCAGTCCTTGCATAGAATTTTATAGATGATGTTGGTTTTGTCCATAGGTTATACTGGGTCTTTTAAGTTTGTTAGTTTTTGTTTGAGACACTCGAGAATATTTCAGAAACTCAAGAACAAACCACAACAAGCAGACAAAACACAGCCAGAAACCCTAACCACCTTACCATATATAAAAGAAGTTTCGGAAATGACAGCCAGACTACTGAGATCTCTCGGAATCCTAGTAGCACACAAACCCACCAACACTCAGCCACCAGGATACATGAACACCAGCTAGCCACAAAAAGACACGACCCCCTCTCCCTCGTAGCCCTACACACGGATGAAAAAAAAACACCATTTCGACTGGGACAACACATCTATCCTGGGACAGGCTAAGCAAAGACATGCCAAAGAATTCCTTGAGGCTTGGCACTCCAACCGTAACGCCATAAACAAGCACATAGATCTAGATGCCATCTATCAACCCCTCTGAAAACGAACAGGAAATGACATCACCACAAATCCCAGGAACCCCATCCAGGAGAAAGATATAAATAGAAAGCAGGAGACAACAGCTTCGCTTCACTTGGAGGTCGCCACTGATGATGTTACCTAGCCAGGTAATGAAACGTCTGGATATCAAACCTACAGCTCAGCGAGCAAACCTACACCCTAAACATCAACCTGAGCTACAAACCTTCACAAATCCATATTTTGTGCAATAGCCTACCATGGGGAACCTTACCAAAAGCCTTACTGAAATCCATATACACCACATCAACTGCTTTGCCCTCATTCATCTATTTGGTCACCTTCTCAAAGAACTCAATAAGGTTTGTGAGGCACAACCAATCCTTCACAAAACTATGCTGACTATCCCTAATCAACGTATTCATTTCTAGATTATGATAAATCCTAACTCTTATAACCCTTTCCAATACTTTTACCACAACCAAAGTGAGGCTCTCAGGTCTATAATTCCCAGGGTTGTCTCTACTCCTGTTCTTGAACAAGGGAACAACATTTGCTATCCTCCAGTCTTCTGGCACTATTGCTGTAGACAATGACAACATAAAGATCAAAGCCAAAAGCTCGGCAGTCTCCTCCCTGGCTTCCCAGAAAATCCTAGGATCAATCCCATCTGGCCCAGGGGACTTATCTATTTTCTCACTTTCCAGAATTCCTCCTTGTGAACCTCAATCCCATCTAGACTAGTAGCCTGATTCTCAGTTTTCTCCTCAACCACATTTTCTTTTTCTAGTGTGAATATGACGAAAAGTATTCATTTAGCACTTTCCCTGTCTCCTCTGACTCCAAGCACAACTTCCTACTACTATCCTTGATTGGCTCTAATTTACTCCAGTCATTCTTTTATTCCTGATATACTTATAGAAATCCTTAGTGTTTTCCTTAATCCTATCCTCCAACAACTTCTCATGTCTCTGCCTGGCTCTTCTTAGCTCTCTCTTAAGGTCTTTCCTGGCTAATTTGTAACTCTCGAGCGCCCCAACTGAGCCATCACATCTCATTCTAACATAAGCTGCCTTTTCCTCTTGACAAGCGATTCAACTTCCTGGTGTAGCTGGTCCTTGAATAAGCTCCACAACACTTCAACATTTAATGTGAACATCTCCAAGAGGCTAACAACGATCAGTTCATCCGTGCTTTGGAAAATGTTTTTCATGTCCTTTTGGGAAGCTATCTATTTTGTTCTCTTGTGGTGTTCTAGTTGGTGCGTAGATTTTAACAACAGGAGTATGGAGAAATCAATGCACTTCGCTCCGAGAACAACAGACGTCATTCAAGATTCATACAAACATCCTTTTTAAAAAATGTATTCATTACTTTCATTCATGGGATGTGACATCACTAACTCCGCCAACATTTATTGACCATTCCAATTCAGAGTCACATGTAGGCCAGACCTGGTAAGGACAGCAGGTTCCCTTCCCGAAAGAAAATAAATGAGCCAAACCTGTAAAAGTCGCCTGTGTTTAGTCTTGTATCCAACTTTATCTTCTACTCTACAGAAATAAGTTCTGACAACACTTTGTACTTCCCTAGAACAGTTCAACTAAAAGCTTAAGCTCGCATATCTAAGTAGTAAACTGAGCCCTGCAATTCTGTGCTTCAGTGTGAATATTCCAATCTGGCAACAACAAAGTCGAATTTTTAGGTCTAAAAGAATATTTTGATAATGCCTACATTTCCACCTTTAGCCCTCGTGCCATTTGCCACACACTAAAAGCTATCAATTGTGATGCTGTATCATTACGGTCTATTTCACATACAAAGCATAACCTACATTGAAGCCACCGCAGCAAATATCGTTTTGTTTTGCCCACTCTGTTTAAAACAAAATCTTGAAAAACAGGCCTGATTTGAATCAGTCTTGCAGTAGTTATTTATACTCTTTTACCAAGATGAAACTCTTCTGTAAGAAGCAGAATGCTGAGCTTTTTTTTTAACTAATGTAGCTGCTGTTTTGGCTTTGAAAGCGATCTGTTTCTTACAGTCTGCTAATTCTGTAATGTATCTGAAGATATACAGAAAGCAGAAAGCAGACAAGATTAGTTCAATATGTGCTCCTTCCCTTTTTCCCTGTGGCAATGTGGTGGCTTAGTGGTTAGCACTGCTGTCTCACAGCACTGAGGATGATGGTTTGATTCTGACCTCTGGTGACTGTGTGGAGTTTGCACATTCTCCCTGTGTCTGCCTGGGTTTCTGCTTGGTGCTGCAGTTTCCATCCAAGTCCAGAGATGTGCAGGCTAGGTCAATTCCCCACGAGAAATGTGGGGATAGGGTGGGGTATGGGTCTGGGTGAGATGCTTTTCAGAGGATTGGTGCAGATTGGATGGGCTGGAATGGCCTTTTTCTGCACTGTAGGAATTCTATGATTCTGTTAAGCTAATAAATATGACAGTTGAGTAAAGTTTGTTCAGTTTCATTCTGTGGTGTATTTTGAAATTTCCTTGTCAATTGCTGTAAGAATCATCACTGTGTTTCTTGTCATCTCAAGGTCTCCGTCACAAATTATAATTTCAGCTTCTATACTCACAGGAAAGTAGCAGCTTCAATAAACAAATTAAGGGTGCAATTTTCCCTTCCCTGAAGGAGGTGAGAATGACAGTGGGAAATGCAATTAGTGGATTGGTTGTCCCTTGTCACTGCCTCAGCTGAGCAAAATGGTCAGTTGGGGACCTGCTTTACTCACTAACACTCAAAACTTTTACATGGTCAATTAAAGACCACTTAAGGCCTCGTCAGTAGCCTGATTGCCTTCCTTCTCAACAAGGAAGGAAAGTAGTTCTGTGGATTAGAAAACCAGGGCAAGCCCCCCGCCCACCCCCAACTTTGGTGGATTGGGTCCTTCACTTGGCCCAATTAGGGACCAGTTGGGCAGGAGGAAGGCAAGGGGTTGCAAGGAGCATCTGCTGAAGGTCAATCCATTACCTACCACCCTTTAGCTCACCTCTCTGCCAAGCCCCCATTCTCCCCAGCAGCTGATCCTGTAAGTAAGAGACTTAGCTTCTTGCTTTTGGATCTCCTGAAGACTAGATCTCCAATGATGATAGAGTCATAGAGATGTACAGCATGGAAACAGACCCTTTGGTCCAACCCGTACATGCTGACCAGATATCCCAATCTAATCTAGTCCCACCTGCCAGCACCCAGCCCGTATCCTTACAAACCTTTCCTATTCATGTATCCATCCAAATGCCTTTTAAATGTTGCAATTGTACTAGCCTCCACCACTTCCTCTGGCAGCTCATTCCATACATGTACTGACCTCTGTGTGAAAAGTTGCCCCTTAGGTCTCTTTTATATCTTTCCCCTCTCACCCTAAACCTATGCCCTCTTGTTCTGGACTCTCCAACCCCAGGGAAAAGACTTTGCCAATTTATCCATGTCCCTCATGATTTCGTAAACCTCTATAAGGTCACCCCTCAACCTCCAACACTCCAGGGAAAACAGCCCCAGCCTGTTCAGCCTCTCCCTATAGCTCAAATCCACCAACCCTGGCAACATCTTTATAAATCTTTCTGAACCCTTTCAAGTTTCACAACATCTTTCCGACAGGAAGGAGACTAGAATTACATGCAATTTTCTAACAGTGGCCTAACCAATGTCTTGTACAGCCACAACATGACCTCCCAATTCCTGTACTCAATACTTCACCAAAAAAAGGAAAGCATACCAAATACCTTCACTATCCTATCTACCTGCGACGCCACTTTCAAGGAGCTATGAACCTGCACTCCAAGGTTTCTTTGTTCAGCAACACTCCCTAGGACCTTACCATTAAGTATATTAGTCCTCCTAAGATTTGCTTTCCCAAAATGCGGCCCCTCGCAGTTATCTGAATTAAACTCCATCTGCCACTTCTCAGCCCATTGGCCCATCTGGTCAAGATCCTGTTGTAATCTGAGGTAACCTTCTTCACTGTCCACTGCACCTCCAATTTTGGTGTCATCTGTAAACTTACTAACTATACCTCTAATGCTCACATCCAAATCATTTATATAAATTATGAAAAGTACTGGTCCCAGCACCAATCCTTGTGGCACTCCACTGGTCACAGGCGTCCAATCTGAAAAACAATCCTCCACCACCACTCTCTGTCTTCTACCTTTGAGCCATTTCTATATCCAAATAGCTAGTTCTCCCTGTATTCCATGAGATCTAACCTTGCTAATCAGTCTCCCATGGGAAACTTTGTCAAATGCCTTGCTAAAGTCCATATAGATCACTTCTACTGCTCTGCCCTCATCAATCCTCTTTGTTACATCTTCAAAAAACTCTTCAAGTTTGTGAGACATGATTTCCCACACACAAAGCCATGTTGACTATCCTGAATCAGTCCTTCCCTTTTCAAATGCATGTACATCCAGTCCATTCCCTCCAACAACTTGCCCACCACTGACATCAGGCTCACTGGTCTATAGTTCCCTGGCTTGTGCTTACCACCCTTCTTAAACAATGGCACCACGTTAGCCAACCTCCTGTCTTCCGGCACCTCACCTGTGACTATCGATGGGAAATATCTCAGTAAGAGGCCCAGCAATCACTTCTCTAACTTCCCACAGAGTTCTCGGGTACATCTGATCAGGTCCTGGGGATTTATCTACCTTTAAGCGTTTCAAGACATCCAGCACTTCCTCCTCTGTAATATGGACATTTTGCAAGGTGTCACCATCTATTTCCCTACAGTTTATATCTTCGATATCCATTTCCACAGCAAATTCTGATGTAAAATGCTCGTTTAGTATCTTGCCCCATTTTCTGTAGTTCCACACAAAGGCTGCCTTGCTGATCTTTGAGGGGCACTATTCTCTCCCTCGTTACCCTTTTGTCCTTGATGCATTTGTAAAAACCCTTTGGATTCTCCTTAATTCTATTTGCCAAAGCTATCTCATGTCCCCTTTTTGCCCTTCAGATTTCTAAGACTCAGAGGTTGCCAGCCTCTGAGTGATCAGCAGCTCCTGATGAAGCAGGACTTCAACATCAAGATCTGCAATTTGCAGAGAAGCTTGTTTTTTGATTCTTAAACCTCTGATAAAAACTCAATTCAGCGAACTTTCTTGTTCATGAAGGCGAGACATGTTGTCACTGAACATCCTGCCCCGATACTCAGGCTGCAAAATGAAAATTGAATGTCTTTCACCAATACTTCTGACTGATTTTTATTTAATGTGTTTATATTATAAATTATGATGTATAAATATTATTCATACATAGCTATTAATTGCCATCCGCCATCATTGGCTTCAACTAGCAAATGGAAAATAGGTTGTCCTTGTATCATTTCTGTAACTTTTAACCTACTTCAGTTATGCAGGTTCCTAAATAAATCTCCTTCAAAAAGTCAGTTGCTCTTTTTTTGCTGCTGGGGGACATGATATGGGTACTTCACAGAAGAATATAAGCCGATAAGTAGGCCATTTGGCCCATCATGTCAATACTGGCTCTCCAAATGAACAGCATGATTTAATGCCTTCTCATTCTCAATCCTTTTATGTGTGGGAACAGTCTGTCCTGATTTACTATATCCAAGTCTCCACTTAGCCTTCTTCTCTCCAAAGAGAACAGTTCCAACCTTTCTAATTTATCCTCATAACTAAAATTTCTCATCCCTGAAAACATTCTTGTAAATCTCTTCTGCAATGTCTTAAATGCATTCACATCCTTCCTATGATGTGCCCAGGAATGTCTGGTAGTATAATTGGACAAATAATCCAGGAGAATACCATGTCAGTCTTAACATGTCAGTTGGTGGAATTTACATTCAACTGATTAATAAATGTCTGGAGTTGTAACTCACCTCCAAACTCCATATGATCTGTCCATAATACATAAATCTGAAATGTAATGAAATGTCCTCCACTGGCTTGGTCCCAATAGTGCAAGAGGTTCAACACCATCCAGGCACTCCACTTGACTGCCACCACATTTGCAATCTTAAATGTCCATTTCCTAAACCACCAATTCACAATGGCAGAAGTGTGTACTCTCTACAAGATGTACTGCAACAATTCATCAAGGCTTCTTTGACTGCGCCTTCAAAATTTCAGTTCTCACTTGATCTAAACCAGTTATGAAAGAAGAAAGAATTTGCAATTTTGTATATATAGTAATATCCACAATCTTGGGATGAGCAAGCGAAACAAGCAAATGGGAACATCAGCACCTGCATGTTCCCCTCTAAACTACACAGCAGCCTGACTTGGAGCGATATCACTAAATCCATTAGTATTGCTGGATCAAAATTCTGGATCTCCTCTCCTAACAGCATGGTAAATGTGCTTGCATCAGATTGCTATGGTGATATAGTAAGGTGCTTCACCACCCCTTTGTTGACGGCAGTTTGGCACATGTATTGGCGTAGCCGGTGATGCACATATTTCAGGGAAGAATAGAAAGGAATTATCATGAAAATATCATGCAGCTTTACTCACATTTTTAAAAAATTCAGAACTTGCCAAAAATAAGTTAGGCTGTTTTTTATAACCAGTGTTAAAAACAAGGTTTCACTTATTGTGGTGAGGTTTTCTGATCACTAACGTCTTGGTTAATAAAACATTTTTTACGGTTTCAGGAGGTGCAGCTCCAGTTCAAATATAGCTTTAGTTAGAAGCAGAATAAAACTTCCTGTGCTCTGCCCCAACATTGTAGTTTGACACTGAACTGACGGTCTCTGTCTCTGGCTAGCATGAAATTTCCATTGTGACATTATTACATGAGGCTGTTTATTTAGTACAATCATATCTGTGAAAATGCAAAATTAGCACAGAATGGAAGACCCCCTTCCTTCAGTATTCGCTTAATCTAAACCAGTCATGAAAGAAGAAATCATCTGCAATTTTATATATATGGCAATATCCACAACCTTAGGATGTTACAAAGAACTTTACAGACAATGGAATATTTTTGACGCAGACAGTTTAACATAGGAAACACTTCATACACAGCAAGTTCCCATATAAACAGTGCTAGCCACGCAGTTTAACTTGGTTACATTGATGATTGATAAATATTGGCCAGTGTACGAGGGAGAGCTCCTCTGCTTCTTTTTGAAATAGTACCATAAGATCTTTTAATCCCAACTGAGAGAGCGGAGAGGATTGTCAGTTTAAGATCTCTTCTAAATCATTCCAGTACTCCCTCAGTTCTGCACTTGACTGTCAGGCTACATTTTTATACTGAAATGGTATAGAGCCAATTATTAATTTTGTAATGATAAGGAGCGAAAACTGAATAACCGATTTCTCGGCATAGAATAATATTAACAAATAAAAAGCTCTGTGCACTTAAATTGTAGATTAAAAGTTGAGACAACAAGGTTGCTTTTATCTTGCAGATCATGCATTTTCCTAAAATAACTCCTGTGCAGTTTTCATTTTAATGAAACAGGTGACTAGGTTTAATTTCTGCTTGAAAATAGGATAGGATTTAATGCATCAAGAAAATATATTTGTATTAAAAGATTAGGAGATTTTCTGCTTCTAATGTCTGTTGTTTTGAAGATCTCTAAAATTGCTTTCTTTTCCTTATTTCTTATGAAAATTTCAGCAGCAGCCATCCTTTCACTGGCAGACAAGGAAGACAAATCACTGCAATAGGAATTGTGCAATAGGATAGCATCATCACAAAGCTTTCTTAATATTTGTAAACCATACATCAAGTCATTGTACATGTTGTGGCTTGTTCTGGGTGAGAACAATTGTACACCGGAGAGTTTTAATTCTTCCATTTTTTCATTGAGAAGGGTCACTGGACCCAAAGCATTAACTTTCTGTCAACAGATGCTGCCGGACCAGTTGGTTTCTCCATCAATTCTGTTTCAGTAACTTGTTAGTTCGGAGCTTTGACTTGTGCTTTTAGTTTGACAAAGGGTCCTCCAAGATGTTTAGCTGTTCATTGTGGATTCAATGTTGCTTAAGGACAGAATCATCCAAATATGCAAGTAGAATACCAGTGTAGATGGCATACATTTGGGTAGGTAATGAAGTACAATGGTGTAAGCTTTGAGCTTTATGAGAATGTATTGTGAAGGCATGGAAGCAAGTTGGCTTTGTCAGTCAAGTGGACATACCTAGCTTCACCATAGGAGGAATGGTGTTTGTGAGCTTCAGCGTCTGTCCTTCCACACACATCATCCCTCAGGATTTTGTAAGATTTGGTAAAGCTGTGCTTATCTTGGATTTCTTCAGGTCATAAAGTCATAGAGATGTACAGCATGGAAACAGACCCTTCAGTCTAACTCGTCTATGCCGACCAGATACCCAACCCAGTCTAGTCCCCCCTCCCAGCTCCCAGCCCATATCCCTCCAAACCCTTCCTATTCAAATATCCATTCAGATGCCTCTTAAATGTTGCAATTATACTAGCTTCCTCTGCATGAAAATGTTGCCCCTTAGGTCTCTTTTATACCTTTCCCCCTCTCACCCTAAACCTATGCCCTCTAGTTCAAGACTTCCTCACCCCAGAGAAAAGACTTTGTCTATTTACCCTATCTATGCCCCTCATGATTTTATAAACCTCCAAAAGGTCACCTCTCAGCCTCCAACGCTCCAGGGAAAACAGCCACAGCCTGTTCAACCTCTCCCTATAGCTCAAATCCTCCAAACCTGGCAACACCTTGTAAATCTTTTCTGAACCTTTTCAGGTTTCACAACATCCTTCAAATAGGAAGGAGACCAGAATTGCACACAATATTCCAACGGTGGCCTAACCAATGTCCTGTACAGCCACAACATGACCTCCCAACTCATGTACTCAATACTCTGACCAATAAAGGAACGCATACCAAATACCATCTTCACTATCCCATCTACCTGCTACTGTACTTCCAAGGAGCTATGAACCTGCACTCCAAAGTCTCTCTGTTCAGCAACACTCCCTAGGGCCTTACCATTAAATGTGTAAGTTGCTGCTAAGATTTACTTTCCCAAAATGTAACCCTCCCATTTATCTAGATTAACCTCTATCTGCCACTCCTCAGCCCATTGGTCATCTGATCAAGACCCCATTGTAATCCGAGGTAACTTTCTTCAATGTCCACTACACCTCTAATTTTGAGATCATCTACAAATTTACTAACTATACATCTTAAGCTCACATCCAAATCATTTATATAAATGACGAAATGTAGTGGACCCAGCACCGATCATTTAGGCGCTCCACTGGTCACAGGCCTCCAATCTGAAAAACAGCCATTTACCACTACCCTCTCTCTTCTTCCTTGAGGCAGTTCTGTATCCAAGTGGCTAGTTCTCCCTGTATTCCATCTGTATCTGATATCTTTGCATTGCAAGGACAAAACCAGATCACAACAATTGCTGTTCGATTAGTTTTTTTCAATATTCTGTCCGAGGATGTAGGCATCACCTGCAATGGCAGCATTTGTGGTCCATCCCTAATTGCTCTGGAACTGAGTGGCTCAATGTTAAAAAAAATCAATTATATTACTGTGGATCTTGTGCCGTTTGTCGGCCCAGACCAGATAGGTATGGCATTTTCCTTCCTTAAATGACATTCAAGAAGGACCAAAGGTCCAGTTGTTCTGCATGAATTACTGACTTACAAGAGGGCTGTTTCTGCAGAATATGATTGGTTCCAGGAATTTACAAATCATGTACAAGAGTGATATTGTCCTGTAGTTTCAAGGTCACAATGCCTAATTTGAGTATGGAAATACATCCATTGCCATACTTTTGAAATGCATCCAAATTCAATGGTATTGAGGAACAGTTTTATCAGCCATTGGGATTTAGTTGCTGAAGAATTTTTAGACTTGTGTCCCATCCCTCAATCACCTTGGAGATGTAACATCTTGTGGTAATATTGCCTTACATTATCCATTTGAATAGTTAGGTGTCACAACCAGGTGTATTTCCAAATATAGACTAGCCAGCAGCAAAGATTCCATGTTAAACAGTTAAAAATTTACTTGATTACAAGCTATTGCTGAAACTTTTTGAGTAAGAAAACTATCAGTATAGCTAAAATACAGATGCAAAAACTAAAAGTAAGTACAGATCAAGTAAACTTATAGAGAAAAAGGGGAGATCATTCTGATGTCATTGCTTGCTTGCAACTGAATAGGACAAGGGCAGATGGGAGGGGGCAATAAAATTGGGTGCCATCACAGCAGTGTCATTCTCAGTGCCTACGAGCATCCACCCACCTCTGTTCCAATTTCATCGGCAGAAGGGGAGAT